>NC_136059.1:556951478-557564394 GCF_964261635.1 Lissotriton helveticus
CCATCTGAGTCTTCCAGCTACCGTCCTATTGCATCATTGCCATTTCCAGCTAAGATCTTTCAATCTGTCATGAATGAACAACTATCTGACTATATTCAAGCTAATGACCTTTTAGACGACACCCAGTTCGGTTTCCGACAAGGTCATGGGACTGAAACGGCTCTGATCAAGGCCGCTGATGAAATAAGAACCACAATGGACAACGACGGACAGGCTGTCTTGATTCTGCTGGACTTATCGGCGGCTTTCGACACGGTCGATCACTCTACTCTGATCGGCCGTGTCGAGGCCATCGATATCAAACACAAGGCCAGGGATCTTATAGCATCTTTCCTGGCCGACCGCAAACAGGCAGTCAAGCTGGGCCCATTTACCTCCCCGACATTTGCCCTTCCTTGCGGTGTCCCACAGGGCTCCTCGCTGAGTCCGACCCTTTTTAACATTTACGTGTCGGACTTAGCGAGGGTAATAAAGGCTTATAATATCAATTTGACCACCTATGCTGATGATACCCAGCTGGTATTATCTATTCACAAAAACGGTTCCACCATAGCGGCCAACTTCAAAGACGGCATGCGGGCCATCAGCAGCTGGATGGCCTCCAACTGTCTTAAATTGAATTCTTCCAAGACTGAAGTAATGTTGTTCGGTAAGGTCCAGCCTGCCTGGTCTCCCTTATGGTGGCCGGAGGAAATGGGCACGCCACCTGAACCGGTCAGCAAAGTGAGAAACTTGGGAGTTATATTCGATGACAAACTCCATTTTCATCACCACGTGAACTCTGTAGTTTCATCGTCATTCAACATCTTGCGAAAAATTAAAAAGCTTTTGCCATACCTCCCCACCACTACTGGCAAAACTCTTATTTCAACTCTGGTGTTTTCACGTACTGATTATTGCAATGCCCTTCTCCTCAACGCGCAAGAAAAAGTTATTTCCAAACTGCAAATGATTCAGAACGCCTCGGCCAGAGTTCTACTCGGCATTCCAAAATTTACCTCCGTCTCAAGACAACTGGCCCAACTGCATTGGCTCCCGGTCAGGAGCCGTACTAAGTTTAAGTCCTTATGTATTGTGTACAAGGCAATAAACAACATGGGACCCAAATTTCTTAGAATCTCCCTCAAGCCTCTACCAACCCCTAGAACGCTTCGTTCCAACACCGCTCACCTGATTCAAATTCCCAGAACAAGGAAAGTCAACTGGGGAGACAGACGTTTTAGCATTGCAGCAGCAAGATTATGGAACTCTCTTCCTCTCAACATAAAATCTAGCCCCACATTGCTCATTTTCAGAAAGCAACTTAAGACATGGTTGTTTTCTCAATGAACTAATTAGCACCTTCAGACATAGAACTCTGCATCTGTTCTCTAAGATACTGGTAATAGATCTAGCTCCCAGCGCCGAGACATCCACGGGTAATTGCTGCGCTTTGAAAATCATATAAATAAATAAATAAATAATAAATAATAAACAGACCGGGTGGACGTCGATGTGTGGGTATTTGGATCCACACACCGGACAGAATTTGAACGGGCTTCGTTCCATGCCGTCGAAGTCTTGCCACGTCGACTGGGCCTCGATCCTCGAAGTTTCACGACTCACGGGATATCCGAACTTGAAGAGTTGGATGAAGTGAGGCACCGAACGCGAACAATACCGACGGGTCAGAGAAGGCCCTTTGGCCTCGAAAAAGTAAGTTTCTATCGATTCCGAACCGGAGTTCACGAAACACATCCGAACCCAATGGCGGAAAAAAACAATCTGAGGATGGAGTCGATGCCCATGCGCACTGTAGTCCAGGGGAGGAGCCACCTATCTCGTGATACTTCGAAGACTCTTCCAGGACAACAAGGTGCAATCATCCGGACCCAACACTAGGCGGCGATCTATGCTATAGATATGAATTCAGCAGCCCACATGCCTCGAACATGTCCATTGTCGGTCATATGATTAGTATGAGTGATTCACGAAAAATACACTATATAAAGGGCTACATGCTGCAGCCAATTTGAGATTTGGGTGGCAATCCTACATGGATTCATCACTCTCCGAGCCACTGTAAAATAAAAACATTTATACTTCATCATTTACTCTTGCTTGTTTTTCTACTTTAATTAAGGTCTAACCAACAGATAGCATCCCCAGCTGTAAAATTGATCCAAGAATAAAAGACTTCTTAACAAACTTCAACCACGCAGATTATGTCACCGCCTACATTGCCATGGCCATGGAAATTTAAATGTGCAGGGACTACAGGTCAGCAATTGTCAGCAAACTGTATAGGCTGTGCCGTTAAGAAAAGAGTAACAGAAACAAAGTACAAACCCAAATATGGGTCATTCTTTTAAAGATTTAAGCTTGAACAACCAACAGCAAATATTAGGGTGCTTCCTAAAATACTGTGGAGGATAACTTCCCAACACCCCAGAATTCTCTAGAGGAGGTGTAAGGGTACTATGGGCACGCACAAGTACTACTCAGGAGACCCGTTAAAAAGTACCTGACTGATCTATGGCGCCATGTCGCAGGGATTCTGCAGGTAAGCAGAACTGTGCCTTGGGGTGACAGGACGTCACCCCAAGTCACAGGGCGTAGGGCAGCCAAAATTCCTGACTAGCTCACAGTGCCTCACCTGAACTCCTAACCTTCCCAGAATAGCAGGTGTTTTTGGTAAACCTAGAACATGAACTTCTCATCCCCAAGGGAACAGTGGAACCAGATCATCACCTTTCGTATCTCACTCATGCATGCCCTTTGTGAACAAAGGAAAGACACAATTAAAGTTTACTATACATTTATTGAAACTACCATAGACTGTTATGAAGCAGATGTGCTGCGATTAGCTGACAAATACAGCTAAGCAAAGTAATCAACATTAATAGCAGACTGTATACAACGAACAACTCAACCATGGCAAATTATATGTCTGTCTAGACCTATTCTTACTGTGTAAGCAAAGGGATATATTAGTGATCTATGGAAATAGCAAAGGACCCCATAACTGCTGTACATTTGTTCCAGGAAAGGTCTCTCTGCTGGAATTCTCTTCTCTGCCCACAAAGGAACACAACAATGCAGCTGGCTACCGCGTTATGTCTAAAGCGTTATGAGCTGTTGCTGACCAACCAGAAAACAGTACAACATGGTGTTGTGTATTCTAAATGTCCTTGTATGAAATGTGCAGACAGAATACCAAGAGTCACTGAATAAGAAAACATGAACCGCGTATTTGTAAAATATTGTCACAAAAACAAAAATGTTATGTAATTTAGCTAGGGTAGACATTGCAAATCTGGGCCGAATTTTTCTGGACTGCATTTTAAAAAATGGCAGATGTGTTGCAGTGATGATGTAATATTGGTTGTGTCCTAGGAAATTCATGTAGCCCGCTGCCTTTTTTAGCCCGGGTTTCAATAGACTCGGTGAGTGGGGCGACCGGGGGCTGGCTTTGTCTTCGTCTTTGACTTCCTCTATACTATCAGGTTACAAGCGCCACCACTAAAGTTGCGAATGTTTTTAAATGGATAGTTCTTTTTGCCGAGTCTCCGCGGGGGAGGGGGGGGATGGGGTGTTGTTTTTAATCTCCTGGGAACCATGATCAACACTCTGCACACTGGGTACACCGATTCAGGACCCAGTGTGATTACGTGACAGATTTTGGCCGCATTTGGGGGCAATGTATCACATGACCACGCGACCGAGTTTGGCCGCGATTTGGGGACAATGTACTATATGGTTTAAAAGAACGCCGTTTGTGAATGGTATGAGTGTATACTACTTCTGCAATAATGTTGATCGTATGTTTCTTACGTTCACAGTATATGTTTCCCGTGATGTGAAAGGGAATCCCTCCACTAAGCAGTATATACTGCCATTCTCCCTGGATTTCAACCTAATTAAGGTAACAGGGTGGACCGGGACGGATATGGAGTCCTGAGGATGACCGGCGTGACCCTTGAGTTTGGGCACTTAATACATCGGTCGAAACATGTTGACTTTAGCAGTTTGTCCGGGGGGGTTGATGTGAGTCCTCGATTCTCATAGATATACCCACCCCTTCACTTTTTAATCCAGACTCTGGAATAAAGGTATAGACGTAGGGTACTCATGAGGCAGTTTTAACTTCACAATTTCACTGCACTTGTCCTTATCACGTTTTCCAGTCTGGGTTGGTAACATTGTGTACCCACCTTTTGTTTTTGTTTGTCTGTACTGTTTTATGTTACCCCCACCCTTATGCTCCATCCTGTGTGTGGCTACGCCAGGATGTATTGTAAGCAGACCCAATGATGAAGCATGTCGCACACACTTGTGAGTGTGAGTGAGGGCAACTTTTACAAACTTTGTGTGTGTCCTTGTATGCTTTATCTGTCCTTCATTTTCACGTTCCTCACTACCTTTATGTGTGTGGAGGTTATAATTTGATGTTTGGGGTAGTGGAGTTGAATACCCTCTCCCCCTAATTTCTGTGTGAGATGGTAATATTTCAGGAACCATGAGACCCTTCTGCCATTTTCCAAAATCACGGCTCTATAATGATGTGTTTTAGTCATCATATTGGTAATATATTTTATTATTATTTTTGTTTCCATTGATTACACCCCTCACCCCCACGCCAAAGTGTTGCCCCCCCCATCCGAGGTCCTGGGTGCTTGCTGTTGGTGTTAATGATACTTCTACAAAAGCTGGGACCCAGAATTTTTTTTGCCACAAAAACCTCTCGGAAAAGGGACAAGATCTACTAATAATAGAAGAAGTGTCCCAGCGCTGCAAAGTCATAAACTCCCAAGGAAGTCTATCTAAAAAGCCATGTTTCAGATATTTACGGAACAGAGCCTCTGTGTCTGATTGCCTAAGACAGAGCGGAAGAAAGTTCCATAATTTGCGTGCCAAAAAACTGAAAGCGATGCCGTCAATATGGACCTTATTAACTTAAGGAATTTGACCCAACAAGGACTCAGAGGACCTCGTAGGAGAGCAAGGCCTGATAGAGGGTACAAGTAGCTGGCCCCAGTAGTCCTAAAGGCTCTGTAACAATAACAAAGAGCCTTAAAGGAAAGACATTTCTTGATCGGGAGCCAACGCACTTTGCTCAAAGCCAAGCTCATAGAGGGCCACTGGGAGATTTAGCAACAGCCGGGCGACGTCATTCTGCACAGGCTGGAATCTCATCAGCCAACACTGAGAGACTGCCAGGTAAAGGATGTTACAAGAATCCAGCCAGGAGATGGAGATAACAAGTGCCTGAAACACTGTTTTGTGGACGGATTAAGGGAGAAGGCAAATTATGTTCTTCAGGAAGTTTAGAATCCAGAAGCATTTGCCTGCCAAAGCTGTGATTTGACTGTCAGAGGTGAGGTTTTCATCAAACCAAATGCTAGGGTTTAACCCTAGGCAATGGTGAGGGACGAGAGCCTAAAGTAAATGGGCACCAATTGGTAGACCAGACTGATGGCTGCTTGCCCAGAATAAGGACCTTCGTCTACCCGCATTTAATTATAGGCTACTGAGGTCTATCCATTGGGCCACCTCAGACAGGCTCTCAAAGAGACTGCCGTGCTAGCAGAATTCTGTGTCAAGGTGACAATCAGCAGTGTATCATTGACGTATGATACGATGTCAAACCCATAGTGCTCTATGATATCAGCCAGGGGGTGCAGATAAAGGTTGAAAAGGGTAAGACTCAAAGAGGAGACCTGCGGCACCCCCTGCTGCAGTGACAGAAACAGAGAGCAAAAGGGTTTCAGCATGACCTCAAAAGAGCGGACCTGCAAGAAAGACTAAAGCTACTATAGTGCCTTGTGTCCAACACCGCAATTCCACAACCTGCCTAGAAGGAGGTTGTGGGATATGGTGTGAAAAGCTACACTCTGGTCCAATAGCAGCAGTGCTGCAATGTCGCCCCGATCCAGAATCTGATGCATGGACTGAGAAGCGACCTGAAGTGCTGTAATGGAGACGAAGCCTGATTGAGGTCTATGGAGTTGGTTCTTAGCTTCAATGAACATCGAAAGCTGTGAATTAACATTTTCCTGCCACTTTCCAAAAGACAGGGGAGAAGAGATTGGCCTACTGTTCTCAGCTTTAGTGGGATTAACCCCTTAGTTGCGGCGGTTAATACCCCCGCTGTGCTGGGGGGAGGGGGGCGCGCTCAGTGCCCGCATGCTCATGAAGAGCTGAGCTCGTCATGAGGCACGGCGTTCCTGTGCTCATGACGAGCTGAGCTCGTCACAGGTGCACCGGTTCCCGTGGAACGCTCAGCACAGCAGGGGAATTATCCCCACATGCGAGCGTTCCATGACTCATGACGAGCTGAGCTCGTCATGAGCACCGGAGCACCGTGCCTCATGACGAGCTCAGCTCGTCATGAGCATGCAAAGTGTTAAGAGATACATAACCTGCCAGCGGATATGCCAAATGTGCATTACCGGTCAGCCTGTCTTCAAGGGAGTTCCCCCTACATTCTTCTTCGCAAATCCTGTTCAACGAAAACTCCCTGCAAAGCTATCCAGCCTCTTGGACCACTCTTTGCAGCTATGTCCTACTGGAGATTTCTGATTTCCATAAAGTTGTCTAATTCAAAAGGTAAAAACCTTCAAAGAGCTTGGAGACGACCGGTTCCCCATCAACAACGAAGACGGCTTCCTCAGCCTGGAAATCTAGCTTTTCTCACCATTGTTGATGGCTTCACTAAGGCTTTGCCTAGCGTCAAGACAACTCCTCCTACACAGTCTGCTGCCCTGCCCTTCTGCTCTAAGTTAAGCCTGACTGCTTTTGTGCCAGGCTACCAGAGAGTTAAGCACAGGTTAACTTAGTGACTACTGTGATAAACTCTGATAAGGACTGTAGTTGTTGCCTAGGTGGGGCTGCCAACCCCTCAATCAATAACACAATATCTTAAAGAAACTTTAATGTTACTACCAAATGTATGTTTAAATGTAAATTTCATTGTTTCTGTTTGGGACAATTTATGCTGACCAAAACAACAAGTGCTTGCTTTCCATTACTGATTCTGAGAAAACAACAGTTTCCTTGTTGGTTATGCACTCCTTGAGAGTGCAGGTGTTATCCAGCTGTCTCCCTCATGTATTTCTCTTTCACCCCACTGAGGTACTTTGTGGTGAATTCTCTAGACCCCCTCTGTGTTACCATCACCCTTGTAAGCTTCTCATCCTATTTGCTATCTCGATTATGTGCTTCTAACTCCCCCCGCTTCACACTGCTCTGTCTTGTCCATGCTATGTACTTCTCCCTGCCCTCAGTGCTGCTTCTGCACCCACCCTCAATTTGTTTCCCCCACCTGGGACCTCTCTGTTGTTTCCCCAACCGGCATTTGGGGAAAAACACTTTTGCACTAATACTTTTTTATTTACAGATACAACTCTGATTGATAAATAAAAAGAACAAGCATTTGCAATGCAATAGGTCTTGCATTACTGATATTTTGAGGTATTGGCGTTACAAATAATAATGCAACGCCAATAGCTCATACTTTCAGTAATGCGAGACTTAGTGCATTGCAAATGCTCGCGTAGTGAGCCAGGAACCAGCATTGTATGTCTCAGTGCAGTGCCACAAGCTTCTCCTAGAGGTCCCTAGTGAGCAAGGCACCAGCACTGCATGTCTAGGTGCAGTACTGCAAGCTGTGCCTAGATGTCCCTAGTGAGCAAGGCACCAGCACTGCATGCTAGGTGCAGTGCCACAAACTGCACCTATAAGTCCCTAGTGGGCAAGGCGCCAGCACTGCATGTCTAGGTGCAGTACTGCAAACTGCTCATAGTGAGCAAGGCACCAGCACTGCATGTCTAGGTGCAGAACCGCAAGCTGCTTCTAGAGGTCACTACTGAGCAGGGCACCAGCATTGCAAGTCTCGGTGCAGTACTGCAAGCTGCTTCTAGAGGTCCCAAGTGACAAGGCACCAGCACTGCTTGTCTCGGTGCAGTACCGCAAGCTGCTCCTAGAGGTCCATAGTGAGCAAGGCGTCAGCACTGCATGTCTAGGTGCAGTACCGCAAGTTGCTCCTAGAGGTCGCTTGTGAGCAAGGCACCAGCACTGCATGTCTAGGTGCATTACCGCAAGCTGCTCCTAGAGGTCCCTAGTGAGCAGGGCACCATGTCTACAAAGTTGGAGTTATTGGTATTATAAATTGCAATGTATTTTACCTAGCCATGTTGCCAAAAGGGGACCTTTATTGGTCATATATGGTACTGCACCCTACAGAAGATATAGTAAATCCACCCCACCCATAATGCATTGCATGCATAGAAAGTACTACGAGTACATTCATATAGCTATGTCCATATGTACAACTGGTAGCTGTGAAATGTGACAAAAGAATTATTACATTAATTTCGGATTAGGTTGTACTATGTTCTAGTGAGTGAAGTAACAGTGGTTACTTCACTCACTTGCAGCTATGTCCAGCCTAGCTTAGGACCAAGTGTGTGTCCTGCCTGAAGCCTTTCAATAAAATAGTGCCTTGAGGCTGTAATTAAAACCTAAGGAGTAACAACACATGTAACAGGTGATGTCCTCATGGGAGGTTACAAGAAGAGACAGGGCAGTACTAAGGAGGAATTACTTAGCCTATTGACCAATGAAAAGCCACCATTTACAACGAACAGGGACAGGAGCCAATTCAAAAGATGGGCGGAAAGTGGACAGAGCTTTATGCCTATATCCTGAATACAGCATGTCTTTAAGAGACAGCGCAAGTGCTGCCTAGGCGAGACCTAAAAGAAGCACCATTTTGTGGAGGGTGCCAGGCCTTCAAAATGAAACAACAGCACCAGGGCTATAGCACCATTTTTCTGGGTTCCTCTTTAGCCATGCTGTACAGCATCACTAAAAACCACTGGTCGAGCCAATAGGTCCCAAAGGTGAGATTTAATGGTTTGTCCAATGCTGGTTTCGCAAGTCAAAAGTCTTTTACCAAAAATGTTACAGCATGTTGCTTTCAAATTATAATGCCCTTGGTTTTATTAAAATAGTAATGTCAAACATCCTTTAGTTATGTTGATATTTACTGACCAGAAATGTCACAGAGGCTGGAATAAACAGTTCTCAGGACTTTAGCATTACATCTTAACAAAGCTAATACTTTATTATGACAGTTATCACCAGTTTGAATCCTGTCTTTTTTCAATATTAACACGTAGAGTCTTTACTTTGACAAGAAGGTAGAAGAGGAGGTTCCTACCTCCTCTTCTACCTTCTTATCTAAATAAAGACTGACCTGGTCCAAATCGGTACTCTACACACTGCAGGGGCCAGAGCCCTCACTTCCCATGGAGTGCCCATTGGTGCGGGCAGGGAACGCCTTTAAATACTTAGGTATCCACATTACTAAAGACACAGCGGACTTCTTTGCGGAAAATCTGGCTCCACCCCTGGAACGTTTGAAACGCGATGTCACGCAGTAGGCGTCATTGCCCCTGACGCTTCTGGGGAGAGCAGCATTATACAAAATGATGGCGCTGCCAAGATTTCTCTATGCGCTTGACAACGCACCATATCCAATTCCACCCAGGTACTTTAAACAAATAACAGCGCAAGTATCAACCCTGCTGTGGGGTGCCCCTCCAGCACGTATAGCGCAGGTGAAACTGCACCGAAGTTGGTACGACGGCGGGATAGCGCTACCAAACCTACAATTATATTACTGGGCAGCGCAACTAAAAACCCTTAATCAGTGGATACACGCTCCCCAAGATGACCCAGCATATAGGGCAGATAGAGTGCAGTTGGGATCGAATAATATGCTAGCGGTGCTTTACAATAAAGTGCTTGCCCCTAAACTGGAGGGGCCCACGAAACAAACAGTCGCAATATGGTACATGGCGCAAGCGAAGCTGGGGTGGAACGGGGTGATAACCAAGCTTACCCCACTTTGGGACACCAAGGCCCTGGGGCACCTACGAAGCAGTAAGGGATTTACGCAGTGGGATAACATTGGCATCTCTACAGTGGGTGACTTATGGGATAAAGGCACGGTGCTTCCATTTACCCAACTACAACGACAATATGAATTAGGCCCGAATGAAACATAAAGATATATACAAATTAGACATGCACTGTTGACAGCCATTCCCCCAGATAGAGCAGTACCGGAGGCTTCCCCATTAGAAGACCGTCTACTCACTGACTTCATGCAGAAGCGAGCAACATCGCTCACACACAAAAAACTACTTAAGAACCTGCCAGACCCTACAGTAACATTGCGAGAGAAGTGGGCGACAGACATAGGAGACATGGACGATTCGGAATGGCTGGAAGCATTGGCATCTCCTAGAGAGGTGGGAGTCTCAGCCAAGCTTAGACTGGTGCAGCTCAAGATAGTACACCGCATATACTACACTAGAACCACATTACACAAATTACAGAGAGCACAACATCCATACTGCCTTCGAGGATGTGGGGAGGAGGGCACCTTTCTTCACATTCTGTGGGAATGTCCAGCAATAGTAGACTACTGGAGACAAGTTTTGCGTACAATCTCACAAACATTGGAACTATCCCTTTTGCCAGAGCCACGCAAATGTCTCCTAAACATATGGGATCCTAACAACCTTACACGCGATGGACAGACCTGGGCCACACTGGCTTTTATGATTGCCAAGAGAGACATAGCGCAGAAATGGGGGGCGGTGGAGATGCCGACGCTGGCATTGTGGTGTAGGAATATGGACCTCACAATGATTGCGGAGCGAACAGTATATGCGAATAGAGGAAGCCTGCGTAAGTGGAATAAGATCTGGGCGGCCTGGAATAGCTTCAGGGGAGACCCGTGTGATCTGTTGCAGGAATCTGTAGTTGAAAGTTCGTACGAGGAGATGGAAGGGGAATAGGATAATGAAACAACCGCGAGGAATGATATAACTGAGAGCGGATAATTGTGATAGTAATATACTGATAGAAGATGTGTATCCAACTATGTACAATGATAGAAATGTATAATCAATATTTACTTGGTATCATAACTGTCGATGAAAGTTTGAATTAATAATAACATTTAAAAAAAAATGAAGACTGACTGTTGAGAATAGGATCCTAAGGATAAGAAGTAGTCCATTACTTATCATAGAGGTAAATATTAACTCTTACACTCAACTATATAAGGTTCTCAATTTGCAACCTGTTTTTTTATTAAATATCCCCCATGCACATGTGTCGGCACCACGCAGATTGGCTAAAAGACAAACATAGACCATTATATAGGTTACTAATACACAAATCAATAAACAATCTGCCCCCAACTACCTTGACAATCACACTATTGAGGTATGCACCATCGCACAACCAGCGATCCACTGATCCTCACTAACACCTACACCACCTTGTCACTTTTCACCTGGACTGGCTTATCTCGGTCATTCGACCTTTAGCTTGCTTCAGGACTCAATCTGCAGGTACATTCCACAACGTATCGGTTGAGATATGCAGAGTTAGAATAAAAAACCTTAGCAAGCAAGCTTCTGAAAAGTTCATAGACGAACAGCACACAGAATGCTGAACATCAAGAGCATAGTCCTTGAAAAATGCACTTGAGCAGGCCCTCACAGTCACCATGACTGGTACATGCTAAAGAACATCACAAACACTGCTTTGGCTGTGGTGCAATGTACACTGACAAGTCAGGAATTTACACCGTAACAAAGAGCAATGGGATGCACAGGAGGCAATCCTTATTGCAAATATGGTTTCTAAAGCAACTTTTTCTGCATCACATATGAAGAAGATGGTTAAAAGGTAGAAGATCCCTGGTTCTGTCTATCATCTCTTAAAAGAGGACGAGAGGCTGCCAGAAAGAAAATGCAAGTTAAATCTCTACATTTTGTAAACTTATTTCCACACTTTCAGGATTAAGGAAGAGAGATTCCTTGGCATCATCTTTTCAAATACAATCTAGTATATGGTTGAGCAGTCGTTTGATCTTATACCCATATTTACGCACTTAACCGATGCAAAGGCAATCATAATGTAGTCTTCTATGAGTGCAGTGTTGTGAGGATCAAAGCTATTGTTTTGAACGAAAGAGCTTCCTGATGTTAGATTCCACGGCAAGAGAATAGAAGAAATGGACAGAGGGAACACAGCATAAAAGCCTAATACTGAAGCACACATATTTCTGAATTCAGCGATGAAGACTTCAGAATGAGGAAGCTTCAAGAGCACAGTCAAAAGGCGCTATGCTCAATTGGTTAAGATGGGATGGAGTTGGAATTCCTAGCCCATATATTAAATGAATAGAGAAATGATCAAACGTTATTGGAGCAGAAACCGTTACCCTATCCAGCGTGTGTATTAGCTCTCTGAGCATGCCGGAAGGATGACCGAATATTTGACTCTATATGCTAGGGATAGTGTCAAATATCTTCAATTAAACTTTGCAGACAAGCATACAACCAAAGAATATCCCTGGCCAAAGAGGCCTGGCAATGTAATACATTAATGCCTGGAGTGTTGGGAAAGCTCTTAACCGAGTATGTTATTTGCAAGATCCAAGATCACCGTCATAACCCTCTGAATTGTTTGAAGGTCTAAGCTGCCAGAAGTGTTGACAGTGACAAACATAGTGTACTAGAGCTAAGGAGTGACAGGATTGAATAGAGGGAGGGAGGTGAGAGTTGTTCATTTGACTGGTGACACCTCCCGGGGGTTCAGCATGGCAAGTGAGCTTAACTGCTACTGGAACTTTGCAACCTCTGAGCTACTGTCTAGGACATGGGAGTACTATCAATTTCTTAGGAGGTCCCTTACATAAACATAGCATCTTCCACTTCTTAACAGAATGCCCTGTATTCATCAAGTTAGTAGCCTTCTAGAGGTTCTCTATCTTTTGAATCAATCATGACTGAGAAGGGCAAGCCTGGTCTGAATGTTAAAGGAATCCACAGGAGGTAGACAACTCAACTAGCTGGTACAAGCTACTTCCCCAACAGGAGCAAAACGAGCTGTGGTCCCAAAAATGTTCCCAGGTTGAAAGCAGTAGTTCGCCTCTTCCTGCCAAGTGGGATTGTTTTCATGGGACAAGGATTGGCTAAAACCACCATCCCTAGAAATGGAGTAAGACTCTACAAGACATTGCAAGGCCATTCCCGGAGCATGTATTGTGACCTGCACAAGGTTATTGTTTAACGCAGAAATCCAACACATTTTCAAGCTAAGAAGAGGGTGGGTGGGGAGTAAAGCATCTGTTACAAGGAAACTGTAGCGACACTTAATCTGCCCAACATAAAAGTTGCAATCTATTAGATTGTAGTTTATTCAAATAGGGGGCTTAACCCAGAAAAACTAATTGTAACCCTAGGGTGTATTAAATCATTTACCAGCCCTTCATATCCATATGTAAGTATGATAGTTGTCGAATTCTAGTAAAGATTAGAACAGCAATTACATTAACTGTATTACAAATACTTATGATAACATACCAAGCAATTAAATGCAACAATGTAAAAGAATATTCAACATAGTGCACAACTTACTGCACAGTATACAAAACATTACGGCATCGACAAAGTCATTGGAGGGAGCAATTTCATCCACTCTGGCGATGCCGGTAATTGAGGCGAGCTGCAGGACCCTTTGGAACTGCCCAAACCGAAAACAATGAAATGGCACCCCACTGAAATTTCACAAGGGTTTATTCTGTGCGATTAAGAGATCGCATTTCAGCTTTACAAAAGCCTTTATCGAGAAATTTATATTAGTTGCACTGAATAAACGCACAATCTGAAATCACAGTGGAGTGCCATTTCATTGTTTTCAGTTTGGGCATACAACACATTCCATATATAGCATCATAAATGTCATCATTGACATTTAAGGAGGAGTGGAAGTCCTTGTCTTTCTGGGTTATAGAAAGTCAACACATGTTTTTTCCCTGTTTTGGGGACTTTATTGAGGTTTTTATAATTAAAGAAGGCCGAAATACTCAATTATAAAATGGGGAATAGTTGCTTCAAATATTCGAAAGAATTGCAGCAGCCTTGCTATATATGTTTTCACAAAGCCACTCATAATAAGGTGAAAGAACTTGATAGGCTCGGTAAAATGGTCATGTGGTGCAGACAGGTAGACACTATGTTATTACTTCAAGTTGCATAGAGATGGCCTTATTGGTAAAGTATATAATGTACTTGGCAATTTCCTTATTGTGTAGCTAAGAAAGAACTGCGTACCTGTGAAGTGGCTGCAAACACATTTTGTGTTGTTTTTGGCTATAGAGGTGAGTAACATCTTATCACTGTGATAAACTGAATAACTGGTCTACAAAGAACGCATGACTCCATTCTCACTGATGGCACCACAACAAATAGAAAAGCCTTGTGACAAGTAAAAAATTAAAAACATGTTCCAGGCATAGGGTTAAATCATATTAACTCAGAAAATACTATATTATGCTTCAGTACAAGAGCTGTTCCTTTGGCCATATATTTTTCTTAAGCCTTCAAAAAAACTGTTGATGATAGCGACCCTTAAAAGTAAGAGCGAAAGATTCTGTGAAATGTGCATATAATAAGACATTTTGTAGGGTTGACAAAGCCAAATAAAACAAGAAGTGAATCGGGGTTTCCTCTTGACATGTTAAAAGAATATTTGTTGAAACACTAGATATAACATCTCTTCAACTTGATGACAGTGAAGGTTCTGGGTGGTAGTCTACAAGGTCAGTGTAGCATCTGGGGATTTCTGAATTACAACTTCATTGATGAAAAGGCCAGGATTCAACATGACTCCGTTGCATATTAGAATCTGGTCAAAGGCTGGAGGCCAAACCACATGCAGCCATTTTTGGTCCGCCAGGCAAGATTGCATCATTTGAATTATGTTATCAGTGTTTTTATAGCGCGCTACTCACCTGTGATGGTATCCAGGTGCTCTGTAGTAGGAGTGGGAGGCCAACACTGGGGGCTTTATCAATAAGCCAGGTCTTCAGCTTCATGTGAAAGTCAAGAAGAGAGGAAGAGGCTGTGAGGAGTCGTGGGAGGTTGTTCCAGGTTTTAGGGTCCAGGTACTAGAAGGTGCAGCCCCCTGCTCTGCTTCTGTGTATATGTGGGGTGTGTGCTAATGAGAGAATGGCAAATCGCACGTGTCTAAAGCGTTTGTGGAAGTTAATGAGGCTGTTTAGGGAGACTAGGCTTGTGCTGTGGAGTGCTTTGCAGGTGTGGGTGAGGAGGCGGAAGTGTTTGCATGTGTACATTTGGAGCCAGGGGAGTTTTCTAAGGTAAGGTGTGATGTGGGCTCGGCATAGGAGGTTGAGGACTAGTCTGGCTCATGCGTATTAGACGGTCTGCAGTCTTCTTGTGAGTTGGTTCTTAATTCCTGTGTATAGAGTATTTCCATAATCTAGTCTGCTGGTGATGTGGGCTTGGGTTATTGTGTTCCTAGAGCTGTCTGGTAGCCACTTGAACATTTTCTTCAGCATCCTTAGGGTGTTTAAACAGGACAATACCACTGCATTGACTTGGGCAATCACTTTCAGTTTGTCATCTATGACGATTCCAAAGTTTCTTTCACGGTATGCAGGTGGGTTCAATGCGAGTGGGCCACCAGGTGGATTCCCATAGAAAGCCGTTTTCCACCTCAGTCTTATCCGACTATAATTTGAGGCAATTTGATTTCATGCATGTGGCTACTTCTGTCATGCATATGGTGAACTTGTTCCTGGTGTTGGGTGTTTTGTCCGAGAGGGACAGTATCTGTTGTGTGTCGTCTTTGTAAAAGAGTATGTTTATGTTGTGAGCTCATATGACATTGGCCAGGGGTTATGTAAATGTTTTGAAGAGCACTGGGCAGAGCAAGGAGCCCTGCAGGACTCCGCAAATAAAATCTTCAGAGGTCTAGGAGGACATGTTGACAGTTTGGGTTCTTCCTGTGGGGAAGGAGCAGATCCATTCAAGGATAAAGCTCTGGATGCGTGCTTTGCGGAGTTGTTGGGATCAGAAGGGGCTGGAAGACAGAGTTGAATGCTCTGTCTTCTTGAGCCTATCAAGTTGAAGGTTGGTAGGTCTAGAAGAATGAGGGATGCGGTTTCCCCTTCATGGAGGACCCTCCAGATGTAATTTGTTGTTGCTATAAGGGCGGTGGTCATGCTGTGATTGAATCTGAATCCTGATTGTGTGGGGTTGAGTAGTTGGTGTTTGGCAAGGTGGTCGGAGAAGCGCTTGTTGATGGCTTTTTCTAGGGCATTGTCTGGGTAGGGAAGGAGGGATATTTGTCGTAATTGGCAACTTTGGTCAAATCAGCTGATGTGCAAGGTAAAATGTTTCTGTGTGCTTTGCAGAGCCTAATCAATAATCCCCTTTGCCCTGACTACAGGTACATTTTTCAATATATCCTAAATTTAATTTTGCATCTCTTGGTTGTTAGTATATGTGTTGCCTTTCAAATCATTTCCCTCTTCTATCTCCAAGTTATACACCCTATTGTGTTACCTGTTTTTGTAACCACATCCTTCCTCACCGCAAGAGCACAAGCCTATCAGCATGACCTACAAACTCTCTGCAGGCCCTTATTCATCTGCTCTGTAGCCGATAATTTCCCCACAGTGATGAGACTTAGAACTTATTAATACATCTTCATAAAAAAACCTAGCTGCTCAAAGCACCCTAAAGTGGTGAAATTAGAGCCTATTAACTGGCATGTATAAGGCTCCAGGATTTGAGTGTGAGTGAGTGTTGAGTTAAGGTGCAATAAAGGAATGTTAATTACGCTTTCTCAGACCAGGCCATGCTTTAATGAGAGGGTGATATATATAAACTTTGATTTACACTTTGCATGAGTTTCATTTCCAGACTTATATTATTACACTCATTAGATAAAATGATTATACAGGTTACAGTAACAGTGTATGAATGGGCTCTCCTAACAGGAAGATAAACCAGAAGCCCAAAACCAAGCATTGACAATACCAAAAGTTCTGGCTTTAAAGGAATGCTGTGTGGTAATGTGAAACATTACAAGTGAATAGAATGGGAATGGATATGTATTTCAGTGGAAGCAAAGAATTAAGCAATAATATTTGTGTAGGTTAACCCTTTCCTTGCGCCCATCGGCCAACGGTCGTCGCGAGCACTACCTCCGTAGTGCTGCGCACGTCCGTTGGCCGACGTGGCCCTGCCCACTCAATGGAATGCCCCGCACCACTGCGGAATTGCCGCCGTGGTTCAGGTGTTGACAGGTGCACTGTCAAGCCAGTCGTAAACACCCATGTCTGCCCTCCTCCGATCTGTGCTACTGCCAAAGAAAAACACCATAAATTATCTAGTTATCTAGGACACTTTAATAGCATTACAATGTCTGTGTGGCCCTGAAAGTTCAATATCGGACAGCTTGATACATAAACAAAATGGACACAGCTGGGTGGAGGGCAAGCACTTTTTTTGTGGAAGCACACAACCTCTGCCCAATCAAAACATGTACTCCTAATCCTCAACATTTTGGGCATAGCCAAAGCCCCTCTCTAGTGATGTTGATAACATTGCTTGGTAATATCTTAGCTGTCAATCTAGACCACAATAAGTGGTTTACAAATGGCACTAGATGCTACTTTCAAATAATTATACACTATCTACAGTGTAATCATTACAGGGTTTAGTTGTCTGGAACAAAAGCCCTTTATTTTCAAGGAAAATGCTTATTAAAAGCACTGTTTTGAATATTGTACTGTTTTATTTGGTTGTCTATGGTTAAATGAATACACGTGTTGTTAATGTAAGTTATTTTTGTTCAATTTTCTTATTAATTTAAGAGAGAGTATAAATAATTAAGGTACTACAACATGTAATACATAAAAAAAATGTATATACAACATCTTGAACAATAAATTATTAATAAAAAGACTAAATATGAGCAATAATATATATATAATGGATAAACCCTAATAAAACAGATAAATAAGAACCTAATCATGTCATTTCATTTGTATTACATTTAAGTAAGAATAATTTATCACAGAAGGATGCATAAAAAGACCCACAAGAAAAAAGAAAAACGAAGAGAGAAAGAAGAAGAGAAAAAGGAAAGAAAAGAATAAGAAGATAGAGAGAGAGAAAGAAGAGGAAAAGAGAAAGGTACTCCAGCCTTACTAAAAGAAAAGGGAAAATCAATCAGCAGTGATAAAAGGATACTGAGCCACCAGACCCTGAGAGGCTAAATAGATAAATTTATCAAGGGATCTCCAGACACCAGAAGAGATAAAAGGGGTATATTGTCCCTCCTCCACTTAAGTGTGAGCACCGCGGAGAGGTACCAGCAGCGCTTTTACAGTTCCAGCAAAGATTATCATCTTTAAGTTTCAGTGTATACAGACGAGCTGGGTTCCAATGTAGAAGATTGATGGTGAAAAACTTTGATTGAATTAGAGAAGGAGCAATTTTATTAGGTAGGGAAAATTTCCCAATGGTTTTCCAAGCGTCCAGTGTAATATGTTTGAATACATCAGAATCAAAATGGTGTATCCATTTGAGCTGTGTAACCGTAGAAAGTAAAGTCGAAGTGATAAACAAAAGCTTATATATATTAGAAGCAACATGTCCTGCCTTACCCCAAAGCTGTAGGAGAGAAACAGTATTTGAGTCCGGATAAAAAGTACTTTTGAACAAAGCTACCTTAATTTTAAGGAATGAATAGAAATCAATATTATTGAGACTATATATTGAGGCCAACGTAGAGAAAGGTAAAGGATCATTGTTAACATCTTAGAAATGCTTGACCAATGTAATGCCTTTGTTGACCCAGTGTAACCTTGTCTACGCGTCCACCTGAATCTTAATCCTAGGATTGTGCCACAAAGAGGACCATCTAGAGTTTTGAATGTGTAAGGACACTCTCCTATCAATTTTTTTCAATGCCAAAATGATGTCCGATATGATACGTCCAGAGAAGGGGAAAGTCAATGTAGACGCAGTCATCAAGGCAGAGGTAGGTAAGGGAGAACAGAAATATTGTTCAATATACAGCCATGACGGAATATGCCTAGTATCAAAAGAAAACCATAGAGCCCCCTGAGAGGATAAGAACGCCGACTGATATAAGCTCCAATCTGGGAAATTACAACCACCCATATCATGAGATTTCCTCAATTATTTGTACGCGATCCTAGCACGTTTGTCATTCCAGAGAAATTTAGAGGTGATCACACCCATTTCATGAAAAAAAGAAGAGGAGAGATTGATAGGGAGCATCGATGACACAAAGTTGAAAATGGGAGTTATCATCATTTTCAATGTCTGGAGACGTCCCCACCATGAGATGAACTTAGACGACCAGGTCTCCAAAAGCTTTTTCACTTTATCAAATACTTGAGATTTATTATAAGATACGGTATCCGACAAAGTCGCACAAAACTAAGTCCCTAAGTATTAAAGCCGCTCAGACTGCCACTTGTATAACGTATCTCCCATGTGAGAAGAAAAGCATAACCGATTAAGAGGGAACATTTTAGTTTTGTCTTTGTTTAAAGTATACCCTGAAACAAGAGAAAATTCTTTGATAATGTGAGAAATAGCAGGAATTGCTCTTTCTATATCTTCTGAGAAGATAAGAACATCATCCGCATACGCGGCCGTTTTGATGTGCTGTGAATTGTTAATGTAAGTTATGAGGTTTTAGTCCAGATATTTTTCATTTTGTCACAGTAGTACATTTGAATGGATTGAGAAGTGAAGTACGATACAAATATTCCGAAATATCACATATCACTTTATTCATCATCATGGAGACAGAGACAAGATGATATTTACATATAATTAGTTACCTCCCAATAGTGGCCTTCTTTACTGCTGTGATGATAAATAGCGTCGCCGTCTCTAAAACAGGTGATCTGACTACAATGACCCGGATACAAGGAGGCCAAGCATGTGCCGTTTCTGGGTAATTAAAAGAACAATGCATTACCAATAATATACCGTTAATTTCTCCCTAGCTCTCTATAGGGTTTTGATTTATATTTAATAGCATTTTCCTTGCATAGATAAGTAAAATAATACTTACCGACAACAGAACATTTCAGCAATATCCTAGATGCACAGATGCGATACACAGTTTCCCTGAGATGACTAGTTCAAACTGCACCAGGTGACATTTACCCATATCACACTCCTACACTTTACATCTTACAATGTCTCTGCCCGGGTCCACAGGTTCAGCGGACGCCCATAACACCTTTCGCCACCCCATGAGGGGAGGAGGGACAGCAACCACTCAGTATCTTCGCTTAGGATTTGATTTTTAAATTATAATATAGAAACAGAGAACACCTTTGTGTACCTTCACAAATCCTTTTCCGACCAACCCCTGTCATTGAAAAATCAATCAATAGGAGGGATGCACACTTTGAAGTCTTTATTCTGTTGGTCCTTTTCAGGCCATCAGTATGTTCAGATCATAGTCGTCACACATCCATCAAGTAAGACCAAAGGGCATAGCAACTTCCTAGTATACTGCAATAGGAAATTCAAACCATCCAGCAAAAAGACATCGAGAAAAGTAAAGCAAATAAGAAATAAGAAAGAGGGCACAGACATGTAAGGCAATGAAATGAATCATTCCAGGGAGCACAGGTAGCTCCAATGCTCCTGTCATATCCCTTGTAGGGCTATGGCTTACCCATACGTCTTGCACACGTTCTTTCTCTTGGTAAATCCCTCAGTTTCCCCCACTGATTTCAATTACAACATGTGTGATCTAGATCCAACTCCACTGTTGCTAATGTACAAATTCATTTCATGATATCCAGCTTTTTATAGGGCACTAGAATATTTACTCAGGAACAGTTTACAGCCTTCCAGAAACTTTCACTGCTCCGGTCAAACCTCACGGTGTCATTATCTCCATGGTGTAAATCTTCCCATGCCTTACCAAGCCATTAGTTTTGCTGGGAAGGATTGAGCATTTCCAAAATTGGGTCAACACAATTCTTCCCATAGCAAGCAACTGAGCAATCATTTTAGAACATTCACTGAGTTAGATTGTAAGAATCATAAATAACATTTGAAATCTAGCTAACTGGAGCCATCTAGGTGTGTGTGATAGCATTAATCCTCTCCCTCCTTTCTTAGCAAACGTCTCAGAGATGCACCATGGATCACAATGTTATGTCACAAGAATCTTGAAGGCCATACTAATTGCTTATCTGCAGCCCCGTGGGAAGACCTCAACTAAATATGAGCCCAGAACTCATTTCATTGAGCCATCCCCATTTGAATTTCCCACACAAAACACTTCGATAGTTTTAAGATTAGCTGTATGCAATCAATGCATGTGTTAAAGGCATCCATTGCTTCTATAATTTTGCTGCCATTGTACTCTCTAGAAACTCTTTTAATCTCAAGAGAACAGGCAATTCTCCACTGCCTAGAATTCAATTCCACTCTTACAATTCCATATTGATAAATTGTCCCATCTTAAAAAGCTAGCCCCTTTTTCTCTAGGTGCCATCCATCCATCCACCATTGATGAAGCAGCAGTATTGTATTGCAGAAGAAGAAAAGTATGCCTCCTGATCATCAATCAATCAATCAATCAAGAACTTGTAGATCGCACTACTTACCCGTGAGGGTCTCAAGGTGCTGGGGAAAGAAAGGGGGGGGAGGCGCTACTGGTCGAACAGCCAGGTATTCAGTAGCCTACTGAAGGTCAGCAGGTCTTGGGTCTGTCGTAGGCCCAGACTAGATCTTGTACCCTACAGGGAGAGGTCTCACAATTGTGCTTGACAATGTGTTGTGCTGCCTTATAACAGGCCTGGAGGACTGAAAATAAAATACCTCCGTCTCACAGGGAAGGCATAACATCTTTCATGTTATCCTAGGCTAGTTCCTCCAAAGAAACCTCCATGGCTTTCCTATTTACCTCAGTTAATTACTTGGGACGAACCATCAACAGGAGCATAGTAATTATGAAAAGAAAATACCTGCATTTCACACCTGGGCCTTCCAGACGCCACACAGGCCACCTTAAGAGCATCCTCCATGCTATAGCAGGTTTCATCAACAGCCTTCAGAAATACAATCATATAACGTAAAACCTGCTGGATCTCTACTGGCTCTCTTGCTGGCCTGAAAAATCTTCAAAACCAGTGGGATCATCTGCAAAGTCAAAAGTATGGGACCTCAGCCTATTAGGCTGACATGCTCACTGCCTTCTGTGGCTCTAAGCGTATATTTTGCCAGGACGCCATCAAACTGGAGTAGGCTATAAACATTTGTTTATTGGTATTTCCAATGTTTTTCCAACACATTTCAGGATACATGCATATCAATCATGACATTCCGTGACAGCTTTACATCTGTAAAATTTACATCTCAACAGCGTTAGGTAAACAGTGTCTCATACCGTCTCTGCTCGGAGTTTTCCAATTTATTTATGATCATGTTATATGACCACTAATTTGGGGGTTGTTGCCTACTTTGCTGTCTAGATCTCATTTGTCTCTCTTTGCGGTTACTCAGTGCCCGTTCTCCTATATCTCCACATTGTTTGGATGCCAGCTATAAACTTAACTGAACCCAATGTAACTTACTAAACGCATCTAACTTATTTCCGCATATGTTTTTTTTGTGCTAAGCTATATACTGGGGTACCTTGGAGTGTGTGTAGAGTCTATACTAGGTTCAGGGCCTGTGTTGTTAAACCCCCATGTCAGGTGCGCGATTTCCTAATTTATGACATACTGCATACCATATGTTCCCTCCTATTTGAGATTACTTTGCCTACTTTATACGTTCCCCCTCAGCTATGTCTGTTCAGGTACTCGACCTGAGGCCCCTGCCGCTCCCTCTCAGTCAGGTTCCTCATTTGCTAGCTCTAGGCTATCTCAAGCCCTTACCAGCTCCCTCCATTGGTCCGCCATGGGTCACTTGCACACTCCCTTCACTTCTTCCCAAAGGTGTGCCCTCCCCTTTGCTTCAGCCCACAGAGTGAGGTCTCTTTTCCAGTTCTTCATTTGTGGCTCGTTTCTGTCTTTACAAGACAGCGTCACCCGTCTCTTGGCAAGGGTAATGACCAGGTCAATGAATTTATTTCTTACTTTTCGCTTCGGCGGGCGGGGAAAGAGACCCAGCAAGCACACCTCCACAGAGCTGTCCAACTCCCTCCCCAGTGTGGCCCCTGTCCGCTGCACCACCTCTGTCCAGAAGGGGGTCAGTATCGGACATTTCCAAATCATGTGGATAAAGTCAACGTCTTGTTGATCGCACCGAGGGCATGTCCGCATCTTACCTTTGTGTATAAATCTGAGCCTTTGCGGGGGTCAGGTAAGTCATGTGTACATAGTTGAACTGAATGTACTTCGGTCGCGTGCTGTGAAATATTGACTTGGGGGAGGCCAAGACCCTCTCCCACTCCCGGTCTGTGAGTTGTTTATTAAACGCAAATCGCAAAGGGATAAACCCATTCTGGTTTGTATGAATACTTATTTTTATAAAAACCTGTGTTGTGTCCATCTATAGTGTTTTCACTGTATTACTGTGTATACTCACAAATGCTTAACACACTGCCTCTGAGATAAGCCTGTCTGCTCGTGCAAAGCTACCAAGGGGGTGAGCAGGGGTTATTAAGGAGTGTAATCCCCTTATCCTGATTTAGGAGTAAGGGTCCCCATTTGGACAAAGGTGAATACCATTGCCAACTGGAGACCCCCAGATCTAACTGTTATCAATTTATATCATTGTCATGAATGAATATTAATATTAGTAGAAAGACTAATGCTATAGGAATAGCATGTCGAAAATACACAGAACAGTTTTAATATTTATCTGATGCGTCTTTCTATAAAATATATGAAAAAACAGGAGGAAAAAACGTTTTCACTAAAAGATGAATTAAGTTTAAAATCAACAAAAATTATTATTTAATTAATTTTTTGGTTAGTTACAGAATTACAGTCCACCATTGATTGTGTTTCCTATATAGTTTTTAACATGGGCCTTTAATGCTGTCTCATCCAGTCCAAGTCTATTGTCAATTGTTTGGAGACGCTTCTCTAGTTCATCTAGTTCTCTGCATAAAGTGCTCCACACCCCGACTGATTGACTCAGGCAGTGCCCGCTGACTATCACCTTAAATGCTTCCCACTCCACCAGCACCGTGGAGGCACAGTGTGCATTCCTGGCGAAGTAGGTTTTGATACAGGAGCCTAGGGATTCCTTGAATGGGCTGTCTTCTAGCATATCTGGTCTGAACATCCACATAGGGATCGGGCATCTAGTTCTTGGTGGTTGATGGAACAGCAGCAGCACGCTATGATCCAAGCAGGTGCACCCCAGATACTAAGTATGTATGTACGTCTCATTAATATCTGTAGAGCAGAGGAAAGCATCCAGCTTAGTGTGTAGTTGAAGGAGGGGGAAGAAGAAAGATTATTCCCTGTCTGTTGCATTCTGCACCCTCTAAGTGGCAACCAACCTCCAGTGGTCATCCACTCCTGAAATCCCAATGATGTGCGATGTGGCTGAGTCCCAGGGAGGGGGGTGTGAGCAATCTAACGCTACATCCTGCACACAGAGAAAATCTCCAACTATAATTGTGGCTTCCGGAGCTTGGTCTGTTAATTGGGCCGAAAGTCTACGCAGGAAAGTTAACTGATCATAGTTTGGGGCGTAGATACTACCTATGGTTATATCTCTGCCACACAGTTTCCCAGTTATCAACACATATCTCCTGTCTTTGTCAATCTTAGAACTGCTGACATCTAAGGGGAACCCAGGTTTAACCAACACCAAGACACCTTTAGCAAAGGCTGAATAGCTTGTTGTATATATCTGCCCCCTCCATCTTTTATATAACCTCTTAATTTTGCTCTGTGGAGATGCGTTTCTTGAAGCAAGGCAATCTGTACCTCCCTCCTCCTCAGATAGCTGTGCACAGTGTATCTTTTGTTTATTGACCCCAGACCCCGCACGTTCCAGGTGATCAATCTAATAGTACCTGGGTCAGCTGCCATAGTTGGCGGTATCTTGTGTATACACAGCTCCCCACCACACACCCCAGGCAATCCCTGCGTCACTAGGACCATTTGTATGTACTGAAAAAACAACAATGCGTAACAAAAGAGCTCCCCATAACGTATAACTACCTGATCCCAGAGTGGCTCGACAACGGTCGGCTGCCAAACCTTATCTCTGTCACTAACCACCAGTGTAGGTTAGAAACCATAAGCCAGTTAATCAAGTTTGGCATCTTGACCTGTCACATCAGCCCTATATGTTCCTTTCGGGCAAGGTCTGCTTCAAAGTCCCTTCATCGCTAGTCCTGAAGAGACCCTACATTGACTAAATGCCAGTCGAAACGCCGTCGACACACAGAAGAAGCGAACCATTACACAGCGCATGTCATTGCATATTGCTGCTGTCTACACAGAGATTATTCTTGTTAATGGTCGACTTTACAAAAATTGTGGAAAACTTGTATATAGAAATTCACACTGTCACTTAACTTTGGGTTCCCGTTCTCACTT
This sequence comes from Lissotriton helveticus, assembly GCF_964261635.1. Classification (NCBI taxonomy): domain Eukaryota; kingdom Metazoa; phylum Chordata; class Amphibia; order Caudata; family Salamandridae; genus Lissotriton; species Lissotriton helveticus. Next base: position 556,976,938 of record NC_136059.1, read on the forward strand.
GGGACACAATGCACTAATGTTTTTTGATTTTCAAATTATGTTTATATTGCTTTTGGTCTAAAAATGTATAAAAATGTTACATGGATTCTCCTGTGTTAGTGTTTCTTTCGCCCTCTGTCATTGAGGTATCCTCTAAATTATTGCAATTTTGCCTCCTTTATTACAAAGGTATCGTATCAATCCACAGGAACCGTTGTTTTTCCTTGTATATCGAAATCTATGTGGGCTAAGTCCCCCATCTTACCCGACCGTGCTCCAGTGTCTCACCAGTTGCTTATCAGATAACGTCATCTGCAGTCCCAGGGGTCACTATCAGCAGAGCCAAGCTGCTGGTTCCGGAGGCCTTAGACCCCGAACCCTCCAATCAATTTCCTAATAGGCCACGGCTATGTACAGTGGACGTCACCGCGCTGGACACCTCGATCCCTCATAATGAAGGCTTGGAGGCCATAGAATGGAGTCTATTAAGAAATGAATTGGAGGACACCAATAAAGTTTTTTTGTTAGACCTTTTTCATTTTGCATTATATCACAGTTATTTTCAATGGAAAGACATGTTTTTTGAACAACGTAATGGTACATCAATGGGATTTGCGGGGGCACCGTCCTACGCAATATCTTCATGGCAAATTTTGAATCAGATCATATTCTACAGAACCCAGATTGGAAAAAGGGATTGATTTTATTCAAAAGATATATTGACGATATATTTATCATTTGGAAAGGAGAAATGAACACACTACAAGACAATATAAAACCGCTTGAACACTTGCCATTAACGGATCAAATCCACCTACCATATGGATAACCCTCAAATAACATTCCTGGACGTGTTGATAACTGTTGAAAATAACACCATAAAACCCAATGTGTACACTAAAGTTTCAGATTGCAACAGCTATTTACATTACAATAGCTTCCATCTAGAATCCTTAAAAAAACATCTACCTCTGTCACAGTTCTCTTCCCTTCCCCCTCTGCCGCGCCCTACCGGTGACACAACAGTCACTACTGACTTATGGCTCCGGCTTCATTAGGGCTGCCCCCATGTACTTCTCCCACGGCCGGGTACCAGCCCACAGACCACACACCCACCTAGCGCCAGCGCTACATGCAGTTTTTCCTCTTCATCCCCCTTACTACCCTCTCTCCCCCCCTTGTACAGCACCGTTGTAAACGCAGTCGACCACCCAGTGCAATAAGAGGCGCAGCTTACAATGTGATTGAATCTAAATTAGAACCCGAATTCTGAAAATTAATCTGGAGCCACATTGTTCTTTTATTCACTGTATATATCCTTAGCACCAGTCACCACGCGCCGTTTATGCTAATCACATTGTCACTTGCGTCGCCACTTTGTTCACCACTTGCACAATTTGAGCAGCAAGTACAATTAGGGTTGTATTCATTGTTTTTACTACAGTGCTGCTACAACTGTAATTTGCCTTATTTTCGTCTTGATAAACATGATGCCTTGAGCACTCTGCAAGTATTCAAAGAGTCTCCTTATTTCCTTGCTAATAATGTCTATGACATATCATATCTAATTGTCTTTGAAATACTACCTGTTGGGATACTGTTGTTTATTCTGATCTCTTGTTATCTCTATGAGCAACAAGTGCTTTATTGTACTTGGGATCAATGACCAGATTGAGTTTACATGTCACTAAATGCACTCTTGTGTTGCTTTATTTGAATCAACCGATATAGTTTTTTAAGAATGCTTTATTGTTATTTCCATGCACACAATGAGCTTTATTGTACAAAATGAGTTTAATCTATCATTTCAGATGACACACTGAGGTAACAGATATCGTATGTAGTTATTGCATACTGCTTTACCATTAACATATACAAGCACTTAGTTCGCAAGACTCAAAACTTTTATTATGAACTTTCAGATCCAATGAGCACATAACGATGTAGATCGTAGGACGGAGAGTCGCGCGCAGCGTAAGCGCTTTATGTGAGGGCATTGGTTAGCTTTTAACATGTGAGAAGGGGGCCTTCCATAGTCATGTGAAGAGGGAGTGCGTTCTAATTAAAGCATACGCTAAGTCTGAACACATGACTAAGGCGGAAACAACAAAATAGAGCGTCTATGATGTTCCTGTTGTTTCTATGCGGTGCGAAGACAAACATGCTACCAAGGATTAAAGCTTCCCGAAACGCCCTGACATTAAGTGTCTGAATATGCAGACGCTTTTGGAATTAGGCTAGTGGTAAGTTTTGCTGACTTTGCGCTATGATACACTACTGAGTCAGAGTAAAGATAAACGCGTTAAGCTTTCACTGTAAGTGTTGAAAGGTCCAGGCGATTTTAAGAGCGGGGTTAGTTGTAAATCTAGCTGATATGCATGTCACAATACGATTCACTATTCCGTGAGACCACTTTTGGATCACGTGGCTTCAGACTATTGTACATAATACATAAGAGTGCAGATGTTTCGCATTAGCTCTAAGAGCCATTTGTTTATATGCTGAATTTATACTGTATATATGCTCATTGGGTTTTCCTGTATTTATTCTTAGAAACCCGATGAAGGGTCATCAAGTGACCCGAAATGCATTGGGTTTGTCAAAATACTCCGTTTTGATGCTATCGCATTGCAACTATGAATTAATGAAATTCCATTGAAGATTGAAAAATGAATGAATAAATTCATGGAATCATAAATCATCAACTAAGTGTGTGAATGATTTGTTCAATTTATGAAATCAAGTTAAGAAACTTTTTAAGAAAAAGGTGCACACATCCAAGGGACTGATTCGTCTGACCCACCTAACCTTCTTCCAATCTGACACATACTGCATCGGGTTTGCATCAAAGTGTCCATGAGAAGTTCTCCTGCTGCAGGTGGTTTGCTCTGCCATGCCCTGGCCAATAAGCTCCATTTCTCTGTCTTTCGCGCACTGGTACAAGTTCCTCTTTCAGACAGTTTCTTTGTTGTGTTGTTAACCCTGGCATTTATGGCAGTCACTCCATAAGAGACCACATGTATCCAATGTCCATGAAGGCTACTAAGGCCATGAAGATTTGGGGGAAACCCATTCTCGTGCGCAGAAGAAGCACAGAGCTGTTTGGACAGTGCGGTGCAACAAGCCATTGCTCAAAGCTGGTAACTCTTGTGCATTTTCCAACACCAAACACCAGCTCCAGACGAAGGGAAACAGTTGCAAAAACTAGGTTAATATTAGGAAACCGACAAAACTAGTTCAAGTTATGTAAAGAAAATGCTTCTGAGATAAAAACGTTAAACTTTTCCTACAGTGAACCAGGTGGGACGGGGGCTAAGCCCGTGGGGCCAACATCCTTCACCGGGGCTTGCAGAAGGCAAGATCCTCAACTTGAGAAAATTACTCAATATAGTTATACCTACCCCAGTCTTCGGACAGCCTTTGCAGCGCCTTAAAGCAATTCGCAGGTTACCCCAGCACTATATAAAAACACCCACTAAAATAACCGGGACAAGGTTGCAGGACTCTGCAGGCCTTTCCGCTATACCCCGCTCAAACACAACCATAAACTTTTCCCTGTAAACGCAGATTTGATTGTGCAGTTTAAACATTTATTGTAGAGACCAGAAATAAAATTAGACCCCTAAAATTGAAAACGTATCTCCTAAATATTAAAAGACACCGCACTCTCGGTTCATTTGCTCGGATAATCATGCCCCACAGCGTAAAAAGCTCTCTTCTGCAGCATCACAGCATAGCTTGTGAGAGCACGAGGCGCTATGAACCTCCGCCACTCACAGATAACAGCAGGATTAGCCCAGGCTACGGTTTGTGCTTAGAATCTGCTGTTTGTTGAACTCCAACACGATACATCCCAGGGTGATATGCAACGAGGAAATGCAGAAGAAAAAAAACAATCAGCCTGCCAGGGGCACCCTAGCATATAAGTACAGACGTGCTGGTGGATTGTAGCATCCAGCCTTCCCATAGCGCTTACAAACTAGGTAGGTCAAAGATCTAGACTCCGATTTATAGAGTTATGCAGGTCTACAACTACCCACCTCTTAGAAGAACAAATGCGCGCGAGCCTCGTGCTTAAAGTAAACAAGCGCAAGCCTCGCGCTTAAAGTAAACAAGCGCGTGCCTCGCGCGGCAGCAGGGGGAGGGGAGAGAGGTGGGGGCCTGCGCCGGTTTCCCTTGCGGGAGCGAGCAGCCAGGCACGATAATTGCTACCATATGGCGCTACTGCTCGCTCCCGCAAGGGAATCACCAAACGTGCATGCGTTGCCATTGGAAGCAATGCAACATGTGCACGTTTTTGCCTGCAAAAGTGTAGCAATGGCTACAGGTCTTTTTCCTATGCAGCGCATGCACGCTACATAGGCAAGACCTAAAAATCACAAGTTACCAAAAATTCTGCAGAGACGAACAAAATAGTCTCTTCCCACAGTAGTTAAAAACATTTAGAGAATCGCTGCAGTCAAACTGAGGTTCTGTACATGTGCATCAGAAACAGGACACTTGATGGCACTATAAAACAAATATTGCGCTGCTGCCATGGGTATATCAGGGACTTTCCGCAACTTGACCTGTTATAGTCTCAAGAATATCAAGTGCAACTGTCTACTTTGAGACCTGTGTAACATATTTTAGCACCATCACACAGAAGTTGCAAAGCCTGTAGGACAAGTGGCTTGCGAACTATGAGTAATAAACTGACTTTGATGAAAAGAACTATGCATTGCTCCAATTATGAAACAACTCCTGTTATCCAAAAGGGGATTCTTCCACAAGCTGACATAAAAAACTGAAATATTGGTGGGAGTTCGCACCAACAGCATAGGTGAACATGCAACATCATTACCAAAATGCCCTAGATATGCACATCAACATCTATGCATATTAAAAATCAGGTTACACTGCTCCTGCCATCTCAAATTTACACAGAGGCCCAATAGTGCAAAAGAATGGAGCTTCAAGAGCATGCACTTAGGGGAAAAAAGACATGGTTTTTGAACCATGATTCTTGAATCTAACTGACCGTATGTTTCACCATACATTTTTTGTAACTACAAGTTTCCCTAATTCAGATAACCCTCTTGTCTTGTTTTTCAATATTCAAGAAAGAGGTCGTTTTTCCAGCTGTGCAAACTATGCAAATGATCACTAGCTGTTGTTCTTATAAACTCACATAATACAAAGATGATTACTGAGAGCAAACGTTTGGTCATAGGAAAAATAGTATTTTCCCATCCCCTGCCCACATACAAAAATCTGTCCCCAAGATACCAAAAGGCACAATACGCAACTAAAATAAAGCTAAAGTTAAGCTAATTTACAAATCTCAAAACCTTTTGCACAGATAATACATCTGGATCAGCTCTGTGCAATTTGCACTATAAGCCTTACCTTTCAGCAAATGTCAAACATTAAATTTACCTTCAATTTCAGAGTTGTCTGAATCTGTACAATTTTCATTTAATCTGTCATCTTCACAACAATCTTCTTCGACTTCAGAGTTAGTAATTTCGCCTTCTTCTGTATCACTATTGCCTTCCTCTTCATCACTATCATCCACAGACGCAAAAGCTGCAGTAGACTCTGTGTTCTGGTCTGAGCTGTGTCTCTGTCTCAAAACGGGCTTTTCGGTTTTGTGAGTCCCATCTACAACAGAAGGGCCCCTTTTGACCTTCTTTTTCTGCGTGGAATTATCTTCTTTCTTCACTGAACCCATCTGCTGGTCAGATGTGTAATGGTACGGCAGATTGGTTACTGAAGCCTGATCTTCAACTTTGATATCCTTGAGGAAAAATAATTGATGGGAATAAGTACATTGACAGCAAAATTCTAGAACTTCATGATCAAATACTAAAGGATCAGTGAGTAGATCTAGAAGGGGCAAGACACTTGTAGTCTAAACTACATGACATTGAACGTATAACTTCTCAACTGTTTACCTAATGATTGATAGCACTTCCATAGTGGGATACACTTTCCATTATTATTTCTTCCCTATACATTTTTTAGCTTTCTTACTAAACTGTGAGATAGTACAACTTCTTCTTAAAAGGAAAGGAACATTTCTACTCTATAAGGGCTATCAAATTAAGACAAAACATGAAAGGACATCTCCAAGTTCTGGTTAAGGAAGTTTGGTTTCCTGAAAACAAAATTAATTTATATTCTGCATCTATCAATTAAGGGGTCCAATCGTCTACTGAAACGGTGCTCAAGTCTATATATAGCAGCCGTGCTCGAGGCCATATGGGCGGATTAGCTTCACAGTGTCTTACCCTGCATCTAGAGAAGAATATAAAAAACACTGAAGGAGGCTCAAAACGATATCTTTTGGTAAACCCTAAGAATTACTTATAAAATAAAGAACAACATTATTGAATACAATTTTAGCCTCCTTGGGGTCTTTGTTAAATACAAATAGATGTAGTGCCAGGGAGCACTGCATCTTTTTGATCAGTTTTGCCTGTCAATTTTTGAAGAACCCTATCTATACTTAATCTATAGATTAATGTAAATTCACAGTAGTAATGCTCATTGAGAGACAACTTAATCTGCCCACTAACATTCCTAGCCCATAGATTTGGCTAGTATTGTTAGATACATTTAAAACCAAACCTTTAGATATTCCTGTATACCTTGGCTTCTTTGTTGTAGTAATGTGACCAGTTAATTGTTAGCTGTACCAGAAAATACATTTTAATTAGGAGGAACTTTAAACAAAAGTCAAATTAACCGAGTTAAAACCGAGCTAATTTAATTGTTAATCATGGTGTGCTATATATGATTAGCTAGGGATTTTTAAGGCAATTAAGTGAGGTCAGAACAATACTAGCAGGCTCTGTTGTTCACATTATACAATCCTTAAAATGCAGTATTACTACGTTCTGCAGTTTGCACTTCATATGAAACACTGAAGATTCCCTCCCTCCCTTGCCGAAACCATGGAAATCAACTGCAGAGTACCCCAGGGGTCCTTACTCAGCCCCACACTCTTCAACATCTACATGCCCCATCCCCCGCCGCCATCGTCAGACAGCATGGACTCAGCATTGTATCCTACGACGACGACACCCAGCTCATCCTCTCACTCACAAAGAGTCCCGAAGACACCAGACTCTGCTTCCAGGAAGGAATAAAGAATGTGGAAGCATGGATGAAAAACAGCTGTCTGGAGCTCAACTCAGAGAAGACCGAGGTACTCATCCTCGGACCCTGCAGCTACGCCTGGGACAACACCTGGTGGTCCTCCACCACTGGGAACCCGCCCACCCCGAAAGACCACGCCGGGAAGCTCGGCATCGTCCTTGACTCCTCCCTCTCCATGAACCACCAAATCAACGCCATCGCTTCCACTAGTTTCAACTGCCTTCGGATCCTCTGTAAGACCTTCAAGAGGAACCTCCACTCCGCCGACCTTGCCCTGGCAGAGGTCTCCCGCATCCGCAGAAACAGAACTGGCGGGAGAGCTTTCGCCTACATCGCAGCCAAGACCTGGAACAAACTCCCTGTGAACATCAGACACTCCCCGACCCTGCATTCGTTCAGCAAGGGCCTCAAGACCTGGCTGTTCGACTGATCCTGAGCCGCTCGCCCCTCCCTCCCCCGCGCCTTGAGACCCTCACAGGTGAGTAGCGTCCTATAGAAACCCCTGATTGATTGATTGAAGGTAATCACCATGTAGAAAAGTTTCTCCCAGCATACAACCAATCTATCATCTCCTCTTTGTCTAGTAGGTATCTTCTTACTCTACATTTTGTGCACCACACCATATTTACCACCTCAATGTGTCCAGTGTTTTCCGATATGTTACATTATCCCCACCACTTTGCGTCCTGCAACTGCATCGCTCCGTGAAAAGTGCAGAATTTAAACGTTAAGACATCCTGGTAGTGGTTATTACTGCTGCTATCATTTACATTTTTCTGACTCTAACCCATATTCTTTTGCAGATGAGGCCTTCACAAATGTGCCCAAATCTACAAACACAGTCAAAGTATTTCAACAGTAGCAAAACAAGTGTTTGTTTGTTCACTTTAAATCTAAATGTACTTTTAAACAATGTAACCAAAACATAAAAATATCAAAGCTGGAATATGCTTGAAAATGATTACCTTGCCAACATGTGGAGCTGTGCCACAGAGCTCCGGCTGTTTTTTGGTCTTCTTTTTCTCTTCATTCATCTGATGTGTCATCATCTGGCTAGATGTCAGGTCAACACGTGAGTGAAACAGGTACTGTTCACTGTCGGCATCAAAGTAATAATAGGATCCAGAGTTTGGATCATAATAAAGCTGATTTTCCTATCAAATGGACACACAAACATAAGACATTTAGCAGTTTGGTAAAATGTAAATTAATAAAATGCGACCAAACACACAGAAGATTGCCGGATTTTATAAATTACTAAAATGTGAAAACAAAACTCCTTTCTGACTATGCTCAAAATGATAAGAAAAGTAAGATGATATGCTGGGTACTAGGCAATGCTATAATCGAAACAGTTAATCAATATGATTTCCTCGGAGTCTTGATTGATACCACTCTATCCTGCAATAACCATCTTTCAACCGGAAAACTCAAATCCACTGTTACGACTAAATCAATGATGACATTTGCAAAACTATATGGAGGTGGAACAATTGGTTCATCCCTTAAAAACATAAAGAATGAAACTCACTCTTTTAATACTTTATGCCTTAAATGGTAAGACTATAACTGATCTCGAGAAAAATTTAAAAATGTAAATGTGTGCTTATATAGCGCACGTATCACCCCCGAAGGGGTCTCAAGGCGCTGTACACATACCGCTGTGGAACCCTTCCTGGCCTTTCCCTGTGAAGTGCCCACTCCTGGGCACCCCCAAGGTGAAGCCAGGAATCCTAGCGCTGTTGGGGCCATTGTGGAGATTAAGCAAGCTATTGCCCAGAGTTGCAGAGTGGGACCCATGCTTAGAATAGGCACCGAGGCGAGAATTATCAGGTCCGGGGAAATTAAGCCCAAGACCCGCCAAGGCGGGAATTGAACCCTGGTCCGGGCCAGACCTCTGCATCAGGATCTGCCGCTCTAACCATTGAGCCACACTTCTCCAACCTATGTATAGAGTATCCAACAACTCCTACATCGTGAGAAGCTACCCCTCATTGTGGTATTAGGCTGGAGCTGAACCAAAAATATTTACTAACACACCACAAGGGATCTATTGTGAATTATTTCTGGGACAGCATTTTACCAGGGGTGGGAAATGAGAATCATCCCATGGATTACTACAAATTGCCAAGAATTACGAGTCCAACACGGAGCCACACCCCACACACATAGACAAACAGAGACAGAATTGGAGGCTTCCATCCTTATGTCTGCTAGTGCTCTGCATTCCGGGCTGCATCGCTGATGCAAATAGCCAAGTTGCTTTTCATCAATCAATTTGATCAGGAGGAGGTAGGCAGACCGAAGTGTGTAAGAGTGAGCGTGCTGTGGGAGACGTGCTTGGGGGGCATAAGCAGGGAAGTACCACGGAGGGAAGGGTAATGCCTTGAGGGCTCTTGGGAAGGGGCAGAAGGGAGTGCCTCATTTCCCATAGCAGTGTGAAACAGGTAATTGCTTACAATGAGAGCATAACACTTCACCTATATAAAAAAGAAAGTAAAATCTCCTAATAGATGTTACAACCATATTAATAAACTACCAACCTTTCTTTAGTTGAATGATTCTCGTTGTAGACTTATTCCAATTTCTGGCCAACTCTGTAAACCAAACCACCTGTAGAGCTTGTATGCGTTAGAGTCCTTTGAAAGGTTCAGGGGTATAAGAAGTATAGCCTCACCCTAGAGCAAAATCTCCAGAGCATGATTTGAACATACACCTGACTAGTCTACATTCATATTCAGTACAGAAATCCTGCCTGGAAATCAGCCAGGATCTCGCGTTCTTCTAGGAAATTCTGCAACTAAATTGGTAACGAGCACATTGAATAATAGTTTTAACAATAGGCCAAGCAATGATTTAAATTAATTAAAGGATTAAATTAAGCATTCCTCCCTATTACCACAATCCCCAAAAGTGCACATAATACATAGAGCATACGTACAGAATCATAGTAGAAGCCTGTGCTATGGTCAAAGTACCATCCAGTGTTTTCATCATAGATAAACCCGGTCTGTGATACAGCAGCTTCTGCAGTCGCCCGCAAACTTTCCGCCAGTGATGATGGAGCCTCTGCTTTCTGCAACAGGAACACAGAAAACTCAAGTAAGTACAAACATAAGCTGTTTACCATTGACAGTGAATCTGAATAGTTAATTTAGTGATATCATTGAATTTGAGAACGAGCTTATAAACCAGATAAAGATGATTTGAGTTCTCTATTCAGCCCTTTACTCCCAATAGTGTTGACAGGGAGCAACATCGTTAACACAAATGAAATGATACTGTAAATTAATTCTAAGTCAGGACAGGGCTTTTTATGTCATTTAATGGTGTCGTATTGGAGGAATGTTCTGATTTCTTACTTAACCTATTCTTCTTTGTAGTGGGCAACAGGACCGCCTGATGCCCTCATTACGTGGCTGTAAACAAATTTGAATAAGCGGGCCACTGTGCGCGGAGCGTTCCTCTAAACGCACAACCATTCTCCACCTCCCATCAGGATTCTTGTAGAGCAGTGCGTATCCCGGGCAGCGGTCTCTGCTGGGATTCCTGATCTTGGAACAGTGCACCAGCTGCAGAGCCCTTTATATTATTCTCCCACCACCCCAGGGTCAAGACGCCCGAGACAGAGGTCCATATCACACTAAACAAAACAAAGAGAACAAATGTACACAGGGGTGTGTATAATATAATTTTCTGTGGTTTGAAAACCACCTGGAAGCAAAACTCTACCGGAAACCTATAGGGGACGGGTGTCCCTGGGCTGAGGACCTAGGGGCTTCAATAATGTTCCCAGCTGCCACCGGTAGAATTCAAATTTCTCCCTCATTATGCAGGACTCTACAGAGAGGTCCTCTCATATCTCCCTCTGTTCAGATGTTTCATTTCCCCACCCCACCCCAGAGAAGACACTCCTGCGGCTAGAGCAGAACCGCTGCAAACCCCTTTTTTGATAGAACTCCCATGACCCTAACACGCTCCACCTACCGATGCACCCCTCAAGGCCAAAGGTAAGAGGAAGCATGAGGAGGATGTTGATTTTGGCATTTCGACAAACTGAAAGAAACCTCCTGGCCATCCAAGCGAACGCTTAGGACCCCACAGCCAATACCAATCCTCCTATGGGTCCGGAGGATAGGCTTGGAAGCCTTCCACACTCCCATCCCTGAATCCCTCTCTCAAAGTAAACGACTCCACTGGCTACTCATAAGATGAATGGTGGTGAGACAGGCCACGGCATCCATCTTCAGAGGATCTGCCTCCGACGCCCTGCCAAAGGGAATGGGAAACAAGCAAAAGTCTCAGATAAACTAAGCCAGGAGAACATACTCCATTCTAGGTCCTCTGAATGGCCCCCGGAGACAAAGTGGCCGCCTATGTGGTGTGTAGGTTCCACAAATCCCCTGATAAAGGGATCAGCAACTGCCCGGGGGCAGAATACACCACCCCCATCAGTCTCTGGACGGCAAAGTGGCCCTCACAACCATGACAGATGCCAAAAGGTCTACATTCCTGGCCAAATACATTCAGGACCCCAAGAAGGGCATCCATCGTTCATGCCGCTAATGCCAGGATAAACTACCGGACATCTCCGGCCCCCTTAGAAAGACACTTGATATAGCTGAGAAAGCGAAAGAGTCCGGTTTCATATCATATCACCCAACATTCTGTCCGGCTGGGCGCAATGGGTGGTGCTCTCCCTAGATAATGCCAATTGCTCTCTGGAGAGGTACTGGTCTTTACTGATTAAAGCCAATCCCAAGTTTGGGGATCTGGCCTCTTCGGATAGCCAGTAATGTGGTCCATGTGAGGGCAGGGGGCTTATTTGGCGTCCCCTTTATCAAGGAATTAGGGGCGTTCATGTCTACATTTACCTCCCTAGACACGATTCAGGCCTCTAGCAAGAAGATATTCACTCCAAAGCTTTTTTCTGGGGACGGGAGTGGCAGGGGGTGCACAGCTAGCCGTTTCTCTCAACAGTCCCCACTCATGGGTCAAGGACGGTAGCAAGACTGATGGCAGAACCCTCCAAGCTTCAGCAGGTTTTCCCCCTTCAGACACTACATGAGACACAGGGCATCCAGAGGCCATTTCTATGGTGGAGGTACCAAAAATGAAACTGCACGCAAGTGTGCTTTATTCTTCCCAGTCAAAAGTGAGTGGGCGGTTGGCTGTCTTTTTCTGTGCCCGAGGCGTGTTGACCTCGGTCGCGTAAGTACTCCATACGGTGCAAGGCTTCCAGAAAGAAATCTATGGGTCCCCAATGCAGTCTTCAAAGCCTCGCCCTCTAGTCTTTTTGGACTGATACAGCAGCCTCATCGACAAAGAGCTTTACTAGAGAAGAGAGCAATAACCTTTACCTCTTTCAACCAAAAGGATTCTGGAGCAACTTCTTCTGGGTGGAAAAAAGTTAATGTTGGGTGATCAATCTCTGGGAGTTAAACGAGTGGCTAGTATTTCACCACATCAATAACCAACTAGAGAGTAAGGGCATGAGCAGGCACTCCTGTACCCCAATCAATATTTTAACAACAACTAAGGAGTGACTAAGTGCAAATGAATAAGGGATAATTCAACAAAAGGTATTAAGTGTCTTTTTCTTTATATATATTCCTCTTACTACCCTCCTCAAGAACTATGAGACCCCTTTAGAGAAAAATATTCACAAGGGGAAACAAAGTTCCTTGTGTGATTTCCAGGGGGAAGGCAAAATCATATCTTTTTGTAAAAGGACCCTCACTCACCACTAGTTAGTGACATGCTTCATCATTGGGTCCCCGCTGGGGTGGCCGAATGCCTCCCCAGCGTGCTACAACGCCTGATTTACAGCGGAGCGGGATGTGGTGAGTGCAACAGTGCCCAAATTAAGGTGTGGGTATAACTGTAGGTGCAAAATTAAAAATACAAGGTTGAGGCATGTACAAAAATCTTTAATACCGGCCAACCTGTATTAGGTTAAAAACAAAGTGGCGGACTACAAGGTTCAATTTCAGGAAACCTGTGTCCTTTGAACAAACAACTGGTCAACATGTTTCTGCTGTTACAACTGCAAATTTGCTCAGCATTCGTCAGGACCTAAATTTAGTCCTCCGGTGGTGTACACGCGTTATGGCGCACCCTCCCGTGAGGCTCTTAAATGTGAAAAATTCTTTTTGAAGTATAGACCATTCACGGTTAATCGCCGTGGCAGCTCACTGCGATTTGGAGGAGCAAAAAAATCTGTGGAGAGAAAAAGACAATACAAAATAATACATGATGACACACACTGACACGGAATAAGCTTTTCGTATTAGTAAAATGTAGTGCATAGCAATATTACATGCACAGTGTCAGAATGGTGTCAAAGCCATTATTTTATAAGGGTGACCATTCCCAGGCACTCTGAAATTCACAATTCGGTGAGTGAGGGTCCTTTTACAAAAAGATATGATTTTGCCTTCCCCCTGGAAATCACACAAGGAACTTTGTTTCCCCTTGTGAATATTTTTCTCTAAAGGGGTCTCATAGTTCCTAGTATTTCACCACTTCAAGATAAAGGGCATACACCTCCTAAGGAATTTACAGAGGTTGGCCACCTGGATGGTTCACTTAGATCTCAAAGATGCTTATCTCATGATTCCCATCATCACAGGTTTCTGCAGTTTTATTGGAAGGCCCACATTTTTAAATTCACCTTCCTCCCATTCAGCATTCTGGTATTCAAACCAGTGACTGAATACCTACGATCTAATCAATCTATCACTACAATATTCTTCTGATGGATCAATGCCAAACAACCCTGATGAAGCACATTCAGGATTGGTGTCTCTTCTGCAGCATCTCAGTTTCATCATAAACAGGAAAGAATCAATTCTCATTGCCTCACAGCAGATTACAATTCTTGGGTTTGTCAGAGATTCCATTGACACAGATGCTCAGCCTCCCCTCCAGTACAATCGCGAAAATCAGACAAGTACTATGCAAGACTATGGTATGACTGAGCACATCGTTACAGAAAACTGCCAATCTGGTTGGCCTCCTGTCCTAACCCATGCAGACAATATTCCTAGGCCCACTCCATTACAGGGCCCTGCAACATCTCAAGGCTCATCACCTATACAACGGACTCATGTTATTGCAGGAAGTCCCTGTATCAGGGGTGGCTGAGGAGGAAATAGGCTGGTGGCTCTCCCGCTTGAAAGCATGGAACGGGAAAGCAATATTCAGCTCCACTTCAGATATTATTATCGTACAGGATGCTCGCCGCATAGGTTGGGGTACTTGGATCCAGTGGGGGCGGATGTTAGCATACAGGTTGGTAAATACCTTTAGATCGGCCATTACAGTTGGCCATTCCCCAGTTGAGGTCCAGCCTTTGGGAGAGCATCCTCAGGGCCCCACTGCGGCATTTTAGACAAAGGTGCCCCCACGTAGGAGTGTCCCGAAACGGCGGGACCGATCAGGCCCCCACACTGTCCTCATCTCGAGCCTTCACTCACCGGCCTCAGAAATAGTACCCTGCGCTCCCTGCTGCACTTCGGGACTGGCGCCGGGGATCCTCCCTGCTTCACGGTGTTCTGTGGGGTCTCTGCGGGGCTTCCCTGAGCTTCACGGGAGCCCCGCCAAACAGCTGCCGCATCTCTCTGCACTTCGGCCCGGGACTTCGCTATGGAGCTCGTGAGGCTCCACATGCACTTCATGTTTCAGGTCGCCCGACTACCGGGCTGCGCTGCTGCGGCGACTCCCTTTTCTTGTAGCGGCAGTGTGGGGTGGGCTCCCTCGAATTTTAAAATATAAATCGGGGCTGGCACCCGCGTCTTGAATATATAAATAAGAAAATATGCAGGGTGGGCACCAGTAAAATAAAGAAAAATGCGGGGTGGGCACCCGCCGCAAATTAAAAGTAAACAAACCATCAAAACGGGGTGGGCACCCGAGAAATAAAGAAAAATGCGGGGTAGGCATCCGCCGCTGTGGGCATAATGGGGCAATCCCTACGATGGGGATTCCCTCTTAAAGGGGGCTGCCGCTTGGCGCTGTGCAGCTCCCAGGCTCTCCCTCTCCTCTAGTGAAAGCCAGGGCAAAGCGCTCGCAGAAGTCAGAAACAGTCCTGAAGGTACTTGGGGATAAGGAGGATAAAGCAAAGGGTTCACAAAAAGTCCTTTAGGCATCAGGGGGCAATGCAGAGCCCAGGGAGGCAAGCCCTCATGGCAGCCCACCCCTGGGCCCCAGCGGCAGCACACCGCAGCAGGAACAGCAACCAATAACTGAACTGAACTGAACAGCAACCTTTTCATGGGATCACCACCCCTATAGTTATATGCCTGTTGTCCTTTGTGTCACAGCAGAGGGCTTGGGAATACCAGTTAGGACTGGTTTAGGGGAGCTTTGGAGCACTTTGTTATGCTCAGCTCCTCTCTCCTTTGTCAGGTGGGCGCTCAGTGATTAGACGCACCACAGGGGGCGGAGCCAGCATTGTGGAGCGAAGGCACAGCCCTATTCAGGTCCCAGATGCATCTCCTCCCTCCCATCTACATGCAGATCTCTCTATTCACCACTGGGCTGACTCCCCCTGGCTTCTGGAGCCACCCACAGCTCTCAGCTCTTGTCAATCACAAGCCAGACATGCAATTTACATCAAGCAGGCAGACACACGGTACACAGAAATGCAAACTTCTAAAAGTGGTATATCCCCACCAGTCACCATACATCTGTGCACACCATTGCACACCATTTATCCTCACGAGTTCATACATACTAAACTTGACGCTGCACTCCTCTGATACCAGGAATTACCATGGATACACATATCCCCCATGCATTCCTATGGGAGGGCAGGCCAATATCACCACACGCACTCAGAGAGCGCATGCACTTTACACTGGGCCACAGTGCTAAAGTGCCCAGAGGCCTAAAATCACTACCACTATGTCAGAGCTTAAGGCAAAAAGTTCAGGGGTGAACCTGCCAAAAGGGCCAAGTCCAACAATCACCCTATCCCAAAATTTCTAAATCAACCACACACAAGACGGTGGAATCCTTTCTTTTCATATTCACTTCAGGCTGCCCACCTTAGAGGTGTGTCCAGCCTGGCAACATGCCTCCTGACTAATTAATTTCCTACCTGTCCTGGTGCCAAAGAGGTCTCATGGCAGGGTGTGGCATCTTCCAGGTCTGGAGGAAGCTGGGGTTACATATCAAAGGGGGGAGAGGCCTTTAAAGCCTCTGGCCTTGACATGCTAATTTACTAGCCTTCCTGCTGGAGGAAGTGGTAACTTCTCTTGCTGCAGCAGGTACTGTTTCTGACTTCAGAAAGCATGAATTTCCACCTGCAGGGGGTCATAAACCTGCCTGCGGTGGCAGGCTGTTAAGAGTCTGATCATCCAGCACACTATTAGACTAGTAAGGTTTAAGGGGGCACCTCTAAGGTGCCCTCTGGGTGGAAGTCATAATAAATCTAGTACTGGGATCAGTACAGATTTATTAAGACACGGAATTTCGCACCATACCCCACAGATTTCAGTGGAGCAATTATGTAGCTGGGTAGCTCGTTTTGACCAGTGCCCAGCACATACCTTAAGATGGCTTCCCTGTTCACTTGCAATATCTAGTAATAGAAGTAGACATCACAGGGGCATATCTGCTCATGCAGATATGCTCTCACAAAAAAATATAATGCACCCTGCCTTAGGGTTCAAAGGGCTGCTGTAGGGGTGGCTTATATATATTAAATGCAGGAATTGTGGAATTTGTGTGTGGGCCCTTTAGGGTGGCATAAAATATGTTGCATCCCTTAGGGACCCATGCCATGTACCAGGGGTACCCTTTACTAGGGACTTACAGGGGGTGCTAAAGTCCTATGCCATTTGTTAAACAATCTGTCATATCTTGTTTTAAAGGAAAGAGCACTAGCACTGAGGTCTGGTTAGCAGGCCTCAGTGTACTGTCACGAGTTGAAAACCAGCATCTAGTAGCTAAAAAGGGGACAAAATGTGTGAGTGGGGGACGCAATGCAACACAAACCCAGTTTCCTACAATGCTTCTAAAAGATTGTCAAAGACTAGAGAGCGGACAGTGGATATGAGCACCAAGATATAGCACCAATCTCGTATCAACCAAAAAAAGGTAAATAATTCACAAGTATGTTCAGTGTGCCACTTGCAAAACCGGTACCCTCTGTCCAGGGGCACCACACGTAAACCGTGAGTCCAAAATGTTTATCATCAAGTTTTAGGGCACCACTCCAATCAAATACAGTCAATTCCAATTTTTCAGAGTCCACATCCAATTAAGAGATCTTGATATTTTCTCAATTCTTGTTTATTTTCTTGTACCAATATGTCGAAAGAATCATCAGCCAACGCGTTTCGTTCTGACCACCAGAACTTCTTCAGGGCGTGTGTAATTGTGGGCAACACATACAGTGATTGCCACAGATGTATATTGGATCCTTCCAAACAACAAAATTATTCTGATTAAAGTATCTGGATAAGCATCACAGGCTGGATTTTTCTCACAGGCAGTAGATCGTAAGTATTGGTAAAAGAATATGTTAGTCCAAACGTATAATGTTGTAGTCCCAGTAGAGAGCCTTATTAAGGTTCGTCAGTATATATCCTCCTTGGTATTCAAGTCAATAATTCTGCACAATATAATCCAAAGTCGTGATACTAATCAAGTTCGTGGTAGTAATCAATACCACTGCAGCTCAGCCATATCCGCGCAAGCAGCAAAAAAAGAGATTGTCTTCATCTTGTAGTGGTTTAGTAAAAGTGTACTGAACATAAAAAGTCGTTAACAAAACCAATTTGACCTGCGCTCCAAGTTTATGATTCAAAAGTTCTGCCCTCTATGGTGTCGAACTCTGGGGGTTCGAGAACCTAACCAACCTAACCATCTCAGAAAATAACTTAATGGCCAAAGTACTTCCTTAAGGCCATTAAGTTATGATCAGGGTAGAAACTCCATCTTGGAAGTTGCCAAACTGCGCCTCATTCTATACTGGCGCAGGCTGTGGACCACACCTGAACTGTCATCATATGCTGAGGGTTTCCTTGATGTGATAAAATCTGATGGCTTTCATAAAATCGGTTGGCTAAGGGGAATTGGAAATACCCCAGTGGGTTTAGGCATGAAAACACTTTGGGAGAACCCAACAGAGGCCTCTTTTCCCTAAAAAAAGATCTTAAAAACTAAAGTACTGGGAGATGGTTACCCATAGTGTTTTATCTAATACTGACCCTGCTTCCTTGACAGGAATCTTTTTAGAATCAAAACTAATTCCTATCCTTGAAACCTACTGAGATATTATCACCAAACCACTGGACAGAAAATTGTATTTCCAGCTGAGGGCAGGTTTACAGCCCTTAAGATCTTTTACCTCTAGGTAGTCTCCCTCAAGTGATAACAAGTGCCCGGCATGCATGATCCACACGGAAACGACTGCTCACATGCTCTTCACCTATGCTCTTCACCACCCCAGCCTATGCAGCCCCCAGACGGGTCTGGTTGAGTCCCATCTGTAAATCACTTGGCACTAGAAGTAGCATATAAGCCGAACGGCTAATACGCACTAGCACCTTGCCATTTATTGCTACGGCAGTTGCAAAATACCTATGGTGGATGTGGACAATAAGGCTGAAATTACAAGGCGGGCAAACCGGTCTTATGTTAAACGATTAAATTGTTCATACCTAATTTACATTGCGACTGCCTTTGGCCATTTGACCCTTTTTAGTTTCTATCTTGATTAGATTTTAATTATTCGCAATGAAATGAACCGAGCTTTGTGAAAATTGCATTGTTAATATTTTAATCTGAAGTTTTAACTCATTTTTCCACCAGCATGACTATTTTATAACTTTGTCACAACTATTATGAATGCATATTTAAATGTGTTTGTAATGCGCTTTTATGACTACACTAGCAGCCTGTCCCGACGTTGTCCGGGTATGATTTGCTGCCGGCCAGTAGTATATTGTTTTGTAGGATTTCGTTTAGATAGCATTTCTTATCTGTGACAGGCCTGTTAAACGCTCCGATTCGCAGTGCACTGCTGATGCACTTGAGAGTGCGCGTTCAGTAGTGTGTGAACTCGAGTTTCCCTACTTTATTTTTCCTTGCAATATTATATAGTGCGAACTCAACAACATGGCAGGAGCACAATTTACATTACAGAAGAACACATTCATTTGTGATAGGCACGGGGAGACAAAGCGATTTGCCTGGAATCACAGGATGTTGAGCTGATGCCGAGATTCGAACGTAGCTCCCCAGAGTTCGCAATTCTAGAACTTGTGGCGGGAGGTGTGTCTAAAAGTGTATGTCGGTGTTGGCCATCAATGAGAGAGACCTGTGCATTTTTCAAATGGGTGGTGAAAAAATAGGAGTATGTTGCTGGAGATGTGGGCCGCCGTGCCACCAATGTACTTACCGGGGGAGGGTAAACACCCATTATTCCGCAACTTTCTTTCCGCATACCATCACTCCGCATAAAATATGTTGCATCCCTTAGGGACCCATGCCATGTACCAGGGGTACCATTTACTAGGGACTTACAGGGGGTGCTAAAGTCCTATGCCATTTGTTAAACAATCTGTCATATCTTGTTTTAAAGGAAAGAGCACTAGCACTGAGGTCTGGTTAGCAGGCCTCAGTGTACTGTCACGAGTTGAAAACCAGCATCTAGTAGCTAAAAAGGGGACAAAATGTGTGAGTGGGGGACGCAATGCAACACAAACCCAGTTTCCTACAATGCTTCTAAAAGATTGTCAAAGACTAGAGAGCGGACAGTGGATATGAGCACCAAGATATAGCACCAATCTCGTATCAACCAAAAAAAGGTAAATAATTCACAAGTATGTTCAGTGTGCCACTTGCAAAACCGGTACCCTCTGTCCAGGGGCACCACACGTAAACCGTGAGTCCAAAATGTTTATCATCAAGTTTTAGGGCACCACTCCAATCAAATACAGTCAATTCCAATTTTTCAGAGTCCACATCCAATTAAGAGATCTTGATATTTTCTCAATTCTTGTTTATTTTCTTGTACCAATATGTCAAAAGAATCATCAGCCAACACGTTTCGTTCTGACCACCAGAACTTCTTCAGGGCGTGTGTAATTGTGGGCAACACATACAGTGATTGCCACAGATGTATATTGGATCCTTCCAAACAACAAAATTATTCTGATTAAAGTATCTGGATAAG
Organism: Lissotriton helveticus; assembly: GCF_964261635.1. NCBI lineage: Eukaryota > Metazoa > Chordata > Amphibia > Caudata > Salamandridae > Lissotriton > Lissotriton helveticus. The sequence continues at coordinate 556,997,249 of NC_136059.1, forward strand.
CATCACAGGCTGGATTTTTCTCACAGGCAGTAGATCGTAAGTATTGGTAAAAGAATATGTTAGTCCAAACGTATAATGTTGTAGTCCCAGTACAGAGCCTTATTAAGGTTCGTCAGTATATATCCTCCTTGGTATTCAAGTCAATAATTCTGCACAATATAATCCAAAGTCGTGATACTAATCAAGTTCGTGGTAGTAATCACTACCACTGCAGCTCAGCCATATCCGCGCAAGCAGCAAAAAAAGAGATTGTCTTCATCTTGTAGTGGTTTAGTAAAAGTGTACTGAACATAAAAAGTCGTTAACAAAACCAATTTGACCTGCGCTCCAAGTTTATGATTCAAAAGTTCTGCCCTCTATGGTGTCGAACTCTGGGGGTTCGAGAACCTAACCAACCTAACCATCTCAGAAAATAACTTAATGGCCAAAGTACTTCATTAAGGCCATTAAGTTATGATCAGGGTAGAAACTCCATCATGGAAGTTGCCAAACTGCGCCTCATTCTATACTGGCGCAGGCTGTGGACCACACCTGAACTGTCATCATATGCTGAGGGTTTCCTTGATGTGATAAAATCTGATGGCTTTCATAAAATCGGTTGGCTAAGGGGAATTGGAAATACCCCAGTGGGTTTAGGCATGAAAACACTTTGGGAGAACCCAACAGAGGCCTCTTTTCCCTAAAAAAAGATCTTAAAAACTAAAGTACTGGGAGATGGTTACCCATAGTGTTTTATCTAATACTGACCCTGCTTCCTTGACAGGAATCTTTTTAGAATCAAAACTAATTCCTATCCTTGAAACCTACTGAGATATTATCACCAAACCGCTGGACAGAAAATTGATGGCTTTCATAAAATCGGTTGGCTAAGGGGAATTGGAAATACCCCAGTGGGTTTAGGCATGAAAACACTTTGGGAGAACCCAACAGAGGCCTCTTTTCCCTAAAAAAAGATCTTAAAAACTAAAGTACTGGGAGATGGTTACCCATAGTGTTTTATCTAATACTGACCCTGCTTCCTTGACAGGAATCTTTTTAGAATCAAAACTAATTCCTATCCTTGAAACCTACTGAGATATTATCACCAAACCACTGGACAGAAAATTGTATTTCCAGCTGAGGGCAGGTTTACAGCCCTTAAGATCTTTTACCTCTAGGTAGTCTCCCTCAAGTGATAACATGTGCCCGGCATGCATGATCCACACGGAAACGACTGCTCACATGCTCTTCACCTATGCTCTTCACCACCCCAGCCTATGTAGCCCCCAGACGGGTCTGGTTGAGTCCCATCTGTAAATCACTTGGCACTAGAAGTAGCATATAAGCCGAACGGCTAATACGCACTAGCACCTTGCCATTTATTGCTACGGCAGTTGCAAAATACCTATGGTGGATGTGGACAATAAGGCTGAAATTACTAGGCGGGCAAACCGGTCTTATGTTAAACGATTAAATTGTTCATACCTAATTTACATTGCGACTGCCTTTGGCCATTTGACCCTTTTTAGTTTCTATCTTGATTAGATTTTAATTATTCGCAATGAAATGAACCGAGCTTTGTGAAAATTGCATTGTTAATATTTTAATCTGAAGTTTTAACTCATTTTTCCACCAGCATGACTATTTTATAACTTTGTCACAACTATTATGAATGCATATTTAAATGTGTTTGTAATGCGCTTTTATGACTACACTAGCAGCCTGTCCCGACGTTGTCCGGGTATGAATTGCTGCCGGCCAGTAGTATATTGTTTTGTAGGATTTCGTTTAGATAGCATTTCTTATCTGTGACAGGCCTGTGAAACGCTCCGATTCGCAGTGCACTTGAGAGTGCGCGTTCAGTAGTGTGTGAACTCGAGTTTCTCTACTTTATTTTTCCTTGCAATATTATATAGTGCGAACTCAACAACATGGCAGGAGCACAATTTACATTACAGAAGAACACATTCATTTGTGATAGGCACGGGGAGACAAAGCGATTTGCCTGGAATCACAGGATGTTGAGCTGATGCCGAGATTCGAACGTAGCTCCCCAGAGTTCGCAATTCTAGAACTTGTGGCGGGAGGTGTGTCTAAAAGTGTATGTCGGTGTTGGCCATCAATGAGAGAGACCTGTGCATTTTTCAAATGGGTGGTGAAAAAATAGGAGTATGTTCCTGGAGATGTGGGCCGCCGTGCCACCAATGTACTTACCGGGGGAGGGTAAACACCCATTATTCCGCAACTTTCTTTCCGCATACCACACTCCGCATACTTTCATTACGAAAGTACCATGACTCCGCAATGCCATTATAACGCATGATGGCATTACATTTTATATGCTTTTACCACACATACATTACAACGAAATTCATGAATGCATGAATGGTAAAAGCATGTTTTTTTTAAATGTTTGGATATGGTAAGTATGGGTATAGGGGTATATGTTTTGGGGTACTGAAGTATATGTTTTGGGGTGTTTGGGTTATGGGGTACAGGGGTAGTTTTAGGGTTTAGGGATAGGTATGGGTTTTGGGGTACAGGGGTATTTTTAGGGTTCAGGGCTAGGTTTGGGTTTTGGGGTTTAGGGGTATTTTTAGGGTTCAGGGCTAGGTTTGGGTTTTGGGGTATAGGGGTATTTTTAGGGTTCAGGGGTAGGTTTGGGTTTTGGGGTACAGGGGTATTTTTAGGGTTGGATGGAGCGTTCCATCCAGACAGAAATTCTGTCCTTTGTGAGGCTGCTGCCCCCATCCAAACAGACCACGAATGCTATACCCAGCTACGGCTTCATCCAGTCCGCGTCCTGAGGAGAACCCTCAATCCTTTTGAGGTTCGAAACGCGTTGACCCCGAGCCAGGGATAAAGAAGAAGGGTGCAACTAGGGATATAAACAATACCACGCTTCCTGTCCCTAGTAGTGCAACCATAAAAATACCTAATCACTGGCTCAGTAAGACAGGCAGGCAGTATCTATTAACTTTGTTGTCCGCATGTCCTCTGTTATAATTTGAAGGACTGGTGCCTACTTCTGAAATTGTGTTTAGGCATTGTATTAATTTACTTGTTGTGATGTATCTTTGGTGTGTTTGAAATTCAGTATTGTTGGTGTACATATTGAACACTTGTATATATTGAGCACATTGTTTTTTTAATGTATTCTTTATTGTTTGATATCTTTTTTTGTATGTGATCAAAAGAACAGTTAACAAAAAAGTACAAGAAGACAAAAAATAGAAATAAAACACTGATCGCTCAGCACTTACAGGCTGGGTGTGATCAAATGATAAAAAAGTAAACCTGACTGGCCTTTCGTTTTGTTTGCTATTCTAGACATAAGAGCATGACTAAGCAGGCCCAACGAAGCTTCATTCTAAACCACTGTTAGGTATTAATAAAACAAAATATACATCGACAACACATTCACAAGTTTGGTAACTGAATATAATCTTCACAGGCAGCTCCAATCTGGATACACACCAAGAGGCAGGCTCAAAACGACTGCACTTCCTATCACAGGCAAAGGGATACAGGTAGTAGACATTGGAATATTCATCCTCTCAAAAATAAAAAAACTGTAGACCCGTGTGTGCACTGACGCAAATATCCCAAATCTGAGTGACTGACAATGCAAAGTCCTCACTGTTGTCAGTGCCTTTTCGAGTCCCCTAGTGCTCAACAGTAGGCAGGCCTGTTTTTTATTTCACTCTATGTGAAGCCCCAGTACCAAAAAGCCAACAAATAGAGCAATGATCCTCAACTGTACCCAAAAGAGCAGCACTCTACCCAAGTCAGTGATTGCTTGTTGTCCACCGAGACTTGGATGTTCTAATAGTTCCTTATGCTCAAGCTCCACAACCATTATTAAACATTACTAAATGCTGCTTTACCTCCAGATCTATAATCAAAAATGTTGCTTTTAACTCTCTAGGGCAAATAGGACATTGTCTTCAATTATACTAAATGCTATTTCATTGAACTTTCAAACTACACATCGACTACAGAGGAAGATCACTATCAAAGGATAATGCCAGTTTCATGTTCATCAACATAAACTGTGGTAGCAACTCAGTCAAAGCAGCACCAAACGTATCACAGGTGTGTAATAACTAAGGTTCTATAGCACCGAGGATGATGTTGTCCATGCATTTATAATTTGTGTTTTTGATATTTGTTTTACTAGTAAACAGTGATCAATTTTCAATGAGTTCATCCCCTTGCAGTTAAAAAGCTATTGAAATAGTTAGTACAGTTCCAGTAGTTTAGCCTTGTTAGGTGCTGGAGAAAATTTCAAATGGTAAAATACATAAGTAGGAAAACAGCAGGCCACTGGCCTCAGACATGGCAAGAGTTCAAAGCCATCACCACAAAAGAACACTCAAGCTTAACTCGGACAAGACCGAAGTATTCATCCTGGCACCTGCCCCCTCAGCCTAGGATGACTCCTGGTGGCCCGCTGCACTAAGAACCCCTGCCACCTCCACAGACCATGCACTCAACCTTGGCTTCATACTGGACTCCTCACTCACAATGAACCGACAAATCAATGACATATCCTCATACTGCTTCCACACGCTCTGCCTGCCTCGAAAGACATTCAGATGGATCTCCACAGAATCCAGAAAGACTGCCACCCAAGCACTCATCACCAGCAGACTTGACTACGGCAACGCACTGTACGTCAGCGTCACCCAGTAACAGCTCAGGAAACTACAGAACGTCCAAAAAGCCGCAGCCAGACTGTTCCTCAACATCTCCCTCCGCCCAACTTGTCCTGGCCACCGTCCCACGGATTCACAAGACCAAAACCGGAGGAAAATGCTTTTCCTACCTCGCCGCCAAGACCTGGAACACCATGCCCCTCCACCTCAGGCAAACCCTGCCGCTGATCCAATTCAGGAAGGACCTCAAGACCTGGCTTTTTGACTGAACCTCAACGCCTTGACGGATCTGAAGCCCCTCCCCATCCACCTCCATCTCTTGAGACCCTCACAGGTGAGTAGCCGTGCTATACAAACTCTTGACTGATTGAGAGGCACAGACGGACCGACACACAGTCTCACAGACACAGACACAGACACACAGACACACAAACACACAGACACAGAGACACAGACACACACACACACACACACACACACACACACACGGGGGTGATGAACGCTTCCAGCTAATTATTTCTGGAGGATCTGTGCTTTTCCATTTCTTGGTTATGAGACGTTTTGCAGTGATTAGACCTAAATCACAAAATCTCGAGGTGACCTTGTTTTTTTTTTAGAGCCCTAGAAGGCAGACTGCCCATGACAATGGCAGTGTCATGTCTGTGCATGAAGCGAGGGCCGTGGCTATCTCTTGCCAGTAATGCTGAAGGGATGCGCAAACCCACAACATGTTAAGCAGATCTGCATCTGGATGTGGATACGCAGAGGTGTCATCACGGAAATATCTGTTAATCATGTCAGGCGAACGGTATGCCCTCTGTATGATGTATGTTTGTATGAGCTTGAACCTAGAGTTTCTTGGTATGTTCCTGGCATCTGCTAGTATGGTCTCCCATTTCTTATCAGTCCAGGGTCGGCTTCTATCTGTCTCCCATCTAACTCGGAGGCGTTGCATCGGTTTCAACGTGTGCGCAAGCAGCGCTTTTACCAGCCAATGCACCACGTGTGATCCCGCCCCCATGACATGCAGGTATTTTAATACTAAGTGTGTTGGTGGCTCAGTTGTTAGATCCCCCCAGGCAGATGACAAAGCCTTCAGAAGGTAGTTGTGTAGAAGGAACTGACCAGCTGGTAATTCAGTCTCTTCGACCAGTGTCTCAAATGTTAGTAACGCATAGTCTCTATATAGGTCGCTCAAAGTGTTTAATTCTGCCGCATGCCAGGTCATCAAGGCTGTCTCCGATGTACCCAGCCTGCCTCTTGGCGTTCCCAGCAGTGGTAAGTTTGGGGCGTATGGAAGTGTTGTGCGGGTAAGATATAAACACCGTCTGTAACATTTATGAGCCAGTCCTAAATGTAGTTGTGGTGGTCGCGGGAGTTTGGCAACGGAATGGAACAGATGGCAGATTTGAAAATTGGTCCAGGGCTGTTGCATTGGTGCTGTGTCTTCCAAACACCTACTGTCAAGCCATTTCGTCACCCATTGGAGCTGGGCAGCGAAATAATACAGTTCCATGTTAGGGAAGGCTAGTCCACCTTGGCTACTGGGAGCCAATATCTTTCACAGAGCAACTCGTGGTCTCCCCTGGTGTTGCGGGAGTTTGGCAACGGAATGGAACAGATGGCAGATTTGAGAATTGGTCCAGGGCTGTTGCATGGATGCTGTGTCTTCCAAACACCTACTGTCAAGCCATTTCGTCACCCATTGGAGCTGGGCAGCGAAATAATACAGTTCCATGTTAGGGAAGGCTAGTCCACCTTGGCTACTGGGAGCATACATCTTTCACAGAGCAACTCGCGGTCTCCCATGGTTCCATATTAAGTCCCGGAATAAGCGTTCCAAGAGAGCCCATATTGCTGCTTGATTGGAATGTAGCAATAATCAATAGTCGCAACGCAAGAGTAATGCCACGGACATTAAAGCCATACATTTATGCTCATCTGTCTCTTCTGTGCTTGACAATGTGACATTATATTTGAGTGCATCATGCCGCTTTGGATATGGGATTTGAGATGTGGATTGCGTTTCTGGTGCCTCTCTGCAGTGACCAAATGAATCAGTGTCATGGTAAACAAAGGAACGTTATCTCGGAGGTCATGACAGTATGCATGTTACCCTATGTGTGACTTGAGGCGTGGTGGTGGGCCAGTGATGGTGTCCTTTTTGAGTACTGATCTCTGTAGCATTTGCAGTCGGTTTAGTACTAGAGTACTGCCCTTTAATGAATCCCCTTCTCTTCCAGAGGTATTGCACAACTGTGCATTGCAGGCAGAGATACGTGTACAAGAGATGAATATCTTCTAGCAGTATATCTATATCGCTTTAGACTATGGCATGAAACTTTGCCTATGTGTCCTGAGGGGCGAGTTTTGATGCTAGAGCTTTTATTGTGCTCACAGATCTATGTTCCAGTTCATGCTACCCAAGAGCACGTTTGTGCGCATCTTTTCTTGCAATATTAATTTGTCTTATCATTCTATGTTTGCTACATTTGAGCTATGTCTCACAATTTTCAATTATTCATTGTGAATAAAACCATGAGCATTTGTTTTTTGGTCTGTGGGCGTGGTGTGTCTTACATACTTTTGGCAAACCTTAGATTGTGCTGCTGTCCGTGTCAATGTGTGGACAAGTAATTCAGTAGGTGGTGATTTTTTTCTGTCTTCCTGATTGCAGCGTTTACCATTCTTGAGTGTGCAATGCTCATGACATTTTGACGGTAACAATGAGTCGTGTTTGCAATATAGCAGAAAAAAACACTTTAACAACTCTATGGTTGTTTGCTCTGATTGAAAGATTGTTTGCCCTGACAGTAGATGTCCATGATAGCGTCTCTGTTCAAGATTTTATTGATTTATTTTGCCCAATTAGGCTGATAGAAGTTACCATAGTATTTCATAGTTTAATTTGTGAAAACATACATAACTATAAATTAGATCCATACATGCAACAAAAAATAAATGTTTAAAATTCAGCACTAGCGAGTTTCAGATAGGTGCAATGGCTCAACGTACCTTACAAAAAGAGATCTGAAGATAACAAAAACACGATATGGCAGTTACCTCTGTATTTTGACCAAGTGCTGCATCATGAGATTGTCCGTTCTCCACAATGCTGGTACTAGCATGAACACTTGTGTTCGTAACCAACTGGCTTGCGGGAATGGGAATACAATCTTCATTCTGATGGTTTGCTTGCAAGGCATCCACTGGGACATCATAACTCTGGTAATAGTTCTCATGCGGGTAGTAATAATCTGCTGCAAAAAAAGAATGCCAATTAAACATAATTTACACCAAATTACCCAGTCACACTTTAGCAAAATAGCCAACTAATCACTCGAAATAAAGTAGGTAAAGAAGAAAAACTATTTCCATTCAAGGGAGACTTACGATCCATGGCGTAAATCTAGAGATAAAGGCACACAGTTGCCCTGTTAAAGGGCACAGAATTATAATTTTCATTCGTCGCTCCGTCAAAAAGAATTTTGTTAACTTGCATAGGTCACCAAGTATATTTCAATTTATTGACGAAGTAGATAACTAAAACAAGTATTGATAAATCCAATAGTGTTTGATCTTAGTACAGTGAAAATGTTTTTTTTTATTGCTTCCAGGGATACATTTAGGAGGAGGAACTAGATGAGTGGACAGGAGGAGAAACAAAGGAGAAAGATGACTGTATTCCCCAACAGGGCAGATGGGAAGATGTACAGAATGGGTGTGATATTAATCGAGAAGATGATAGGCACTCAAACATTAAAAAGGTGACCGGAGGGTGCAGAAGTGAGGGTAGGAAGTCGGTGTAAGAGGAGGGTGTATAGCATACCAACAATATAGACTGGCCAGACTGTGCTACTACATTTTTAGGTCTCAGCCTGATCCAGAGCATGCGCTGGTCTGGCCGAGACATTTAGTAGCTGGCTTTTGAAAATGCTGCCAATTAGACAAGGTTCATGCCTAAGGCTACTTTTACCCGATCATTTCAATGTAACATCTCACCGAAAACGGTAGGAAATTAAGAGCTATATTACCATAATTTGTTTTCTTGACTGGGGTACACTGGCAGCGCAAGGAGGGCAGGGGCCTGAACGCAAGCAAAAAACAAGCATTGGCATAGCCAATAGGTCTCGCTTTTGGGACCTTATAAGTATTAAGTTACGCAGCAAAATATCCTTGGTGCAACAACAACTGTTACATGGCTAAACACTTATAAGGTCCCAAAGGCGAGACCTATTGGCTATGCCAATGCTTGTTATGTAATTCCTGACATTTGGTTTTATTGCAGCTTCCCATATAATGGTGAAAAAAACTGTTAGAAGCCTGTCATCTTCAGGAAACCCGAAAACAACAAAGGTTACTTCCTTAAAGGCCAATATTGTATGAAAAAATTATTGGGCCCTGATTTACATTTCAGCAGACGGCTTACTTAGTCACAACGGTGACAGATATCCAGTCTGTCGAAATATAAATCCCATAATATCCTATGGAGTTTATACTTCAGCAGATGCGCTATCCATCGCCGTTGGGACAGAGTATGCCGTCTAATCTAAATTAGGCTCTTACCCTCTTATAAGTAGTCAAAGCACTCCCGAGGAATAAAGATCCCTTCACGCACAGCCAGAGAAGGATAACATATAGTCAGCCAGAGAACAATGCGGGAACGTTCCAAAGTTAGGGCTCTCCCTAAACAACTCAACAAAGTTTACCCGAACAACCTCAAAGTGTATTCATAAGTCAGATAAACATTTAAGACCCGCCAGGCCCACCATGCAGATGACAAACAAAGTATTTAACACACAAGAACGAAGAGAAATGAACTAAGTAACAATAAGTGAGATATTTCTTTACAGTCTTTAATTCATTGCTCTAACTCAGTTTAAGTCCTGGAGGCACCATTAATGATCACTATGTCATCAGAGAGTAACTCTTGTTGCCAAAGTGCAGAAAAGGAACAAGGAGGGATAAGAAAAGTTAGAATAGAAAAGGTTTGTTAATGCAGGAGGTGTGTGGGTCTTAGCCAAGAAATTACATTAATAAGTCTGACGCTCAAAACCCTGCATGAATAATCAACTAACAAAGAAGTAAATATGTATAAAACTCATAAATCTCAACTGTTTGTGAAAATAATGTGAAAAGCACTGGTACTCAAGATCAAAAGGATAGATGGCTAAGCCCATCTCCACAGGCGAGTGAACATGGGTTGGCTACTAAAACAGGGTATTCCAATATTGACTGTTACACCAGTTATCAAAAGGTGTACACCTCTGCTGTCAGCTAATGCAAAGATCATAGTATAAGATTTTGAGGGAATCAACAGTAACTAAAAGTCCTTAGATCAAGCCAGTGAAGTGAACAGGCTTAGTTTAATCCAACCTGATGTTGTTGCTACTATGCAGCTCTGACATGATGTTGGACAATTTTATAGAATTAAAGATAAGAGTCAAGTCTTGGATAATTGGGCTAGAGTTGTAATTTGCATCTAACTAGCAACAATTTTAACCAGTGATCTGATCACTCTCTAGAACAGGAACATGGCCGCTAACTTAACAAGTACACAGTTTAGGAGACAGCGTAAAACACTAAGCGTGCGTGCAGCAGCTCCAAATATTTAATAATCATAAAATAATGTGAAATTAAATGGGTGTGCTAGTAGCACTCCAAATGGACAGTAATGGATTACAGAGTCCAAACCAAGAAATCAGTGCTAGGACACTAAAAGGTGAATGTAAACTTGCTGTAGGTGGACAAAGCAACCTCCAGAGTGCATAATGGATCTTACATCCGTTGGAACACTGGGAGGGAACAGATCATGTATCTGCATGCAACAGCAACACGATTTAGAAATACTTTGGAATCACTTTACCCTTTGTAAAGCTACCTGTAATCATGTCTAGTCCAGCAAACAGTATTAGTATAGCTGTTAGACTGAAAAATTGGTCACCTTGTGATAGAAAGCTACAAGTTGGTACAGACATTAGTCTTTGTAATAGTAATCATATAAGAGCAAGACCCCAAGTGGATCTTGTCTATGACGGCTTATAGTCTAATCAACATCCAAGATGGCTGACAAATATCAAAAAAATACTTTACAATCTTCCAATTTGCGAAAGATTTGGCACAAAGGTTCATGTGTACACTTCAGTGCATGCCCACGTTGGATCTAGACTGTAACATCATAAAAATAAAACCAAAATGCACACCAAAATTATGCAGAAAACTTTGATTTTAAATTTGTTATAAATTTGGTGTAAATATTCATACTTAAGCATCAAGAAGGCGGTCGCACTTTGAGAGTGTTGCATTCCCCTCTGCTTGAATCCCCACAATTCTGAGGACATCTAGACACGATCACTGGCTGCCGCATCTGCCGAGAAACAATTGGCAGCAATCCAGGACCCTAGCTTTGGAGAGATTGTCCTAGATTGAGCTGATGGGACATCCCCACACAAAATGGTAGCCCCATGGAAAGACAGGGAGTAGAGCCTGTGGAACGACTCTGCCCGGAGCACAGCAGTCCACTGAAACCTGAAATGGCCAAGAGTGCAGGAGCGTTCCAGTGACGGAGACGCGAACAGAAGCCGGCGGCATGGGACCTGTCGGCCTCTCAGGGATGAGATTGCCCGAGACCTGTAAGATCGCCATCTGCAGTCTGGTCTAGTCCCTGGAGACTCGTGCGGTGCCCAATCAGCACCGCACGACCCGCCAGGATACCTCAACCTCCATTGATTATGGCGGAGCTGAGAGACATGGTCCATGGCCTACCTGGCCCAGAGTGAGGGGACCCTCCGGGACCTCAGAGGCCTCCACCGATGCTGCGATAATGGTCACAAGTAAGATCCCTGACCGCACAGCCAGAAGACCGTCGGCGTGAAGGACATGACCTCAGACCAGGCCGCTTCGCCAGGATGAGATACGGTGCACACCCTGAGGGGGAGACCTGGACAGCGTTGGGAAGTTCCGCCTTCCCATTCTCTCTCTCCCCCGTCTCCAGAGGATTCCACAGGGCAGTGGACCTGAGCCCCTCCTAGGAGAACCAACGTTGCATCAACCCGAGGGGTGGGTCCCGCTGTAGAGCAGCAATCACGTAGACCCACCTGGCCTCATGCTAGGCTGGCTGGTGGAGGCCACGAGGAACGGCCGACTACAGATCATCTGTCCAGGTGGGGTGGTGGCGGGGGTGCAGGGCAGCGACGCGAGACTCTGTGTGCGTGATGCGAATCCCCTTCTGGGACCAGTTGGCCTGCCTGGGAGTCCCTTCCGTGTGCTTACGTGAGGAAGCATCAGAAGTAGGATACCGATTGGGGATATCCCCAATCCTCTGCATCTGCAACGCTGGAACCACGGTCCAACCTCATCCTCTGGACCCTGAGAGGACAGGAAGCCCCTCATCCAGTGACCCCTCCAGGGTCAAGTGGCCACAAGGCGCCCACTCCGTGAGATAACCGGAGAGAGAAGACTCTGATGAAAGGCGGGCCTCACGAGTTATGAAAGGCCATATCGACCGGACAGCCTGAGGCCTGCAAACATAATAAGAGAGCAGAACGCGCAGAGCAAAAAGAGATCAAATCTACACCTGGGTCGGGTCCTTGCTCCATGACCGGGAGGTCATGGAGGACAGCAAAAGAGGGCGGCTACACTAGCGCAAGCCCTAATACAAAAATAAGGCTCAGCATCAACAACGGCTCAGGGCGAAAGTCTTGGACTGCATGACGCAGCGTCCCGTGCCACGTCGGGGATGGTGGGTTTTGAAGCAAGATATTTCAGTCGCTGGTGAAAAGCACGACACAGCACTGGAGACACATGTGTGGTCCCGAAGTGCAGGAAGGAAAATCGACTGACATGCCCCTTGAGAAGTGAGAACTAGAGTGGGCAAGAATCCTGCTATTCTGAAGGCCGGGCTGCTGCTGACCATGAGGAGATGGCCCCCCCCTCCTCCCACCTCCCCCTGAGGAAAGGTGAGGAGCCTTAGTGCACAACCATGGGTAAAGATAATGTAACAAAGCCACCTCCATCCCAAACCTGCATGGAGTAATACACCACTGGTAATTCCAGTGTCTGAGGTTTAACCCAGGCCAAGCTGCCTCTGCCAGAAGGGGATCTGGCCACAATAATGCAGGCCATAAGCACCTCATAGCGGAGAATAAGTTAAGGGAGGTGCGTGTAGATGTATTGCTCATTAGACAGGACCTTCGTAATGCGACGGCCGGGATCTCAGAGGCAGAGTCCTGACTGTCTACCATCGAGGACAAAATGGCGACGATGAAGACTCGGGTATTGCGGCTATTGTCCCACACGGCTGACCTGCACAGAAGAGCCGAAGATGCTGAGAATCGCTCTTGAAGGAACAATCTTCGCTTTGTGGGCATCCCAGAAGGGATAGAATCAGTCTTGCCTGCCTCATTCATAGCGATCTGGATTACGACATGCATGCAACCGGAGTGCCTCTCCATTTGGTTGGTGGTGGAATGAACCCACAGACCGATCATAGCACGCGTCCTCAATTTCAAGGACAGAGATACCATTTTGCACGAGGCGCGCTCTCACCCCCACCTCTCCTGCTAAGAGAACAGGGTGATGATCTTCCCGGACTATACGAAAGAAGTGCAAATGTAGAGGCGATCCTTTACTGAGGTCAAACAAAAACTAAGGGCACTTAACCTATCCTACCGACTCCTGTTCCCTGCCCGCCGCAGAGTAAACCTCAACAATGAAAGTCACTTTTTCGACAACACGGAAGCGGCCTGGACGTCCCTACAGCACATGGCCGCTATGTCCCCGACAAAAGGCAACGCTGACAACACGCAGAGTAAAATACTGAAGCCGCAGCGCACTCGCTCTCGGAGAGGCCGCAACACTCGACGAAAGCCATCAGTACCACTGGGACTGATGGGGAGAAGCACATCCGCATCCCCTGCCACAAGAAGACAGTGCGAACTGTCACAGGAGCTTCAACTGACCAGAGAGGCGCCTCAGAGGGGGTCTCCAACCACACCACTAAATGAATCCAGAGACACAGACCTCTCCCGCAGTCCAGCGATATAGGGGTTAGACCCATAGACATAGTCAAGGCCGATGACAGCCTCAAGGAACATTACTACTCTAAACTCTTGAGACTCCTTAAATCCTACAACGTGAAAGGGTCCACCACTTCGTCCTCCAATAATAATTGTTACACCTGTTCGAACTGTTTTTATTAAGTCGACAGATGCTTCAGGGAAAGAAGTGTGGGGAAGTTGGATGGATGGGGGACTGTTCAGGGAACCTTTTTTATGTTTCTACATACTGATCAGTTCGATAATACACCAGGCACACAGGGCCCATATCCCCCATTTGTTGACCGCACAACGGCAAGGAGTCCATACTCTACGCTTAAGGCCCTATTGCGCGCAGACTCACGAGCACCCAGGCCCAGATGTTACTGCCCATATAGCAGCAACACCAATGACACCGTACTACACTGACCTGGAGTCCTTGTGCGTACTCTCCAAGAACGTCAATGGACTTTTGGACAGGGTGAAACGTGCTGCAGTCCTGAAGTTTGCACAACGCTCAACCTCCAGGATCCTCAACTTGCAAGAGACCCCCCTGCTAAGAAATCACTGAACATTCCTAGCCTGGTAGGGAAATGGTAGGGTTCACCATGCAGGGTTCACCTGAGGATCCAGAGGAGTAGCTATTCCTCTTCACCGCTCTTCCTTTCACAGTTACCCGGGACATACTAGTCCTCAAGGACGAGTCTTAGCCCTCACAGGGAAGATGGGTGGACATATCCTAAATCTGATTACAGTATACATGTCCCCAGCACTCCTAGAGACATCCCTACGGGACCTCACAACCTTGCTGACGTCTCTTCCCCAGGGTGTGACAGTGATGAGGGAGAAGGTGCGGGGTAGATTTCAATGCAGTCATGGACCCTACCAAAGATACTACTGGGGTCTCTTTCCATGGTAGGCACTCAGATGCCTACCGACTCTCGGACTGGGTCTCTCAGCTTGGGCTCTTTGATGTCCGTAGAGTATGGTACCACCGGCTACACCAATACACCCACACATCAGCAGCCCACCACACTCATTCATTCATTGACATAGTGTTTATGCCCGCTCCCGATTGCCGCCTGGTGGCAAACCTCCATACACTTTTCTCGGTCGATATTCAACCGCTTTCCCCTACACCTCTACATGGGTGGACCCACTGGTGCACTCCGCCCTATTTGGCGTCTTAACGCCTGGTTCCACCAGCACAAAGATTGCAAAAAGGCCCTGAGAGAAGAACTTAGGCAATACTTCCAATATAACAAGGGTACACTATGAGCAGTCAGAAAAACTTTGTCAAGGGATATGTGAAAGCGATGCACCGATCCCAGGAGGAACACTTCTCCCACCTAGAGACCCGTGCACTCTGCTTAGAGCAAGCCATGGGTGTAACAAATGGAGACACTGAGTTTCGCCAATTCTAGCTCATACGCGCGGAAATACATCATGACTCCCTAGACTCAGTCAAGCAAATGTGGAGATCATCCATGGCTCGTGTCTAAAGATTGGGGGAATAAAACAGTAAGCTCATATATAAGCTGGCATCCCTTAGCTAATCCGATAATTACCGAGATTGTGGACGCTGACGGGTGTACCCAACAGACATCAGAGACAACAGCCCAGACATTTGCAATGTACTACAAAAGTCTCTTCTCTGACGCCCGGGCCCCAGGCGCAGGAGACGTCTCTGCCTTCTTGTGAAGCGTCCCGCTACCACGGCTGTCGGAGATCGACGAACAAATTACTTACCTTCGGTAACGCTTTTTCTGGTAGATACAATATCTGCCTGTGGATTCCTCACCTTGTGAATATCCCCTTGCGTCAGCAACATTCGGAAATTCTTTTTGTAGCTTCGCGCCGACGTGGACGACGTCACAGAGGCACGGCATCACACGCGACTTCCGCCTGACGTCACCGACACCATAATAGGCCCACGCCGGCGTGATGATATCAGTCCTGCCCTTTTTTCCGTGCCTTCGAGGCATACTGACGGACGGACTGATGACAGCAGATATATACACAGTATACACAGTACACAATGCCAAGATAACACACACAGTGTGAAGCCAATACAGGAAAGCAAATTGCAATAAACATTTCCTTTGACAATAAAAATATATACATTACAGTAACTCAGGCATAGAAGAGTGGACAACGGGGAGGCGGGTGGGTCAGTGAGGAATCCACAGGCAGATATTGTATCTACCAGAAAAAGCGTTACCGAAGGTAAGTAACTTGTTCTTCTGATAGATACATCTGCCAGTGGATTCCTCACCTTGTTAATAGAGTCCCACAGCAGTCCCCACTCCCGGAGGAGGATGTCCATTCTTCTATACCAGAAAATCTTGACTGACAGAACTCGCAAAATGACCGTCCCTCCTCACCTCGCTATCCAAGCAGTAATGCTTTGCGAAAGTGTGGAGGGAGGCCCATGTCGCTGCTCTACAAATGTCCTCTACAGGTACACCCCTAGACAAAGCAGATGTAGAAGACTTTGCTCTAGTAGAGTGAGCTCTTATACCCTCTGGAGGTTCCTTACCGCCAGGGCGTAGCAGATCTTAATGCAGAGGATAATCCATCTCGAGAGCGTGCGCTTGTGCACCGCCTTCCCCTTCTTGCAGCCAGCAAATCCAACAAACTGCTGGTCATCCAACCTGAACTCTCTTGTCCTGTCCAGGTAAAAGCTCACCGCCCTCTTAGGGTCCAAGCGGTGAAGTCTCTCCTCCTCTTTGGAAGGGTGAGGGGGAGGATAGAAGGTATGGCGGGTAATGGACTGTCCTAGATGGAAGGGAGTTACCACCTTAGGCAGAAAAGCAGCCCTGGTCCTAAGAACCATTCGTTCAGCATGAATGGAAAAAAATGGGGGCTTTGAACTAAGAGCTTTAAGCTCACTTACCCTCCTTGCCGAGGTAATTGCCACTAGAAAAATAGTCTTAAAAGACAAAAGTCTCAAGGGACACTTGTGTAAAGGTTCAAAAGGCGAACCCATCAAAAATGTAAGAACAAGGTTCAAGTCCCATTGAGGCCCAATAAAAGGTGTAGGAGGAAATTTATTGGTAAGGCCCTTAATGAATCGTAATACAATAGGAGATTTAAACAAAGAGGGCTGGTCCGGCAAACAAAGGAAAGCCGATAAGGCCGACAAATAACCTTTGATAGTTGCCACCGCAAAACCCTGCTGGGCCAAAGAAAGTGCAAATTGAAGTATATTGGACAAACAAGCTCTTAAAGGGTCAATGGACTGCTCCCCACACCAAGTAACAAATTTAGACCATCTATAAGAATAAATGGACTTGGTGGAGTCACGCCTGGCCGATAAAATGACATCCACCACATCGTGTGGGAGAGAAAAGGAAATCAGGTTGCCCCGCTCAATCTCCAGGCATGAAGGTGTAAGGTCTGGAGGTGGGGGTGTAGAACCTGCCCCTCCATCTGGGAGAGGAGATCTGCCCTGTGAGGGAGACGGAGCGGAGGGCACGAGGAGAGGTGGAGAAGATCTGTGTACCACACCCTTCTTGGCCAATCCGGGGCAATCAATATGACTTGGGCCCGGTCTTGGCGAATCTTCCTCAGAACCCGAGGAATCAAGGGTATGGGTGGAAACGCGTAAAGGAGTTGCGAGTCCCAACTCAACTGAAACGCGTCCCCCAAGGCTCCCAGCATCGGAAACTGGAGGCTGCAGAATGACAGGCAGTGAGTATTCTCTTGAGTGACGAACAGGTCCACCCGAGGAGTCCCCCACGTCCGAAAGACGTGACAAACTACCTCTGGATGAAGCCTCCACTCGTGGTCGGCGGAGAACTGCCGACTGAGACTGTCTGCACGTACGTTCAAGACTCCGGCCAGATGATTTGCCATCAGACAAATCTGATGGTCCTGAACCCAGGACCAGAGACGCAGAGCCTCCCTGCTGAGACACTGCGACCCCACTCCTCCCCGCTTGTTGACATACCACATCGCAGTCGTGTTGTCCGTCAGGACCTGAACTGACTGACCGCGAAGGGAAGGGAGAAAGGCCTTGAGCGCCAGACGTATCGCCTGCAACTCTAGAAGGTTGATGTGAAGCAACCTTTCCTCTGGAGACCAAAGACCTTTGATCTCCAGATCCCCCAGATGAGCACCCCACCCTAGAGTGGATGCATCCGTTATCACTGTGGCCACCGATGGAGGTAGCTGAAAAGACTTTCCTTGTGACAGATTGCCTTCCACGCTCCACCAAGACAGATCGGCTGCAGTCTCTTTGGAGATCCTCACTGACTCCCTGAGATCTCCGCTGTGCTGATATCACTGCCTGCGGAGGTACCACTGGAGTGGCCTCATGTGCCAGCGTGCATGGTTGACCAACAGAATGCAAGAAGCCATCAGACCGAGCAAGCGAAGGACCTTCAGGACTGGAACAACCGCTCCATTGTAGAATAAAGGAATCATTTCCTGTATGTCGCAAATCCTTTGAGGAGGAGGGAATGCACGACACACAGTAGTGTCCAGTACCGCACCTATGAACAGGTTGCGCTGGGAGGGCACCAGGTGAGATTTGGGTACATTTATCGAAAAACCCAACCTGTGCAACAACTGAGGATGGTCTCTTGCAGATGATGGAGCACTATCTGTGGAGAGTCTGCTTTGATCAGCCAATCGTCCAGATCTTCTGAGACGTGCAGCCACCACAGACATCACCTTGGTGAAGACTCGAGGTGCGGTTGTAAGACCAAACGGAAGGACCGCAAACTGGTAGTGTTGCGATCCAACCGTGAAACGGAGATACTTCCTGTGCGACTTCAGGATGGGAATATGAAAATACGCATCCTGTAAGTCGATTGACACCATCCATTCTTCTTCCAGCAGCGCTTGAAGAACCTGTGCAAGGGTGAGCATCTTGAACTTCTCCTGCTTCAGGTAGAGATTCAAGATCCTGAGATCCAGGATAGGACGAAGTCTGCCATCCTTCTTGGGGATCAGAAAATACCGGGAGTAGCATCCCTGACCCCTCTCCTGCTCCGGAACCACCTCTATCGCACCTTTTCTGAACAGTGCCAGGACTTCTTCCTGCAGGAGCAGCAGGTGGTCCTCCGAACAATAACCTTGACAAGGAGGGTAATTGGGGGGAAATTCCCGAAAGGGAAGAGCATACCCATTCTCCACGAGATTGAGAACCTAAAGATCCCATGTAATGAATTCCCAATCTTGTAGAAAATGGTTAAGCCGACCCCCTACTGGGCCCACATGATCCGGAATGGCGGGTCTAGGGCTGCTTTGCTGCGGTGGAAGGGGGCTGGGAAGGGGAATAGGAGGAGGAGGAGGAGGAGGAGGAGGAGGAGGAGGCTTGGCGACCTCTAGGACGAGCTCTTTGTCTGCCCCTGTATGACTTGTACAGCGTATTTTGCTGCTGCTGCGGCTGCTGCGATTGTTTGTAGGACCGAAAATCTGCCAAATCCTCTGAATCGTTTTCCAAAACGATTCTGAAGGCCCAAAGATTTCCCTGTCGCTCTGCTGTCTTTAAACCGCTCTAAAGCAGCGTCAGCCTTCTTACCAAACAATCCTGACCCATCAAAGGGCAAATCCATCAAAGCAGACAGAACATCCACAGAAAATTCTGAAGATTTCAACCACGCAGCTCTCCTTGTGGCCACTGATGAGCCCATCACTCTCGCCACTGAATCAGCCGTGTCCAGCCCACTCTGGATTACCTGCCTTGCCGCAACCTGAGTGTCAGAAATAACCTCCTGAAAATCCTTTCCATCGTTCGCAGGAATTTTAGGCACCAACTGTTTGACGGAATCCATCAAAGCATGGATGTATCTACCCATCAGGCAAGTTACATTTGTAGACTTTAACGCCATGCTGGCTGATGAACAGATTTTCTTGGCCGCCAGGTCTTGTTTCCTTGTCCCCAGGAACCTGCGGAAAGCACCCATGGACTTCTTTGAACAGGCAGCCTGCACAACCAAACTCTCGGACAGGGGATGCGTTGACAAAAAGTCCAGGTCACCAGGTGTCACTCTATACCTCCTCGCAACAGCTCTCGAAACAGCAGGGGCTGTCAGAGGTTTTTTCCAAACTTCATAAATAGGCTCAGCCAAAGCGTCATTAAAAGGGAGCATTGGTTCAATTACGGAAGTAGGCGAGTGAAGGACCTCAGTAAGAATTTTAGACTTGTATTCAGCAGTAGGCAGAGTAATATTTAACAAGTCTGCAGACTTCTTAATAACAACGTGGTAAGGTGTTACATCCTTGGAAGGCACGTCAGATACAGAGGCCAAATCCCACTCAGGAGACAGCTCCAGGCCACTAGCCTCTCTCAGGTCATCAAAAGGATCCTCCGAATCCTGCAGTTCACCTTCCTCCAAATTTTCATCCCGATACCTCTTTTCTTCCAGAAGCCTCTGTGCCTCACGCCTCGACCTCTCCTTCATAAACAAAGTCGACGGATCCGGAACCGACTCCACCGGAGCCGGAGCCGACGCCGAAGTCGGAAGAGGCAGCTTAACCCGAGGACGAACTGGATTCGGCATCGGAGTCGAGGGTATCGGCGTCGACGGAAAATACCAATGCGGAGCTGGAGCCGGCATGAAAGGCATAAAAGGCGCAGGAGCATAAGCCTGGGGAACACCCAGATTAAACGCCAATGGACCCGTGGGACCAACCGGTGCACCAGAGGGGTACATAGCCCTGGAGTAAACTCCAAACATGGCATTCAGGAACTGAGTTGGATCCTGACCTGGAGCCGTAAAGGCTGGATAAAAGCCTCCAGGTTGCTCTTGAGGGAGCGGAGTCTTCACGACTTCGGCCTCCACCTCAGGCTGGTGCACCGGGGTCGACGAACCCGCAGGCAACAAAGCCTCGCCATCACCTTCTTCTTCCTCATCACCTTCATCTTCATCTTCATCTTCTTGACCAGAAGGATGGGATAGATTCGGAGAAGGATTCGGCAACTGCTTCGATGACACAGGCAAATCCGCACGCGAAGCCTCACTCTCGGAGACTTGCACTTCCGAAGCCTCCGCCTCCGCCTCCTTTCGAAGTAACTTCACCTGTGACTTCAGCCTCAAACTCGAGTCTTTCTCAGAATGATGGCGTGATTCATGACTCCTCTTCTTAGGTTTCTTTCTTGAAGATCTCGAAGCATGAGCCGAAGACGAATCTGAGTGCGACCTCGAACGAGACCTCGAACGCCGAGTTCGTGACCTCAAACTCTTTTTATCCTTTTTGCTCTTCAACTTTGCTACGAGGAGTTTCGTCTCCCTCTCCCGGAGAGCCTTCGGAGTCATCTTCTTACAAGAAGGGCAATCTTCAACGTCATGATCGGAGCTCAAGCACCAAACAAAGCACTTGTGTGGATCAGTGATAGACATCGTCTTGCCATATTCTCCGCACGCTTTAAATCCAGTCTTCTTCGAAGTAATCACAACAGTAGACAAAGAAGACACCAGTAGAAATACAAAGTAACAAAGTTACAACACAGCTACAGACAATCCCTTGATAACCGTTAGCGTCGACGACGCGGAAGAAAGGGAACTGATGTCATCACGCCGGCGTGGGCCTATTATGGTGTCGGTGACGTCAGGCGGAGTCGCGCGCGATGCAGTGCCTCTGTGATGTCGTCCACGTCGGCGCGAAGCTACAAAAAGAATTTCCAAATGTTGCTGATGCAAGGGGATATTCACAAGGTGAGGAATCCACTGGCAGATGTATCTATCAGAAGCCCAGATACTGGATCAGCCCATCACTCGAGAGGAAATAGATCAAGCTGTATCAGCAATATCTCCTGTTAAAACCCCAGGACCTGACGGTTACCCAGCAGAGTACTACTACGTAATTAGAGAGATCCTGGCACCACACATACAGACCCTTTATGAGGAAGCAATAGAACGAGGAGGCTTCGCACGAGATATCGACGTGACCACGATCGTGGGCATACCCAAATAGAGTTCACCGTCCACTTCCTTCGGAGGTGGCACACCCTGCCACTGAACCCAATAGGCAAACAAACCCTGTATAAAATGATGATACTCCTGCGCTTCCTCTATGTGCTGCAGAACATCCCGCTTCACCTCCCGCGCCAATGGTTTTGCTCCTTAGATAAAGTAATGACATAATTCCTCTAACTCTAGATCAAGGGTTGGCGCTGACCCACTTTCCGAAGGCTCCATACGACAATGGACTGGGAATGTCAAACCTCTCCCTCTACTACGTTGCAATGGGACTGCTGATAATCAATGACTGGTTCTCTGGGGGATGGTCAGACCCGGCCTACCAACTAGAGCTGGAGGGCCTGGGGTTCTCACAGATTCAAGCCATGCTATACGGGTCACCAATCCCTCATACTATTCCGTCTGTAACAAGAACGGTCCTCCAGCACTGCGGTATACTTGATGGGACACCAAACTTACACTCCAGACACCATAGTGGGGGGATACAAGGATGGGGGACGTGGGGGCCCTGGAAGGATTCCAAATGTGGGACATTATTGGCATTTCCCAGATCAGAGATATGCGGACGGGGTGACATATCCATACCTTTCAAGACCTACAGGGTCTATATGCCCACAATGCCATTCAGTTTTAGAAAAACCTACAACTACAACACGCACTCCACTCATCTCTACAGGCGCTCCCAGAATTCAGGCCCTTAGAAGCCAAACTTCTCATGGGAGCCCTAGGGAGAGGAGGAGTTTCCCAGATTTACCGATCCCTGGTGAATAACTCACCCAATACATCAGACCAGCTACAGTCCTGGTGGGAGCGATGGTTGGGTCCTCTGGAGGATGAGGACTGCGGGACGCCCTAATGGCACCCCGAGGGATTACTATCTCAGAAAGATTGAAGTTGATCCAGTTCTACTACCTCCACTGTGCATAGCTCACTCCTGCTGGGCTCCACTGGGCTGGTTACCTACAAAGCCCCAGCTGCCCTCAATGCGCAGGCTCACCCACAGACTTCTATCACATGATATGGTCCTGCAAGATCATAACGAAATATTGGACACAGGTGGTTGAAGAGTTGACCGGGGTCCTGGGCCAGGAGGTCCCCCCTAAACCCTGACCCTTGCTCTTGGGAGTGAAGGAGGGCTTGGGAGGTACGAGAGCAGACAAGGCCTTCTTGGACGGGAGCCGTGGCCTGCTGCGCAGCGAAATGGCCGCTCTTTGAGTGTGCTCCTCCAGCCGGGACAAAATCCTGATTAAATCCTGCACGTCGAATTGACTGCACATCGCCCAGGTCTACTTCATGTGGACCTGGGCGATGGCGTGGAGACACTGCGGGAGGTGTCTCGGGACCCGCTGGCACCCTGGAGCCGAATTAAGTGAGCGGGGGTGCGGGTGCTGGAGGACTGAGGGGCATCGTGCTGGGCCACCGGCGGGGAGCGCTGAAAATTGAGCCCGAGGCAGTCGGAGTCTCATAGGACTCTCGCTTTTGGGAGGGGCTCTGTCTTGGCGCTGTTGTGGAAACATCTCACCCGCAACAAGAAGCCCTGCGGGTGTAGTGTGGAGAGCTGCTCTTTACCCGCTTGCCACCGGACGGGAGTGAGCGACGTGAGAAGTTTATTTGCCTGGGGACCTCCGGTGTGCAGATACTGAGGAGCGGCTGAAAGCGGGGCCGCCGCGGGCCGGGAGTGCCACGCGCGCGCCTCCTGCATGATATCACCCTGGTTTATGGGGCACGGCTTGGGTCCTGCGAGGTAGGAGCTGAAGGGAGTACATATACCCCTGCCCGGCGGGCGACTGCTGCACGCGAGCTCCAGCGCCCACGGACAGTTTGCAGATACGCCTATGACCGCCATTTTGTGACGCCTTTCATCACTGCCCGAGACCATTGCCCGGCCCTCAGGGCCGCCGCGCCCAGAACTCGTCCGATTTGCGAGCGTAGCACACATGGGGAACTTTAGCTGTTACTGACTGCGCCTTGGGCTTTATGTGGTGGCCCCTTGATGGAGGACTGACAGGCAGAGACGGAGAAAGACGCGGCGACGCTGTCTTTTGGCTCTAACACCACTGGGGGCTCTCTACTGATGTGGTGTGAGAGTGCGGTCAGCTGCTTGTGTGGGACCTGGATCGGCGCTGTCCACAGGGTGAATTAAATCTGGCTTACTTGTCCTGCACTCTAAGCGAGCGAGCTATGTTATGACCAGTCTGTGGTGGATGGCGGACCCAAACGTGCTGCTGCCGCTGCTGAGGCCCATGCGGAGACCGGCTTTCTTCTTTCTCGCTAATAATACTGTGGAGCCCTGATTATTTGCATGCAAGATTGCTGGACAGTGATCTTGTGCGCGGAAGGCATACCCTGGCGTAATCAAGCCCCGAATTATACACACTGCAGGGAGCAGAGGAGAGGCTGAAAGTGGGGGTGTCGCCACGTGGGACCATTATTTTGTCTTGAAAGGACCAGGGGACGTACCATCGCGAAGCCCCCCGAAAGTTGCTAGATCTGCCTTGATTGCGTAATCTTACTAAACGCTCAACATCTCTGTTGCTATGGGTAAGCAGGATGCTAAACAACCGAAGCGGACTTTTGAAAATAAGCACTCCACCAAGCACGCGGACTCGGAGCAAGAGCCACAGGCGGAGGATCAGCGCAACTCCCATGCGGAGGATCAAGGGGAGGATTTGAGAACACTCATGTTGGGGATGAGATCTAGTCTCCGCAACAAAGACACAAGACTGGACACCTTGACGCCACAACTGGACTCTGTTAAGTCGCAAGTGTCCACGCATGAGACGCGCCTTGACGCACTGGAAAACCGCCACACTGAGTTCCACTAGTTCCAGGTGGAGACTAAGGGTCAGCTGTAACATAAATACAAACTGCTAGGGGTCATCAGAGCCAAAAATGATGATTTAGAGGCAAGATCACAACGCAACAACCTTTGTGTAACTGGAATTCCGGAGACGACCGCCATATCTAACATGGAGTCCTACATCGCAGATCTGTTGCATGAACTATTTGATCCACACCTCTCGACAGTCTTTGTGGTGGACAGAGCGCACAGATTGCTGGGACAGAAACCCCCTGTTGGTGCGCCGCCAAGGCCTATAATAGCGAAGCTTTTGAATTATCAAGACAGAGACCTTGCCTTGAGGTTAGCCAGAGAGAAGGGCTAGATTACACATAAGGGAAACAAGATCTCGTTCTACCCAGACTTCACTCCAGCGGTGCAGGCGGCGAGACGGGAATTCCTCCCGGCGAAACGAGGTATTTTGCAGGTACGGATCCCATATTACCTGCTGTATCCAGCCAAGCTCAAAGTGTCATTCAATGGAACTGCCCACTTCTTTACTGATGCGAAGTCCGCCCTGAAATTCGCCAAGCATGTAGGAGGGAAGAAGAAGGAAGGGCATCAAGAAGTCATGGAAGCGACAATGACTGATTAGGGTATCGTATTTTCATGCATATCGTCCATGTTACACTGCTATACTGAGGGTCCAGAGAACTATTACTTTAACGGTGGCTACTTGTTTTGTTGCCCCTTGCCACACTGACTTTCACTGTTCTGAATTGCTGTGACCTTGGACGTATTGAGTCATCCGCAGATTTCCCGGCCACCTTGTACAATACAAGGTAGTTCACCGGTAATGCTACGCCCCCATGGGAAGTTTCCTTTTTTTGCTGAGTATTTGCTTGGAGTTTTCTACAGCTGGGGTGGGTAATCTACAACCTGATTGGGGGGTTGGAGTGGATGGTGGGTGGTGGGAGGGGTTTGTTTCGTTGTTAAATGCCAGTACAAATGTGAATTGGTGTCTAGCCATTGTCATTTTAGGAGGGACAGGATCATGTCGTTGCTATTTAAGAAAGACACTGTAGGAAAGCATCACACATATGTCCGATAATACCTTAAATTGTATAACTTGTAATGTACAAGGGATTAATGATGGCAGGAAGTCAAGGCTGGTTCATGCTTATTTGGCACGACACAACATCGGTATCTGCTTATTGCAGGAGACACATTTGAACACTACGCCATCCCAGAGACTTCGACATGGAAGATGGGGTCATACATACTCCGCTGTATACTCCAACTATGCGCGAGGGGTGGCTGCATTGGTCAAGCGAGGGCTGGACTGGAAGGAGGGGCTGATACATGGGGTTCCGGAGGGCAGATACACCTTGATACAGGGAACCTTGGGTGGTATGTACATAGTCTTTGTGGCCATATACAGCCCTAATGTCGATTCCCCAGAATTCTTTAACAATGTCTGGACGAAAGTCAGGGCGACTGGCTGCAGTACAATTCTAGGGGGCGGGGGGGTATTTTAATGCCATTCTAGATGATGCACTTGACAGACGGGGAGCTGCCCGGACTCTACACAGTGGGTGGCTAGCACCGCCCTGAAGGCGATAATGGATGATGGAGGGTTGATTGACATATGGTGCAGCAGACACCACTCACTGAGGGAAGGTACCTGTATTTCAGATCATCACAGCGCATGGTCCCGCTTGGATTATTGGTTGGTATCTAGGGATGTAGCTACTTGGACTACTAGCGTGGAACACATGCCGCGTTCTCTGTCCGACCACGGTCCCTGTTTATTAAAATTATTGATCCCGAACCTGCCGAGGCGTGCCTTCTCTTGGCATCTCCAGCCTCATGCCCTCCTTGATGAAGCCTTTAAAGAGGAGATCCGGAAGGATATCACTGATTATATTGAGTTAAACACAGGGTCGGTGGGCACCGAGGCCTCACTCTGGGAGGCATTTAAAGTTGTTGTTAGAGGCCAATGCATAGCCCGTCAAGCGGGAGTATAGAAAGCCATAAGAGGCACGCTTGCATCTCTAGAGGCTAACATAAAGGAACTTGAGACACAGTTTTATGTAACCGGCGATCCAGAAACCTCTGGTCTATTAAAAGCTAAGCTATTAGATTACTCTGATGAGGCGCAACGCAAGGTGAAATTCCTGGGTAAATATACAGAGGCCAGGAGATATGGAGAGGGGAAAGGCCAGGCCCCACGTTGGCGGGTATGATTCGGTCACCCAAGTCCACGACTTACATCTGCTGCACCAGACACCACAATTAGGGGCCAGGGGGGATATTTTAAATGCCTTTTCTGGTTTCTACTCCAAACTATACACTGCCACTAAGGAAACGTGCCCAGAAGGAATGGAGTCCTTTATGGAATCAATTGCACTAGTCTGGTCACTCACAGAAAGTATATGGATCTACAATCTAGACCCAGTGTTGCATGAATTTATTTGATTTGGCGCACTGGCTGGGGTCTCTGTCAACTGGTCGAAATCGGTAATTTTTCCTTTGACGGACACTACCCCACAGGTTCCCTCGGAATATCCCCTGAAATAGGAAGCAGAAGCGGTCAAATACCTGGGTATATGGATAAGCCGGGATGTTCAAGAAATTTGGAATTTGAACTATGGGAGGGCTGTCATGTGGCTAGCAGAGAAGGTCAAGATATGGCGAGGTTGCCTCTGTCTCTCACTGGGAGGATAGCCTTGGCTAAAATGGTCATTTTACCCAAATTCCTGTATTAATTTGTAAATATTCCGATCCCGCTTACATCACACTTTTTCAATACTCTCAAATCACATCTCGTCACCTTGGCATGGGCGGGTGGACAAGTTAGGGTCTCCTGGGATGTGTTGACACTGCCTTTGGGACAGGGTGGTTTGGGCGCCCCAGACATGCACCTCTATGCGTTTTGCGCTCAGGCCCAATTTCTGCATTTCTGGGTCCAACCGACCCCCTTCCAACCCCATGTAGCGGTAGAACAAGATGCTGTTGCACCTATCCTGCTGAAGGTGGCCATCTGTGCAAAGGCGCGACGTTCTAGAAGGGATGTGAACTCCGCTGGAACACTGCGATGGGTATGAGAGGAATTGCGTAAAAGGGAGGGAGTCCCGTTATTATATGTTCCCTCGCTTATGCTGACGGAAAACCGAATGCTGCCATGTATTGCAGGGGGGATTAGCAAATCCCTGGAACAGAAGCTACACCTTTACACATTTGCTGATTTGTTCCCAGACAACGAATTTATGCACCCTCCGGCAGCAGAGGAGGGACGGGCCATGCCCTTCTCAGAACTGTTTTTGTATCCCAGACTGCGAACGGCATGCCGTGCCATTAGTGATGACTTATCATCAGCTCCCCCAGTGTTTCCTGCATTGGAGAACCTGGTGGGATCCCCGTCCCCGCAGAAGTTGGTTACCAGACTCTATAGGCAAATGCAAAACACAGCACCAGTGGTCCTGCCTAAATCCCTGCAATAGTGGAATAAAGACCTTCCATCTCCGCTAACCGAAGACCAATGGGGATTCTGTTGCAGACAACTTACGGAACTCTCGCCTAACTATAGACTACGCCTGATACATTTTAAATACTTACACAGTCTCTATAGGAGACCCATTAGTCTGCATAGGATGGGGCTTAGAGAAGAAGATGTCTGTTGGAGATGTGGGTTTTTCCCAACCTCATTTTTACACATAGCATGGTCTTGACCGGTGCTTACAGATTATTGGTCTAAGATCTTTATCTCCGTGAATCAGATTGTTGGAAGATCGGATACCCCATCCCCCGAGCTAGGCATATTGGGATATGTCAAAGACACACCACCGAAATCACGTAAATTGCATGCGTTACTTTTCCTATTTGCCAAAAGACAAGTGGCGGTATATTGGGGCAGGAGACGGGCGCCATCGATCAGGGGTTGGCTGGCCGATGTACCTATGGCCACACACAATTGGGAACATTCTGGGAACTTATGCCGCCTACTTCCTTACCTCGCGACATTTGGGAACCTTTCCTGCAATGGGTTCAGACACAAAAGGAGGCTGCCGAAGTCGAAAATACTGCAACTGTGCAACCTTTGGAAAAGGTGGGGAAGGTAAATGGATATTCCTTGTTAAGCGGTAGGCCGTAATATCTAAATTCCTAGTGTGAGATGGGGTAAATGGATGTGTATATACAGGATTTTATGTCTCTTGTGGTTGTCAACTGATGTTTTAAGCTCATATACCTGTGCATGACTATTGTAAGTATGACGTGACCATCTATTGCATTTTTTTTACTACTATATGACCTATGGCTCATGATCAATGTAACAACAAACTGGCTTATTCTTTTGATGTAATGTTTTGTAACTAATTAAAATGCTAATAAAAACTATTTTTAAAAAAAAGGCCTTCTTGGGCACGGCCATCATGGTGGCCAAAAGAGACATTGCGTCCAGGTGGAGAAAAAAACTCTGTCCCACGATCTCCCAGTTGCGTAAGGGACTGGACTGGTGTGCCGCACAAGAACAGCCGGTATATGAAGCTCGGGATGCCCAAGTAAGCACAGGAGAGCATGGGGAAAATGGCTCGGCTTGCTGGACTAATATGCAAAACAGATGTGCATTGATCTGAGGTTTGTGGCGCTGTAAATGCTAAGATGTATGGAAATGATGCCCTGATCTATTGCGTCTGATGGCTTTTCACCTCATTAAAAAACGATAAAGTTGAGTATCAAAACAAAAAATGTTCATACATATTGACATGTATCAACATTTATTAATAAGTATTATAAATTAATATGTATATTTCTTTTTTTTCAGCTTCAACACGTGTTCCGTAATGCCTGAAAATTAGTAGCATGTCTAAACAATACCATATTAGAACACTGACAATGTTGTTGCAACAAATTGGTCCATCTGTGTTTTTTGTCAGGAAAGCCCTTCAGAAAGACCTACTAGCCCAGCAAATGCTACACGCAAACATTATTGGTCTGGATATAGTGTTTTAGGTGATAACCTGAAGTTTAAAGAATTGGGAGGCATACCAATAAATATCGAACTAGAGCAGCTTAATGATGGTTCTGGTAATAAGCAGACATTACGGACTAACAATGAAGTGTGACACAAATCGTGTTAAACCCCTTCGCTGCGGCCGCGATTCCCCCCCTGTGCGGTAAACAAAAGAACAGGGCGGGGCCGTGACGAACCCCAGCCGTCATCCGCACACGAGCACTGCGGGGCGTGACGGCTGAGGTTCGTCACCAGCATGGGAGGGGTTAACAAGGGAGACGATCTAAAGCTGCAGTGAACTCAGAAAAGAAAACATAGTGACACAGCTCTATATGGTAGCCCAGTTAAAATAGGTTTGGCAATCCCAGTTCCAAATAAAATCTGGAACAAAAGCCTTTTTCTTTTGCAACTAATCAGATACATCTGTAATGCATACATAGAAAACAGATGGAGTTGATGCTAATGTTTTTCAGTGTGCTGAGTTAGTTCAAGATACAGCCCTTATTACAAAATTGGCTTTCAGTGATATGTACGCACAGGATGCTGAATACCATCATAAATGTTTAGTTGGACTCTGTAACGGAGCATGCAGTTTTCAAACAAGCATTGGCATAGCCAAAAGGTCTCGCCTTTGGGACCTTATATAAGTGTTTAGCCATGCAGCAAATTATCCTGGATGCTGTGCCGCCAGGGCATGGAGAGCTATGGAATTTCTACACACTAGGTTATGCAGTCTGATTTAGGAATACAAGCTTGCCTTAGTAAACATTAATGGACACTCCAAAGCTTTCAAACGCACAGACAAAAAGACAAGTGCCTCGATGCAAGTCAACAGCACTATAACATTCTGTGTGGAGCCATCTTGCAGCTATTTTCTTGATAAATGTTACAAAATCCAGAGCATGCACCACTATCCCCACTCTCCGTGCTATTTTACAACAATGAGGTATTCTTTGTAATAAATAAGTATGTTTTAGGAAACTATAAGTTATATATGGACCTCAAGAACTTTCGACCCATCTCACTGCTCCCGTTCCCGGCAAAAGTCATTGAGAAGACCGCCAACAGACAACTGACCCACTTCCTGGAGGAGAACAACGTTCTGGACTCCTCCCAATCTGGCTTCCGCAGCAACCACAGCACAGAAAACGCCCTCATCGTCGCCACTGACGACATCAGGACCCTTCTGGACAACGGAGAAACTGCTACCCTCATCCTCCTGGACCTCTCGGCCGCCTTCGACACCGTCTGCCATCACACCCTACACAAACGCCTCCATGACACAGGGATACAAGAAAAAACCCTGGACTGGATCACCTCCTTCCTCACCGGCAGAACCCAGAGAGTCCGCCTCCCCCCCTTCCAATCCGAGCCCACCACGATCACCTGCGGCGTAACCCAAGGATCATTCCTCAGCCCGACTCTCTTCAACATCTACATGGCACCACTCGCCAACCTCGTCTGGTCGCACCATCTCAACATCATAACATACGCCGATGACACCCAGTTGATCCTCTCACTCACCAAGGACCTGGACACCGCCAAATCCAAACTTCACGAAGGAATGAAAGCCATCGCAGAGTGGATGAGGACCAGCCGCCTGAAACTGAACTCCAACAAGACGGAGGTCCTCAACCTCAGCCCCACCCCCTCCACATGGGACGACTCCTGATGGCCGGCAAAGCTGAGACCTGCCCTGACCCCCACCAACCACGCACACAAACTGGGTTTCATCCTGGACTCAACGCTCTCCATGACCCAGCAAGTCAACACTGTCTCCTCCTCCTGCTTCAACACCCTCCGCAAGATCTACAGATGGATCCCCACCAAAACCAGAAGGACGACTCAAGCGCTCGTCAGCAGTAGGCTGGACTAGGGCAACGCCCTCTACGCAGGAACCACGGCCAAACTCTAGAAGAGACTGCAACGCATAAAAAACGCCTCATCCTCGAAATCCCTCGCCACAGCCACATCACTGCCCACCTGAGACACCTGCACTGGCTCCCGGTGAACAAGAGGATCACCTTCAAGCTCTTCACCCACGGCCACAAAGCACTCCACAACGCCGGCCCAGCATACCTCAACAAACCACTTACCTTCTACACCCCGAACCGCCAGTTTCGCTCCGCTGACCTCGCCACCATCCTACGCATCCGCCAAATGACAACCGGCGGCAGATCTTTCACCAACCTCGCCGCCAAGACATGAAACTCCCTCCCCATCCACCTGCCCCAGACCCAAGACCTGCTGACCTTCAGTAGACTCCTCAAGACTTGGCTGTTCGATCAGTAGCAACTGCCCCCCGACCCCCCGTGCCTTGAGACCCTCACGGGTGAGTAGCGTGCTTTATAAATGTTCTGATTGATACTCCTTGCAATATCATAACTAAAGAATAATCTTGGCCTGCAGTAATATCTTAAATATATTAATTGCCACAAGAAAAAAATACAACTCAAAATATAGGAACAATAGTTACTTACCTGTAATCTGTGGTTCTCCAGTATTGGTGTCTTTCATAGATTCACATGCCTGAATCATTCCCCGTCGTCGGAGTAGGAGTCCCACGGTATATAAAAAAGCAGTAATATGCCATTTGTACATAGCAAATAACAGTTATAATAAACCAGGAAGTAAAGTAGCCTCAGCTACCAAGGAAAAAACTTCCACATTAGTGACCATCCAAGTCATTATGTTAGACCAAACTGCAGCCAATCAGGCCACAGCTCCCACCAAGGTATTCTCCCCAGAGCCCCAGTCTGTCAGATTTTTGTAGCACTGGAGTGTACCAGAGTATATCTCTATATATATAAATCTTAACAGTCTGGGAGAGACTCTGAGGGGAGGTGGGTGGGTGCATGTGAATCTATGAAAGACACCAATACTGGAGAACCACAGATTACAGGTACCGTATTTTCCGGCGTATAAGACGACCCGGCGTATAAGATGACCCCCTACTTTGCTTGATAAAATGTAGGTTTCGTGCTATACTTGCCGTATTAGACTACCCCCACTTCCAGCGCAGTCCAACGCAGTCCTGCATAGTTGGCTCGTACTTTGTACGCTTTTGTAACCTGCACACTTATCACTTTTTTCTCCAGGAATGTACCAATTGCTACCTCATGTATTTTGGTTGCTCACTATTGTCACTTTTGATCCATGTAACTAAACGTTTGCTTTTGTAATTTGTTCATTTGTAATTGTTCCTCTTGTATCAATACTGTTCCTACTGTAAAGCGCTCTGACACCTTCGGGTAAAGTCCGCGCTATGTAAAAAATGCCTGAAAACATACCTTTAAATTTTGTACCCGGTGTATAAGACGACCCCCGACTTTCCAGAACATTTTAAGGGGTTAAAAAGTCGTCTTATACGCCGGAAAATACGGTAAGTAACTATTGTTCTTCTCCAGTATTAGGGGTGTCTTTCATAGATTCACATGCCTGAATCCGAGTAGTTAGCAGTAATACAATATGTCGCTCTTAGACGCCAAAGGAACAGTTTTCATGCATGAAAAGAAAGCAATGCAACAACATATGAAAGCGTCAAAAGAGCAAAAGGAGGAGGGAGAGAACATCAGAGGCTCACCTTATTGAAAAAGATTACGCAGGACTGCTCTCCCCACCGAGGCATCGGTATCACTTGAAGAATCCAGACAGTAATGCCTCGTGAATGTGTGTCTGCTGGACCATGTTGCAGCTCTGCAAATGTGCAGGAGAGGCACACCAGCAAACAAAGCAGTTGAAGAGGAGACTGCTCTCGTAGAATGCGCTCTAGGTAAGGTCTGTAAGGGTTTACCTGCTTGTTGATGGCAGAGCCCTATCGTGGATGAGACCCACCTGGCGATAGTCTGTTTTGTAACTGCACAGCCTTGTCTTGGTCTGCCATGCGCTACAAATAGCTGATCCGTCTTTCTGATGGCAGCTGTTCTTGAAAGATAAAACTTAAGGCATCTCTTAATGTCTAATGTGTGTAAAGTTCGCTCCGCTGGTGACTGCGGATTGGGAAAGAATGTCTTAAGTATCACTGGCTCATTTAAATGAAAATCCGATGGCACCTTGGGCATGTACTTCGGGTTGGTGCGTAGAATTACAGAGTCATTCGTGAATTGCAAGAATGGTGGCTTAGACGTGAACGCTTGCATGTCACTCACCCTTCTGGCTGATGTTAACGCCAGCAGTAATGCAACCTTCCAAGTGATGAACTTGAGATCAACTTTATGGATTGGTTCAAAGGGATGGCGCATAAGCTGAGCCAGTACTATATTCAAATGCCAGGATGGAGGTGGTCGACGTATTGGTGGAAACATACGAAACAAACCTTTAAAGAATTGCTGGATTATTCTTGAGGAGTATAGAGAATTCGTACCATCCTGACGGTATCGTGAGATAGCCGCTAAAAACACTTTAAGTGTGGAGTGCGCCAAACCTGATTTAGCCAACTGCAAAAAGAAAGGTAAGATCTTCTCCGGTTCCGCATTCATGGGATGTAAATTCATAGTTTGGCACCAAACGCAAAAACGCTTCCACTTGAGCTTGTAAGTTTTGTTCATTGAAGGCGCTCTAGCATTGGCTAGGACTTCTTGACAGTCATGTGGAATGTTCAAGTGTGCAAACTCATGGTGTTGAGGAGCCAAGCCGATAATTTCAGAGATTGAGGGTCCGGATGATACACCCTGCCTTCTTGAATTGTCAGAAGATTCGGAATTTGAGGCAGTTGGACTGGTTCGCGCTCTGACAGAAGAAGAAGCTGTGTGAACCAATACTGACGTGGCCACCGTGGAGCAATTAGAATTATTCGACACGGTTGTCTCCTCATTTTCTTGATGACTTTGGGAATTAACGGAATTGGCGGGAAGGCGTAGGCAAAGATCCGTTCCCAATTCATTGACAGAGCATCCCCGCAAGATTCTCTGTGGGGAATCCAGCAAGCAAAGTGAGTACATTTCTTGTTCTGATATGTCGCGAAAAGATCTTGATCGGGGAGACCCCATCTCTGGAAGATCCGATCCAGCACTGGCTGATGCAGTTCCCATTCGTGAGTGCTGTTCTTGGATCTGCTCAGTGAATCTGCCAGCACATTGGCTACTCCTGGAACATGCACCGCTGACAAGTTGATGTCGTGAGCCAGAGCCCAATTCCAGATCTCTTGAGCCTGTTGGGACAATCGGGCCGATCTTGTGCCCCCCCTGCTTGTTCAGGTAATGCATGCTCGTTGTGTTGTCTGTTCGAATTAACACTGTCGAGCCTTGTAGAATTGCCTGAAAGGATTTTAAGGTGAGGAAAATGGCCCTTAATTCCAACAGATTGATGTGCCATTTCTTTTGTTGACTGTCCCATTTGCCACTGATCGTCATCCCTTGAAGGTGAGCGCCCCAACCTTCAAGCGAGGCATCTGTGGTCACTATGAATCTGGGGACTTCTGCGAGGAAAGCACAACCCACTTGCAGGTGGTGTTTCTGACTCCACCATAGGATTGTATTCTTCATTCGAGGTATTAAGGTGACGATATCCTCGAAGGAACCTGAGACCTGCACCCATTGGCGACTGAGTTCCTCTTGTAAGGGTCTCATCTGCAGACGACAGTTTGGAGTGAGAAGGATGCATGATGAGATCATCCCTAGGAAAGATTTGAATTTCCGAACAGAAACGCACTCTTTTCTGAGGAGCGTAGTTGCCATTGTCCGGATCTTCTCCTGTCTTTCGCTTGAAATGAAGACCTGAGCGAGCTTGGAATCCAGCGTTGCTCCTAGGAAAGACTTCCTTTGTGACGGTATCAGATCTGATTTTTCGAAGTTGACTGAAAAACCCAGGCTTTGAAGCAGGCAAAGGCATTTCTGGACATGTTCGCTTGTTGTGTCGTAGGAATTGGCCTTGATAAGGCAATCGTCCAGATATGGGTATATCTGAATACCCTGCAATCGTAAGTGGGCCGCTACAGGTGCCAATATTTTTGTGAATACCCTCGGGGCTGAACGTAGTCCAAAGGAAAGCACCTTGAATTGGAAATCCCTGCCAGCCACTCTGAACCTTAGGAACTTCCTGTGTCTGGGGAAAATAGGTACGTGGAAGTAGGCATCCTGAAGGTCGAGTGTTGCCAAGTGGTCCCCTTCTGCCAAAAACTGGAGGATCTCTTGGAGAGTTAACATTCTGAACGTTAATTTTTTTATTTATTTGTTGAGGGCACGCAAATCGAGGATTGGGCGCCATTCCCCTGATTTTTTGCGTATCAAGAAAAAACGAGAGTAAAAGCCTGTTCCTCTCTGGTGTTGAGGTACTCTCTCGATTGCCCCCTTCCGAATCATTGTATTGATTTGGATGAATAGCTCCTTGAGATGTGCTGGGGGCGGCCCTTTTGGTGGTGAATTTGGAGGGGTCTTTACAAATTCTAATATGTGGCCCTTGGACACCACATCCAGCACCCATTTGTCTGTAGTAATCTTTGACCATTTTGAGCAATGTAGGGATATTCTTCCTCCAATTCGTTTTTGGCTGGGACACAATGGCGGCAGGAAGTGAATCTCACTTTTTGTTGTTGTTGTCTCTACCCCGATAAGTGGATTTCCCTCGGGGCTGTGAATAAGTATTTCTTCTTTGGCCATAAGGTTGTTGTTTATATGGCTGGTACCTCTGGGTGTTTTGGGTGTTTGTATAGGAACGCTGTTGGTAATATCCTCCTCTATTTGAGAAGCTTCCTCTTGCTCTAGCGCCACGAAAGGAAGATTTGCTATACTGCAGAGTACCCAAAGATCGTGCAGTTTCGGTATCCTTTTTAATAGCCTGTAAAGCCTCATCCACATGCGAGCCGAATAGGTACTCGCCATCATAAGCCATGTTTAACACCTTGGCTTGTACCTCCTGCCTAAAGGATGTAGATTTCAGCCATCCCTCTCTCCGAAGGACAGCGGCTCCTGCCAACTGTCTGAATCCTGTAGCTGCTACATCCACTGCAGCATCAATGATCTCCGAAGAAGCACACTCTCCTTCTTGCAGAATTTTAATCGCCTCAGACCGGTCCGGTTCAGGCAGTTTCTTAATGTAAGGCGATATTTCAGACCACATTTGCCTATCATACCTGCCAAGAATTGCCATAGAATTAGCAACCCTCACTGTGGTCGCTGCAATCGTTGATACCTTTTTTCCAATGGTATCGAGTCGTCTCCCGTCTTTGTCCGTTGGTGTGGAGATTTGAGACGACGGGTTCTTTGCTCTCTTTTGAGCTGCCTGCGCAATGACTGACTCCGTCTTGGCCTGGCCAATTAGGCAAGCGGGTGAAGAAGCTGGTGCTCTGTACTTTTTATCCACTCGAGGTAAAACTGGAGGTAAAGAATTTGGTGTGGCCATGATTTTTAGACCTTCCTTCCAAATAAATTCTATAATAGGTATAGACCAACTTTGTCTCTGAGACAAATTCTTAAAGTCGTACAGGAAACATTTGTCCTGTTTAGTCTCCATGGTAATGAGAAATCTCTTGGTTGCATTGTCCATAATCCTATGGAAATTCGCAATATCCACCGGTGGTGATTCAGCCTTTGGTTGTTCATCTGGAGAAGGTGAGTCAGCCTGATAATCTTCATACTCCGACGAATCCGATTCATCTAATTCACCTTCTTCTTGAGCCTCTTCCTCAGTAATCTCATCCTCCGCTTGGTTATAAGGCACCGGTATAGATAGGTTATGCCCCGTTTCTTCCGGTATAGTAGGCATTGAATTTGGGGTCACTCTGGGCTGTGGGGAAGAGATTTGTGATTCGCCAGACTCTGAGGGCGGAAAACGGCGATAGTAATCGTCCAACATGGACATTACATTTCTGAAAAGTTCCATAGGCATTTGCGTCCCTGGTGTTGGTGTAGTATCCAACCTGGGCGGTTGTGTCACTTGCTCCTCTTCCTCCTGATCCTTGACTAGTATAAGCAAGTCAGATGGACTCTTGGCTGCTTGAAATAATTCATCACCAGAGTTTTCTTCCTCAGAATCCAAGAGCCTGTCTGGCATTGTTAATGGCGACATACATGGAGACTGGGATGGGCGCTTTTGTAGTAGTGCCGCAGTGGTGGCTGGAGATGGCAGCGATATCACGTTGCTTTTTGCTGACCAGACTTGGATATCCGTGCAAGATGACAGCTTTGGTGTCATTGGATTCTCTTGTGCCACTGGGAAATCTTGTGACTTAGATTTTGTTGTGAGCGATGCAGTCGCCGTCGTTGATCGCTCCGTCGACAACTGTGGTTGTTGAGACTTCGTCGACGAGACGTGTTTCGTCGTCGACGACGTCGTCGACGGAACTATTTTCTTCGTCGACGGGGCCGTCGACGGGGTCTTCGTCGACGGGGTCGTCGACGGGGTCTTCGTCGACGGGGTCGTCGACGTCTGGATGGTCGACGGGGCCTTCCTCGTCGACGATGGGATGGTCGACGGCTGCTTCGTCGACGGTGACGTCGACGACGGCAAGGTCTTCTTCGTCGACGGTAAAGCTGTCGTCGACGGCAAGGCTTTCGTCGACGCTGATGAATGCTTTGTCGACGGTGGCTCGTCGACGGTTGGTGAGACCTTCTTCGTCGACGAGATGGGACGAATCTGGACATGAACAAAAGTTGGAGCGGACGCCGAGGACATCACCAAAGAGGTTTTTGGTGAGGAAAAAGTCATGGTAGAAGTCACTGGAGTGGCTGCCTGACAGGAAACCGGCAGAGAAGTTGCCGCCTTGGTAACTGGCCTCTGAGGTGACACTAAAGACACAGTCTTTTTAGATACTGGTGGCCTCACAGATTTTTTCAGAGGATTTCTTCATTTTAGAGGTAGAAGGCTCATCAGCGTCAAGAGAGAGCTGGGTCTGCTTCGCCACCTTTGCCTTAGGGGTAGTCACCTTACCCTCAGCCATTATTTTTCTAGAACCCATAGAAGACCCAGAAGCCAAACTTCCTACCTCAGAAAGTGGCAAATCCTTATCCTTATTCCGCTGTATCCACAGGAGCAGGCGACCCTCCCTGTCCCTGAGGGTTTTTGTAGGAAAAGTGCGACAAATCTTGCACTCCTTAGCCTGATGATCAGGATACAAGCAGTATATGCATAGAGTATGCGGGTCCTCCTTGAACAGTCTTGCCTTGCCGCAAGATTCACAGGCCCTGAAAAGGGACTTAGAAGTAGACATGTTTGAAAGTGAGAACTTTCAAGAGTAGAGAAATAAACTGAGCAGAGCTCAGAGAGACTCCCTATCACACGACGTGCGGTAAAAAATCTGACAGACTGGGGCTCTGGGGAGAATACCTTGGTGGGAGCTGTGGCCTGATTGGCTGCAGTTTGGTCTAACATAATGACTTGGATGGTCACTAATGTGGAAGTTTTTTCCTTGGTAGCTGAGGCTACTTTACTTCCTGGTTTATTATAACTGTTATTTGCTATGTACAAATGGCATATTACTGCTTTTTTATATACCGTGGGACTCCTACTCCGACGACGGGGAATGATTCAGGCATGTGAATCTATGAAAGACACCCCTAATACTGGAGAATTATGAATATATTCCCCCCGTATTCAGTGCACTTCAAAAGCTGTCGATCATACAAGGGTTGGGGGGCATATGGGAGCAACATCAGCATTACAGAAAAGGCAATGCTTCCTAAGGAGGTCTATATACCTAGAGTCTGTTCAGCATTTCCACGCAATTATTTTCACAACAACCCACTTAACTGCTCCCGAGTTCCCACTCTGGCATAGCTTGAAATCGCTTGCCGTTATAAAAGTGTTTCTGTGCCATCCTTTTTTAGTTCTCGCCTGAGCAAGCGTGCATGCGCTGCTCTGCGAGGCTTCTAATAGGGACTTTTTGTGCTCACACGCTATTGGGCTTTGCGTGCGTCTTTCTAAGAAAGATAGCACGCAATTGGCCAAAGGCGAGTGCATGTCCCTCCTTCTCTCTCCCCTGGCCTAGGGAGCTCGGGAGCAAGCAGCAGCGCGGCCGGGTGCCAGCTGCATACCTTGCATTCCAGTGTGCGAGCACCGTGCTTGTTGCTGCATGTAATAGCCCGGCGTTGGCCTGCCTCCGGGAAGTCAAATGGTTCTCAGTTTAAGTCTATTTTTAAATGTTCTTGTAAGAGCATACAAATTCGTAAATTTTATATTCTAGTAAAATATTTTCAAAATTAAAATTGTTTGCGTTTTCCCTATTAAATCTATTGTGCGTTTGGTGGCATCGCTGTAGTCTTCCCAAATTTAACTTTTTTCAAACTTTTATTCCAACATTTGCTTTGGGTTACTTCTAAAAATGTAGTGTTACATTTATTGCCATTCAACAGGCAATGCATGGAAGTCCATGTATGGATCTATTGTAAACTCGACATTCTTTTCAGTTACTGTCCTCAATTATGTGGCAGTGCATGTGTATGTGACCGTCAATAACATTTTTTTTTTTCCTGGTGTTTTTTTTGTTACTGTTCGTAG
Organism: Lissotriton helveticus; assembly: GCF_964261635.1. Classification (NCBI taxonomy): domain Eukaryota; kingdom Metazoa; phylum Chordata; class Amphibia; order Caudata; family Salamandridae; genus Lissotriton; species Lissotriton helveticus. Next base: position 557,037,076 of record NC_136059.1, read on the forward strand.
TAAAACAGAACATGTTTAACCCGAGAGCTTTTTGTTTCTGCTTTCAAGAGTATTGAGAACTAGACACAGACACGATTTGTTTTTATGGTGTTTTGAAACCACTCCAGTAGCCAAATCTACTTTAAGTTAATATTGATGTGTTAAATGTAACCGTTAGAGTGAACGGCCAGAGCACTTTGGCTTTATCAAACCTATTGTGTACAATATCTGTATTTACATTGACTTTGGGACCGCCCATTGAATGGCCTTTCTGTCGATTCCATTTACTTGCTTCGTATTTCCTGGCTTTCTTTCCTCACGTGTTTGACCCCCTCCTGAAGCCCAGACATTTTACTATCCTTATGATTGAAATATTTTTATCCTTCCACTTCCTACATTCAGTGAACTACCTTTTCTTTTGCTTCCAACATTGCTTGGGAGTGCATGTGTGGTTTTTTTGTCTGTTAAACTTTGTCCCTTCCCACCCTGTATGATGCCTCCCTCTTCACATCCCGGCTGTCTCATTGTTTCTAGTCTGCTGCTTCCTCCACCCCTTCTGCTGGCCATTTATTTCGGAATATATTATAACACCTTTCCCCCACAGCCCACTGGGGCTCCTTTGCTTACCACTACTCATTGGCAGGTAGTGTTGACTTCTCTCCTCCCACTTTTTCGTTGTTTTCCTGTTCCTCCCGGTCCTAACTTTTTTTTGTTTGTTTCTTTCTTTTTCTTTTTTTCTTCTAGGAGGGATTGGCAGCTGCAGTTTGCTACCTTACTGCTCCATTCTCATTTTGATTTTTAAAATGTACCATTCCATGATGAACATCCAACATTTTGAAGTGGTACAATTAAATTAAAGGCCACATTGCGGCCTCATCATGAAGTTATGCGTACATGCATCGTGACTTTCTTTCAAGCATGAATGAGGTCTCTCGCAAGCCCATAAGTCATCCTGCAAAGGGGCTTAATTTTGGCCTTTCTTTTAGCTAGTGCTGCTCTATAGTGGCAACAAGAATTGGCAAAGCAAAAATCTGGAAAGTCATGTCAAAGAGCATACCTATCGGTGTTGCCAATACATGTTTTTAATTTTTCAAAGAACGTTTATTTTGTTTATATGACTTCCTATCGGTGTGTGATTTCTGGGGGTATAGTTCTTCGTGTATTTTAGGTTTTCTACAATCTTTCAAGTAAAAGGCTATATCTGTCTAAATATGTATCTTTTCATTTGTGCTTTGTAGTTGACATTGCCGTTCAGAATCCCGCAGCTGTGAAAGTTCTTATCTCTCAGATCAGTTGCTTTCCATTAATTTAACCTCATCTTATCTTTTTTTCCTGAAAATGTTCGGTTAGCCAGTTAAGATTCTATGGCTTGTATTGCGTAAATTAAAGCTGTACAATACTTTATCCATCTTTTACCACTTCTCCTAAATTAAGATACACCAACTGTGAAATGTACTAAATAGATGAGGCAGCATTGCTTTTATTCTACCTCTTCTAAAGCATGTTCATAAAATGTGCAAGTGGTCCGAGTATAAAAAAACAAGCATTGGCATAGCCAACAGGTCTCGCCTTTTGGACCTTATAAGTGTTTAGTTATCCAGCACAATATCCTTGGTGCAAAAACATCAACTGTTGCATGGCTACACACTTTTAAGGTCCCAAAGGCGAGACCTATTGGCTATGCCAATGCTTATTAAACAAAGCAGGGGAAAGTTTGCATTCCTTTTAGATAAGACTGGTTGTGACACCGGTTTGATTAATGAGGAAATAAAACTCCTTCATTAATGAGCTTCTAACAGTCATCCGTGGAAAGAAGCAAATGGGGCTGCATACGGATGCCAGCGAACATAATTGAGGTATTAGAAAATACAAAGTTACTTAACTTTGATTACTGTCTCACGAATACAGACATTATTTAATGTCAATTTTAAGAGAGCATTGTCCGAGACATTCACTCCTAAACGTAAAGTACTTCCAGTTTACACAAGCAGGGAAGGGAAGGGGTCCTTGCAGGGCGGTGCAGGACGGTCGACCAGCCATTTCTATTTTGAGCTCACATCAAATGCCCCACCCTTGCAGCGGGCAATAGCTCTCCTGGCAAAGAGATTTGGTTGCAGTGCATACATCGTATGTATATATTTTTTAACAACTGGGGTACTCGGTTTGTGTCTTGGCATGGTCTTTTCCTGTGCAAGTCTTGGTATCGGCCCTCCCCCTGCCTAAGTGATTTGCCAAGAATCACAGAATGTTAAGCCGATGCCATAATATCAACAGCTGCTGATTTTGGGCGTAGGTGTCTCGTGTGTAAACGGGAGTGAAGGTCTCATGCAGTCCCCACGATGGTGCCTGAGGAGGCTGGTGAACAAGGTACCACTCCTACAGAATCCTATAACCCCAAGGGGGGGTCTCAACAGTGCAGAATATCATGAGAGGGGCACATGGGCCCTGACTCAAGGGAGAGCAGGGTAGGCAAGTTGAAAACAAAATGGCTAACGGAAACTCCTCCTACAATAGCCAAAATACTCTAGAGCATCAAATTATTTTTACATTTCTGTTGTCATGTTGGAAATTAGTTTAAATATGCCCTTACCTGGAATATCATATAACCACGGGTTTGCTCTAATTTCCATACGCCGTACAACGTTTTTCTAACTTCCATTATTATTGTGTACCTGATCAACAAAACTCTTTTGGGTACTTGTAGGTTTTTGGAAAGCCCCACAAGCACGCCACAAATAACAGATCCCCTATACTCCAGAATAGCAGTAACTCCTTTTCGTATGAGCTGCCCCCCAAGTTTCTCTTCTTTACTGGGGCTAAGTGCCTAGAAAATATTTAATGCTTTTATGCCACAGTCAAGTGCGCAATGACAAACAAGCACTTCCTGTGGTTGAGCTGCGCCGTTGTTGTGCAGCCGAGGGCAGGGGGACAAAGGCCCTTCTGACACCAGGCGGCTCGCCTCAGGAGCAGGCCTCATTGCCAGGGCTGGTAATGGGCGAGCATTGAGCGTCTTTCTATGCGGTCCTAATGAGCTCCCCGGGTGAGAATGGAACCCTGTGTATTCTCACACTGTGCTCAGCACCCTCTCGCCTCATTGTGTCAGGCCCAAAGAAAGGCTAATGGAGCATGAGGCCAGCTTAATAGAACCAATAATAACACCACCGCAAGAACGTCACCCAACGCCAAGCGCGGGCAGGCCCTGTATGAGGTATTACTTAGAGAATACACTCAGATAGTAAAAGACTCTTAGCACTATATCAATGTCATTATGGCAGGTCTTCGGCGCTTTCCTCAGCACAAAGGCCCCTTGCAGTGCATTCTTCCGCCATTGCACTGGCTGAATCACTATGCTTCCCGAAATGTGGAACCACTTACAAGGATTGCATTTCTGTTCTGTGAATCTAATTATCCTGCGCAGTTTACGTCTCTTTCGTGGGCAAATCTCTTGCAAATCATGAACGCCGCCTGGCGATGAACAGCGCGTGCATCTGCAATTCTTAAGCTCTGCCATCTAACCCCCATGGGCTCTAGTCCAAAGCTAAAGTCAGCCATAAATGGATGTATCCAGTATCTATCTGAGGAGATCGTATCGAGTGACTCTGAGTCTTCGATGCGACCTCCCCAAAAGAAGCAAAAGAATCCGGTCCTAAGGAAGGAAAAAATGGGTGAACAGCATTCGGGTGAAGGTACGAAAAAACCACTGAAGCCCGCCCAGCTCATAACAACAAAACAGGGCCAACAAGGGAAAAAGAGAGTGGGCACTAGAAAAGGCTCTTATAAGGGGAAGGAAGATGTGATACTGACTCTGCTGAATTAAGAAATTTAGCGACCTTGATAGAAAGACTGGATCTTTATTTGAGAGTCAGATTAGATCAACTGGGAGAGAGATTGACCCTCATTGAAAAATCTATCACAAGAAGTTTTGCACAAGTTATTGATAGGGATTGATATCTCCCGAACTAGGCTTGGTGCCTATAGATAACAACCTATTAATGAAGCATTTACATAGCATGGACACAAATCTTCGGAAAATAAACGTGGTGAGGCCGCCTAATTCTTCAAATAGCCCGAACAATATAGGCTACGACCCTCACCCACAGACGAGAACATGCAACACTCCAACCATCATATAGCCAGGGAATGGGAACAGGGATACTAGTTTTGCTTAGGTTCCCACTCAGACAAACCCTTAATAGACCAGCACCTACACTTACCCCCAGAGGCGACTCCTTATGTGGTCGTTCTGTCAGATGTCCCAAAAAAAGGTCCGCTGGAAAAAGAGAACTGGGATTCATTAAGAAACAAATCCCTCCACTGGCTAGGCGAGAGGACGGGACTAAACCACCAACTCTTCAACGAGTTTAAGATGGCAAGAAGGGTACAGTGGGTTGGATCCCGTGGTAAAATGTTCCCTGGAGATTGTATAGTCCTCACATTTGAAACTCCAGGATTGGTGAAGAATATACTCTGGATGGAAACCAAGAACTCGCTTGCAATGGGTGAGATTAATGTCCTCCCGCTTGTTTTTTTTTTACCCCCCTCGCACCAGGGTTGGAAGGGACAAGAGTTCTAATATTAATATCAACACCTATACGAATGAGCCCATTCAAGGACATTGGTACAATGTACAAACAATGAATTGGTATAATGCATTATCTGGACTGGAGGAATTAGATTGACTGACGAAAACAAAAACTGCCCAACAAGTGAAACACAACCTACTGAGCGTATTTGGTCTTTCCCCTAAGATTTCTCCCCGAAACGACAACTCGCAATTACCAATTGTGTCAACTGGTCTTGAAACTCGGGACTCTCAGCACTGCCATTTGGAGGGGAGTGTAGCTCCTACTACGCACGGCAAATCTCTGCAAAATAGGGCAGTTGCAGGGGCACAGAGATAGAGTTGCCTAATGACAAATTCCCTGGGGACATCACCAACCATGGTTCGGCTGGGAAAGCACAAATAGGAGGATCTGGGCTGGGCATCGTTTATTGGAACGTAGCAGGTCTGCGATCCAAATTGGCTAATGATGCATGGCTCAGACTTGCCAATAAATTCAAGGTGCTTTGTTTACAGGAGACCTGGACTACCTCCGCCATGCACTTGGAGGGTTATAAGACTTACTTCTCTCCCGCTATTCCTTCTACATCTGGGAGAGCTAAAGGAGGTCTAGTAACGTTTATATCAAACCTTTTAGATATTAAAGAAATAGTTCCCTTTAAACTCAAGTCAAATTATCAAATAATCACCCTTGGATTGACCAAACATGATATCTATGTTCTGGTTAATTTCTACAATAATATACATAATGTTCAGTTGATTTCCATATTAAAGGGGATCCGCTCCATCTTGATTGACTTCAAATATAAGAACACCAAAAATTTCTCAATAATATGGGCCGGTGATTTTAATCAATCGCCGTGCGGGCACATTAATGATTCTACCTGCGGTATGATAGATGAGAATGGGAACAATTTATCACACTTCCCACACTCAATAACTGGGAACTGCCTAAATGAAACGTTATTTTTACTGGAACTTAGTATGGCTAATGATTTAGTGATACCTCAGGTCCCGTTGACACCGACTTTTAATGGCAGGGGAGCTAGCACTATAATAGATTTCATTTTAGTATCCAGAAACGATGCGTCCAGCATTCTAAATTTTAAAACTCATGCAAATGCCACCAGCGACCATCACCCAATTAGTGTTACATTATATTATTTTAGTGCACAAAGTGGGGATGATCGGTATAGAATACTTCGACAAGACAACCTGGCCATAGATGGGCTAAATGGTTATTCTCTCAAATGGGCCAAAATCGATCCACTAGGGATAACAAAGACGGTGGTAAAAAATTCCCTCAATTCAATAGAGATCTGTTTGGACAACTCTTCCTCACATCAAGAGATCCTTTCTAACTTTGAGGTCATAACAAGAGTAATAAAAGACGCTCTGTCTACACGACAGAAAAACATTCCAAAACATAAGAGTTGGTTCAATAGAAATTGCACTAAGGCATACTCTGATTTAAAACTTACCCTACACAAAGTAACAAGGGATAAAAAAGAAATAGCATTTCTTAGAAAAGCGTATAAAAATGCCATAAAAGCAAGGAAAGTTGAACTAAAAAATTAGGTAGTAGAACAACTACAAAAAAGCTGCACTGAAAAAGATAGTGCAGCTTTTTGGAAAATTATTAAATGCCCCTTTTTATCCGAAGACAGGGAGTCTGTCAAGATAGAAGTAGCCATAGATGAATCAATATGGGTATATATTTGGAATAAATTATAAGGAAGTAATTCCGCTAGGAGATAAAGACAGAGCAATACCAGTTCCCCATCCTACACCTTTCCCCATTACCCTTGATATCACTTTGCTGGAAGTAGAGAGTGCCTTGAAGGCCAGTAAAGGGGGCAAGGCGCCAAGCCCCGACGGGGTCCCTGTGGATCTCTTTGGACTCCAATTCTCACAAAGGTCCTGGAAGCATCTTGTGCAGTGGGCCTCATCGAATCATGGTCTAAATCTATTTTGGTGCCGATATTCAAAAAAGGAGATCGCCGGAGCCCATCTTGTTATCGCCCCATATCCCTGTTAGATTGCTTGGGTAAGGTATCGGGTCGTATCATTCTTGACCGTTTAAATCAATGGTCAGAGGACAATAACATTCTGTCCGACCTCCAATTCGGCTTTAGGGAAGGCATGGGCACAACGGAACAAGCCCTCAATTTAACCCTACTGATGGCTAAATATACAAACGCAAAGGGGGGAGGGGGGAGAGTCTCCACGTGGCTTACGTAGGCCTGTCAGCAGCTTTTGACTGCGTAAACTATTCTAAATTGTGGAAGGTTTTGGGTGACTTGGGTATAGACCCTGTCCTATTAAACTTCCTGCGAGAACTTTATTCAAACGCTACGGCAAGAGTTAGGTTTGGAACAGGTGGTGAACTCACGGCTCCCCTTAGAGTAGAGAGAGGGGTAAGGCAGGGATATGTCTGGCCCCCTTTCTTTTTTCACTCTATACGAATGGGTTAGAACAGGCAAAGCTAGAGGGGTGCCAGGACCTACCCTGCGTGAAAAAATGACCAATCCCCGCTCTACTCTATGCGGCCGATGCCGTGATCATTGCACGTACCCCCTTAGAACTCCAAAATGCCGTTAACAGATACTATAGTTTCATGGCTAACTTAGATCTAAGGATGAACATTAAAAAACCTTTGTCATGTCCTCTGGGTTAAGAAGGAAGAAAACGCGGAGTACTTATATAGAACATATAAGTTGGAAACCACCACCGCATATTCCTATCTTGGAATTTTAATTGATGACAAGTGCTCCTGGAGACAGGCAATAGAGGCCAGGAAACTCTTGTTTATTAGGGCCACTATGGCATTGGTCAATTTCGCACATAAGCTTGGTAAAAGACCACCAGTAGAAATGATACAAATTTACCAAGCCAAATGTGTTAGTGTGGCGATGTATGGCACAGGGGTTTGGGGTCATGGTAGAGTGGATGCTCTCCAAAAAAATAGAGAACAGCTTTTTGAGGTTCCTCCTAGCGGTTCCGCGTGGCACCCCCACCTTTAGTTGTCACACGGAACTGGGTATGCCATACGTTACAGCCCTGGTGAAATTCTAACCTATCCTTTTATGGTATCGTATTTGGTCATCTTCAAAATTTGTTTTGAACAGGGAGCTTCTGAGCGATTGTCTTTCTCTTGAAAACTCTGATAAAATAGCTTGGCTCTCGTATGTTAAAAACTTCTTGTCTGACCTAGGTCTGACTAGATACTACCATAACCCTCTATCGATAACTGCGATTCCCAGGATAAAATGTAAGAAATTATGTTTGGCACATATGGAGGAACTCCGATTGACCATGGAGTCATCTAAAAGTTGATCACAACATATCTTATCAGTACAAACCACTCTAACCATACAACCGTACTTGACTTTTAAATTGAACAGACACAATAGGTTTGTGCTCTTCCAACTTAGAATGAACACATTTCATCGCCTGATCACATTTCCCAAAGTTAATGATTGGTCACACCTGCTATCATTATGCCCCTGTGACGAAGTTTCTACACAGTCTACATTTCAAGTAGTCATGTTCTGTAGATTTTATCAAGAAGTAAGAAAACAGTGGGTAATACCAATATTAAAGATCTTGGGTCTGCGACAATGTCGCCCGGCTTTCCTGGCAATTCTATATCTAGAAACAGAGTGTTTTGCAAAGAATATGGCTAGATTTTTGAAACACTGCCTAAAACACAGACCGAACCTACAACAGGAGCACTGAAGTAATCATGATATAATATATTTTAAGATATTCTCTTGTATTTTAATGTAATTTTATGCTTTACCCATCTTGAGCTTGTATTGCTGTATTTCCATCCTTGTTTACTTAGCAATTTGCAGATATTAACCATGTTTTGTACAGTCTACATAATGAAGAAAAATGTATTTGTTTCTGTATTTTAACTGCATTTTTAAAAATGTACTTTTATGGTTTTTGAACTATTCAAAACCGAATAAAGGAAATTTGATTTGATCAGCAAAATACGTCACATTTTATACAGTGTAGCGGCAAATGTTGGAGGTGTGCCTGTTGATAACCGTGGCAACAAGCAAACCAGCTGAGAGAGATTGTATCGCAACATTAAATCGTTTCATATGTTTGGCCAGAATGCCATTATTTGTACACAAATAATCAACATGGGGATTTGCATTTGGGTCCCACAGAGTTCACCCAGCCCTTCTCTGTGAGAGGCAGCTGTCTTTGTGTTATTCTAATATAAGTTTGTGAAAGGAAGGGCGGGCAGGCTGAGCTGCGTCCGCAGGCACAGCGGAGTACCAGCTGGACCTGCTCCCTCGCCAGCATGCCTCTGCCCCACTCCGCAGGGACCACCGGCCACGAACTGAGAGTCCATTCAATCCCGGCCTGTCGGCGAAGGCCTCCGCGCGCATGCCAATTAATGGGCATTGTGAGAGGGAGAAAGGCTCCGGCCTGCCGAAGCCCAGCTAGGGACCACCGGCTGCAGCCGTGCGGATCAGCCAGGCGTCCTCCCGCAACGAACGCGCCTCACGGGCAAGCAGATGTTTACACTTCACTTCGCTCAGCGCATTAGTAGCTGCAGTACATCTTCAGCACAAAAGTGGAGCCCATTCAAAGATTTGGATACTTACTATATTTATTAAACACGAATGGAACGGAAGGCTGTTCCTGTGTATTTATTGCAATAAAATCAAGCCTGGGAGTGGTGCGCGCGCCGAGAGCAAAACGCTCTGGGAGTAAACCTTTGAAAAGAAGCTGGAACATACACACGCCTTTGGCCAATTGCGTACTGAAGTCAGAAGCAAAGGCCAAGAGCGTGTGAGCACAACATGCATGCGCTTTGAAGAAAGCTGAAGTGATTCCAAGAGGTCGATTTCCTATGCAGCGCATGCGCGCTGCGATAGGCTCGACCTAATGAATAAAAATGAATCACCTAGTGAGATCTCAGTAGAAGGAATAGCTCTAGTCGTATCTTATCTGAAAGATTTGCTAGTGGGAGATGTTAAAACTTTTTTCAAACTCTGTAACTTAGTAAACCTTTAAACAAGCCGAGTAAAGCAGCTTGATTTCACTGCAGGTAAGGTTAACTCGACAAGACTAAAAAAGAAAATTCTCAGAAATGCAAGAGGTTTGAAGGCATACAATCAAGGAAGAGATGTCCTGTCAGCTTTAGAAGATGACATAGGATCCTTTAGTGTTTGCCTATGACAAGTCAGATTCTGATGCCACAAAGATGGCTAACGCAGCAAACGTTGTTAGAAGAGACATGATACAGAAATCTGACAACTTCAATGGTACATTTTGGGACGATTGTAGAAACAGATTAGTTCCAGAATCACCTCTTTATACTTGATGGATCCGAGATCAAGAACAGACTCTTCTACAGTTCCTAGACAGAACAGCAACAAAGAAACTCCTCTGTCCATATACATTTTTTAAATTTTTTTATTTATTTGTAGTTTTATATAGCGCGTAGTTACCCTCGGGCATCCCAGCGCTTGTCCAGGCAGCAACAAAGAGCCACAGAGCCAGATCAGTCACATCAAATAGGAAATAAATATGTCTTCAGAAGCTTCCGGAAACGAAGAGTGCAAGTCTCTAAGCGCATTCTCAGCGGAAGCGCATTCCAGAGAGTGGCTGTGTGAACCGAAAATCTTCTACCACCAGTACGGGCCTTCTTAACTCTAGGAACCTGAAGCAGATGTTTCTGGTCAGAGCGCAAAGCTCTGTTCGCTTTGTAGGGCACCACTAACTTCCTTAGGATAGGGGTCCCTTCCCCTGAAGGATTTTATGTGCTGTGCAGAGAGCTTTAAATGTAACCCTCTCCCGCACTGGAAGCCAATGCAGTATCTTCAAGGCGGGTTTAGCTGACTGCCTCCTTGGCACATTCGTCAGCATCCTAGCTGCAGCGTTTTGAACCCGCTGAAGCTTGCTGAACGTTGCTTCAGGGGCGCCAAGGAAAATAGCGTTACAGTAATCAAGCCTTGAAATAATCAGCCCCTGAATAAGTAGCTTCCTCGATGTCAGAGGGAGGAGAGGCAAAACTTTACGGGCTGAACGAAGAAGCCCGAAACAGACCCCTGCCGTTTTCTTGGCCTGGGTCTTGAAGGAAAGGTCTTGCTCCATCCAGACCCCCAAGCTCTTGATCTCCTGCTTAGGGCTGGGGAGCTCGCCCAGGCAACTGGGCCAGATGGTAGAAGGGAGTGAAGGAGTCTTGTGCCCTAGCAACATTATTTCGGTCTTAGAACCGTTTAATTTAAGCGCCGATTTGCTCTTGTATCCACAATCAAATCCGAAATCGACAACTTATAGACAAGTTTCATAAACTAGTGTAGGGAGCTGGGTTCTTGTTGCAGTACCCCGCTACTTTTTGCCTGGGATTTGATGCAACTTTGAATGAAGTGTACTGGGCTCCTGCTAACCTGGTCCCCAGTACCGGTGTTGTTACCCTAAAAAAATTCAGTTTTCTCCAACTGACAAAACGGTTAGCACCCTCTTTAAGTTCCTATCAAATGGTACCCCGGTACCTATGGCCTGAGGTACTAATCATGGTCCCAAAGGGCAGAAACACGAATTGTGCCACCCTAAGGGACCCCTCACCAAGCACATGCAAGGATGCTATTGCAGGCTGTGCATCTTGGTGCAGACCAAAATGAAAATACAACATGTTACGGCGCATCCCTGTGTGCCATGTCCCCTAACACTACATGTAATATTTGTAAGACAACCCAACAGCAGGCCTGAAAGGCAGGATGCTGATTATTACATCCAAAGGCATACCTGCATGTGCAGATATGCCCCTGTGCTGGTCAGTTCTATTACTGCCAGTACATTTGAACAGGGAAACCATTTTAAAACATGTGCTGGACACTAGTGAAAACAAGTTTCCATCTCCATGATGGCTTCACAGAACATAGGGTTGTTTAGTATTCAACATTTCGTATTGACAAACCCACACCTATTTGACTGATGGATTTACCAATACATGCCCCCAGAGGGCACCTTAGAGGTACCCCCTGAAAACCTACCAGCCTCTTATGTGCTCCATGACTGGTTTCTGCCAGCCTGCCGCGCAAGACTTGGTTCTGAACTCCTAGGGTGAGTGTCTTTTGCTCTCAGGAGACCCAGAACAAAGGCCTGTCCGGGAAAAGGGTGTCACACCCCCTTCCACCGGCTAACCTGCTGATTAGCCTTCCTAGGCCGCCAAGCTTGTAAGAGCTGCGGACTTTGAAATGCGAATCGGACTCACCCCCCCTCACAGGAGAGGAAGCCAGCCCCCTTGTCAGGAGCCCCTTGGACACCTGGACAGGCAGGAAAATTAGCTAGTCAAGTAGGCATGCCACCCCCAGGCTAGCACCAACCCTAATGTGGGCTAAACTGAGATGGATACGGTTTTTCAGAAGGAACCATCTTGGTGATGACATACTTAGGAATTCTGGGACAAGTTTTTGCTCGCGTCCAGCAAGAAGTGGTCATATAGAGGACGTAGTGACCCCGAGTGTCAGTGGCTACTACCCTACACTCACCTAACACCCCTAAATTCAGTACGTAGCCCAGCCCAATACTTACTTAATGCATTCCACAGCGCGACCATGCAGTGGGCGTGCACAGTGGGTGAGTTAAAGTCACACCAAAGGCAAGCCTGTCTTTGCCCGTTTGTCCCTGGACCGCACCCAATGCCACGACCCCTGGCCCTCCCGATCCCAAAGATACATCCTTGCCGAGCTCTACACCCTCGATCCCGGACGCCGCAACGAACACTGCCACAGCGCTGACCCACGCTCCACAGTAGGACCATTGACCTGCACGCACTACCACTTCACCTACCACTGCACACACACCAGCTCACCAACCAGCCCCGCCCCAAACACACCACAGGCACCACCTGAACAAAAATAAACAACTCGCATATGTCCTTCTCAAGACACACTCACTATGCAAGCATTACACTGAATTACGGGCTCTCATCGCCACCCTCGCATCAGACATCGTCTTCCTCACCGAGACCTGGCTCAAACCCACATCCGCCCCAGACATTGCCACAGTGATCCCCGACGGATATAAAATCGCCTACCAGGACCACACCAACAAACGGGGAGGAGGAACAGCCATTATCCAAAGAGGGACCATACAGTGTACCACCACCAATACCACCCAACCCCATTCCCCATGGAACATCTCAACTTCAAGGTCCACACAGATGACAAGACAACCATCAGAGGCACCTCCGCATACCAAACCCCAGGCTCGTGCTCCAGCTTCTGCAACACCATCACAGACTTCATTGACCCCCCTAGCCTTAGGCTCCAAGGACATTATCATCCATGGCAACCTACATTTTCATATAACTCCTTTTTTATGAGGTTTTGCAAACTTGTTCGAAGTCTTTAACAGATACAATGCTAAGGAACAAACTTCAATTACTCAGCACCAACCTGAATTCAAAGACAAACTATCCTTGTTAAAAAGTAATTGCAATCTGTTGCTGGATTATATATCGGATGTCAGTCAAGAATCGGAATAATTTTTAAAGCACGAAAATCTGTCTTTTTCACCATCTATACCTGTGAATGGAAATCTCTGACAAGGACAGAAGTAGCAGCTATTGGACTGCGTTGCTGGAAGTACCACCATACACAACACTGCTCCAGAGGTGGGTGTAAATATATTAGCTTGTGCAGCTATATTAAATATGCTGCCTTCCAAGTCCTGTAAAACATTTGATGATTAAGCTTCGACTTCAAAAAGAAAATAGAGGTGAGGGTCCTCTCATGCGAGCTGAATCTAACACTTCTGTACCCAAAGATTGCCACAGTTTCCTTAGACGAGAAGAAAACAATACAGAGTTGTTTGGTTTACTGAATGCGTGTGCGCCACTTATTAATGTTGAAGTCATGCAAGTAATTGTCACCTGTCCAGATAAAGTTGCACGTTCCACACCAATTATATACTTCGAAATAATATTGCCTTGCAATCATGAAGAAGCAGACACACAAGTTATGATTTTATTTGATTTTTTGATTTATACAGCGCACGAATGACCAAGGGCGTCAGTAGGACAGTATAGTTTTCACTCCAATTTATGCGCCAAGTCTATTTGTAAAGAGCCAGGTCTTTTTTTTTCTTTAGAGAGAGTTTACAGAATATAAAAATAGAAATTCATAAAAAATTTGCATACTTAACTACAGCTAACATCAGATTATTAGGCAAGAGCTTGTTACTCAATATTTCATACTAGCAGCCCGTCCCGACGTTGTCCGGGTATGAATTGCTGCCGGCCAGTAGTATATTGTTATGTAGGATTTCGTTTTGATAGCTTTTCTTATCTGTGACAGGCCTGTGAAACGCTCAGATTCACAGTGCACTGCTGATGCACTTAAGAGTGCGCGTTCAGTAGTGTGTGAACTCGAGTTTCCCTACTTTATTTTTCCTTGCAATATTATATAGCGCTAACTCGACAACATGGCATGAGCACAATTTACATTACAGAAGAACACATTAATTTGTGGTAGGCACGGGGAGACAAAGCGATTTGCCTGGAATCACAGGATGTTGAGCTGATGCCGAGATTCGAACGTAGCTCCCCAGCTCTAAAGTTCGCAATTCTAGAATTTGTGGCGGGAGGTGTGTCTAAAAGTGTATGTCGGTGCTGGCCATCAATGAGAGAGACCTGTGCATTTTTCAAATGGGTGGTGAAAAATAGGAGTATTTTGCTGGAGATGTGGGCCGCCGTGCCACCAATGTACTTACCGGGGGAGGGTAAACACCCATTATTCCGCAACTTTCTTTCCGCATACCATCACTCCGCATACTTTCATTACGAAAGTACCAAGACTCCGCAATGCCATTATAACGCTTGGCATTACATTTTATATGCTTTTACCACGCATACATTTACAGCGAAATTCGTTGTAAATGCATGAATGGTAAAAGCATGTTTTTTTTAATGTTTGGATAAGGTAAGTCTGGGTATAGGGGTATATGTTTTGGGGTACTGAGGTATATGTTTTGGGGTGTTTGGGTATTTTAAGGGTTGAGATATAGTTTTGGGTTATGGGGTACAGGGGTAGTTTTAGGGATAGGTATGGGTTTTGGGGTACAGGGGTATTTTTAGGGTTCAGGGCTAGGTTTGGGTTTTGGGGTATAGGGGTATTTTTAGGGTTCAGGGGTAGGTTTGGGTTTTGGGGTACAGGGGTATTTTAAGAGTTCAGGGTTTGGTTTGGGTTTTGGGGTACAGGGGTATTTTTAGGGTTCAGGGCTAGGTTCGGGTTTTGGGGTACAGGGGTATTTTAGGGTTCAGGGGTAGGTTTGGGTTTTGGGGTACAGGGTTATTTTTAGGGTTCAGGGCTAGGTTTGGGTTTTGGTGTACAGGGGTATTTTTAGGGTTCAGGGGTAGGTTTGGGTTTTGGGGTACAGGGGTATTTTAGGGTTCAGGGGTGGTTTTGGGGTACAGTGGTATGTTTAGGGTTCAGGGCTAGGTTTGGGTTTTGGGGTACAGGGGTATTTTTAGGGTTCAGGGCTAGGTTTGGGTTTTGGGGTACAGGGGTATTTTAGGGTTTAGGGCTAGGTTTTGGTGTACAGGGGTATTTTTAGGGTTCAGGGCTAGGTTTGGGTTTTGGGGTACAAGGGTATTTTTAGGGTTCACGGGTAGGTTTGGGTTTTGAGGTACAGGGGTATTTATAGGGTTAAGATGGGTTAGTGTTTAAGGGTGTTGGGGTATTTTAAGGAGGAAGGGTGGGTTATGATTATGGGGTGCAGGGGTATTTAAAGGGAGCAGGGTGGGATTAGCACACGATATGAGATGACATGAAGGGCAGAACGTACCACACGCCCCCAGCGTTTGACACGACCCCAGCACACGCCCACAGCACAACGCAGACACGCCCACAAGGAACTACTTTGCTGGCACGGTTCTTTTACCTTTTAAATGTATATGGTGGGCGTCTGCATAGCCTATGTCCTTCTGCTGCAACTGCCCTTTCCAACGCTGTATTGGGTGTTGTGATTGGTGCTGTGGTTCCTGAGGTTACCCGCCTCAAAGGTTTGGGCTCTCTCTTTATTATATTAGTATAGATAGATATATTTACATTGTAAAAAAAAGAAGAAAAAACCCAGCAAAAAAACAATAACAGAGGAGTCAATAGAATAGTAATTTCAATCCAGAATCAATTATACCCCATCTCAAACAAAAAAATCCAGAAAGCATATTTCGGCTTGTCTCTTTACAGACAGTTTTGCCTTATAATCCATTTTTTCATAGGGGCCCAAATTCCCCTACCTTTCCTGTTCGCACCCCGGCCTTTACATTTATATAAAGATTTCTCCAAATGGTATATGGACAGCAATCAGTTGATCCAAGCTTGAAAGCACGGAGGATCCGCATCGTTCCAATGAGTGGCAATAAGAAGTCGTATTATAGCTACAGCGATAAAAACAAATTTGCTCTTAAGATAATCACATTGTATCTTCTCATCGCATCCTAGCAGGATTAGAGTTGGAGTTATTCTGATGGTATTCTCTATAGCTGCTGTCAGAAATGCTTCTATTTGTTTTATTAGAGGGTCTAATTTCTCACAGCTATAAAACATGTGGACTATATCAGCTGGCCCTTGATCGCATCTGGGGCATTTATCGTCCTCCCTTTTCCCCATCGATGTAATTTTTCAGGAGTAAAATATAGGTCATATATCGGATAATAATGTTGGGCATTTAGGTTTTTGTGGCACATTTAGTTTCCACTACCTCAAGGTCCTCCGGGAGTGTATCTATTAACATTTTATATATATATATTTGATCTTTGTCTGAGACTGACAGATAGTTTCTAATAACATATTCCTATGCAGGGAGAATCCCTTCTCCTTTGTTTTGTTTAGAAGGCTTGTGAACTGTCTGTATTAAAAATATGTTCCAACCGGTATGCCATATCTTTGATGTAGCTCAAAAAACGACAATCTTTGTTCTATTAAATAGAAGTCTCCCACTCTCAAGATTTCCTTTTCCTCTCATTGTCTAGCCAATTTATCATATAATGATATAGGAAAGAGGGGAGATCACCACAGTAGTGTATATGTATAATATATAGGTAATTTCACAAGACCAACCATCCTTTTCTAAATTTTCCAAATTGCTATCACCACCTTGAATTAGGTTTTTTGTAATAGCTGGGTTCTATTTGTCGAAGAAGTACTCCCTGTACATTTGTTCCTATAGCTAACTCATATATCGAAGGGAGATCCCCGCCGATATTATATTGTCTATTCCCCGTACCTGGTGAGATCAGAAAAGCCATATGCTGTAGGAAGCATGCATTATAGTAATACCTGAGTTTGGGGGCGGACCATCCTCCTCGACCTTGTGGCAGCATTAGAAATTTAAGAGAGCGCCGAATTTTGGAGTACTTCCAGACAAAATTACTTAATATACTATTTTTTTAGAAAATGATCTTCAATTTCTATCGGGATAGACCTAAACGTATATAAAATTTTAGGGAGCATAACCATTTTCCGGATATTGCACCGCCCTATAAGTGATAAATGGAATTTATCTAGACGGCGCAAGTCTGCACTAATCTTGTTAATTATAGGTGCCATGTTTATTTTCCATATTGTTGGTAATATAAATACCTAGATACGTTACCTCAGTCAGCCTTCGAGGATCACTACATGGGGTTTTAGAATTACATAAGATCTGAGTTTTCCCCGCATTTAGCAGATAACCTGATTTTCAGCCGTATTCATCAGCTAATCTCTGAATTTGTAGCATTGCTTTTTCTGGGTCCACAGTTACAATTGCAAAATCATCGGCATAGGCCATTATTTTTGTATCATGCCCATTGCAGTTAACTGGAGCGATAATCTTATCTTGAAGAATTTGCTCTACAAAAATATCGATATACAGAGCTAATAATATTGGAGAACAGGAACACCCCTGTCTCGTCCCCCGTGCAATATCGATGGCAATTGATTCCTGACCCATTATGTTTAATCTAGCGTTTGGTCTATAATGCATTGCCTGTATAGCAGTCAATATACCTGGTCCAAATCCTCTCTGTTCCATAGTTGTCCAGAGATACTGCCATGCCACACGATCGAATGCTTTCTCGGCATCAAGGAGGATCATAGCCATCTTCTCACCCATTGTCCCCGTGATGTCAAACAGGGCTACAGAATAAAATAGAATAGAATAGAAGTAGCATTTATAGAGCGCATGGCTACCCATGGGCATCCCAGTGCTAGGAAGTGAAAGAAGCTTCTGAGACTTATCTGGGAAAGAGCCAGGTTTTCAACAGCTTGCAAAAGTTCAGATGGTTGGTTTCTTTTCGCAGCTGAAGGGGAAGAGAATTCCAGAGCTTGGCGGCATTATAGGAGAAGAGCCGAACTCCGCTTCTGGCTCTTTTGATCCTTGGTACAAAGGCCAGGTGCAATTCACCTGAGAGTAAAGGCCTATTGGCTTGATAAGGTTTGGCTAAAGGGGAGATGATCTTTTAGCCAAACCTTATCAAGCCAATAGGCCTTTACGCTCAGGTAGAATGCCTGATGTGATCCGTTGTGCCCCTCATTGGTACAAAACCGTGCTGCCATGGTGAGACTAGATGGGCTATGATCCCCCCTGATCTAGTAGCTAACATTTTTTATTTTATAGCAGTGTATCAGCATTCATAAGAGATCTAGGTCTATACAATGCAGGATTATCTGCAGGTTTCCCCATTAAAAAAAAAAAAAAGACCACATCCGGGGGAATTCCACTATACTGTACTCCGACGAACAAATCTAGAAGTATAGGAGCTATTTCCTGTTGAATTACTTTGTACAGCTCCAGTAGGATTCTATCGGGGCCTGCCGCTTTCCCTGAGGCCATGGTTTCTCTTGCTGCATTTCTTCACTGAGCCTGCGCTGGTTACCAAAGATTAACTCAGTGTCATTGGTAGGCATAGGCTCGATGTTGCCCTGTAGATATAATTTCTCAAAGGTCTGGATGATGTCCTTCTTTTCTATATAGAGGATTCCATCTTGACCCTTAATTTCAGTTATATTATTTCTAGCTGCTTTTTGCTTGGTCCGTAGGGCAAGAACCTTCTCGACGGTCTCACCATATTCATATCCCTCATTCTTACGTGCTTGAAAGATAGCTGCTCCCTTTTTGGTATAATAATCATTTAATTCAGCTTTTATGATCACTATCTTTTGTCGTAATATTCTTCTCTTTCTTGGTTTTGTCTAATTACCTTTATATATTCTTTTTTGAGTTCTCGCAATTAGAATATTAATGTATTAATTTCCTTTGTCTCTTGTTTTATAGCTTTCCCCACAAAACTGATTGTTTCTCCCTGGAGGCCTGCTTTAAAACTATCCCAAATTACATTACGTGAGGAGCTATATCGGTTAATCTCGTAATATTATATATTTTTTTATATATTTGAGATAATCATCATTAACTAACAATGACCTATCAAACGTCCACCTCACCTGTTGATAATCTAGATTCTGAAGTATTACATCCATAATTAAGGGATTATGGTCTGATAATTTGGGCAATCTCTTTATTCCCGCGGTTGAGACCAGAGAGGATGACACCAAAAAATAGTCAAGCCTAAAAAGAATTCTTATGGGGTTTGAAATATATGTATAGCCGGGATCCGTAGGATGTTTCGTCCCCCATACATCTCTCAGGTCATAGCTAGTTTGTAGAGCTAATAGGGCTCGATGGACATGAGGTTTTCTCCTTTGATATTTCGGAGTTCTACTATGTTAGACCTTTCTGGCCTTTTGCGTAGCCCTCCTACTAATTATTTATTTTGTCCCCTTTTTGCCCCTCATATCCTTTTTATCTTTTTGTGTTCACTGGATTTTTATGGTGTTGTCCTGGGGGATAGATGCTCTTTCGCCCTCATAGTTTTTTTACCTGAGGCCTAGTTACCCCTTTTCTGACTAGAAAGGTTGGGCCATGTAAAATGGTGGCTAGTAACTGTCACAACTGCCAATTCAGGGACTGGGTCCATAGGATAGAATAGGAAGCATCCAGAACCTTCTGGCTAGTTCTGGACCTTGGGAGCTAAGGGTATAAATAGAACACCTGTAGGGCGACCATTTTGTCTTGTCAGTGAGGAGCAGCTGGAGTATAGGCTAAGGGTCTGGAAGGGGTAGGGCCTTCATAGGGTGGACTACTTTTCAAGGGTTGCCCCCTTACAGGGATCACCACCCCCACTCCTGTAGACCTGACCCAGTTAGTTCTGTCCTGCTGACCCTGGACAGGGAGACACCTCAAATTGGGTGTAGGGACTGTCCCCCAGCTAGCGGTGAAGCTTAGGGGATCCCAGCTGAGGAGGGCGAGAAGGGAGAAGCCAACCCCCCCTCTTCCCCTTGTCCAGTATGAAGAGTTAGATCGATATTTGCAGGAGATAGAGGTCTGGGGCCCAAGAGCGTGAGACTTTACCCCTGACCCACTCCTCCTCTGTGTCGGTGGCGCCATTGGCTGACTATGTAAAATCGGGACCTTTCACCCGCATTAGGAAGTGCAGCAGGAGTTTACCCCTTCTCACCTGTGGAGCCCGAAGTAAGGAGAGTCGGGGCTTCGGTGGGTGTTCCGATAGACCTAAACCCATTGTGGACGGGCCAGGCGCTGCCGTGAAGGTGAAGTGGAGCGGAGCATAGGGCTGATCGAGACTGTGGCAGCGCGCTTCTGCGCAGACTCTCGGCGGCGATCACTTTCCTGTCAGGAGGGGCCTAGGACCGAGCAGGCCCAGAGGTGAGCCACTCCCAGTGCCGACGAGTGGAGCAGCCTCCGCTTCAGGGCCGCTACTCTCCCGCGCCTGCGCAGTAGCGCCGCCGGTGAGAGGATCGTCAGAGGCGGCCGGAGGCGGGAACGGAGTCAAGCGCTGAGGTTAGACCTAGCGCGACCTCACTTCAGGGCCGACACGAGTACAAACTTTGAACAGGCCCCGAGGCAAGAGCTGCTGGGGACCGAAGGAGGCCCCTGAAGAGAGTTGAACCCTGGGGCTGGAGCTGGGAACTGAGAAAGGCTCTAACAGCCGTCCCAAGTAAGGAGGAAAGGGGGAACTGTTGCGTGTGTAGGCTTTCCTTCAATTCGCCTAGCCAGTGACTAGAGACACCGATAATCGGTGCAGGAGATCGGTTCTGGCATCTAAAGGAATTCTTTTGCAGAACTATAATGAGGCCGAGATAGGGTGTGGCTCTTCAGTCTAACTGGGAAACTGACTCCTGGTTGCCTGTGTCAGAAAACCCAACCGGGGATGCATGTCAGAGAATCTCTCTGTAAGAAGTTGAAGTGCTAAGAGGCTACAGAACTGAAGGGATCAACTGGGGAAAATTTCTGTTCATACCGTACAACTGTCTGTTTAGAATGCCTGGGATTTCTTAGGGAATTGAAAAGCTTAACTTGCTTAATCTACTGCTCACTCAGTATTTACTGTGTATTACTGTTATTATTCTGGTGGGTAAAGAAGTGTGCAGTTCAGATGACAGTTGATGGAGGAAGTAAAAACATATCTGTGTAATGTGATTTCAACTGCATAAAATAAGAGGAGTATAAGGAGAAATGATAGAGTAAGAAAGATAAAAATGAATCTAATATATTTTTTATAAATCAGTCCATATTTTTCCAAAAAAGAATATTGGTGTAGTGTCATTTTTTTTGTGTGGACGTGCATTAAATTACTACAGGGTGGTGTGCAACCTTTACACTTGTGCTTCTAGGAATTGATGGTCTTACCCTAGGCCAGGCTACCCTAGGTGACCTGACAACTCTAGGTCCAACATATTGGTGTCTAGCGGTGGGATGCGAACTGTGGTTGCGACTACTCTGCAGTAACTAAGTGTAATCCACTGACCTACACCAGGAGTTTTCTCCTGGCGGATTTCCTAATTACTACTTTTGCTTTTTCCAAATGTATTCCTGGTGGTGGGGTGGAGGTAGCTTCAGGTTGCCCTTGTAACTCTATTCTTTTTGTGTGCTTGACCTTGAATTGCACTTTAGCAAAATGGAATTTGCACTGGAAGAACTGGACACTCATTCTGTGGCCCAGCTAAAAGACTTCTGTCAACAAATGGGAGTGTTCTTTAAGCGTGGTGCCAAGAAGGGGGAACTCCAGACCAGTTTGAGGGCTTGGGTGGAAGCGCGCAGAGAAGGGAAGGAGGAGGATGAGGGGACGGACCGGGACACAGTCATAGAGGTAGAGGGATTGTTCCATCCTGAGATGGGAAACCTACTTCCAGGACCAATGACCTACTCAAGGGGGGGCAGTAGTGTCTCCGGAGGAAGCTTGACCGAAGCTGAACTAACAGACAGGAGGGAAAAAAGGAAGCTGAAGTGGGAGTTAGCCAGGTTAGAACAGGGGAGGGAGGAACAGAGGAGGACTCATGAGCTTAGACTAAAAGAGCTAGAACTCAAGGCTCTACAGTTAGGACTCGCCAACTCTCCAAATGGTGGCAGCAAAATCAGAGAACCAACCAGGGAGTCCAGGCCCTACCTGCCTAAGGATATAGTTGCCAGCTATAGTCAGGGGGATGACATAGCCAAGTGGCTGGCTGCCTATGAGGTCTCCTTAAGAGCCCATGGGATCCAGGAGAAACACTGGGGGGGTGGGTTGTACAAGTACATGCCTCCTACTGGTCGGGACACCTTGTTAGCCTTAGAACCAAAGGAGCAGACCAACTACCCCACCATGAAGTTAGCATTGATTAGAAAGTTTGGGCTAACCCCGGAAAAGTATCGCCAAAAGTTTAGGGGGAGCCACAAATTAAGCACCCAAAACTGGGTGGATTTCCTGGACTATGCAAGAAAGGCATTGGAGGGCTGGGTACAGGGCAGCGAGGTGAAGAACTATGAGGGGTTATATGACCTTTTTCTTAAAGAGCATTGTTGGACCCGGTCCTTTGGGCAGGTTTACCCCGTGACTTTTTGCTTTTTCCTAGCCTGTTTTTGGAACCTGGATTGGTGATTGTAGGCCTCTGCGCACTTTTTCACTGTGGTACAGTGTAAAGTGCGTGTGCTTTCTGTGTATGGATGGTGAGTGACCTGCCCTCCCATAGGAATGACTGGGAAATATGTATGCCCATGGTAGATTCCTGATGCGTGGGGAGTGCAGGGGCGAGTTTGATATGTATGAACTCGTGAGAAAGAATGCTGCAGAATGGTGTTTGCGGCATGGCTGTGTGTAGTCTAGAAGCGCCACTTTTAGAAGTTGGCATAATTGTGTAGTGAGTCTGCTAGCACGTGGTTGGCTGATGGGCCTGGCCCAGGCATGCCTGGGCCTGTTGGTAGATGGACTGTCTGGAGGAGGGGGTCTGAGTCAAGCCGTAGATGAAAGGCCCCCCATCTGCTGTTAGGGAGGAGTGGAAAGAGCTCTGGTGGTGCCAGGCTGTGTCTGTCGGCCCACCCTGGATGACTCTCCCTCCCGATGGCCCCCTGTCACCTCTGACCTGAGGCTGACAGGAGAGGGAAACCAGATACTCCCAGAGCTTAGGGCTCGCCTTGCACGAAAGCTTCAAAGGCTTCAAAGCTTTTTCTGTGTATAAGAAGGGGCTCTGCCCCTTCCAAAATGTTCTTGTCTTTGCTCTTGTGGCTGACTGGGATCTACGAGGGGTGGGCGCTGCCCAGCCCCTGGACACCTGAATTCCTGGACTCCTGGGGGACCCTTCTGCCTGCCTGGGCTGAAGGGGGGACTTGGCTTTGCCCCTGGGGAAGTTCTGGGACCCTGGCAGCATGGAGAAGCTGCCTTTTCCTGGGGAGAGCGCTGGAGTTGATTTCTAGCGCCTGGAGGCGCTGGGCTTCCCCCTGAGCGCCTGGGAGCGCTCTGCCTGCTGTCTAGAGCTCTGGGGCGCTTAATTTCCCCCACGCGCTTGAGAGCGCCTTTTCTGGACTTTCTAGCGCTTAGGAGCGCTTTTCCTGCTTGTTTATAGCGCTGGATGCGCTGAGGATTCCTGCCTGCATGGATATAATTATCTACGAGTGCCCACCTCGATCTGTCGCGGAGGAAAACAAACCGCGAAGGGGCCGCGACCGGATTGGCCGAGACCCGAGGAGAGCCGTGCTCTGATTGGCCCGTGGATCGGCGAGGCCGCGCTGCCATTGGTTGGCGGCCTCGCGTCATGAGGGGCTCGGCGCAGGAGCCGCGACGTGATTGGCTGGGCCGCGCCGAGGAAGAAGGAAGATGGCGCTGCCTGCTGGCGGGTCGGCCGGGCTCCCGTGAGCTAAGGGAGCCCGGCGGCATCTGAGGAGACGCATGGCGGCCGGTTAACAGGGCTCCCGTGTGCCGAGGGAGCCCTGCAACGGGAGAAGAGACTGCCCGGGAGCCTGGCTGGCTCCACTCTGCGTCCCGGTCCCGAGACGGGGGACCGTGCCAAGAGAGGAGAGTCTGCGAGGAGCAGGAGCTCCTCCGTTGCCGCCGAGCCCTGCCCCCGCCGCGCAGGAGACCCGGTGAGTCTGGGCGGAGGGCTGGGCAGAGTGAGGAAGCTGAGCGGCGCGATGATGGAGCCTCCCCGCAGCAGAGCCGGTGAGTGAAGGGCTGCGGGGGGGAAAGCTCCGTGCGGTGCCGGTCAAGGCGCCGAGTAAGGGCGGCCCCGTTGGCAGTGGGTCGCCCCAACGCATTGCAAAGCCTTCCTGGGCGGCCCCAGTTGGCAGTGGGTCGCCCCAACGCGCCTGAGCCTAGAGAGGCTCAGAGGGGCCGCATTATGTTTACGAGCCCGTTTGGCTCCCGAGAGGGCCATATTCGAGAGGGGGGCTTCGGGGCATATTTTCGGTGCTCGTCCCCTCCTGCCCCTGAGTGTGAGGGCTAGAGTCCGGTGAGGCTCATGGGGGCATCTGTGTTTTAAGAGCCTGTGTGGCTCCAACGGTTGGCATTATTGCTTTAGAGCCTTTGAGAATCCAACGTCTGGGGCATGTGTGTTATGCCCAGAGCCTGTGTGGCTCCAGCAGTGGCGCAGTTGGCGCCGAAGGGCCAGTGAGGGCCCTGGCTCAGTTCTGTTGTTCTCCAGGTGCCCAGCACTTAGTGGGCACCTGCTACGTTTAGGCTTTTTGGTACTTTGAGACTGGCGCTGCATGGCAGCGCACCCTGACACTGAGACTCAGGGCGTCTGAGCCCCAACAAGGCCATTGGCCTAGGGACTGCCACAGGTGGTGGCTTATGTGAGTTTGTGCGCAATCATATGGTTACTGCACCTCTGAATGTGATTTCTTGCATCATGTGTTATTCCTGCACCTCTGAAGGTTTTTAGGCCTCATGTGATTTTTGCGCTATTGTATTACTTTGACACCCCTGAATGTTTCATGCATTATGTGTCTTTCTCTTCTTGCGCTACACCTCTGAATGTTTAGTCATCATGTGTCTTCTTGCGCTGCACCCCTGACTGTATTTTAATTGCATCATGTGCTCTGTCCTGAACACCGCTGAATGTGTAGGTCTATACATCATGTGCTTTCTTTCTTTACTACTCCTCGGAATGTATATTCATGCATCATGGGTAGTGTGTTTTGAGCTATACCCCTAAGTGGATTTCATCCTTAGGTGGTTGTTCTTTCTAGTACAGGTGGTCCTAGTGAGGTCCTGGGTACCTGCGTGACATGCTCCTAAGGTGTTTAGGGTTGCGTAGTATGTACTTACCTGTTCCCAGTAGTTACTGGGTGTGATCTATAACGGTTACTTTGTGTTACAGTGAAGTTTATATACTTTTATTCTGATTTCTGACAAGTATTTCTATATCTGCAAAGTGTTGATTCAGACAGTGGCCCATGTGGCCCTGTCTTGTAAATAATCCCTTGTGAATACTGCCGTGCCAGTTGGCACAATGTACATGTGTGATTTCTATCTGATATGTTTTGACAATACAAAAGTTATTTTAATATAACCTTGTGTGGAGTCTCTTTTGTGGTGGGCCTAGTATGTTGTTGCTGTCGTGCGCTGACGCAAATGCTTTACACATCGCCTCCGAGTTTAGCCTAGACTGCCCGCGCCATGCTACCTAGAGGGCGAGCAGGGGTTATCTTGGCGTGTGACTTCCTTGCCCTGACTGGAATGGTGGTTTCTGCCTGGCTTTGGCATAAGCCTTAGCCTACCAGAAATAGCCGGTTTCCAACATTGGTGGGTCAGCGGTGCGATTTGGACTTGCATTTGCCCAGTGCCATAGCGACAACTGGCTACATTACAAAAACTCTGCGTTTTTCAGATAGTCACATATTTGGGATTATTGTTTTTGATTTTATTTTTCCTCAAAAGTGTCATTTTCAGATGGTGTTCCTGCGCTTTATGTTTAGTGGCAGATGAGAGAAAATGACAGGGCGGGACGCCAGTAGATAGGGGAGGTTCCCATAGGTTAGGAATCCCTTGCTGGGTCCAGTGTCCAATCCCTATTCCTGTCCCTGTGTGGGTAAATGGAAGAGAGGGAGGGTGGAGGAGAAACTGCTTGCTCAGGAGGGTGGTTATTCCCTGAGTGTAGTGTGTGTGTCTGGATTCCCCAGTATGGTAGGATCCAGTGGTGGCAGCTTAAATGTGTCCAGTGCGTGAAGTCCCATTCCCAGTTCCCAGAGTATGGTGCCTGGTGCTCAGTAAGAGAGTGACAGGTTGAGAGTCAGAGGCAGTGAGGAACTGTCTCACCAGTCTGGAGGGGGAGGGTGTGGATGAGTGGTGTCTTGAACTGGAGGAGTTCGTGTGAGTTTATTTTAAGGAGCTTGCACGTGAGGTGTACCTCTGGTGGTGTGCAGGACGTCCTGCAGAGGCATTGGACAAGAAGGTGGATGTCTGGCGGTGTGCTGGATGTCGTGCAGAGACATTAGAAAGTGATTCTAAAAGTAGTGGCTTGTGTATCTGATGATCCTGTGTAGGTGAAGAGGTTCATGTGTAGCCCAGCTATGTCCCATTAGGATGGTAGGGGTGTAGGGGCTCACGTCCTGTCTCAGTGGAGGCGGAGTGGGTGTGGGACGGTGTGTCCCACGTTAGCCCGAAACCCTGTCTCGGGGCCTGGAGGGTTCCCTAAGGGAGCGCCAGGTCAGGGGCCTAGGCTGTACTTACAAGTCATTTGAAGAGGATCTTCCTGTGTCTAGAGGACGGGGAGTGTCTGTAATCAGAACTCCGGCGGTCCTGGTGTTGGTAGTACCGCTCCTAAGTGGAGGGTGCAGAAGTCCTGGTTCGCTGGGCATTTGACCATCTAGAGTGCTCGACCATTTTTGGGGCCTCTGGAGGTCATTCCCCGAGGAGGGGGGAGGCCAGGTTCGGGTTCAGCCTGACCTGGAGGGAAGGGCATCGGTAATCAGTGTCCTGACCGGTTGTTGGCTTCCAGGGGTACCGCTCCCAGGTGGGAGGGTGCAGGACTCTGGAGGGGGGTGCAGAGGGACGGTGTCCTTACTTCTGACCCCGGTGGGAGGAGAGTGTGTCGCTGCTACGCCGCTGGCGTGTGCTCTGTCTAGCCTGAGACATACTGTACCTGTGATAGTGGAACTGGAAGGGGGTGCAGAAGGACGGTGTACTTCTGACCCCGGTGCAACTTAAGGGTGTAAATCCTAGGTTGGGAGATTAGGAAACTTCTAGGTCAAGAGGAGTCTCTACTAAGGTGGATCAACTGAAGAGACTGAGGAGGCGGCCCTTGCTGTGTGTTCTGGGGCCCACCTGCAGTTTGTTGTTTCCACTAAGGTAGAGGAAAGGGGGCTTTGCTGTGTGCTGTGTCCCCCCACCTGCTTGAAGAAGGACTGTGCTGTGTGCTTTGTACCTCAGAAGTGGAATCGTTTCCAGGTGGTAGACCAGTGACGGAGTGAGGTCCTGATCTGGTAGGAGAGTTGTGTTCTGGTGAGTGCTTCCCTGTGAGGGTTATTCCTTCACCATGACTGGAAGCAAGGGTCCCTACTTGGTCTAAGGTACTTACCTCTGCCAACATGAGACCCCCAGTTCTAACATTGATGGAGTAGAGGTAGGGTGGGGCATGCTTGCCCGTGACCTCTAGTCAGCCTGAGGGTGTGGTCCCTAGGTTGTAGGATCAGTGGTAGTGTAGCTACCCTGAGAGAGAGAGTGGAGATTGGCTGTTGTGTGCCAGGGGCTTCTGCCCCCACTCTGTGGAGTGGTTAGGACCTGTGATCTTTGGATGGCCTAGGGCCTGGTCCTGGCTGTGGATGACTAGTGTGTACCAGTGGGGTATCCTAGTTGTGTCAGAGAGCTTTTGTTGAGGGAAATCCCTGTGGGTTCAGAGTGGCGAAAAACTGTAAGGTGGCCCTGCCCTGCAGGCCCGTCTCCGTGGTTTTGTCGCCCAAAGCATTGAAGACCATCAGTGTAGTGATTGGTCTACCCTGCGTTTTGGCTGGAAGGGGGATGTGTTGGACCCGGTCCTTTGGGCAGGTTTACCCCGTGACTTTTTGCTTTTTCCTAGCCTGTTTTTGGAACCTGGATTGGTGATTGTAGGCCTCTGCGCACTTTTTCACTGTGGTACAGTGTAAAGTGCGTGTGCTTTCTGTGTATGGATGGTGAGTGACCTGCCCTCCCATAGGAATGACTGGGAAATATGTATGCCCATGGTAGATTCCTGATGCGTGGGGAGTGCAGGGGCGAGTTTGATATGTATGAACTCGTGAGAAAGAATGCTGCAGAATGGTGTTTGCGGCATGGCTGTGTGTAGTCTAGAAGCGCCACTTTTAGAAGTTGGCATAATTGTGTAGTGAGTCTGCTAGCACGTGGTTGGCTGATGGGCCTGGCCCAGGCATGCCTGGGCCTGTTGGTAGATGGACTGTCTGGAGGAGGGGGTCTGAGTCAAGCCGTAGATGAAAGGCCCCCCATCTGCTGTTAGGGAGGAGTGGAAAGAGCTCTGGTGGTGCCAGGCTGTGTCTGTCGGCCCACCCTGGATGACTCTCCCTCCCGATGGCCCCCTGTCACCTCTGACCTGAGGCTGACAGGAGAGGGAAACCAGATACTCCCAGAGCTTAGGGCTCGCCTTGCACGAAAGCTTCAAAGGCTTCAAAGCTTTTTCTGTGTATAAGAAGGGGCTCTGCCCCTTCCAAAATGTTCTTGTCTTTGCTCTTGTGGCTGACTGGGATCTACGAGGGGTGGGCGCTGCCCAGCCCCTGGACACCTGAATTCCTGGACTCCTGGGGGACCCTTCTGCCTGCCTGGGCTGAAGGGGGGACTTGGCTTTGCCCCTGGGGAAGTTCTGGGACCCTGGCAGCATGGAGAAGCTGCCTTTTCCTGGGGAGAGCGCTGGAGTT
Organism: Lissotriton helveticus; assembly: GCF_964261635.1. Taxonomy (NCBI): domain Eukaryota; kingdom Metazoa; phylum Chordata; class Amphibia; order Caudata; family Salamandridae; genus Lissotriton; species Lissotriton helveticus. Next base: position 557,065,805 of record NC_136059.1, read on the forward strand.
GATTTCTAGCGCCTGGAGGCGCTGGGCTTCCCCCTGAGCGCCTGGGAGCGCTCTGCCTGCTGTCTAGAGCTCTGGGGCGCTTAATTTCCCCCACGCGCTTGAGAGCGCCTTTTCTGGACTTTCTAGCGCTTAGGAGCGCTTTTCCTGCTTGTTTATAGCACTGGATGCGCTGAGGATTCCTGCCTGCATGGATATAATTATCTACGAGTGCCCACCTCGATCTGTCGCGGAGGAAAACAAACCGCGAAGGGGCCGCGACCGGATTGGCCGAGACCCGAGGAGAGCCGTGCTCTGATTGGCCCGTGGATCGGCGAGCCCGCGCTGCCATTGGTTGGCGGCCTCGCGTCATGAGGGGCTCGGCGCAGGAGCCGCGACGTGATTGGCTGGGCCGCGCCGAGGAAGAAGGAAGATGGCGCTGCCTGCTGGCGGGTCGGCCGGGCTCCCGTGAGCTAAGGGAGCCCGGCGGCATCTGAGGAGACGCATGGCGGCCGGTTAACAGGGCTCCCGTGTGCCGAGGGAGCCCTGCAACGGGAGAAGAGACTGCCCGGGAGCCTGGCTGGCTCCACTCTGCGTCCCGGTCCCGAGACGGGGGACCGTGCCAAGAGAGGAGAGTCTGCGAGGAGCAGGAGCTCCTCCGTTGCCGCCGAGCCCTGCCCCCGCCGCGCAGGAGACCCGGTGAGTCTGGGCGGAGGGCTGGGCAGAGTGAGGAAGCTGAGCGGCGCGATGATGGAGCCTCCCCGCAGCAGAGCCGGTGAGTGAAGGGCTGCGGGGGGGAAAGCTCCGTGCGGTGCCGGTCAAGGCGCCGAGTAAGGGCGGCCCCGTTGGCAGTGGGTCGCCCCAACGCATTGCAAAGCCTTCCTGGGCGGCCCCAGTTGGCAGTGGGTCGCCCCAACGCGCCTGAGCCTAGAGAGGCTCAGAGGGGCCGCATTATGTTTACGAGCCCGTTTGGCTCCCGAGAGGGCCATATTCGAGAGGGGGGCTTCGGGGCATATTTTCGGTGCTCGTCCCCTCCTGCCCCTGAGTGTGAGGGCTAGAGTCCGGTGAGGCTCATGGGGGCATCTGTGTTTTAAGAGCCTGTGTGGCTCCAACGGTTGGCATCATTGCTTTAGAGCCTTTGAGAATCCAACGTCTGGGGCATGTGTGTTATGCCCAGAGCCTGTGTGGCTCCAGCAGTGGCGCAGTTGGCGCCGAAGGGCCAGTGAGGGCCCTGGCTCAGTTCTGTTGTTCTCCAGGTGCCCAGCACTTAGTGGGCACCTGCTACGTTTAGGCTTTTTGGTACTTTGAGACTGGCGCTGCATGGCAGCGCACCCTGACACTGAGACTCAGGGCGTCTGAGCCCCAACAAGGCCATTGGCCTAGGGACTGCCACAGGTGGTGGCTTATGTGAGTTTGTGCGCAATCATATGGTTACTGCACCTCTGAATGTGATTTCTTGCATCATGTGTTATTCCTGCACCTCTGAAGGTTTTTAGGCCTCATGTGATTTTTGCGCTATTGTATTACTTTGACACCCCTGAATGTTTCATGCATTATGTGTCTTTCTCTTCTTGCGCTACACCTCTGAATGTTTAGTCATCATGTGTCTTCTTGCGCTGCACCCCTGACTGTATTTTAATTGCATCATGTGCTCTGTCCTGAACACCGCTGAATGTGTAGGTCTATACATCATGTGCTTTCTTTCTTTACTACTCCTCGGAATGTATATTCATGCATCATGGGTAGTGTGTTTTGAGCTATACCCCTAAGTGGATTTCATCCTTAGGTGGTTGTTCTTTCTAGTACAGGTGGTCCTAGTGAGGTCCTGGGAACCTGCGTGACATGCTCCTAAGGTGTTTAGGGTTGCGTAGTATGTACTTACCTGTTCCCAGTAGTTACTGGGTGTGATCTATAACGGTTACTTTGTGTTACAGTGAAGTTTATATACTTTTATTCTGATTTCTGACAAGTATTTCTATATCTGCAAAGTGTTGATTCAGACAGTGGCCCATGTGGCCCTGTCTTGTAAATAATCCCTTGTGAATACTGCCGTGCCAGTTGGCACAATGTACATGTGTGATTTCTATCTGATATGTTTTGACAATACAAAAGTTATTTTAATATAACCTTGTGTGGAGTCTCTTTTGTGGTGGGCCTAGTATGTTGTTGCTGTCGTGCGCTGACGCAAATGCTTTACACATCGCCTCCGAGTTTAGCCTAGACTGCCCGCGCCATGCTACCTAGAGGGCGAGCAGGGGTTATCTTGGCGTGTGACTTCCTTGCCCTGACTGGAATGGTGGTTTCTGCCTGGCTTTGGCATAAGCCTTAGCCTACCAGAAATAGCCGGTTTCCAACAAGCATCTACTCGAGAAATGCTTTCCCGAGCTGCGCCAACACCTGGTGGACAGCAAGCTGACCAACCCCCGGAAGCTTGCAGAGGAGGCGGACATCTGGGCAAGTACCCGGGTGTCCTCAAAGGGGACTGGAGGGGATTCCCAAAAGGCCGGACAGGGCGCCCCTCAGAAGAAGGAGGGGGGAGATAAAAAGCGGGAGTTCTCTAAAGGTCCCCAAAACAGTTTCCAGGGAAAGGGAACAGGTTTCACCCCTAAGGCTAACCCGCCCAGAAACCCTCATCCTGGCCAAAGCCAGCAGCCAAGGGTTGTCCACTGCTTCGAGTGTGGTGGTGTTGGACATTATAAGGGAGATATCAGATGCCCAAAGAGACCACCCCCTCCCACCGGAGGAAAAGCCCGGGAGTAGCTAGTGTAGCGCTCGGGGAGGAGTTGCCCTTAGATAAGGGGGGTGAGTGGGCGGGTGTCACCTTAGTGTCCCTGGGAGAACGGGAGATGGTTCCTAAGATCCAGGTGCCCCCAAATACTACCAAGTATGGGCAGTGGATCACCATCAATGGCCAGAGAGGGGAGGCTCTGAGAGATACAGGAGCCAGTATGACTATGGTGAGAATTCATCTGGTGTCTCCAGAGCAGGTGATTCCCAATGTACTCCACCCCGCCGCGATGGCTGACGGCAGAATGGGCCACTACCCTGTGGCCGAGGTTCCCTTTGAGTGGGAAGGGGTTGCAGGTTCACTTCGAGTTGCCGTAAGCCCTGCCGTGCCAGTTGATTGTCTGCTGGGGAATGACATGGAGCACAATGCTTGGAGAGAGGTGGAATACCGGACGCATTCAGAGATGCTAGGAACACCTGACTGGGCCTGTGTAAGCACAAGGTCTGCGACTGCCCGGAGAGGGAGTTCGCCTGGGTTGGAGCCTGGAACAATGGCCAACCCGCTGCCAAAAAGGGACAGACCCGAAGACAGGAGAAGCCTGCTTCGGCTTCCACACCCCATGTGACAGATCGGCCACCTGCGGTGGTGGACCAGGAGTCCGTGGAGGGGGAAGTAGTTTCTATGGAGGACCTGCCCATCCCTGCTGAGTAGTTAGTAGTTCATCAAAAAGGAGGGATAAGGGATCTGAATCTCCGTTTCATTCCCCACAGGAAGTTATAAATTAATCACTAGAGAAACGGACACTAGTTACACCTTATGACCATTGGTACAAGGAATAAAATCAGAGTAGCCTCAAAGAACTCTATGTACTGGTTGGAAAAAGGTGCGGTATATCTGGTTCATCCGCCCCACATTAGAGTTATGGCAGTTATCATTGGTTACTCCGAAGTGGTAAATTTGCCAGCCTCAACCCGAGGCGCCTCTGGTCTAGGGTGCAGCGTCCAGAGAAAATGAGTGAAAAAAGTGTTGAATTAAATTGTACAAAAAAAGGAAGAAATAGTTAAAAAATGGTAAACAACCCTGTAGTTATTTAATATAGGTTGTTTAACCACTAAGCTATAAAAATAGGGGGAATACTCCTTTTTAGACCAAGTTACTGGATCTAGCAGTATAGTTAGAAAAATACGTCGACATGTTTCAGCTCCTTGGGCCTGGATGGGTCTGTGGAGCTTTCGTCAGGACTAACAAACACAAACATAAAAATTCGTAGTCACAAAACTTGTGTAGTATTTGTTTCTGATATGGACATACTTTTTGGTTTTGTAGTTGAGAATTTCTCCTTCACAATCTGCAATGAGATGGAATGATATACACAACAATTGCACACTTTTTTTTTCTCCTAATGCAATACAGTTCTGATCGCGATTGGTTAAGTAACATTTTTTACTGCCAATACAACATGACCAAGGGAGGCAGTAACAATGGGGAGTTAAGAGATGCTTACATTGAGTCTTACTATAGGGCAGCAATCAGGGAGCGCCTGTTTAGAAGTACAATGGGTGGGCGCTTGTATGTATTATGCCGAGTGTGTACTCGCATAACTCTAAATATAGTGGCCCGCTGGTTTTGGCCTGATATTAGTTTGCTTAAACGCTTGAGAGATTAGCTTATGTAAAAAAGGAGAAATACGCTATACTGCCACTTTTCCATGAGCGTTTTGCGGGGTCTTGGTGGAAAAATGGGAAAGCGGTAGGATCAGACGCTGCGCAGTTAACAATATACTAAAAAAGTACTGTTGAGAAAAAAGGTCGTTTAGCCTACCTTATGTCCAGAAGTGCTCTGCTTCATCGGGGTGTCGCTCTTAAAATTTAGGAGCCCAGAGCTGTTACAGAAATGACTCCATTAGTCTACACTTATTCGTGCATCTTACCGGTGTTACGAAGTTCTGGAAAGTCGGCGCCATTACCCGCGTGCAGGTGAGATTCCTGCCTTGTGATGACTCTGCCCCGGGGTGTGGCTTCTGGATTGGAATCAAGGTTTTTTTAAAGAGCCCTGGCGGGCGGCAATGGCATCTCGTTTTTTTACGAGTAACTTTATTAATCTCTCTGTAGCGTTTTGCTCGGGGACATTCTAGATGTCAATATTGGGAACATTAAGTGTTTAATGGGAAACAAAAAAGGTAAACAGAGGCAATCCATGTGGCCAAATATTCTACTTGTGGTCAGTTCATGCCCTGTAGTTAATTGGCAAATCGGTGCCAAGGAATGGCATCGTTCAATCCTTGTTCACATGTTTTAAGGCGGTCCACCCACCTTTGTTCTTTTTCGAACAGTAATCGTTCACAGTTATTGCTTTTGTCAGTGAGCATTTCGATTACCGTCCATCGGAGTTCTTCGCAAGAGTGGCCTGTCTCAACGAAATGGGCACATAGTTTGGTGGTGTTCTTTTTTAGTTTAATGTTACTTTTGTGCTCACCAATTCTTACTTTTATTTTTCGACAAGTCATCCCGATGTATTTTTTATTACATGGGCAGCTAACCATGTAGATGACATGTGAAGAGTTACAATTCATATGTTGTCGTTGTGTCCATGTCAGTGTCTCTGTTAATTGTAGTGTTTTCGATACTGTGGTTGTCTTACAGGCTACACAGGAACCACATGGGTAGTGTCCAGTTACAGGTGCCATCGTTACATCCCTCGTGGTTACCTGTTGCTGTATCTTCAATGGACGGGTATGGACTAAGACATCCTTGATATTCTTCGTTCTGCGATTGGCAAATCTTGGTTTTGGCCAATTAAAGACTCCAGTGTTTAAAATGTGCCAGTTTTTGTTTATCATTTTGTTGACCTCATAAGTTGAGGGGCAGAAGGTCGTCACACAGGTTGTCAGATCTTGTATTGGTGCCTTTGGGAAGCTTTGCAACAGGCACTCCCTTGGTTGGTTACTCGCTCTTTTTTTACAATACTTTATTGTTTTGGCCTTGTAGTTCCTTTTTAACAACTTCTGACTTAGATCTTTAGCCTGAGTAAGATAATCTTCATTCCTACTACAGTTTCGTTTCAGCCTGAGAAACTGGCTGAAGGGGAGATTGTCTCTGAGTGGCTTGGGATGGTAACTCTGATATGATAGCAGGCTATTTTTGGCAGTAGGTTTAGTGTAAGTTTTGGTCTGTAGTATATTGTCCTCCACAAAAATCGTAAGGTCCAGAAAGTCCAGGCTGTTGTTGCTGGAAGTAAAGGTAAATTTTAACCAGGGATCAAGCTGGTTGAGCCAGTTCATGAACAGATCCAAGTCATCTGTAGTATTCCAAATCAGGATAATGTCATCAATGTACCTCTTCCAGTAAAGGATACTGGAAGAGAAGATGTTGGATGCATTGTGAATGTGTTGGCTCTCAAAATGACTCGCATACAAACCCGCCACCGACGGGGCCAAGGCACTGCCCATCGATGTACCATGGGTCTGGAGGTATAAATTTTCTTCATAGGCAAAGAAGTTCTCTTTTAATGCTAGTTTACAACACTCAAGGATGAAATGTCTCGGTGTGTTGTATTGCCAGTCTTCAAAGTAAAGGATATCTTTCAAGACTTGTAGAGTATCATCTTGTGGGAGGCTGGTGAATAATGATTCCACATCCAAGCCCACCAGGAGCATTGTGTCTGGATCAAATGGTTTGGCTTTAATCTGTACCAACAAGTCTCGGGTATCCTTTAGATATGATGGAATTCGTTGGACTAAAGGTTTTAGAAATTCGTCCGCAAATTTTGAGAGCGGCTCAAGCACTGACCCTATTCCAGACACTATAGGTCTCCCAGGGGGTGGGGACCTATTTTTATGAGTTTTAGGAAGTGAGTAGAAATAGGGTATTTTTGGCTCTGGAGTGATCAGGTATTCAGCTTCTTTTTTTGTTATCCATCTCTTGATCTCTGCTTCGTACACCATGATGGATATTGTGTTTTGTAATCTTTCTGTTGGATCTAGAGTTAGTTTTTGGTATAATCTCGTGTCAGACAAGAGGGCAAGGCATTGGTCGTTGTAACCATTTTTACTTAGGATTACTGTGCCTCCCCCCTTATCTGCAGGTTTGACCACTCACTTCCTAAAACTCATAAAAATAGGTCCCCACCCCCTGGGAGACCTATAGTGTCTGGAATAGGGTCAGTGCTTGAGCCGCTCTCAAAATTTGCGGACGAATTTCTAAAACCTTTAGTCGAACGAACTCCATCATATCTAAAGGATACCCGAGACTTGTTGGTACAGATTAAAGCCAAACCATTTGATCCAGACACAATGCTCCTGGTGGGCTTGGATGTGGAATCATTATTCACCAGCCTCCCACAAGATGATACTCTACAAGTCTTGGAAGATATCCTTTACTTTGAAGACTGGCAATACAACACACTGAGACATTTCATCCTTGAGTGTTGTAAACTAGCATTAAAAGAGAACTTCTTTGCCTATGAAGAAAATGTATACCTCCAGACCCATGGTACATCGATGGGCAGTGCCTTCGCCCCGTCGGTGGTGGGTTTGTATGTGAGTCATTTTGAGAGCCAACACATTCACAATGCATCCAACATCTTCTCTTCCAGTATCCTTTACTGGAAGAGGTACATTGATGACATTATCCTGATTTGGAATACTACAGATGACTTGGATCTGTTCATGAACTGGCTCAACCAGCTTGATCTCTGGTTAAAATTTACCTTTACTTCCAGCAACAACAGCCTGGACTTTCTGGACCTTACGATTTTTGTGGAGGACAATATCCTACAGACCAAAACTTACACTAAACCTACTGCCAAAAATAGCCTGCTATCATATCAGAGTTACCATCCCAAGCCACTCAGAGACAATCTCCCCTTCAGCCAGTTTCTCAGGCTGAAATGAAACTGTAGTAGGAATGAAGATTATCTTACTCAGGCTAAAGATCTAAGTCAGAAGTTGTTAAAAAGGAACTACAAGGCCAAAACAATAAAGTATTGTAAAAAAAGAGTGAGTAACCAACCAAGGGAGTGCCTGTTGCAAAGCTTCCCAAAGGCACCAATACAAGATCTGACAACCTGTGTGACGACCTTCTGCCCCTCAACTTATGAGGTCAACAAAATGATAAACAAAAACTGGCACATTTTAAACACTGGAGTCTTTAATTGGCCAAAACCAAGATTTGCCAATCGCAGAACGAAGAATATCAAGGATGTCTTAGTCCATACCCGTCCATTGAAGATACAGAAACAGGTAACCATGAGGGATGTAACGATGGCACCTGTAACTGGACACTACCCATGTGGTTCCTGTGTAGCCTGTAAGACAACCACAGTATCGAAAACACTACAATTAACGGAGACACTGACATGGACACAACGACAACATACGAATTGTAACTCTTCACATGTCATCTACATGGTTAGCTGCCCATGTAATAAAAAATACATCGGGATGACTTGTCGAAAAATAAAAGTAAGAATTGGTGAGCACAAAAGTAACATTAAACTAAAAAAGAACACCACCAAACTATGTGCCCATTTCGTTGAGACAGGCCACTCTTGCGAAGAACTCCGATGGACGGTAATCGAAATGCTCACTGACAAAAGCAATAACTGTGAACGATTACTGTTCGAAAAAGAACAAAGGTGGGTGGACCGCCTTAAAACATGTGAACAAGGATTGAACGATGCCATTCCTTGGCACCGATTCGCCAATTAACTACAGGGCATGAACTGACCACAAGTAGAATATTTGGCCACATGGATTGCCTCTGTTTACCTTTTTTGTTTCCCATTAAACACTTAATGTTCCCAATATTGACATCTAGAATGTCCCCGAGCAAAACGCTACAGAGAGATTAATAAAGTTACTCGTAAAAAAACGAGACGCCATTGCCGCCCGCCAAGGCTCTTTAAAAAACCTTGATTCCAACCCAGAAGCCACACGCCGGGGCAGAGTCAGCACAAGGCAGGAATCTCACCTGCACGCGGGTAATGGCGCCGACTTTCCAGAACTTCGTAACACCGGTAAGATGCACGAATAAGTGTAGACTAATGGAGTCATTTCTGTAACAGCTCTGGGCTCCTAAATTTTAAGAGCGACACCCCGATGAAGCAGAGCACTTCTGGACATAAGGTAGGCTAAACGACCTTTTTTCTCAACAGTACTTTTTTAGTATATTGTTAACTGCGCAGCGTCTGATCCTACCGCTTTCCCATTTTTCCACCAAGACCCCGCAAAACGCTCATGGAAAAGTGGCAGTATAGCGTATTTCTCCTTTTTTACATAAGCTAATCTCTCAAGCGTTTAAGCAAACTAATATCAGGCCAAAACCAGCGGGCCACTATATTTAGAGTTATGCGAGTACACACTCGGCATAATACATACAAGCGCCCACCCATTGTACTTCTAAACAGGCGCTCCCTGATTGCTGCCCTATAGTAAGACTCAATGTAAGCATCTCTTAACTCCCCATTGTTACTGCCTCCCTTGGTCATGTTGTATTGGCAGTAAAAAATGTTACTTAACCAATCGCGATCAGAACTGTATTGCATTAGGAGAAAAAAAAAAAAAGTGTGCAATTGTTGTGTATATCATTCCATCTCATTGCAGATTGTGAAGGAGAAATTCTCAACTACAAAACCAAAAAGTATGTCCATATCAGAAACAAATACTACACAAGTTGTGTGAGTACGAATTTTTATGTTTGTGTTTGTTAGTCCTGACGAAAGCTCCACAGACCCATCCAGGCCCAAGGAGCTGAAACATGTCGACGTATTTTTCTAACTATACTGCTAGATCCAGTAACTTGGTCTAAAAAGGAGTATTCACCCTATTTTTATAGCTTAGTGGTTAAACAACCTATATTAAATAACTACAGGGTTGTTTACCATTTTTTAACTATTTCTTCCTTTTTTTGTACAATTTAATTCAACACTTTTTTCACTCATTTTCTCTGGACGCTGCACCCTAGACCAGAGGCGCCTCGGGTTGAGGCTGGCAAATTTACCACTTCGGAGTAACCAATGATAACTGCCATAACTCTAATGTGGGGCGGATGAACCAGATATACCGCACCTTTTTCCAACCAGTACATAGAGTTCTTTGAGGCTACTCTGATTTTATTCCTTGTACCAATGGTCATAAGGTGTAACTAGTGTCCGTTTCTCTAGTGATTAATTCATCCCTGCTGAGTGGCATGTGGAGGGAGGGCCTACCAGAGAAGAGTTCTGTAAGGGCCAGAAGGAGTGCCCTACCCTTGAGGGACTGAGGCGACAGGCGACAGGCTGAAGCCCAGGCAGCAGGGGACGTTGCGGGACACTACCACATTTACTGGGAGGATGGACTCCTCTACAGTGAACCCAAGGTACCCTTACCTGGTTCCTCAAGGGCCTTGGTAGTCCCGCAACGGTACCGAGCCTTTCTGCTGGAATTGGCTCATGAAATTCTCTTGGCAGGACACTTAGGTCAGGACAAGACCTTTGCTCGGCTTGTCCCCCACTTTTACTGGCCTCAGATGAAAGTGGCGTCTAACACCTACTGTCGGACGTGTGTAACCTGCCAAGCCAGTGGGAAAACAGGGGCGAAGCTGAAAGCTCCCCTGGAACCACTTCCTGTCGTTAGCACCCCCTTTGAAAGGGTGGGCAGCGACATTGTGGGGCCATTGGATCCACCGACAACAGCTGGTCACAGGTTTATCCTGGTTCTGGTGGATCATGCCACCCGGTACCCAGAAGCAATTCCTCTGAGGACTGTCACTGCACCTGTGGTGGCTAGGGCCCTGATGGGGACGTTTACCCGAGTGGGTTTCCCCAAAGAAGTTGTGTCCGACAGGGGGACCAACTTTATGTCAGCGTACATGCGGGCAATGTGGAAGGAGTGTGGAGTGACCTACCGGTTCACCACTCCCTATCACCCCCAGTCAAATGGACTGGTAGAAAGGTTCAAGAAGACCTTGAAGGGCATGATCAGAAGTCTGCCTGAAAGCCTGCGGAGGAAATGGGACGTCCTCCTACCCTCTTTGCTATTTTCCTACAGGGAAGTGCCACAGAAGGGAGTGGGCTTCAGCCCCTGTGAGCTTCTGTATGGGCACCCTGTACGTGGTCCTCTCAGCCTGGTAAAGGATGGATGGGAAAAGTCTCCCAGGAAACCCCCCCAGGATGTGGTGAGCTACATGCTGGCCTTCAGGAGCCAAATGGCGAAGTTGTGGAAGCAAGCTTCTGACAACTTGGAGGCCAGCCAGGCAGTAATGAAGGAGTGGTATGACCACAACGCTCACCCGGTGGAGTTGGAGCCTGGCCAGAAACTGTGGGTGATGGAGCCTGGAGAGCTAAGTGCCCTCCAGGATCGCTGGACAGGCCCCTTTGAGGTGTTAGAAAAGAAGGGTAAGGCCACCTCCCTGGTGGACCTTAAGACCCCTCGACAGCCCCTACGGGTGCTACATGCTAACCGACTCAAACCCCACCATGAGAGGCCCGAGGTCATCTTAATGATGGTGACTGATGGATGAGAGGAAGCGGAAAGCGAACCTCTCCCAGACTTGTTCTCGTCTCAGGAAAAGGATGGGTCGGTGGAGGGAGTGATTCTCTCCCCATCCCTAACTTCTGAACAGCGGGAGGACTGCCGCCAGATACGTTGTTCTCCCTTGTCCCGGGAAGGACCCACCTGTGTACCCATGATGTGGACACAGGAGACAGCCCACCAGTGAAGTCAAAGACCTACCGGCTGTCAGACAAGGTGAAGGCTAGCATCCATGGAGAGGTTACCAAGATGCTGGAGCTAGGAGTTATAGAACCTTCCAGCAGCCCCTGGTCCAGTCCGGTGGTTCTAGTGCCAAAAGCAGCTCCACCAGGCACCACTCCAGAACTGAGGTTCTGTGTGGATTACCGGGGACTGAACTCAGTTACCAAAACTGATGCTCATCCGATCCCTAGGGCGGATGAATTAATTGACCGGCTGGGAGCTGCCCAATATCTAAGTACCTTTGACCTCACTTCAGGGTACTGGCAGATCTCCCTGACAGATGGAGCGAAGGAAAGGTCAGCCTTCTCCACGCCTGAGGGACACTTCCAATTTTGTGTGATGCCCTTTGGGCTCAAGAACGCCCCTGACACATTTCAGCGGCTGGTGAACCAGGTCCTCTCCGGAATGGAGGGTTTCTCCGCTGCCTACCTGGATGACATTGCTGTCTTCAGCAGCAGTTGGGAGGACCATTTGCAACATTTGCAAGCAGTTCTCCAGGCCCTGAAACAAGCTGGCTTGACAATCAAGGCCAGCAAATGTCAGATTGGGCAAGGGTCGGTTGTGTACCTTGGACACTTGGTGGGTAGGGAAACAGTGCAGCCCCTCCAGGCAAAGATTGAGGCAATCATGGCCTGGGAACCCCCCAAGACCCAGACTGAGGTCCGAGCTTTCCTGGGCCTCACAGGTTACTACCGTCGCTTTGTGAAGGGGTATGGCACTATTGTAGCGCCCCTCACAGAGCTTACCTCAAAGAAACAACCTCAACGGGTGGTTTGGACAGAGGCTTGTCAGCAAGCCTTTGAAAAATTGAAGCAGGCAATGTGTGCAGCACCGGTCCTGAGGGCCCCAGACTTCTCCAAGGAGTTGATTGTCCAGACAGATGCATCAGAACATGGCATTGGGGCAGTGTTATCGCAACTCAATGAAGAGGGTCTGGATCAACCTGTAGTTTTCCTATCCAGGAGACTGCTTCCCCGGGAACAGAAGTGGAGTGCAATTGAGAGGGAAGCTTTTGCGGTGGTGTGGGCTCTGAAGAAGTTGCGGCCATACCTGTTTGGCTCGCACTTCCTGGTTCAGACTGACCACCGACCCCTTCGTTGGCTGATGCAAATGAAGGGGGAAAACCCCAAGTTGTTGAGATGGTCCATCTCCCTACAGGGAATGGACTTTCGGGTGGAACATCGGCCTGGGGTGGACCACGCCAATGCAGACGGTCTCTCTAGGTATTTCCGCCTTAGTGATGAGGACTCCCAAGGGGTTGGGTAGCTCTCCCCACTTTCAGCTGGGGGGGACGCGTGTTAGACCTGTCTGGCCTTTTGCGTAGCCCTCCTACGAATTATTTATTTTGTCCCCTTTTTGCCCCTCATATCCTTTTTATCTTTTTGTGTTCACTGGATTTTTATGGTGTTGTCCTGGGGGATAGATGCTCTTTCGCCCTCATAGTTTTTTTACCTGAGGCCTAGTTACCCCTTTTCTGACTAGAAAGGTTGGGCCATGTAAAATGGTGGCTAGTAACGGTCACAACTGCCAACTCAGGGACTGGGCCCATAGGATAGAATAGGAAGCATCCAGAACCTTCTGGCTAGTTCTGGACCTTGAGAGCTAAGGGTATAAATAGAACACCTGTAGGGCGACCATTTTGTCTTGTCAGTGAGGAGCAGCTGGAGTATAGGCTAAGGGTCTGGAAGGGGTAGGGCCTTCATAGGGTGGACTACTTTTCAAGGGTTGCCCCCTTACAGGGATCACCACCCCCACTCCTGTAGACCTGACCCAGTTAGTTCTGTCCTGCTGACCCTGGACAGGGAGACACCTGAAATTGGGTGTAGGGACTGTCCCCCAGCTAGCGGTGAAGCTTAGGGGATCCCAGCTGAGGAGGGCGAGAAGGGAGAAGCCAACCCCCCCCCCTCTTCCCCTTGTCCAGTATGAAGAGTTAGATCGATATTTGCAGGAGATAGAGGTCTGGGGCCCAAGAGCGTGAGACTTTACCCCTGACCCACTCCTCCTCTGTGTCGGTGGTGCCATTGGCTGACTATGTAAAATCGGGACCTTTCACCCGCATTAGGAAGTGCAGCAGGAGTTTACCCCTTCTCACCTGTGGAGCCCGAAGTAAGGAGAGTCGGGGCTTCGGTGGGTGTTCCGATAGACCTAAACCCATTGTGGACGGGCCAGGCGCTGCCGTGAAGGTGAAGTGGAGCGGAGCGGAGCATAGGGCTGATCGAGACTGTGGCAGCGCGCTTCTGCGCAGACTCTCGGCGGCGATCACTTTCCTGTCAGGAGGGGCCTAGGACCGAGCAGGCCCAGAGGTGAGCCACTCCCAGTGCCGACGAGTGGAGCAGCCTCCGCTTCAGGGCCGCTACTCTCCCGCGCCTGCGCAGTAGCGCCGCCGGTGAGAGGATCGTCAGAGGCGGCCGGAGGCGGGAACGGAGTCAAGCGCTGAGGTTAGACCTAGCGCGACCTCACCTCAGGGCCGACGCGAGTACAAACTTTGAACAGGCCCCGAGGCAAGAGCTGCTGGGGACCGAAGGAGGCCCCTGAAGAGAGTTGAACCCTGGGGCTGGAGCTGGGAACTGAGAAAGGCTCTAACAGCCGTCCCAAGTAAGGAGGAAAGGGGGGACTGTTGCGTGTGTAGGCTTTCCTTCAATTCGCCTAGCCAGTGACTAGAGACACCGATAATCGGTGCAGGAGATCGGTTCTGGCATCTAAAGGAATTCTTTTGCAGAACTATAATGAGGCCGAGATAGGGTGTGGCTCTTCAGTCTAACTGGGAAACTGACTCCTGGTTGTGGGTTGCCTGTGTCAGAAAACCCAACCGGGGATGCATGTCAGAGAATCTCTCTGTAAGAAGTTGAAGTGCTAAGAGGCTACAGAACTGAAGGGATCAACTGGGGAAAATTTCAGTTCATACCGTACAACTGCCTGTTTAGAATGCCTGGGATTTCTTAGGGAATTGAAAAGCTTAACTTGCTTAATCTACTGCTCATTCAGTATTTACTGTGTATTACTGTTATTATTCTGGTGGGTAAAGAAGTGTGCAGTTCAGATGACAGTTGATGGAGGAAGTAAAAACATATCTGTGTAATGTGATTTCAACTGCATAAAATAAGAGGAGTATAAGGAGAAATGATAGAGTAAGAAAGATAAAAGTGAATCTAATATATTTTTATAAATCAGTCCATATTTTTCCAAAAAAGAATATTGGTGTAGTGTCATTTTTTTTGTGTGGACGTGCATTAAATTACTACAGGGTGGTGTGCAACCTTTACACTTGTGCTTCTAGGAATTGATGGTCTTACCCTAGGCCAGGCTACCCTATGTGACCTGACAACTCTAGGTCCAACATACTACAACCCTTCTCGTAGTGAATAATTAGATCCCCACAGATTATGAGCGGGTCCGGCCATTATGCTAACGGAATTTATAAATCATTAAAAATCTGTGGATCGTCTTTGTTTGACCCATATATTGTGCAAACAGTCAGTCCCATGGGGAATTGTGCAATAGTCCATCTCCCCCATTTATCCTCCAGAACCCGGGTAGGTGATCCTAAACAATTCCTTACATGAATCGTAACCCCTCTAATAGTTGAGGTTTGTGTAGAGCAAGCTACGAGATTGTACCCCCTTATAGCTAGCATATGTTGTTTCCCCCAAGGGATATGTGTTTCTTGCTGAGATATTATATCAGCTTTTAAGCCTCTCAATATTTCAGCAGTCCTAATGCGCTTTGATTGGTCATTAAGACCTCCTACATTGATCGAACAAATAGTAATTTTACCCATTTAAATTATTTGATATCTTCTACCTTCGTCGCCCTTGCCTACTGATGTCTGTTGTCTCATATTTTTTTTATTCTATACTCTCCAAAAATGTTCTCTGCTTTTTACTGCCCCTCCACCCTGTGTGCTCCCCACCACCCTCCTTCCCCCATTCCTTCAACCACCCTTCCTCCGTACCTGTGCCCTTGAACCTCCCTCATACCCCACCCCACCCCATCCCATATAGAAAGGCATTCAGACGGTGGTCTGTTGCGACGGTTGCTGGCCCTGTCTTTAATATTTTACTATCTGGCAGTTAGAATGTTTAAAAAAAAAAGTGATGCAAAAGCATTATAGCAAAGAAAAAAGAAAAAAAAGGGAAAAGGGAGAAAGGGAAAGCATGAGGGTCATTATCAAGTTAATCAGTCTATGATTTCCTATCCCAGTTTTTCATGTGTTCTTTCAGTTTAAGAGAAATAAAAAACCATAAAGGCCGTTATCAGATTAATCAGTCTATGATTTCATATCCCAGATCGCCAGGTATTCTTTCACTTTGATTTCTGAAGTGAAAAGACGAACTTGATCTACTTTTATCATTTTTAGACGTGCTGGATGAAGCAAATATGCTTGTACTGGCTTCATCATCTGTCGAAGACGCCATCGTCTTTCCACTGTGAAATGGCAGAAATCTGGTTGGACAAAAAAGGAGTAATCCCCACCACTGCGCTTTGTTGTTGGTTTTACTTTATCGTATATTGCCTGCCGCAGTACAAAATTAATAAAATAAACCAGTATGGCACGAGGTTTCGCATCGGGCTTCACAGGCGATTTAAGATTAAAAGGAACTCGATGGGCTCTTTGTACCTCCAGTGCCCAGTTCCACCCCTCCAGATCTGGAAATGCCTTACATATTATATCAGTCATATACAGCCGAGTATCTGTCCCTTACCTTCCCTCTGGAAGGACTCTTAGATTGTTTCGTCGTTGCCCATTTTCATAGTCTTCAAGTTTCCATTGAATATCAATTAGTTGAGCATCGTGTGAAATAGTGCTTGTACGTGTAGTTGCTAAATCATTGTCCAGAGATTCAGTGCGTACTTGAAGGGTTGTGAGGCGTTCAGTAATAACAGCACAGGACTTCGTGACTTTTCGGACAGCCCCTTGAATCTTTTGCATCGTCGTTTGTACACGTTTGCTGTCTTGGCGTGTTTCTTCACGATGGGAAAGTATACATTGAATAACCGTATCTAAAGTGGGGGGTGTTAGTTAGTGAAACATTACTGGTGCTGAGTAAATCTGCTCCAGAATAGTCCCATCTTAGATTTTTTTTTTTGTGGACTGGGATGGCTTATTCTCCTTACTGCTTAGCGCATTGTGGGTATTGTATCTCTTTTGTCAATGTCTGAGTTTTCTTCATTAGAGTCCCCCAGTGACTCAGAGACTGACCCTGATACTGACCAAATGCCAACAGAGCGCGAAAAAAAGTCCTGTTCACTATGATTTGAAGACCTAGCGTGGTTGGTAGCCATAGTCATGGCCATAGCCCCTCCTAGAGGGGAGCTAGGGATGATAACCCCCGGCGTACTGTCTCTTTCTTGAATCCCTGGCCCCAGTTTAGTACCTCCATTCATAATATCTTCTGTCTCTGGTTGCAGGCATGGGGGGTGAGAGGTGGGGGAGGAGGCTGAGTATGTTGGGTGGATATAAGGGTTTCTGCATCTGTATCTGTACTCACGATGGGTGTTTCAACAGATACTACAAGGATTGTGCAATCAACCTCCCTGTTCACATCTCCCCTCTCCATGTTGTTCCCCCCCTGGTACTGCTCACCTGTTTGTTTTCCTTGCCATTGTGGATGTTTTACCCCTGGTGCTGCTCGTAGCATATCCAATACGGTCGTCTCAGCTGTTGGTTGCACTCTGCTCCGGTTTTTCTTTTCTTCCATCTTATGTGAGGCACTCGCTGTATTTTGCTTATTCCCTACTCCTAACTTCGGATGGGAATGTATGAGTGTTGCGCTTTAGGAGATGAACCAGTGCCCATTTCCGAGCGTGTTTTCCACTTTGCCCCCGTAGCAACGGGACCCTTCGGAGCCATGACTGAAGAATGCACCTGGTAAAAATCCGAGCACTGTAGGCAGTGTTTTCTCTCCCCTCCACCAGGTGTCAATACCGCCAGGCAAATGGAGAATGCCCTCACAAGCTCCGCACGGCATAGCGCTACTCCACACTGGGTGGGACCGTGACAGAGCTTCAGATATGAAGACGCTGCATCCATTCCAATCTAGCCCCCATCTTTGTTTCAGGCTTTTCAATCCCGTTTTTTCACCCGTTAATTTTACTTTTTTTGTCCCGTGAAAAATGCGGCGACTGACAGCAGCTATGCTATATTCTTATGCACAATATCTGTCCAGTTCTGCCATTATCGTGTTAACGTAGTTCAGGGTCCATAGTCAGAGAGCAGCAAACGGCCGACTCACGCAGCCGCCATCTTGCCTCTCCGCCACTTGCTGCAGTTCAAAGAAGAGCCAGGTCTTCAATGCTCTTCTAAAAGACATGAGCGAAGTGCTGCTCTTGACAGAATGGGAGGAGGTTCCAGATTTTAATTGTTCCCACTAGGAAACTTCTTCCTCCCCACTGGACCTGCTTGAACTTGGGTGTCTGTAACAGTTTAGAGTGAGCCGATCTTAGGTTCCTACCAGTTCAAATGCGTCTTCAGAAACTGCGGGCCAATGCCTTTTAGTACTTTGAAGGCCAGACAGTGG
The DNA here is from genome assembly GCF_964261635.1 of Lissotriton helveticus. NCBI lineage: Eukaryota > Metazoa > Chordata > Amphibia > Caudata > Salamandridae > Lissotriton > Lissotriton helveticus. Next base: position 557,083,758 of record NC_136059.1, read on the forward strand.
GATTTGAAAATGATCCTTTTGGCCACTGGGAGCCAATGTAAGGCTTCTAGTCTATGGGCGACCGGCTCATGTCTGGGGATGTCAAGTATAATTCTAACTGCTCCATTCTGCAATCTCCGCAGCTTCAATAACAACTGCGATTGCATCCCTACATAAAAGGCATTGCCATAGTTCAGTCTGTAATGGGCCAGAACTGTAACTAGAGTCTTTAATGCCTAAGACGGGATGAAAGGACGAATGTTCCTAATCATTTTTATGACGAGCCAAAAGGTAGATGTTAGCTTATTGATCTGGGCATTAAATGATAGTTTATCATCAAAAACAAACTGTAGGTTATTGACCTTAGAGACTGGGGTTGGGCAGTTGCCCAGACTATCAGGCCACCATCTCGGCGACTAGAAGGAAGGGTTGGATCCTAGAAGCATGACTTCAGTTTTTCCACTGTTTAGCTTCAAGCAGTGGACTGCATCCATTCATTAACCTGCGTCATGCAGTGATTGAAACAATCAGCTGTCTCCTCCATATTATTTGAGGCTGACACCACCACCTGTGTGTCGTCTGCATATGAGACAGCTGAAAACCCACACTGTCTAATAATGGAGGCCAAGGGAACCACATACAAATAAAAAGGGTGGGGCTAAGTGAGGACCCCTGCGGTACCCCACAAGGCAGTTTGAAGGACTTAGAAGCAAAGTCTCCCAGTTCCACCGAAAAGGTTCTGTCTGCTAGGTAGGATGACAGAAGAGTTAATGAGGAGTCTTGAAGCCCCATCTCTGCTAGTCTACTGGCTAAGATCTCATGGTTAACAGTATCGAAGGCCGCCGAAAGATCTTACAAGATCAAGGCGGCCTTCCCCCCTGCATCAAGGATTATCCAGAGTTCCTCCACTGAAATGACCAGCGCCGTCTTTGTTCCGTGACCCTCCCTGAAGCCATATTGAGCATGGTCCCTGGGTGCCGCTGCAGCATGAGGGGCCGAGGCACCCTTGGGTGACATCGTGGCTGTGAGAAGGTGAGCCGGAGCCGCACTCCTGCCTGCTGGAAGTGTGGTGCCTGTGCGGCGAACGAGAGACTGATGGCATCTGCAAAGTGGGACAGAGCGGCTATGTCAACAGAAGCCAAGAAAGAGACAACCGAACCCCACAGAAGAAGCAGGGATGCCTGGCAGCATAGGGCCCCTCTCAACACGCATATGTAGGAGCCAGCAAGGGGGAGACATACCTGTGATGTGGGCATTGGGCCCAGACCTTGCGCAACTGAGTCTGTCCCAGCCTTGGAAGGGTAGCCTCCCGTCCTTGGACAGAGTACTGGCTCCCCCTTCAGCGTCAAAAACAAGGAGGGGGGACCGTAGCCAGTGCTCCCCACCAGCGGATAACCGGAGGCACTGGTCCGGAGGCAGCTGGGGGTCAGCGATTTGCGGGCCTATCGGGTGGGAGGCCTGAGGTCCCAGCCCCAGTCAGGAGGAATAGAGCAGGGTGGGTCCAGGTGCGCAGAGGCGAGGAGACAGCACCCAGGTGGGCTTCCAGGTCCCCCAACACAGAAGGCAACATGGCCAAAGACAGAGGTGCCCGCACGGGGCACCCAACACCATCACCCAATACACTGTGCCACGCCACCCCCCTCAACTCATCACGTGACAAATGACAGGGGGAGATGAAGATTGCCAGAGCGGGTGCCTCGTTGGGACCAACCGGCAATAAGAATCCAAGGGCCACCGAGACCAAAAAGAGTGCCCCATGGTTTTCATTGGCCTTGAAATTGGAACTGGGAGAAGTAAGAGTTTTGGAACGGAGGTGGCGTAGGAACTACGATGCTACCGCCCGCAACGCCTACAGATCAGCGAGACGGAAGTATCATGCTGGAATAAAGTTAGCCAAGAAAGCCCATTACCTACAGGCCATCTCCACGGCGGGCCAGGGACAAAAGGAAATCTTCAAGATAGTAAAGGATTTTATGAATCCATAAGCTCTTTCGCAGGAGATTCCCCCGTCTCAAAACCTCTGCAATGCGATATCTGATTATTTTGACAATAAGATCCTCGACATCGTGAAGACTTTCCCTCCAGTACCCGCTATGCCGGCAGTTGCTGAACAGACAGAGGAGGTGAGGACCTCTGCCCGCTTGGAGGAATTTGCCCCGGTCTCCCTCGAAGAGACCTCCAAGGCTATTCTGGCCAGCAAATCTGGTTCTCCTTTTGATCCTTGTCCTCCTTTAGTCCTACAGACCTTAGTAGAGGTGGTTAATCCTATCATCAATAGGATTATTAATTCATCATTAGCTACGGCAGACATTCCTAATGACTGGAAGCTTGCGGCTGTCAAGCCTCTCCAGAAAAAGGCACTAGCTGACCCTACCACCCTTTCCAACCTGCGTCCTATCTCCCTGCTTCCGGTGCTCTTCAAACTGGTGGAAAAGTTCGTCAATAGTCAACTGACGAGCTTTTTGGAGAAAAATAACATCCTACATCCCAACCAGTCAGGGTTTCGGTCAAAACACTCTACCGAGTCGGCCCTGCTATTTACAGCAGAGACCCTACGAACGGCCATGGACCAGGGAAAGAAGGCTGTCCTAATCCTACTTGACCTGTCGGCAGCCTTTGATACGGTCTCACATAACATCTTAGTGGACCGGTTGGCTGCCGCAGGAGTAGGAGGGCAGGCCTTGGCATGGCTCAGGAACTTCCTCAGCAATAGACGCCAAGTCACAGTGTTGGGTCAATACCAGTCTGAAGCAAAGGTCGTCAGCTCCGGGGTCCCTCAGGGCTCGAGTCTAAGTCCTATACTTTTTAACCTGTATATGGTACCCCTAGTGAAACTGATCGCATCATTCCAGATCAGTACAATATCATATGCTGACGACACCCAGCTCATTCTGGTGTTGGACAGGGAACGGCCTGGTGCCGAGGAAGATCTTAAGGAGTGTCTAGCAGCAACGTTTAAATGGATGACTGACAATCATTTAAAATGTAATGCTGGAAAGACAGAAATCTTGCCGTTTGGGAATCATATTACACAATTACATCTGTTCGAAACTTGGGTATCAAGTTCGACGATCAACTGTCTTTCAAACATCAAGCGGTGGCCGTCGCTGGGACATGCTTCCAGATTATAAAAGCCTTGAGGAAGTTCTTTGATCTTCTCCCGTTGCCGGCCAGAAAAACGGTTGCAGTGGCCCTAATAAATTCCAGGTTGGACTACTGTAATGGCTTATATGCTGGAGCTAATAAGGCCGTACTCCATAGGTTACAAATGGTCCAACATGCAGCGGCCCGCCTTGTATTACGTTGGCCCCGTAGGTCTTCAGCCTCAGCAGCACTCAATGCGCTCCATTGGCTACCAATTGGTAAAAGGATTCTCTTTAAGATTCTTATAATCACCTTTAGGGCATTTCAACAGCAAAGACCAAAATACCTGTGTAATGGGTTCAGAAGATATCACCCGACACGCTGTTAGGGGTCTGCCAGTCAGAATCTGCTCATAATCCCTCGATTCAAGCTGGCAACAAAAGGTGGCAAATCCCTTTTTGTGCTGGGCGCCAAGGCCTGGAATAAGCTCCCGCCCTCCTTACGATCATTGTCCCAAGAAACTCAATTCAGGAAAGCATTAAAAACCTGGGTCTTTTCTTTAACTGATGTTGCCTGCAGAGCGCTGGTGTAATGTGTAGTGCAAAGTGTAAGCTATCTCTTTTCCTTCCAACCCTTCCATCTGGGTTGGGTGAGCGCCAAGATACTCCTTGGAGTGATAGGAGCGCTATAAAAGTGTCCTTTACATTACATTACATTACATTACAAGATGACGGGGAGGGTGGGGCCAAACCCACGCGGGCTGAGCTTCTTGCTGCTATCCGGGGTTTACGGAAGGCACTGGAGAATCAGATAGAGGCAGTATCCATGAATGTCAATCTCCGGCGGGCGGACCCATGCAAAGTAGCCGACAAGGTAACCGTAGCAGAGGAAGACATTTCAGGACGTAAGGGCAAGGTGGCAAGCATGAAGAGGCAAGCAGCTCAAACATCCTCCACAACAAAGACTTGGAGCGCCGAGCGGAAGATGCAGAAGGCTGGGCCCGATGCAGCAACATTCGTGTGATGAGCTATCCAGAGAGGGCTGAGGGGAGATCAGCAGAGCAGTTCGTTGAGCAGTGGATCAACTGCACCCAACGGGTCTATCGGACGTCGTCGCTATAGAAAGGGCGGACAGGGCCTTAGTTCTCCCACCGGGAGCTCTGCCATGAGCATTCATCTCGAAAATACTGAATTACAGGGACAGAGACTACATCCTGCGGGCCGCTAGAGAACAAAAGGAAATAGGTTATGAAAATACCAAAATATCCATATACCCGGATTGCACTAAACAAGTGCAGGAGCAGAGAGAGTCATTCCTTGGAGTCAAGCGGAAGTTAAGGGACATGCGCCTTCAATACGTGCTACTACACCCCACTAAGCTCAGGGTCCTGGCTCAGGGGAAGGCGCATTTCTTTGAAACTCCTGAGGAGGCATGGGAATGGCTGGAGAACTGTGGGGATGCGCTCCCCCGCAGGAGAAGCGGGACGGGAGGCAGCGATGTGGCACCAGACGAAGACAGAGAGTCCAGTGCTACGGGGAGTGGAGCGGAGACCCCGGACACAGACCCTGCCCAAAGAGCTACAGTTGGGGACAATGGCACCATCCTAATGAGCACTGATATACCACCAAGCTTGAGCATGGAGTGGGTACCAACGACTTTAAATGATGGAGAGCAGACACTGTTGCTGGGACCGACAGCTGGCGTGGTTCCAGAGACCCTGCTTGAACAGGAAACAGGCGCGGCTGAGGGGTAAGGGCCAGGAGACCAGCGCAGGGGTGCTGGTGGAACTTAACACAATGACTAACTGCTTGGCTGAAAGTTGAGGGCTGGGTCAGAGTTGTCTGGCTCAGCAGGTAAGGTGGTCTACTGAAAGGGATTTCCAGTGGCGGGTGCATGAAGGGGGAGGGTTTCCTCCCTGGGATCTAGTGGATCCTCGCATTAGGGCACAAATCTATGACTTGGGCAGACATTGGCGTTTCTGGGCCAGCGGGTCCGGTCAGCCTGTCCTGTGGTGGATGATAGTTAGGCGACTTCGGGTAACGTGTGAGACCTGGCACGTATTCGGGGTAGGCATTAACGAAAGCTCTGCCGCTTGCACAATGTCCGTGGGTGGGGGGCTGTGGTTTCATTTCTGAAAGTTCTCTTGTTCAGGTTTGTATTAAAGGTGTACACCATAGGAAGTCAGCGATGGGCAGACAGGAATTAGGTACTGGCACAAGATCAATCCATCAAGGGGACAGAGTTTAGATTCCTGACCTGGAATGTTCATGCTTGGACACTTTCTAAAACATCACTACATATCCATAACATGCCTCCAGAAAACACACCTGAATGACAACGGCGCAGACAAGGTAGCCAAGAACTGGCGAGGCCAAACAAATCATTCCTCCTTCTCTACATATGCCAGGGGTACAATGATTTGGGTGGCTCAGGCATACCATTCACCCCAACTTACAGTGAGTCTGATATAAATGGCCAGTATGTCTTTCTGCAAGGCACACAAGACGGCAGACAGATTACTATCCTGGACACATACGCACTGAACACTTACTCACGGAACGCACAGTAGGCTAGACTGAGTTCTAGTCTCGGGTACTCCAGCTTTTCCGGGCACAGAAGTAACCCACCTGGCATGCTTCCTGTCCGACCATACCCCAGTGCGTTGCTTAGGGAGGTGGGGGTCTCCCATGCAAGGTACGAGAGGATGAAGAATTCCTCCAGATATACTTGAAGATTTGGTGGGGAGGGCTGCCCTCTCAAAGGTGGCAACTGATTCATTGGCTTTGAAGTGGGGGTGACCCACTGGGAGGTAACGAGTGAGAGGACCTCAGGGCAGTGGCACGGGGGCCGGCATGGGTCTGGTGTGTGGGGTGAGAACTACTGGGGGAACCTGATAGGGAAGAGAAAGCCCTAGCTGCGATCCAGATCAGGGACCAGACAGACTTGGATACGAATAAGCGTGAAAGGGTGCAGTGCAGGCGTATAGTGGATTCTGGGACAGACTAGACAAGTATACACTGACAAGGTATCGCCAGAGGCTGCATGCTGAGGAGGACAAATCAGGGCGGTTCCTGACTTGGATCCTGTGTAGGGAACCAACAACCCCACTGACGACCACCTTGATGGCGAAGGAAGGGAACCTAGTCCACACCAGCGCAGGAATACTGGAGGTTTTCCAATGGCACTTAAAGCAGGTTTATACTGCGGACCCAGGGGTGACAGCTGATCGCTATATTCCCTTTGTCGGGGAGCTGGATCTTCCGCAACTCTCACCCACGTGTGTTTTGGAATTGGATCACTGTTGATGAAATTCAAGAGGCACTGCGAGCTATGCCAGGAACCAAGGCCCCAGGGGCTGGTGGTTTTACAGTGGCCTTTTTACAGGAGTATGCAAGCCAGCTGGCATAGCCTTTGCTGCAGGTGTAAGAGGAGGCCTTTGAGATTGGGCTGCTGCCCCCGCCATGCGAGATGGGGAGATAGTTATGCTCCCTAAACCTGGGGGAAACGATCAAGATCAAGCGGCATAAGGGCCCCTTACTATGATAAACTCAGACATCAAAATACTGTTCAAGGTCTTGGCAGCCAGACTGGCCCCGCACATGGCACACCTAGTTCATGAGGACCAGTGCGGGTTCATACCATCTCGCAACACTGGTATGAAAATCAGAAGGCTGACGCACATTCTGCGTGAAGTGCAACACAGCAATGAGGAGCTAGCTCTCGTGTCACAAACTTCGGTGGACGGGGCATACCTGCTGGAGGTGCTGAGGGTTGTCGGCTTTGGTCCACGATTCCGCCGCTGAGTGCAGATGCTATATACGGCACCCAGTGCCATAGTCTGGGTGGGACATAGCAGATTAAAAGGGTGGCGGCCAGAGAGGGGTATGCAACAGGGTTTTCAACTGTCGCTGCTATTATTCACCCTGGCAATTGAGCCGCTGGCAATCCAGGAGTGCAGGGAACTCGGGTGCTGGGGCATTAGCATGGGTAAAATCTCACACATTATATCCCTATATGCAGACGGGGATTTGCTTTACATCTCCTCGCATCAGGAGGCCAGCCTGAAGATCCTTCAGATATTGGAGGAGTTTGGTGGGTGTGCACAAATCATTGCTCTTTCCTTTGGCTCGGTTGGACAGCCTTCCCCGGGCCGACCTCCACAGCTGGGTCTGCAATGAGAGACGGAGCACTTCAGTTACCTGGGTATACACTTGGCAACAGAGGATGCACAAATACTGCAACTCAACGTCTGCAAGACGATTGACGCTCCTGAGCGCTCAGTGAGCTTCTGGAATACCCTTCCTTAATCCTTAGTGGGCAGACTGGCGGTGGCCAAAATGGTGGTGCTACCCCTCTGTCTATACATGTTGCAAAACGCATTATGTCCGATACCCAGGCGGATATTCAGGACGCTGGACTCCATACTAATAGAACTGTACTGGGCAGGACGCAGAAGCAGAGTGGCGCTTGCCACACTGACCCGCACATATGAAGACAGAGGTCTCGAGGCACAGAGTCTGGATCTTTATTATCATGCAACACAGCTTCAGCATGCTGCTCGTTGGCTAGAAGAAGGTGACAATTGGGAGAAGAGGTTTCTACGAGTTAGGACAGCGGCCGTCAGCCTACCGGTGTTGTTGCAGAAGGGAGCAGGAATCTCTGACGCAGCCCTATACATGGTGAGGCAGACTGCACGCACCTGGAAGAACTTTGTGGACCAAATCTTAAAGTGCGCTCTGTTTCATCTGGAGCTATTTGTGTGGGACCTCGCCCTGGTTAGGAGGATGATGTCCAGCATCTCATATCGGGTGTGGCAGGAGGAGGGATGCGGCATGCTGATGGACATGTAGCCGAGCGAGAGCTTTATCAATTACGAACTCGCGTGCCGAGACTTTGGGCTGGGACAGCGACAATACTTGCAGTACACCGGACTGTCCAACCTATTCCCGAAACACACACTGACCTTAGATGTAATGCTTACATGCGGAGCTGGTAGACATCTCATTTCCCTGTTGTCTAAGGCCATGAGGGCAGATGCGGTGGAGCCGTCCCCAAGGGCGTTCGCTGCATGGAACGCAGGTCTGGAGAAGCCACTGGAGGTCGGAGACTGGAGAACAGTGGGCACACTCACATGCACAATCTCATGCAATGCCCACTTTAGCATGGCTTGGCAGTTCGAGCTGGACTGTTCCCATAAAGCACAGGGTCAGACTGATTTGCATATAGCCATGTCTGAACTGGGGTGGCAGAGTGGGCTAAAGAACGGTGATGGATCAAACCCAGATCTTTTGACTGGGTGTGAGTGTTTGATTGGTTCAGATGCTCCGTCCATCACCACCCCCTTTTGTACCGCTTTTGGCCACCATAAGTGTGGCAGGGTATGCTCAGACGTGAGTCCCTTGCTCACTTTGCCACTGGATTCAAGCAAGCCGGGCTGAAGACGGCTGGAATGCCAGAAACCGGTCCTCGGAAGCTTGTTTCCGGTCCAGGGAAGGCATGGCTTGGCAGTTCGGGCTGGACTGTTCCCATGAGGCACAGGGTCAGACTGATTTGCATATAGCGGAAAAAGGCACACAGCGAGGCAGGTAGAAAAGTTCGGAATCCCTCCTCCGTGAAAGACTTTCAGCACAGCTCCATTCTTGACTCATGTGTGTGGCTGGGGATTGTCTAAGGGCCCATGCAAACTCCTACCAAGGCTGACTTTCAGCCAGCTCCATTCTTCACTCAAATAAACGTCTGGGGCATTTAAGGCCAGATATTGCACATGCTGCTCTGTCTCTGAAAGGGATGGGTTACAGAAGATCACAAGTCTCAGCAACCATGCACGTGCCCAGCAGTCACAGAGTCGTGGCAAGCCCAAGGGAATAATTAATACCTGTATATGTATGGTAACGGTCTGTGGAAGTGCAACATAGTGCGCCCAGTGCTTTATAGTCCTATGCAGAACCTCTAATGATGGCCTGTGGTAGTGCACCATAGTTCACACAGGGCTGTATATTCCTATCTGGAAACCTACAGTGATGGCCTGTGGTACTGCACCAAAGATCATGCTGCACGGACACTGGCTCTAGGGGAACCTGTAACTATCTGCACATTTGAGTCATTCCCCTTTTAAAAAAAATAATTTGCGATCTTTATTAGTCGCATTTTTGGCCGATTCTACATATATGTTATTTTTGAGATTAGTGTGTCCGTTTTCCCCTCTTTGTTTTACTTGTATTCATCCCTTCTTTAAATGTCTGCCTTGTGTCAATCTCTGTTTACTTTTACTTTTCCCGTGGCTAGCTTTTCTATGCCTTTTGTCTGCCTTCCTGTGTTTCTGGGTCACGAGGAACATGCCAGCCGGAATATTCATTCATCTTATGTTTTTTCGGTCTTCCTGCCTCCACTTTAGCCATTGCTCACTGTAATGGTCTCCTTACTGTCATTTTCAATCTCTTTGTCTCGCTTGTTACCTTTGCTTTCTGTCTGCCTTTTCTCATTCATTATCCGTCTTAATCTTTTCTGCCTTCCCTTTTGTGGTACTTGAGCACTCTGTCCCTTTTACCATTCTGTCCATCTTTTTCCATTTTCTATGTGTGCACCTTCTTTCTTTTATACTTCACTTGATTTGACTCCCCTACTGTCAGCCTCCTCACACTACCTTGCCTTTTCTATATGTTCCTGTTTTTTCATTCTATATTTATTTTTGTGTCTCATTCTCCCCTCTTATTTTTGTACCTTTGTCTATACACTTGTAAAGTTGTGCTATCTTGTTCCCGAGTACTTTGGTACAATGCACGTTGATGCTCTGCAAGTGACAGTACAGCAGATAGGCTTCTGCAGTGGTTTACAAGGCCCATGTCATGGGTCAGAGGGACCTGAAGAATGACCAGCATTTCACGGTGCAATATGTGCACATACAGTGAATATCTCCACTTCCTGCAGCAAGAAACCCGCAGTGCCAGCACACAAGTTGTGGATCCCTCGTACTCTAGAGGGACGCGGTACTGATTGAATCAATACGTCATAAGCGCATTCTCGTCCCAGCATCTTATGTATATAGTGCACAAACTATTGTGGGTATGGACCATACTAGTTCAAAAAGCAGGTGTGATAACTCGGAATAGCACATGGATATGAAATACACTCACTACATGTGGAGTGTCAAATTAGCTCCACTTTCCCAATGATGTATATGTTAAGACACACACACCTGCTTTATGTTAGAATTTGCAGCCTTCGTTATCCATTCATTCGCCTGCTCATCCATCCATCCTCCGTCGTTCCAAAACCCACCTCTGCCCGTCAATCCGCCCACTCGTTGTCCTTCCAACAAATACCTCTGTCATGATATCCATCCACACTCCCACTGTCCTTCAAACACCCAACCATCCATTGGTCCACTCACTTGCTGCACTTCCAATAGCCATCTACATCCGTCCGTCCTCGCTTGGAGGGCCGGCGCCTTAACCCACGCCAGATCCCCCCCCCCCCGGGCACTCCTCCCCACCCCCCGCTAGCTGCGCCAAGTGGGCGCCGGGCCCGCCGGCCAATGGGGTCAGCACAGGGGTCAAATCCCCCAATAGGAGAAGAGGCCAGCTAGCCGGGGATGTAAAATGGGGGGCATAAGAACGCCGCACCAGAGTCCAGTGGTCATCTTGGACCCGGGGCGGCGGCAGCACGGCGGATGAAATCTTGTCTGGCGATATCGGCTAAGGAAGCAGGGGCGAAGCGCTGCCAGAGCAGCGAGCGATCGGTGAAAAAGGAGAGTCCTGCACCCCCCTCCCCTGACTTCTCCCTGGTTGTGGCGTTTCCTGTGGGGGCAGAGCCGTGCTGAACCGGGAGCGCTGAGGAGCCCTATTGCCGAGCAGACCCAGGGTAAGTGGAATCCGGACAGAGCCGTACGAAACCAGGAGCACTGGTCGAAGCGGCACCGGCGAGGGCAGAATCTGGGGACGTCGCGACCGCCAAAGGTCCACACCGCGCAGCACCACCTCAGTACCGCTGCTCCTAAGCCCACTGCTGCCCTGCTCAGGTTCGAGCCCTGCTCTCGCTCTGCCACCGCCTGCGGCGATTGTGCTTCCATTGGTATTTTCCCCTTCGAGTAAGCAGGACGGAAGGCGAAGGGCGGGCGCCGGTTGAGCAGGAACCGGAAGCAGCGAGCAGTTCCGGGGCAGGAGGAGTCGCGTCGGGCGAAGCGCTGTTGTTCAAAGTTTTTTCACGATCGGCGCAGCAGAGCCCTTACCCGTAGTCGCCAATCTCTCTGGGGCAACGTCGGAGATCTGGATCTGGGAAGCGGAAACGGGAGGAGCGCGGTAAGTGGCGAACTGCACTAAGGCACCGGCAGGCAACCCGGGGGCGGCCTGGAGCCTTCCGTGCACAAGGATACCGGCAGGCAGAAGTAGCGCAGGGCCTGAGCGGAGGTGGCCTCATTGATAGTGAAGTTCACCAGCGTGATCTAATCCGGCATTGTTTTGGTTGGTGCATTACACAAGCGGCAGCACCCCGCCGAGGATACGAGAGCTTGGGAGCTGGGCAGCAGAGGCACGAGAGGGCAGCAGGCAGTGCGGCTGCACGCCGGCAGGAACATTAAGGACACAGTAAAAGCGAATCGACGTGCAAGCTGTGCAGTGGCACACAGACAAAACATTATTGAGCACAGCTGGGCAAGGCGTGCAGCAGGTGCAGCAGCAGTCCCACCACGGTCCCAGCATGAGCAGTAGGAGGGAGCTAGGGGAGCTGCTGAAGCGGATCCGGGCAGCCTCCGAGGTGCACGGAACGGATTGGCTGCAGCCACTCTTGGGGCTGGGCGCAGGAGAAGGTCCAAGCAATCAGCCGCCGGAAGGGACAGAGGAGCCAGCGCGGAAACGTCTAAGGAGACCACCAGCCAAGCTCCAGGACGCGGCGACAACTAAGAAAACGCAGCAGAAAAGGAAGGCCCCCCCAGCCTACAGATAACCCGAGGGCAGCAAGACCAAGCGGGGTGATGGAGACAGCAGCAACAAGTGGTGAGCATATTAACACCATTGTGCAGGAATGCATAAAAGCCATGCCTCCGCTCATCATGCAGGGGCGTAACATGCAGGGGGAGGGGAGTATTAGCGACCCAGGGGAAGGGGATTGTTCTGGCCTACCGTGGCACCTGATAGACCCAGGGTGGGTTAGACAGGCGCACTTAAGAGCACAAGGCCCCATGCCAGGCGGACAGGGAGTAGTGGGGTCACCAGTAACAGGCTGGAGCGGCCCAGCCGGCGGCCCACACACCGCTCCCCCGGCGCAGGAGCCATATGCACGCCCCTCCCCCGGCCCCGCATCCTTGACAACCAGAGCCACGGGGCTAGCAAGCCTGATACCATTATCAGTCAAAGAGAGAATCTGGAAGAAAGAATTTATAAATATCTTTACGTTATTGGAGATACAGTTAGACGGGCTAGACCTCACAGCCTGTGACAAAAAAGACGAGGGTAGAAGAGAGAGGAGGAGAGAAAGGAAGGAGCGGAACTTTGACAATTTGCTAGACGCGTTTAGGATCATGGCCTGAATAATTGTAGAAAAATTCCCGCGCTGCGCTGCAGACCTATGGCTCTACGAATCTAACATTCACAATGCACAGAGGCAGTTCCCGGGGGATGCATGGTTAGAGTATGACAAAGGTTTTCGCTTAAAGATGCAGACCCACCCAGAAATGGAGTGGAATGAGGAAGATGTGCTGGCTTCATCCACAAGATGATGATTGCCAAGGAGACCAGGAGCTGGGCAGGGGCAGCAATATGCTGGAAGTACGAGGCCAATGAATGCTCATGGGGTCCTCTTGCAAGTTCCTACACATTTGCTCCAGTTGTGGGGGAGGGCACCCTGCAGCAAGCTTCAAGCGCAAGGGCGAACAAGGGAGAGACAAAAAAGAGAAAAGGAAGAAACAGTAAAACAGGGGCTACAGGGCGCAGGGGTGATCCAAGGGGTTTTCAACATTACCAGCTGGCCAGGTCCCCCATCAATACAAAACAATTGCGCAGGCTGGCAAACAGGTACCACAACAACCGAGGCAGTCTCTAAGAAGCTGAGAAAGGAGAAGATGCTGGGCAGGATAGAGGGCCCCTTGCCACCTCACATGTATTCAGGGCTGGTGGTCTCCCCAATGGGGGGTGGTTCCGAAGAAGGAGCCCAGGCAATTTAGATTAATTCATCATCTGTCATTCCCAGAGGGGTCATTCCATCCAACGACGGGATCAGCCCCGAGGCCTGCTCAGTGGGTTATGCTACAGTGGAGTCCATCTCTCTGAAGAGGGGATGGTAGCGTTCTGGAGTAACCTGTGGGGGGCAATGGCACTGGCAGGGTGCAAGTAACAGAAAGTAATGATAATAGGAGAAGGGGCCTTTTATTTGGACATAGGGTGGGAGCCGCAGGAAGACGTAAGCCTCCCTGCGGCGTGGCGGAGAATAAGGAAACAATGGTTGCTACAGAGGCACACCGTCGGGCAGTGTGGAAGAATGGGCACCCTCACACTGGGATGCCGGACGGCAGGGTGAGGGGCCAACCAATGAGAAAGGGGGTAGCAAACGGAGACGGCACTCGCTGCCCAGCCCCCGCCGGTTGGCAGGGCACAACAGAAACAGACAAGGCGGCGAGTATGGTCCTATCTCCGGGAAGGAAGCTACCCCCGCGCAAAGTAAGCGCTGAGACAACCCAAAAGAACTAACGAACGAACTGGCAGTCCAAAAGGAATGGACGACGAACGGGATGAGCAAACACAGACTGATGATTTATGACCATGCATGACAATTTACATATAGTATTGTATGGCAAAATCCACATGTGACGTATGACGAACAGGATACGCATGTATTGTATTAAAAACTGCAGCCAACACTGACCACTATGAAACAAACGGGTGTTGGCTTGTTCATTCAAAGGGCCGGCATAGGCAACATGCTTGCGTGTACATACCCTGGGGGGGTTTTGGGCACAGTGCGAGGGTTATCACAGAGGCCGCCCCCGCAGGGGGCTTGGAGGGCCGGCGCCTTAACCCACGCCAGCCCCCCCCCCCAGAAAAAACCGGTTTGGGGCACCCCCCCAGATGCGGGAATAGTCCGGGCACTCCTCCCCACCCCCCGCTAGCTGCGCCAAGTGGGCGCCGGGCCCGCCGGCCAATGGGGTCAGCATAGAGGTCAAATCCCCCAATAGGAGAAGAGGCCAGCTAGCCAGGGATGTAAAATGGGGTGGCATAAGAACGCCGCACCCGAGTCCAGTGGGCATCTTGAACCCGGGGCGGCGGCAGCACGGCGGAGGAAATCTTGTCCCACCCACCCACACCTGAGAAACAGCAATGTCGCAGTGCTGGAACACGGGCAGGGAAGGGGCAACGATGAGGCGAAGAGCGGAGAATAAGGAAACAATGGTTGCTACAGAGGCACACCGTCGGGCTGTGTGAAAGAATGGGCACCCTCACACTGGGATGCCGGACGGCAGGGTGAGGGGCCAACCAATGAGAAAGGGGGTAGCAAACGGAGACGGCACTCGCTGCCCAGCCCCCGCCGGTTGGCAGGGCACAACAGAAACCGACAAGGCGGCGAGTATGGTCCTAACTCCAGGAAGGAAGCTACCCCCGCGCAAAGTAAGCGCTGAGACAACCCAAAAGAACTAACAAACGAATTGACAGTCCAAAAGGAATGGACGACGGACGGGATCAGCAAACACAGACTGATGATTTATGACCATGCATGACAATTTACATATAGTATTGTATGGCAAAATCCACATGTGACGTATGACGAACAGGATACGCATGTATTGTAATAAAAACTGCGGCCAACACTGACCACTATGAAACAAACGGGTGTTGGCTTGTTCATTCAAAAGGCCGGCATAGGCCACATGCTTGCGTGTACATACCCTGGGGGGGTTTTGGGCACAGTGCGAGGGTTAATTTACCCACCCACTGTCTTTCCAAAACCCACCTCTGTCTGTCCATTTATTTCCCATGCAGGTGTATAACATGCAAATATAGAAAGGCACCTAATTGGTTAAAGCTAAGTGACATGCAGGCACTATATTTTCTAGATAATATACATTTAAATACATGCATCAATAAGGTAACTAAACACACTCGTACACAAACAGGCACACGCACACACACAAGCAGACGTCCAGTTGTGTTTAGTGCAGTGCTTAATTTGAGCCTGTAGTTTTCGGTGCTCTGCACCGGCATTTAGTTTTTAACACTGGTACATATGACAGACTGATATATGGTGTCTAATTTAGAGATGAGCAAAACAACAGATATTTATGAAACGTTTTGTATTCAAAATGACTAATACCTGCCGCCCAAAAGACCCTTACAGCTTTAGTGACCTGGTATAGTCTGACTTGTCACACTTTTAGGAATGTGATGGTTAATAGTTTTGTTTTGGCAGTGCTGGCAGGAGAAACAGGTGGTGCCATCCCTAGTGCTCTCCTGACAAGGGCCCCGGCACGTATTTTATTACAAATTCAGCTCTGGTTTAGTTCATTCTGGAGGCAGCACTACAATCTTTTCAGGCTTTGACATCAGCATTTTCTGATGTTGCTGAATGCTAAAGTCGGTATATCTTGACGACGGCATGTCGTGACAACGGCATATTTTACATCAGCCTATCTTGACATCAGTATACCTTAATGTTGGTGTATCTTGAAGTCAGCATACCTTGACATCAGTATATATTGGTGTCTACACGTCTTGATATGGGCTATCTATTTAGTACAGCTCTCGCCCTTATCTATCCACCATGCCACATAATTCCACTACACAAATCCACTTCACACCACACATTAGACCACACACAATTCCACAACTAACAATTCCAATCAACTTTGTTTTTTTAAACTTTATTTATAGAATTTTACAACAGCTAAAAACAGAGAAGAATAGAAAGAAAAAAATCAAATACAGGGTTAACAAATATAAGAAGTAGTGACCAGCATGTGTATCAAAAAAATATAGAGTGTAGGTCAGAGAGCATATCGGTGGGAAAAAAGAAAAAGGAAAATAAAATAGCATATGTGACACCACGTGAAAAGCACATTACTATGGGGAGGAATGGAGAGAAAAACAGAGATGCAATCGTAATATGAAGGATGAGCTGGTTAGGTGCCCCAATTGGAAGGAAATGGCGACTGGAATCCAAAGAAAGCATCAGCAGGGGGTCAATAAGACTAATGTTTGTATGGTTACAGGCACATGGTACCCTGTAAAGTAAACATCAGCCACAGCGTGCACCCTCTCCCTCCTCAGGATAAAGCAACAAGTAGTCTCGCAACGGTTGCCATATATTTTTAGGTCTGGAGGTTGGTGGTAGTAGCGTAGCAGTTTTTATCACTCGTGGTATCGCAGTACATGAAGTCGTGGAGCCATGTCGTCCAAAAGTAAAGATACCTACTGCTTGGCCGACAATAGAGCGATAGCGGCAAATAAACAAACTACTGCAGGTAATAGCTTAAAGCAGACCAACAATGCCAACAGTGGGGTTGGGACAAGTTTGAATTCAATCCTCCTTGATAGCAGTACAAAAATGTCCTCCAAATATGTGAGTACTGGGGCAAAACTCCAAGCTAGATGTGAGAAGTGCACATCTAGAGCAGCAGTGAGGTTTGGTAGAGTCGATCTTGGCTATGATGTGAGGGGTAGCGTATGCCCAGTGTAAGTATTTAAAGAGTAGGAATTTTACTATACAAAACGTGTCTGTTCACAACAGTAGAGCCAGGCAGTATCCGGTAGTGAGCAACCCGGATCCCTCTCCCACGCCGCCCGGGCCTTCCATCCCACTGCCGGCAATAGCGATGAATGATATAATGATATGTGGAGAAGTGTGGCTCACTGGTTAGAGGAGGCAGACCTGGAAGCAGAGGTCAGCCCGGGACCAGGGTTCAATTCCCAGCTCGGCAGGGTCTTGAATCCTAAAATGTCCATGGACTCGACAATTCTCGCTCCGGTGCCTACTCGATTCACAGGTTCACACTCTGCGACTCTGGGCAATAGCTTGCTTAATCTCCACAACGGCCCCTCGCGGTGGGATGCCTGGCTTTCACCTTGCGGATACCCTGCCGGGGTTATCTCACAGGGGAATACCAGGACGGGTTCCCTAAGCAAGCGCTTAGAGACCGCTTGGTGATTTGCGCTATATAAATTCCTGTACATAGTCGGGAAATCAAGTGGGCACTACTCTGGGTTGTGATGACCATGGTTAGCAGTGGGAAATCCGATGGCTCTGCGAAGGAAGATGGGAGTATGGAGCAAACGGTATTGTGAAGTCTATGCTAAAGAAATCAGTCCATATATGACACACTATGTCCATCCGAAGGAGAGTTTATAGAATACAGCCTGGCGTCCATAAAGAGGTTGTCCAGTTTGCACAGCTGGCACAAGCCAAGGTCCGCTTAGTCAGTGTTTCTGTCGTATTTGGAAGCCAGGGATTGTTGGAAAGCAGAATGTTTGGAGAGTACAGGAGATCAATGGCAAGGTAGAGCTGTAATTTGCCGGTCAGGAGCGTCTGAGGGAGTCCTGGGTAGACCAAGTGGCATAATAGTGGATAGGGGATGCGGACGGGCCAGAGTCCACTCAGGCTTCAGGTATTGCAATTGAGCATCAGGATGATATCAATAGTACGCAAAATGCTCCTGTGCAACTAGGTAGTAGAGATGAAATTCAGGGACACAAAACCCTCCCTGTAAATATGGCACATCTAATGTCTACCAGCCAATTCTTCTTTGTCTACCGGCCCATAACAGTCTAATGAGCATACTGCAAAGTGCGTCGAAGATACTGGTTGTCAAAGCTACAGGAATATTTATGAATAAGTATAAAAAAAGGGGAAGGACCACCATTTTAATGATGGCAATTCTGCCAGCGATAGATAAGGAGAGCTTTATGCAATGATCAATTTGTGAGGATAAACTATAAACTGCGGGACCATAGCTGAGACGGACCACCTCTTCACTGCTGCTGCGGAGAAAGATACACAGATACCTGGGAGGGTCAGTGCACCATCGCAAGGGGAACTCAAGAGGTCAGGGACCTGTGACCTAGGTCAAAGGAAATATTTCAGATTTAGTCCAGTTAATGGTAAGCCCTGAGAAAGCCCCAAAAGAAACCACCTCACGGAGAAGAGGAGGGAGATTGGATTTGGGGTCTCGTACAAACAGCATCACAATATCTGCATATAAAGAAGCCAGATGGGGCCGCACTGAAACCAAAAACCACACTTCAGGTGCCCCTCCTAAAAATGAAGCTTAAGGGGGTCCATTGCAACGATGAATAGTAGGGGTGAAGGGGGACATCCCTGTTTGGTACCTCGAGAGAGTGCAAACTGATTGGTTAAAGTATCATTCACCCGAATTCAGGCCAATGGGGCAGTATACAAAAGTCGAACAAGATCCGGAAATCCCTGTGGAACCCCAGTTTCCATAATGTAGCGTGCAAAAAAAGGCTATTCAATTGAATCAAGTGCGTTTTCAGCGTCTAGTAGAATGGCTTCAGCAGGAAGATCAGGATTTTACCCGAATTCAGGCCAATGGGGCAGTATACAAAAGTCGAACAAGATCCGGAAATCCCTTTGGAACCCCAGTTTCCATAATGTAGCGTGCAAAAAAGGCTATTCAAGTGAATCTAATGCTTTTTTAGCGTCTAGTAGAATGGCTGCAGCTGGAAGATCAGGTTTTCTTTGATTAAGGATGGCAAAGATGGTTCGGAGGTTAACTGATGTGTAAGGAATGTGGAAGAAATCCAGATTGTAAAGGAGAAATTATACTGTCCATAAGTAGCCTGGTTTGAGTAGAAGGGTAATCACTGCTTCGCGTATCGTAGGGGGAATGATTTCGTTTTTTAGGGATTCTGGGTAGACTTCAAGCAGGTGGGGATGAGCAATGGTTTAGACCGGGGGTGCGGGTGCCACTCAGATCTTAGATAGCCTGCGAGACTTAATCACTAATGATAGGTGAGGCAAAAACTATTGCTGCCCTTCACTTAGCCAGACCATGGCCACCTCTGCCAGATAATCAGCAAGTGAGTCATCAGCAGTAGTGCAGTGAGACGTGTACAAGCAAGTATAGTAGGTGGGAAAAGCAGCAGACATGTCCTCGCTGTGTTAGACCGAAGAACCAATGTCCAGCTGGAGTTGCTTGATAAAAGAAGCTTGATATGGGGGTCAAAGCAGGCAAGGCAGCGTTCTGCAAGGTCTTTCGCCCTTACCGTAAACTCCTGCCCGTGCATATTTACCCAGATACAAGATCTCGCAAATCACGAGGTGAATTAAGTCTTAAAGCAACTTAGGGCCCTTGCATCAAGATCCTTCAATGTGGTTTCAATGGTTGCTAATTCCTGGCGTATGGAGTCGAGTACCCAAGTGTTTGGAGATGCAGAACCCTCTTATATAAGCTTTAAAGGCTTTCCAGAGTGTAGAGTGATGTGATTAAGTTGAAAGTATTCACCTATGACATCCCTAACATCTACTCGAAAGACCTCGTCTAGCAAAGCGTTGGCAGGGAAGCACCACAATGCGCGCAACGGCGGTAAACAGAAGGATCGAGAGCACTGAGAGTGGTCCGATAGGGTTCGGGGAAGATGCTCAATTTCAATAGCTGACAGTAATAGACCAGGGTTAAGATACCATTGGTCAATGCATGACCACAAGTTGTTTTATAAGGTCAATGAACTCTGAGGAGACATGAAATATCTTTTAATGGACAGGTTATTTAATTCCTTTTAATACAAGGACCACCAAAATTAACAGAGCATATATTTTGCTGGGGCAGGTGATGGAGCAAGGACTCGTAGAAAAGAGACTTGCTCGAAGACAATCCTCTCATTTAACTTCTAAAATTGTATTAGCCATGTATTGTGAAAAATTAATATGCAAAACATTGAACATACAAGAAAGAGAAGCTTGCCTAAGTGTATTACTAATAAGTAACTAGAGTGAAATTCTAAAATGGCTGCTAACTGTAAATCTGTACTGTGCATGCGTCAGCTGCATCTACGCAGTATGACGAACTGTCGCTTGGAGGAAATTTCTTGCGCCTGCGCAAATGCTATTAATATACCTGCTGGAAAGCTCACATGCGCAGCATCTGCTTTGCCGAAACTAACACATGCTATTTTACTAATGCTAATGCGGGGAAAGCATTAATAAATTAATGGGATTAGAGTAGAGATAGGTGGTATACAGTGAAATCATTTATTTTTTTAATTAATATATGTCTTTTTGACTCTTTTATTAGTGTGTATTTTGGGCCTTTCGTATGAGTCTAAAGTCTGTTGGCCACCTGATCTCTGCACATGCGTGTGTGCTCATGTGGCGCACACATATACCCTAAGGCCATATGTGTGCACCACATGACACTTTGAAAAATGCACTTGTGCGTTTTTCAAAGTTACTGCAAATGACCATCAACTTGCAGTTGATAGTAATTAGCATTTCCTAAATGCGAAGTCGCATTTAGGAAAGCCTTTGATGCATACCAAATAGGGAATCACAATTTGCGATTCCCTACAAGCATTCGCGATTTAGGTAATCTCAAAATTTGCGATTACCTACATTGCAAATGGGTTGTGGGTTGATGATCCCAATTGCTTAAATACCGGTCACAAAGGGGCCGATTCTGCGAAATTGGCCCATTCGCGATCGGTATTTAGGTTGATGCATGTGTCCCATTGTCATTTACAACGACAATAGCTCAAACTCTCGCAAATGCAACACCTACTGGCATTGTTGTTACCAGTTGCAACACCACATCAGCTTTTCATGGGAGAGGGAAGAAAGCAGCTTATGACTCCTGGATGTTACTCCTGCATTTAACTTTCTTTCAGATCGACCAAGTTCTGTTGATCCTGTTCACTTCGGAAATTTTG
The DNA here is from genome assembly GCF_964261635.1 of Lissotriton helveticus. Taxonomy (NCBI): domain Eukaryota; kingdom Metazoa; phylum Chordata; class Amphibia; order Caudata; family Salamandridae; genus Lissotriton; species Lissotriton helveticus. The sequence goes on from NC_136059.1 coordinate 557,104,682, forward strand.
AGAGATTCATGGTACTAATGTATAGCTGCACTTGTCCGCTGCATGAAATAAACGGTGATCCCCAATTTATGTTTGCAAGTGAAAACTATTGAAAACATCCCACCAACACAAGATGCACTTCTTCAACATGTTAAATGATCTGCGTATCCAGGGGGCCAGTTTGCGGTTATGCTTTAGTGCCCATGCAAGAGTTGCCAAATTTAAATGGTCGGGCGGAAAGCAGATTGATGGAGTAACTGTTCCACACTGGACAACCATTCCAGAGGCATCTACGGCACGCAAAGAAATTATTTGTTGTGGGTACAAAACGTTGTACCCGAAATCAATGTAAATGCTCAAAGGCCAGCCTCCCATGCACCGCCCTTTGCTTTTGCAGTAGAAACTGGTATCAAGATTAAGACAGTATACAAACTTGAATAATCATTGTTTCATATTAAATAAATGTTATCAGGGTTTAATATAGCCTTGTATTGTTTAATTACAATGGAAACATTACCCACCTGTTCATATTATGAGCTCTATGGATATAAATGATGCAAATTATAAGTTTACTGTTGCTACAGTGTATGTTACTTATTCCTGGCATCCTTATTGGAGGCCATTTTGGATTTATATTTATGACGTTACAGTCTAGATCCAACGTGGGCATGCACATGACACGCACGTACATGTGCACATGAACTTTTGTGCCAAATCGGACGCGAATCGGAAGATTTAAAATGACTTTTTATATAAGTCAGCCATCATGGGTTTTGATTTTACTAATGCTAATGCGGGGAAAGCATTAATACGAAAACAAGTTACTTACCTGTAACTACAGTTATCCAGTGTTAGTATCTTTCATAAATTCACATGCCTGAATCATTCCCCGTCGCCGAGGTGGGAGTCCCACGGTAAACACAAAAGTAGTGGCAAAGGTAAATAACAGTAGTAGGCCCCAAAGAAAAAGGCTCAAGGCCTAGATCTTAGTAGCCTATCTACATCATTATGCTAAAAGAACCTAAAAATTGGTCCCAACCAATCAGCACCCTCTAGAACACTCTCAGCAGAGCCAGTTCTCCACAGATTTTCGTTAGCACAAGTGGAAAATAAGTATCCCAAAACATAGAGAACTGACTCTCCGGGGAGGAGGGTGGGTGCATGTGAATCTATGAAAGATACCAATATGGGATAACTGTAGTTACAGGTAAGTAACTAGTTTTCCTATCCAGTATTGGGGTATCTTTCATAGATTCACATGCCTGAATAAGAGTAGCAAGCAGTATACCAAGTATACAGTCGGTTGCGGATGGTGGGAGACTTATGCTGATAAACTTCCAATTGCATCCAGAAATTGTTGACAAAAGGTATGATAACCCCTACCTTCAAAGTTAGAAGCATGACCCATAAATAGGAAAAGAAAACATGCATAGTAATATCACTATATGGATATGTAAGTATTATGCACATATTATATACAATGAACATGTTATAATCGCAGAAATTTGTGTGTATCATGAACAATGACAACCATAGATAGTATTTAAAAGACCGAAAGGTACCTGAAAACTGGTCTCAAAGAAAAAGATGGCATAGGACAGCCAGTCCAACCGCCGCATCCTCTTGACATGTAGATTGAAGGCAGTAATGTCTCGTGAAAGGGTGGACATTTTTCCATGTCGCAGCACAACAGATATTTTCTAGAGTCACTCCAGCAAACAAAGCTGTAGACGCTGCCACAGTTCTTGTGGAGTGGGCTTTGACTTTTCTTAGCAATGGCCTGTTAGACTTGTCCTGACAGAAATGGATTGTAGATGCTTTCCATCTGCCAATAGTGGCTTTTGTGCCTGCAGTTCCCAGAGTAGCTTGTCCGTAAGCCACAAACAACTGGTCGGATTTTCTAAAGGTCTTTGTTCTTTGTGGATAGAACTTTAAACATCTTTTGATGTCAAGAGAATGTAAGGTTCTCTCCGCTGGTGTAGACGGATTTGGAAAGAAAGTCTGTAATCTCACCGGTTCTTTGAGGTGAAACTGTGACGGCACTTTAGGTATAAATGTAGGATTAGTCCGGAGGGTCACATAATCCTGACAGAAATGTAGAAATGGTTCCTTTATAGTGAAAGCCTGAATTTCACTCACTCTTCTAGCAGATGTTAGAGCTAGAAGTAAAGTAACTTTCCACGTGAGAAACTTGAACTCAGCCTTGTGGATGGGCTCGAATGGGTGTTTCATTAACTGCGTGAGGACAGTGTTAAGTTCCCACTCCGGTGGAGGAGGCCGCACCGGAGGAAATGCTCGGAAAAGACCTCTCATGAATTATTTGATTAATGAGGATGAACATAAAGAAGGAAGCTTAGCACCTGTTCTGAATCTGGAAAGTAGGGCTAAATGGACTTTAACTGATGTAAAAGTGAGTCCAGACCTAGCCAGATGTAACAAATAAGGGAGAATTTGTTCCGCAGGAGCTTCTATCGGGTGAACCTTGTTAGCCTCACACCAATAGCAAAACCTTTTCCATTTCAGACGGTAAGTCTTAATTGTGCTCTGAGCTCGTGATTTAATTAAGATATCACGACAGTCCAGAGGGATGTTAAGGTCCTTGAATTCTAGGAAATCAGGAGCCATGTGTGTAAATTTAGAGACTGAGGGTCTGGGTGAACCACCTGCCCCTTGTTCCTCGACAACATTGTGGGTGTTGGAAGAAGACGGATCGGCTGGTCCTGGGAGAGTAACAGCAGTTCTTGGAACCAGAACTGACGTGGCACTGGGGTGCAATCAGGATGAGACGGCAGCCCTTCGATTTCATCTTGCGTAACACTCTCTGGATTAGAGGTATTGGGGGAAAAGCGTAAGCACAAATCCCTGACCATCGCATGGACAGGGCATTCCCCCTTGATCCCTGTTGAGGATATCTGCTGGTGTAATATCGGCATTTCTTGTTGTGCTTCATTGCGAACAAATCCAATGTCGGCTTGCCCCAAGTTTGAAACACTCTGTTCACTTGAGCGTGCTTTAACTCCCACTCGTGACAGTCCGATAGGGACCTGCTGAGCGTGTCCGCCAGGGTATTGTGGAGGCCTCTGACATGTTCCACTTTGAGGGTTATGTTGTGAAGTGTAACCCATTCCCACATTTCTTGAGCCTCTTTCGACAAAGTTGCTGATCTTGTCCCTCCTTGCTTGTTCACGTAAAACATGCTGGTGGTATTGTCCGATGAACCCACAATCCTTGTAATTCCAGGCTGTTGATATGTTGTTGTCTGTACTCTTGAGACGACTTGCCTTGTATCTGTAAATCCTGGAGATGACCTCCCCATCCTTCCATGGAGTCATTTGTTGTCAGAACAAAATCTGGGACCTCTTGTATGAAGGTTAGTCCTTCTGCTAGATTGGCTATTTGTGACCGCCAGTGTAGAGCGTTCACCATGCGTGGTGTGACCTTGATGTGGTCATTGAAGGAACCCACGACTTGCTGCCACTGAAGGTGCAGTTCTTCCTGTAGAGGTCTCATTCTGAGTCGTGCCAGCGGGATGAGATTTATGGCCAAAGAGAACATCTCCAGGAGCGAAGCAAACATGCGAACAGAAACTGACTTTCTTCTTGAAATCAGAGTTGCTAGCTTTTGAAGACGAACCTGTCGTTCGTGAGATAAGAATGCCTTGCACTAGACTGTGTCCAGAAGGGCACAGAGAAATGGAAGGACTTGCATTGGACGTAAATGGGATTTGCTTTTGTTCACAGTTAATCCCAGAGAGTTGAAGAGATGTTGCAGTGGCAATCTTGACTGCTTGCTCCGAAGGACCTTTGATTAACCAATCGTCCAAATACGGGAATACCTGGATTCCCCGGGGTCTTAATGCTGCTGCTACAGGAGCTAGGCACTTTGTGAAGATCCTTGGAGCCGATTTAGTCCAAACTGGAGCACTTTGAACTGATAATGGGTGCCAGCCACAGTGAAGCGGAGATATTTGCGATGTTTGGGATGGATTGGGATGTGGAAGTAAGCGTCTTCCATGTCCAGAGAAGCCATCAAATCTCCCTCGTTTAGGCAACCTAGGATCTCAAAGTGTGACCATGCGAAATCCTTGTTTTTGAGGAATCTGTTCAGGTTGCGAAGGTCTAGGATCGGTCGCCATTCCCCTGATTTCTTTTTGATCAGGAAGAAACGAGAATAGAAACCGGTCCGTTTCTGATGTGCTGGGACCTTCTCTATAGCATTCTTGATGAGCATTGTTAAAGTTTCCTTGAACAATAAGTGAAGACGAGGGGGAGGGGGTCCCTTGGGCGGAGTGGTACCCCTTGACTAGTCCTGAGCCGAGGGGACTAGTCAAGGGGTACCGACGGACAGAGCGGGTCCTCCATCCCTGAGCAGTGGCCAGGTGAGGTGAGGCATACTCGAGTCCCAAGACAATTTGGGAAAGAATTCCTTTTCTTGAACGCACATCCTACACATTGAAAATTCTACGCATGGTAGGATGTATAGTATCACGATTTAAATTCTGTGTAAAAACAATTTTTCACATATATTTCTAGTTGCAGTAGTGTGGTCCTGGTCCTGATGAAAGCCAGGTAGGTCATTACTTCCTACAAGGGCTGAAACATGTTGACCGTTTAGAACTTCTAGATGACAGTTATTATTTCAAACTGTCCAACACTCTGTTTTTAGACTTTGACACCATGATTTCTCCCTAATAAACCTTTCCTTATGTCATGGTAGTCAATTTTATATTGCACTTTTAGATCACTCTTACCCAGTCTTTCAACACTGCAAGTTCTATCCCACACCACAGAAACACACATATTCTATGGTATGATCCATCACTGGTGGTTCCTTTGGATTGGAGCAACACACAATACCATCAGGTGTGTGGCCCAAAATCTGGACCATCTTTTCAGTAATCCCAGATGATGAAGCTCTGCCATTGGGTGGGCTGATGGGATTCATTTAATTTCTTTTCTTTGCAAACACATCTTGGGTAATCACTGAGTTTACTGTCTTTACGCCCAAGCCCACTTATAGACCAGTGACATTTGTTGTTGTTTAGTGATACGTCCATTGTTCACCAGGTCTAGAACCCATTGATCGGAGGTATTTTCGCGGCACTTGTCCACAAATGATGATACTTTCGAAACCACGGGAATGGGAAGAGGTGTGATTGGCGCCCTGCGGAGATCACTGTTTTCTGTTAGAGTCTCGCCCTTGATTTTGCGATCGTTTCCGACCTCCTTGGCGAGAGAAGCCAGCCGTATTGGATTGCCGGTATGAAGATTGATAATTCTGTCTTTTTTGGGGCTGGTATTGTCTGTTCTGCTGGGTCTGGTGTCCTCCTCTAGAGGAAAAACCACGCGCCCTAGTGCCTCTGAAGGGTTAACGTTTGTATTGCAACAAGCCCAAGGATCATGCAGTATCCGTATCGGTTTTTATTGCCTGGAGGGCTTCATCGATGTGTTTTCCAAACAATGATTCGCCATCCTAGGTCATGTCTAATATTTTTGTCTGGACCTCCGTTCTGAAAGTTGTAGCTTTAGGCCAACCCTGGCATCTGATTACTGCTGCCCCAGCTAGTTGCCTGAAATTTGTATTAAAAATGTCCAGTGCGCAATCTATTGTTCCAGATGCCGCACGTTCTCCCTCCAGTAAGATTTTCCGTGCTTCCCGTCTTCTGTCCTCAGGAATAAGGTTAATCCACCCAGCCATATCTGACCACATTTGGCGGTCATAACACCCTATGATCGCTAGGGAGTTATCTTACCTGATAGAAGCAGCTGCCATAGTTGAAAACGTCTTCCCAATCAGATCAGCGCGGTGCCCCTCCTTGTCCGGCGGTGTAGTAATGGGTGTTGCCGGGTTCTTAGATCTTTGTTGGGCAGCCTGGGAGGTGACGGAATCTGGCTGAGTTTGGCCAATGAGACTGGATGGACTATTGGCCGGAGCACGATAGTTCTTATCTATCCGTGGAAGTACTGCAGGCACAGATGCAGGAGTTTTCATGATCTTGATACCTTCGTTCCATATATAATCAATTATAGGAACGGCCCTAGTAATTTTCCTGAATTCCTCTTTAAAATCGTGAAGGAAACATTCTCTTTGTTCAACAGTGACTGGTAGTTGAAATCTAGCAGCAGCTTGCTGCATGAGATTGTGAAATCCTCCTATATCTTCTGGTGGCGAATCAGAGGGCAGAGGAGTCGGTGGTGAAGGCATAGGGATAACGTAAGAATCCCAAGGATCAACATGAGGGTTCTCTGGCAATTCACCTTCTTCATCTTCCTCATAAGAGGAAGTATCTTGATCCTGATGAGGGCCCGGGGGCTGCTGTTCCTGAGGAGGTTCTGTAAATTGAAGCGTTGGGACCGGAGCCTCAGGTGGAGGTAAAGGATCCGGAACCGTCACAGGAGGAGGTGGCGTTTGTGGAATAACCTGCTGCGGGGAAAACTGCTGTCTATAATCTGCAAGCATGGCTTGCAAGTCCTGAATAAGATTTGGAGGCAGATGGCTGGTCTCAGACTGGCGAGCTTGCCTATGATATACTGTATGATGCGGGACGACAATGTCCTCTTGATAATATTGTTCATTGTAATCCTCCTCCTCCTCAGCCTGACATTTGATGTGCAGCTCAGAAGGATGATGAGCTATACCAAATGGTCCTTCGTCCTCCTCATCGTCATAATCATCATCCTCTTCCTGTGCATATGTTTCCAGGAGATGCGACGGAGTAAGAGGTGACAATTTGCAATAGTCATGTCTGTTAGAAACGGGTAGCGTAGTGCAGAGCGGGCGGGCCAAACTCCGGAGGAAATGTGTAAAGCATTTGCGCAGCACATACAGACGACACACAAGGCACACTACAAAAAGAGACCACACCAGTTTAGGTGAAAAACAGCATATGTATTATGCACAACACAGCAAGAAGTAATCACAGGGATGAACACGGCGCCAACTGGCACCTGGTAGTCATGTACACATTAGCATGACACATTAGGCAGGAACATCCCATTAGCATCAATAATGAACGTAGAGCAGCCCGTACCTACTGGCAAGGTCAAGAACTTATACGTGTCTCACGATAGGCCTGAATCGCTGTGTGAGCAGGCCTGAAACAGCAACGCCTCAACATCTCCTTAGACAAAGAGACACAAGCTTTGTAGACTCATTGGCCAGCAACACCTTAAATCAGGCCCCTTATGCATAAAACCTTCTTAGTATTAGGTATAAACAGGTGAACATCATGGTATTATCATAGGCACAAGAACAACTTTTATACCAGACCAGCCTAAGCCCCCTTACCATGTAGGCGTCATCATGAGCAACAGAAGGGCATTTTTTATTTATTTATTTAATTTCTTGTAACGCGCTGGAATCAATCCCATGGGGTATCTCCGCGCTTTGTCTGCCAGCGTGTGTTGAGAGGACTAGGATGCTTTAAAGGGATTGGCATGCAGGCATGAAACACAATTAGCATGGGGCAATGCTGTCACTAGGCATTAATCACAATGTGCATAGATCCGCCTCACTGCATTAGACATCAGCATAAACCTTAGCAGCACTGCAATAAGCATAAAAGCGTTAGCATTAACACATTAGCATAAATGCACTAGGATCACCACATTAGCGTAAGTCACATTAGGATGGGGCATAAAACATTAACAGCCATGCAGTCATTGAGGGAAAGCGGCACACATTATAAGTGCCATCAGCCATGCAGGTTAGCCTTTGGCGCCACAGCGCCTGGGGAAAATGGAGTCCCTCTTCTGGACTCTGCAATTAAGAGTGCCCCACCATGTTGAAGCTGCCCGCTGTCAACCAAGCAGGCAGGGGGGAATCCCACACGCCAGGTTTCCCTCGTAGCGCTTTAGAGTCCCAGCGCTGCAGACGTCCGCTCCTCTTCTCCTGGGCACAGTTGTAGCACCTTGGCAGCAAGCTGAGCACAGTTAATGCGCATAAGGCACTATGGCAGAACCACAATGCAGCACACATGCAGGGGAATTGAAATATAGCGCTTTGACAGCACAGCGCTGCAGGCCTCAGCTCCTTTTCCCCTGGCACCCTGAATATAGCGCTTACAATGTGCTCAGTCTCACCAGGGGCTTCAGGGACGACGGGTAGCGCTCCTCACCAGCAATACGAATATAGCGCTCACGAGGCGCTAGGTAGCTGCCACAGATTAAGGGTTCCACCTAAGGACATAGGGCCCACGCTCCTCTCTCCTCACTGGCCATCTGCATATAGTGCTTGGACAGTACAGCGCTAGAGTGCAGGCAGGGGGAGGGTACAGGCAGTCCACATGGACGGCTCATGAGGCGCTAGGTCCCACCAGCAGACTCAGGGACAACAGGTCGCGCTCCTCACCTCCTTCTTGGTGCAGTCCAAGGTGCTCCTTGGCAGTCAGTCAAAGCGCTAGCCTTCTCCAGGCGCTAGGGAGCAGTCAGGGCCCAGGTGTAGCGGTCACGAGGCGCTAGGGCAGGAGAGCAGGCAGGCAGTGCTAGGTCAGGTAAGCGGTCAGTGGGTACTCATCAGTACAGGACAGCAGCTCCTCGGAACCATCATCCCCTGTAACGTGGCACTCCTCCTTCTACAGCAGCCTGAACTCCAGCAGCGGGCTCTCACTGGCCCTGTGGAAAGTGGAGGGGTACAGATGGGCTCAGGGGCCAGTACACAGGCCCATGCAGCGGCACCTCCTGGCAAAGTATCCCCTCTCAATCGAGTCCACCTTCAGTCTGAGCACATGGCATCTCTACTGCTCTACATATACCAGAAAGGCTGGAAGCTTCTAGAAGGTCCCTGGCAGTTCCAGCCTCAACTGTCACTGTGGGGAGTATAGAGCACCTTGTCACTTCAAACACTAGACCGCTAACCCACCTCAGTCAGGCAGCACAAGCAGACAGAAATGGCGTCCATTTTAAAAGTGACATTTTACCAAGGTGCATTTCTACAATGGCGAAAATGACTCTGCGCACGCCATTGCGCAGCATGTATCACTGCATCTTGCACCACACATGGCCTATACATTCCTCTACCATGGGGGAGATATAGGTGCATACACCATTGCACAGCATTTAACATTTGCATTTGAAATACATCCACATGACATGTTGATTCCCACAAAAGCGAAAAAATTCAGGGGAAAAAGGGCCAAGTCCAACAATGTCTTTGAAATGTTTTGAGTTGAAAGCTCCTAGAAGGAACAGACGTTCAATGAGATGGAACCACAACTAAAGCCTTATATGGAGGAGGTAAAATCACTGTTGATGGTATGGTCGTCGACGGGCTCTCTGTCAAAGGACTTGTCGTTGACGGGCTCTTTTCTAGTGTCGTTGACGAGATCATAGTCAACGGGTTTGCCAATGTCGACGGGTTCATCGTCGACGGACTTGGGATCTTCGACGGGACAGTCGTTGACGATATAGTAGGCAACTGTGTCTTCATAGATGATACTTTCGTCGACGAGTGCTTCGATGATGACTTCGTCGATGAAGCCTTCGTCGACGATTCTTCAACGACGGTCTTTTTTGACAAGATAGTAATCCTCGTCGACAGTATAGGAGGTGTGATAGATGTAGTTGAGATAGTCTCCGTCGACGAAGGAGCAGAAGTGACAGAAATCGTCCACAAAGGAGGGAAAGCCAGAGATTTTAAGAGGCTTTTACTCATTGTTTTAGTAGATGGTTTCTTAAGAGTCCTTGAGAGCAGAAGTCTGAGGAGACTGCACAGACACAGAGGAGGTTAAGGGAGACCTCTGAGAAGGGCCAGAAGCAGAGTGGGAAGATTTAAGGTGTTATGTCCCCTCACTTGAAGAACTGTCCTGTGATCTAGCTCTCTTGCTGGAAGTTGAGGCTCTATCATCATCTTCAGCCGAAGAAGATTTAAGCCACAACAGGACTCTTGCCTCCCTATCCTTGAGAGTTTTAGGAGGGAAGGTACGGCAAATTTTAAAATCTTTTGCCTCATGTTTAGGGTAGAGGCAGTAGATGCAGTCCTTATGTTGGTCATCAACATGGACTCTCTTCTTGTTGCAGGTTCTGCAGGGCTTGAACAAGGCCTTCTTGTATGACATCATGAAGAAAAAACTGAGTGGCACTCAGGGAGACTCCCTTCTACACGACGTACGGTGAAAATATGAGGAGAACTGGCTCTGCTGAGAGTGTTCTAGAGGGTGCCGATAGCCGATTGGTTGGGACCAATTTTTTGGTTCTTTTAGAATAATTATGTAGATAGGCTACTAAGATCTAGGCCTCAGGCCTTTTTCTTTGGGGCCTACTACTGTTATTTATCTTTGGCACTACTTTGTACCTCAAGTATACCCTTTTGTTTCCTGCCAAGCTTCGAGACATTGATGGGGACAAGACCCATATATTTCAATCTCCGGGAGACATCTGGACCGGTCTCCATGCAAAGGATTTGTTACAATCAACTCCACCGAGACAAACCGAAGGTGACTGGCTGTTTCCTAAACCTCGGCACCGCAGACGTCGCCCTCCTGGATCATAACCTACCAAAGTCCAAGCAGCAGAGGCGCAGGCCTCGCAGTGGCAGAGGCCTCGCTCCACACTATGGAGTCTTTTGCCCCCCACCAGGATAAGTACTCTTCGGAGTCTTGATCAGACTCAGGTGACTCCCACTCCTCGTCGACTGGGGTTCAGAGTGGATCGTAGGTCATTCCAAGGTCAGCTGATGACCTCTCAGTATGTGGCCGAGGTTGCGACCCTGGCCTCAGACCAGGCGGTTATCCCAAGACACTCACTGACACCTCAAGATAAGAAGGTGCAAAGGCAATGTGACAGTGAGGTGATCTTGTACACAGGGCCCACATTATCGAGACACAGGACACTCCAACCGGACTACAAGGGTTGCACCAGACCTCCACTCAGATACCACGGCACGCACAAGTTCCTTCGTGGACTCTCTGTTTAAATGTCTTGCTGTGGTTTCCTTTCCCTTGAGACTGCTTTTGTTATTTAATTCGGGGATGTTTCTTGGACGGGCCATGGGTGGGTGGCCAACTGTCCTGGGGGATTGTGTTTCATTTTTATAATTTATATTTCACGAGTTGCTCTACCAATGTTTAAGCTAGTGCTTCCTACCTGCCGGCATGCAACAGTTCGACGCTGCACTTCCTGGGAATTCATGGGCTGGCCCAGGGGTGGGACGCGATTGTACACACCCCTCCCCTTTACTGACTGGTATGGCACACACCAACACTCACACCCCCAAATACCATAGCGTGACCTGGAATGTGTGGGGCATAGCCACACTGACTGAACGCTACCGCGTACATGCTCATCTCAAGCAGCGCTATGTCCACATCGCCATGCTCCAGAAGACGTACCTCAAAGCTGCAGAGTTGCATAAACTCCGCAATAAATGGAGAGGTCGGGTATATGGAACATAGCCCTTATCCTTTGCCCCCGAGGTGCTCATCTGGATCGCGCCGGACGTTCCTTACACCGTGTCTGCACATAGGGTAGAGGCGGCGGGCAGGTATGTGGTGCTGGAGGGCCAACTAGACGGGTCACCCCTAATGTTGGTCGCAATATATGGCCCAAACACCTGCAGGCAGAAATCCTTGACACCTTCACCACGCTGCTCCTTTGTGACCCGTCCTCCCAGCCCTCTGGGGGGGAGGGGGACGGGGGGGACTTCAATTATGTTCCGGACATGGCAGCTTGACCGCTTCACTCCCCCTCTTCGAGCTGCAGTCTCTGGGTGAGCCACTCAACACCTTGGCCAATATGTGAACTACATGCATCTCCTGGATGTGTAGCAAATACTCCTTCTGCTCCCACGTGCACAATGTGCACACCAGAATTGATCTCCTACTCTGCACCACCACCCTCAGCGCCCAGTTGGTCAGAATGGAGGTCATGGCGCACACCTTATTTGATCACTGCCCACTGCTGACCACTGTGTGGTGGGGCTGCTCGCATCCCCTTATACCCACTTGGTATCTGCAGGTGGAAGCATTGCTTGATCCTCCCTTCCGGGTTGAACTTGCCCAATGCTTGAAACTATACTTCACGCTTGATACCAATACCGCAAGGTGGTGGTGCGCGGCCATTGCATGTCAACATCCAGGGGGAACCGCAAGAGGATAACGGAAGACCTCCTGACTATTAAACAAGATATCCGCTCCATGGGGATATAAGGGGTCCAATCAGACAGCCATACCCGAACAACTCCAAGGACAGTGCAAGCAGCGGAGTGAAGCCAAATAGACTTTGAGCTAACATGATTGCAGGCGTCGCACAGTCCTGTAGCATGCCAAGGGGGATCGATCAGGAAGATTGCTTGGATGGTGACCAACAGCACACACCCATCGGTGCAATTCGTTCAGTTAGCGGATTGTTGTTGACTGTCGCTGGACATTAATCGTGCCTTTCGGGATTACTACTGCGAGGTCTATACAGCCCCAGCCGCATATTCCCGCATGATATGTCTCATTTTGTCCACCGCCTTCCATCTGAAGCACCTGGAAGCATTGCCACGGCGCGAGCTGGGAGAACTACTACAACTTGATTAAGTGCACAGAGCCATATCCCGAATCGCCCGTGGCAAGATCCCAAGTACCGATGGTTTACCCATCAAGTACTATGCTACCTTCTTTGCTTAGACCACCTAGCGTTGCCTCAATGTCTTTAAAGGGGATAAGACCCAAGGCCACATGCCAGATTCGCTGCACGAGGCCCTCTTAGTTGTTTTGCCTAAACCCGGCAGGGATCCCATGTACGTTCACTCTTATCGACCTTTGTCCCTGTTAAATCTGGATTGCAAAATCCTGGGCAGGATACTGGTGAATCGTCTTCTTCCAATCATACAAACGCTGGTTCTCCCAGACCAATCGGGGTCATCCCAGGCTGCAGCACATTCCTGAATGTGCACCACCTTTTACACCTCCTCCCTAACACCCCATCAGACACCTAAGCCCGGGTCGGTGTCTCCTTAGATATCGATAAAGCATTCGATACCCTGAGTTGGGACTATTTATTTTCCGCCCTCACCAACATGGGGTTCGGTCTGGTATTCCTGACTTTGGTTTGCACTATTTATACCAACCCTGTGGCATGTGTTAAGACTGGATAGTTAATATGGGCTGGGTTTCCCATCCGCAGAGGAAGGGCTGCCCCCTTGTCCCACCTCATCTTTGCTCTCGCCATGGAACCCCTGGCCTGCTAACTCTGCCAGTGGGGGGCAGACTGGGGCACTCGCGAGCGGAACATGTACCACATAATCTCGGTGTACTCCGACGATGCCCTGATGTTCTTGCGGGATGTGGGATCATCTCTCCCGGGACTCATGCGACTCCTGGATGACTTTGGTGCGCTGTCAGGCCTCTGGGTGAACTGGCCCTAGTCATGTGTGTTCCCTCTGTTGCACACTCCAACTGCTGATCAGCGGACACCCCCGGGATTCCGGTTGCAGTGGTGTTACAACACCATTAAATACCTGGTTGTGCAGATATACCACATCTAACACGGCCTAAAGGAGGGTAACCTAGACAAGCCATATTATCCATACATGGCAAGCTCTCCTTATGGCGCTCGCTTCCAATATCCCCCCTGGGTTGGGATCTCTAAAATGCTTGTACTCCCCAGTCTGTTATATTTCTTCACTGCTCTACCCATCTTGCTTCCCAGGAGCTTTTTTCGCAAACTCCATTGACTGCTTCTGGAACTGATCTGGAGAGCAGGCCACCGACAGGTGGCATTGACGATACTACAACACCCACTCCCTTAGGGTGGACTGGGGGCACCCAATATCGAGCTTTACTACGTCGCTGTGCAATTACAGTGGCCAAGTGGTGCAGCTGTTTATACCGGGTTATCCGATCTACCATTCGCCCTAAAATTGAAATTCGGTAAATGACAGTAGCCCAGGCCCACTAATTCCGTACTCTCCCTCAATTCCCATCTTGGACTTATGACTGCTGCGTCGGACACCACGGTGCATTGACTCAGTCCCGTGGAACGACGTGGCACTCACACAAATGGGGCACCTATATACTGAGGGTACCTTTATAACGCTCCAGGGACTGATCGAGACTTATGGACTGAGCGCTAGGCAGTTGCTAACCAACAGTGCTATACAGCGAGTGGTCCACGAGATGTGAGGCACTGGGGAGGTCGAACCGCCCCCATCCCTGGCCTTGAACATACTGTTGTGTTGAGTATTAAGGGGGTAACCCACAAAACACTACCCGACCTGGGTCAGTATTGCAGTACAATAAGTAAGTGGTCACTGTAGCAACTATTTTAGCGTAAAAGAAAATAATATAGCATTCACCACTTTTTCTATTCTTTTGGTGCACCAATTCAATTTAATTCCCGGCTCATAGACATCTAATGCGATTATAAGTCAAAGCACTTGTTATTGACAATGCAGTTGCTCAAGCATTTAACAGTGCGATACGTATTTACAGTGCTCTTGATATAGAGAGAAAAAAGGAAGGGTTGGGAGACAGGTGATGACCGTGTGAGTGAAGGACAGGGAAAAGGTGTTGCAACATATATACATCAGTTGTACATGATATGTAACCTCTCCGTCCTAACATAGGTCAATTGTTCCCAGGAATACACATAACTCTAATGAACATCTACTTTTAGACAAATCTGTCATCAGAGCTTGTGATGCGAGTGTGTGTTGTCAACGTTTCAACCCCTAGAAAGGAGGGTTAATTCAGTCCTCACAGTGGGGTCTTCATCAGCACAAGGCTGAGAAGGGCACCCGGAAGAACAGCAGGGTTACTCGGCTATATAGTCAAAAGAAAGGGGCTCGTGGATGGCTCTAACTCAACAATGGATGAAGACAAACTTCTGCATATGTAAACCAATCACTCGCAGAGGGGATAAATCCAATATTTCTCTTCTCTGGCCACCCGGATCGTGTGTCACAAGATGGGACTCAGTGTCACAATCCCCACGCTCCGACGCTACCTGGGCTCGGAGCTTGCAGATGGCTAAGACCGTTTTCATCAACTCACGGTTTCACTTAACTCAGGTCAATTATAGCCACCACACTTCTCTTTGCCCTGCTGGCATACAGAGCATGTTCCCGACACTGTCACTGGAACGTCCCTGTCGTAAATTGTGGAAAGCCAACTTCTTCCACACGGTGTGGCTATGTGCACCATTAGCACAGCAAAGGGCGGAAGTCACCACAGAGGTGGCGGAGCTATCTACGCACCCTCTCAACTCATCTCCAAATCCTGCTTATTAGGCCTGCACCCTGGGTGAAGGGCGACAAGCACTTGCACCACTTCATGGAATTGGCCTTTGTCCTGTTACAAGCAGAATAGTCGTGGCTTGGAAATCCCCTACCATGCTGGAGATCTGGGAATGGCTCCAAGTGCTGCTGACACGGACCAGAGCAGAGGCACCACCCGACCACAAGACCACGCAGCCAATTTACAACAGCCTATCCGCCCCTTTCCCACTCCTCCGTGACATGCCTGACGAAAACCGGAACCGCAAACTCGACTATCTTCCATAGCATCACACATGCTCGCTCACATGATTAATTGACCTCTGCCTTGAGGATGTGACACATGTGCACTGACTTTGCATGCTGCAACCGTTTATTAACTCAGAGCACTCAAACTATTGTGTCCTTGCTCCTTCCTTATCATTTTCCCCCCTTTCCTCCCCCCAGCTCTTATTTTTATCCCCATTTGGTTCATATGATTGAAGGTTGCGCAGTGTATCTTTCATTCTATTTTTTTACTTTTGTAATGATATTCCCGAGGCCCATGCTTGCCACGTATTTTGTTGCCACTTTGCAAAAACATATACTACGCAGAGAGTTCCACTGCCATTTGCTGTAACTTACTAACTGTGCTGTTAATACACAGATTTTGGAGATAAAACATTACTCAATCTGTTGGTCCAAGTTTGCTTCCAGAAGTAGCCATCAGAATGAATATGTTTTTGTAATGTGGGTAAATCTCCTGGAAGAGGGTGCCCTGCCGCATTTCAAGGCAGCCAGTAGTTCTGAGACTGTGAGGCAGTGCTTTCCAAGCTTTGACAGTGATGGAAGTAAAGAAGTAGCCTCCCAGGCATGTTCTCAAACCTGGAAAAAAAAGAGGTTGGGCTAGGACAAGGGTCCCTCAGTGCTCATACTATGTAACTCCTGTAGTTCGCAGAGGAAGTACAGAGAACTTTACGGCAGGGGCACAGGGCTTTTAAGATGCAACATCTTTGTATTGAAAGCCAAACAGGTACTTGAGATAACAGGAGATCCTAGACCACCTGTTCAGGACAGGATTATGGTGTACTGATGCGTTCTGATATGTTGTAATCTGTTGAGGATACAGACAGGCGAACCCATGAATCAAGAAATGCACTGATCCATTCTTGACAGAATAAATACCTGAACCATAGTTTTTATTATGTGTTCGGGCAGTATCAAACAAATCTTCTTAACAGCCATGAGGAAGAAACAATTGGAGGTATCCTCGTCAACATGAATGTGAAATGCCTATACTATGTGCAAGAATGATTAGGGTGGAAGAAGGGCACAAAGCCTCAAGTTACCAGACAGTGAACTAGAGGGGATACCAAATTTCAGTATCTCAGTTTTATTGTTATTGATGCACTGTAAAAAGAAAAGATGCTCTTGCAGCATAAGGATCAACTGAGCACCAGCAGAATAGGCATTGAAACTCACACCAAAAGAGTGAACAAAGGCGGCAAGAGGAGAAACAAACAGGTGTTCTTGAATGAAGAGTGGGAAGGGGCTAACCTGACAGCTTGAGAACTGCCATCTAACAATGCAAAAAGCAGCCATTAGCGGAATCTGGCCCTCCAATGTCAGCAAGGCGATCAATTAGGATGTTATTAGGCACTGTATCAAAAGCAGCAGCCTTATCCAAGAGAATCAAGGCAGATTCTCCTCTTGCATACAGTAGTCCAAGTATGTCACTAGCTGCTGAGTTCAGAATAGTTTCAGAGTCAAATACAGGGAATGTTACTGGCTTCTACAAACAAAGAAAGCTGGCATCCTAAGCTTTGTTTAATTTTAGCACAGGAAAGCAGAAGGAAAGTAGGTCTAAAGTTAGTCATGGGTATTATTTTGCATTTCACAATATAAAGCAGTTATTAGTATTTTGAGCGCTTTAGCCGATAATACCTTATGCAACATGTTTGATACACAATTGATAACAGATGGTCTGAGCTTGTCTGAGAAGTTGCTTATATCTGTTCCATATATATGTATTTATTAAAAAAAAAAAGTGGCTCGCAAACGTCTCTCAAAACTTTTACAGCGCATGTTGGTTGCAACTTCATCTTCAATTAACCAGAGAGCAGTAGGAGCACGTACAAGGTATTATGGACACTGTAAGACATTCAGCACCAGAATGAATATCAATATTAATATTACGAACAGAAGTATCCAAAATAGAGGAACTCAGTTGCGCATTAAGTTAAGAGCAGGGTCTTTTATGATCTTTTAAAATTACCAAGAGGTGGTGAATTGATCGAGAAGAATACAGTCATATGGTGTGACCAGGCCAATTCTGAATGGAGGTGAGCTGAATTAAGTGATGAACAGTGAACAGAAGAGACACGGTATGGCCAGCACAAAGAATGGGTTCTTCTACCAGTTGTGTTAGCTAATGTGTGATGCGGGACATAACACTGTCAAAGGCTTTGTTAGCTGAAGATTATCTATTGAGATATTAAAATATCCAATAATTAGTTCAGCAGTATCCTGTTTAAGGGATGTTACTCTCTCTAGAAAGGGGTGTGAGAAGGAATCAGATGAACACAGGACTACACTCTGAGGGTATCAATGTTGTAAGATGTGCTGATAGAGATTTAAAGCAGAACATACTCCATGTATGAGTTATCCCCCCCCCCCCTTCATGGAAAAGGGATAAACAGTAATAGAAGCTTTGCTAATAACAGCCATCCCATATACAGAGTGGGAGGGCAGATATCTAGTATAATCTGCTAGTTAGGGCCCGAATAGTCTTTTATCCAAGTTGTGTTAACAATCATCAAGTTGAAATCTAGTTCAGTGATTAGTTCAAGGATATCAACTGCATACTTAACCATGGAAAGAAAGGGAGTAGAGCACACCATAATAGCGGAAATTATGAAGATTTACAAGATGGCTCCGTGTGATTTTACTTACTAGCAGTAAGAGGCAAGGATGAAGTCGGAGATAAAGAATAGTTAAGAATATTATTGTCCAAAAGAAAATGACAAATGGAAGGTATATTATTTATGTAAACAGAAAGTTCATGCATAAGACAGGAAGGTAGAGGGAAAGGAGTAGGTATCTGTTTACCTTAGTCACGTTAGAGGGGAGAACATTGTGCAATGAAGGCACTAGAGGGGATGCCAAGATTACCAATGTAATTGTTTCATATAGCTTGTATATGCATTCCTAAACTGAAAGATATTAGCCATTCATCAGTTTGTATTTTAAGAGTAATTAATAGTGCAGATTACATGTGCAGAGTATACGTTTTGACACTTGGTAATGAGGGGGGGTCCTTTTTTGTCATGAGTCAGCAGAAATCCATATATCATTGGGATGTTGCTTTAGCCACATCATACAGTGTTTTTTTCTATTGGGTATAGTTATTGAATGAGTAATCCACTTCTAGTTTGTTGTTCCGCGGACTCAGCTCATTGAAAGTAATAATAAAGCTTTTAAGAGCTTTATTACGCAAAAATGGGGTTGCAAGACCCTGGCATAACAACATGTACCAACCAGCTGCTCATTTTCACATTCTGACTCACCTGGTATATTTTTCTGCTCAGAAGACTCATATCACAAACTCCCCGACAACACAACATATTTTTTTGCTGCTGCTAGACTCTATTGAGGAATAATGGTCCATCCAAAATAGCAATTCCTCATGGGTGTCCAACATCCACATGACCAGGCTATGCTAGGACTACTACTGACCAATTTACAGTTGTGGAGTACAAGTATTTTTACCAAAGTGCAGTAGTATTAGCTGCACACATTCATTGTGGATATGAACTTGGGGCAAGAATCCCTCTGTGTGCCTTGTTGTGACCTGCATTGCCCATACTTCTCCGAAATCATCATAGGCATTTTTACGATCAGGGAAGAGCCGCTGCAGTCGCCACTGCTGCCACTGGGGACTTTGAATCAAACAACCCCCCCTCCCCCCTTTTTCCTCACCTGTGCCAGATTCCATCACAATAAAGGGCGCTCTGAAGTGAGGATATTCTCAGTGACCTAAGTATCCCGACAAATAATCTAATTTATGACATGATTGAGCTCACTCTAAAGGACGAGGTGTTAGGCCACAACCTAGTGGCTCTCAATATTCGATCTAGTCTCCAAACAACTCTCCAATTCAGTTCAGATACTGTTGGTCAGGTAAGGATTTACATTCCACCACACAGAGCAGGGGAGATGTTTATAAACTTTGGGTGAAGTGGATTGACTTAAGGGTTTTAACCAAGACCTCAAAGATACCACATGTGTAACACTAACAGATTGTAGTAGGCAGCCTAAGGTAGTGCCTGTCAATGCACCATCACCCTTACTTTACCCAAGTTTCCTAAAGGCTTTACTTGCTATTGATTTACCTAATAACATCAATCATTGGGCACATCTAGTATTACTACTACATCTTCAGTCATTAAAATTAACCTGCCTGTTGAAACCTCAAATTTACACGTGTATAACTTAAGTACTGCTCCTACTGTTTTGAAGCCCCTTCTCCCCAACATACTATCTTGGAATGTTGCTGGCCTCAGATAAAAACTGGTTCAACCAGACTGGAATACATTTATGGAGGAGCATGAAGTATGCTTGCTCCAAGAGACTTGGAGCATAGACGTCGTTTATAAATCTGGCTACCTTAATTATTATGTGCCAGCAAAATCAAGCTCAGTTGGGAGAGCCTCAGGAGGTTTAACCACTTGGATGCTAGCTTCTCTTATCTGTAATATCGCCCAGTTGAATATTGACTCTTTAGACATACTGGGGATTCTACTAACATTTAATAAAAAATTTCATCTTGCTATCTTTAATATGTATGCAGGAGGAGAACAGGGTGGCCTAGCTTCAAAAACTATGCAAGCCCTAGAGGATTGTCTCGAAGAACTCTACCCCCAATGTCACCTCATACTAATGAGGGACTACAATACGGCCTAGGGGCCCCTGCCTTATTATGATGTTCTGCTTACACATGCTCAGCTTACATGGCTGCTCCCCGGGGCCACGACGACGGGGGAGGAGGCTGAACTGCCCAGACCCTGCTGTGAGTGGACTGCGCGGCTCTCAGGGCCGGAGCTCTGACTCCGTGGAGGCCCAGGGGAGGAGACGCTCAAGTTACGGACACTAGTTACGGCGGAGTTTTGTGCCGAAGATTTTACCGTGTTGGAACCATGGCATCAGCTCCAAAATAGCCGACGCTCCCGATCGCAGCATCTGGAGGTTCATCTGCCTTCTGCGCCAATCGACCGATTCTTGCGGATGGAGGCCGTTTGTGCCTCTCAGCTCACGGTACCCTCAGGTCCTAGCTGTATCAGCGGTGTATTCGTCCTTCATGGCGATAGCTCCCGTGATACTGCCTGTACCTGCCTGACTTTGTAATGGCGGCTGCAGTGTCCCTCTATGCCCGTCCACACTCATCTCACCACAATGGTTTGTTTCCTGAGCGACTGCTCCCCTAAAGGATGGCCCCTCAATGACTCTCATGACATTTTCTATTCCAGGTACCCATTTATTTCCTACCTTATTAGCCCAATATGATCTGCGATGCGATGCGATCAATCCCTCAACGCTGCCTGACCCTAAAATGGTGACCGCGCTAGCAGCGCTTGCACACTACCAGTTCTCTTTTTAACTGTGCACATGTCTAGGTGAGTTAACCCTGTGCCTCACTCGTGCAAAATCCACAACTCATTGCTTGCCAGCTGCCCATGTGTTGTTTGGGTTCTATAATGATCGCAATAGACCTCATCATTATTGACTCTCTTCTCCCTGCAAATAAAATGGCGCTCGCATAGTGGAAGCCTGACATTCCACATCATTTGTGATTTTACACACCACACCGATACACTTCATACCAGATAGTGCAGAAGCCTGCCAAACATCTCTCCACCACGTTGATGGATCATTCTAGAGTACAGGAACTACTGAGGGAGGCATGGAACGCGATGCTGCACGGTATCCCCACATTACCGAGATGACCTAATGCGGTGACTGAATTTGGCACTGGACTTAGTGACTATTTTACCACATCTGGGCTATGGGCCCCCTTACTCTAACTTCTTGGGCTCCCATGTGGTACTTCCCTACCACTGCCGATTTGCCAGAAGTGATTGCTTCCCAGCCCCCTGTTTCCACACCCCTCCCCCATTCCTCTATTGCTTTTTTGGGAACTTGTTTCTTCTGTGTCTGACTATGCTACTGTAATCTGATGTAAGCATGAAAAAAGAAATCCCCGTTATTCCGAACCGCTGAGACCTCAGTAACATGGCTGATGCCCGGTGGAGCGGCCAGACAGCTATAGAGGAGACTGACCCGGGTTCACACCCTCGGCAGTCACCTACCTAGCCGTACATTGGGCACATTTCTCCCCGTCTCCCCGTTGTATCTCCTTCCTCCCCCGACTAATTACTGTAACATTATTATTTTTTTCTTCCATTGGTCTATGTTTTACTATGCTCCGGTAACAGATGTAATTTGTAGCTTGTAATGCAACGATCCATATGTAAAGCGCTCGGATACCTACGGGTCTAGCCAGCGCTATATAAAACTCGTCAAATAAATAAATAAAGATTTAGGGAGTCCCATCCCTGGAAATTGCTCCAATTAAAAGATGGAGCCAGGCTGCAATTCAATTAAAGGGTCTCAAAATAGAATTTAGGATTAGGGACGAACTAAATCAGATTGTACAGGTGCATTCACATTTAACAAACATACCCACACTAGTCGCATAGATTATATTTTGGTCAATTTAAGATTGTGATCACTTGTTAATGGCACGGTTATCACGCACAGGGTTGAGAGCGATCATAATCTGCTACCCTTTCAATGATAGCTCTCTGTACCAGCCACCATTCTGGTTCTTGCTCCCCTTCCCCCTTAACCAGGGATCTCGAACTTACATTTGACATGCGCCGTTTGAAATGTCGAGAAATAGCTGCCTATCCGTACATTTTCACTGTTGTAAGTCAGGATTTGTAGGATATGTTTCCTAAAATTCACAATGGTGGCCCTATTGGCGAGGGCTACAAGGACATTAGTATTTGACTTCGCAACGTTTAAAACATTTTAACATATTTTACTATTTCTGTCACAAAATCAAAATATCCAGTTAAGAAATCTAGCACATGGTTCAATGGGGAATACCAACGGCTTAAAAGCTTAGTGGTGCAGGCCACTAAGGCTAAAGGCATAGGCCAAATTTGTATCTGTAGAAATGTGTATAAAAAGCACATCGTTAATGCAAAAAAGGCCTAAAGGCCTGGGATGAGGAGATGTGGCAGGATCTAAAGACGCTTCCTCATATAGGGATTCTAACAAATTCTGGACACCGGTATTGAAGGGCGGCAACACTGCCACTTTGGAACCCAACAACTATGTCTCTACATTTAGAGTGGTTTGGCCCCTTTCAGAACCTCTATTATGATGGCTCTACAAGTCCGTTAGATGTATCTGACACATTAGATTCTCTTAATTTCACTTCAAGAGGTAGGGTTGCTGGCCCGGACGGTCTCCATGCTGCCATTTTTTATCACGATATTGAAGCATGGTCCAAGTATACCCTTATTCTTGGTAATGCCATTGCAAGGGGAGCCCCTATTCCAGATTCCTAGAAAGACGCCATTGTGTTACCAATTTTGTAAAAGGAAATAGGTCCCAGCCAGGTGACTATAGGCCGATTAGCCTACAAGACCACACGCAAAAGATTTTTAGATGTTACGTATTATTTAAGATCCAGGAACGGATAGATGAAAATAATATTTTAAGTCCTTTACAGGCTGGGTTTCAGAAAAGAGTGTCAACCGTTGAACAAGTGCTGTAATTTTTTGTTATTTTATTGGAACAGTTGTAATTGACAGGGTCAACCTCTATGGTGGCTTTGTAAATTTAAAATTAGCCTTTGACTAAGTCCCTCGTTTAAAACTATGGCAAGTACTTAATGACAAGGGTATGCCTCCCTCTTATTTTCGATGGTAATAAGCTTAACATGATATGAATTGTGCTAGAATTGACTAAGGCATGCAGAATGAGATGGTAGAGAAAGTCCCAGTGTCCAGAGGTGTTCGCCAGGGCAGTTTGCCTGGTCCAACCTTCTTCTCACTGCTCTTAAATGACATAGTACATTGCTTAACTTTACCGCACACCGACGTCACATCTTTGGCAATATGAAACCCCACATTCTGCTTTTTGCTGACAATACCCCGTTGATTTCCAAGACACCGAGCGGACTTCAAAGACTTGTGAATAATTTTGGTGAGTTTTTATCGGGCTCGGGCTGGCAATCAACACTGCAAAGATTAAATTGATGTTTTTTTTAACCCACACCCTCTAGAGAGGGCTGATTCCTTCGTCTACCTGGGTGTTACTCTGGTGCTACCATGTCTTGGAAGCCTTGATCTACTGAAGTGGTGATTCAGCACAAACAGATAGTAGGGGCAATTTCCATAGAGCACCTAGCCTCCTTCAGCAAACAGATAGCACCGTCCCTTCAGATTTATGAGGCGAATGCGTTGGGCTCTGCCCTCTACGGGGCAAAGCTGTGGGGTTTTGCTAACATTGACGGGCTAATTAAATCTGAGAATAAGTCACTAAGACCATTTTCCAACAGGCAATCCCCATCATCCCCTGACTTTAGATATGGGTATAAAAAGGGCAGAGGACAATTGCAGATTGCGCACGCTGTTGTTTTGGAGGCACCTTTGGTCCACCCCAAGTTAGCTCATTATACCATTGCACTTCAGGACGTTATTAAATCAGACCATTTTCACAAAATTCATTGGCTTAATTATATCAAACAGTCACTTATTTCCATAGCTCTAGTCGATCTCTGGGGGTTTAATCCCTTCCAAAGAACCTCTGAAAAAGACCTATTGGTCAAAAACATTGTCTGACGAAGCCCACAAAGCCGCCAGTGCTACCCTGAATGGTGAATTCCTTGACTTTAAATCATTTTGTGTCTATCAACAGTTTTGAAACTCTATTACAGTGTCAATGGAAAGGAAACTGTACTTTCAGTTAAGAGCGGGCACCTTAATATTAAAATCATTTACTTCCAAATGGGTGGCCTCAGAATCCCTGGTTTGCCCGGTTTGTAATTCTTCGAAGTCCCCCATGTCCTTTTGGCGTGTCCTGTGTATACCCGTGCACATTCTTTTCGGCTCTCGCCTCTATGTAAAGAGGTAGGCACGAGAAGTCATAGCACTGCCCTCTGCATACTTAGATCTGATTGTTGGCCATTATATGCTGGTGCGGTAGCTAAATATTCGGGTGGTATGTGGCTGGTTTGCAGGATGGCCATTTCCTCACATACTAGATAGCTTGTTCTTATTGCCTGCCTCATGTATTAGGTTTTCTTTCTTGGTTCTTTCCTGGTTGACCGTTTTGTATTTCAAAGTCTATTTGTATCGATGCTGCTTTAATCTATTTTTATTTTACGTTTTCTTAATATTATTTTTAAACTCCATCAATGCTGTATTTTGCATATACTTTTATGGCTTTTGGCAGCCGAATTAAAGTTACTTTGACTTGGCATTAGTTGATAAAAGATGGCAAGGGGTAAAGCCATTGCTTGAAATGAAATTCTTCCTCCGATCATAGTTAAGAGAATCTAGAAACTGCAACGAATGAGGCTAATAAATGGGAAGAGAAGGAAATATTCAACCACAAAATTAATCAAAGTTGGTAGGGGTTTCCCACTACAGTGAATCCCTCCCAGCATGTATTTGTGTTAACATGCATGGTCAAGTGCAAAGTGACAGGGGTATCAAGACGAGAGTGGAGCAATGGCTTTTAAATATTTGTAGATATTTTTTTAAAAAGATTATATATTACTTGAATGGTGTGAGATGTAATGGAAAGTTGCTTAACAAACCACTGGATGGGACAGGCAAGGAAAGAATGTAAGACAAAACTGGGAACTTGAGATACCAAATAGATGAGGTTGGTAGAGTAGACAAAGTAATGCAAAGGTTTAAATACTAAGATCAGTTAAGGAGATGACACGATTCAGGTGGTTCCTAAATAACTTTAGGTAAAACAGATCCACAAATTGTTTACAGGAGTGACATAGGTTATGCACTCCCCCCTAAGATGTAGCAGAAACCGATAGAATAAAAATTACTATTTAGAATACACTCATACACTGTGTATATGTGAAGGAACGTTATTACTCAACGCTATGGGAGCTGAAAATCAGTAATAAATATTATAAATGCAGATGCGAACTGTGTAATGCAATTTATTAGTATTGCTGAGAGTGGAGACAGCCCAGAACTGAAAGGATGGGCCTTGAGTGGGTTATGATCACCCCTGCCCCACAATGGTAGTAGACAGCCTATTCCGCTACTCGCACCCGATCTGAATATCTAGATTATGATATGCAGTGTTTATGAAGAGAAGCACGTAACCAAAGCAGGCTGGGTTTAACCTGTGTAGTGAGATAAAATCTTGTAAACAAGCCCTGTGAATGTAGGCAAAGTTACTTCTCTACTGTAATTTGCACATGGAATCTGTAAACAGTGGTTTCTCAAGCTGTATGTGCTGGACAATGGTATTGAAATTGATAATTTCTTTTGGGCTGTAGTACTAAATGAGTAACTGTGTGTTAGTACGAGTTATTTGAATGCAACTTAGTTTCTGGTGCCTCTCATTTTGCTAAATAATTTCAGCATCAATTAATCACTTTGCGAATTCATTACTATCTCAATTTACAGTTCTACTTTGATATCTCCTAGTGGCCATGCCTGTGTCCTCGCAGCAGCAATGAAAGATATAGAATAGGAGGTGTGTTGGTGAATCGCTTTCTGCCTTTCTAAAGAATCCTACCAGAGTGAGACCATGAAGTGTAGTCTTCTGTCTGCACCGCCACATCAGTCTTCGCCTTCTCCCTCTTTTTTCTTTCATGGATTTCTCTGCTTAGGTCCTCTACCTGCAACAAGGAGCCAAACACCAGCAGGCATTCAGTATAAAACGAGGAGGCAATACAAGCAGCACTCTTCTGTTCAATCAGTGATGTCAGAGAGCAATAGCTATCCTAAATATTATTAAAATGGTTATGCAATGTACAAATCGCACAAAGCTGCAAAGACATGGCTTCCTTACACTCTTAGGAAAGCGAAGCATAGCCACTCAGCAGACTGTGGCTGATTATAATCCTCACTTTCCACGCAAGTGGATAAGGATTTGTGCTCCGTGGTGTACACACAGTGGCATTATGAAATTTGGAGACTGCCCTTGGCAACCACCTTCTGCTTTTGGAAAAAGGCTGCAATTAAAACTGAAATGCGTGACTGGCAATCAAACATGGCGATACAACATTGTTGTACAAGAAAGAATCCTGAAATACAAATGTTCCAAAAGTGGAATTCCTCGCAACAGAGATCTTTTACTTTGAAGTGGCCTAGTAGCGCTTACAGAAGGTTGAAAAATTATGCAAACACACAGGGTCTCTACATGTCTCCTCCTTGCAAATCACATTTAAAGGCAAGTAACTGCTATGTTTCCTTGATCCTAAATGTATTATATAGTTTCTACAACTTTTGTTGCAGTATTTATTTTTCACCTACCAACACATTACCAAGACCACTATACAGGGCTGCTTACTTTCGGTGAGCCAGGAAACACATTACTAAAATATTTAAGATTTTTTTTCTAACAAGCTGCTTCCATTCCTCCGTTACCATATGTAGGGCTCTTAAGGGTTTGTTCCTGTCATGCAGATTTTTCCCTACATGTTGGGTCACTTGCCGGCCTTATGTAGTTCTCTAGGTTCAAAATTAATAAACATGTAAATACCACCGAAGTCCTTTTCCATTTGGATGGGGTTGCGGGTGACACTTCTTCCACATTCCAACAATGGTTGGCAGAGCCCTGGGAATGAATGAACACAAGCTGGCTTAAGTTTAATTCTGACAGAACTGATGTCAAAAGTTAGAGTTGCACGCAGCTCCAGGGCCTATCATTCTGATCTTTAGAGTTGGTGTGCCTGTTACCATGTGCCTGTAAGTGTGGGGATGAACTTATGCATCATGTTCGATTTTGGATTGTGGTTATAGCCATAAATATCTGTTATGACTTCTGTCTGTTTTTTCTGACTCAGCACAATCCTACTGTACCTCACCCGCTCAGGATAAATATTTCATAGAGGGGTATCACAGTAATGTGTTTCCCCCTCAGTCTACTTTCACTTTGTTGTTGTTGCAGGGATAGAACTCCATGGGAATTAATGTCTTGTCATTCATTCCCTTATGCCCTGAAAAACTCACGTCCTTCTGCTGGTCAGCTGTGTATTTAGAGTTCCTTTAATACCTTTTAAATATCTTTAAAGAATCCAAAATCTTGACTCACCTTATCTTGGACATCCCGAAGTCCGTAAACGTCTCACAACTGGACTCCAAGGCTAAATGCTTTGTTCACTTTGCCACTTAAGAGCTGTGCCAACAATTACCTCAAACAGAAACATCAGGGTTGCATCCTATACGTGATCTTTGCTCAGATTGTCAGAAACAGCAACAGGAAGAAAGACGGCTGCACCTTTTCGGGTCCAAATCCCAGCCTGCCCCACTGCCTTTAATCTCCACCCCAGGATTCAGGCTACTTTCAATAATTACAGATTCAGGAAATTTCTTAAAATCTAGCTATGCTTGAGATGAGTTTTTTCCACTTAAAAAATTGTCAGCGTAGGATTACTACATACATTCTTGATCCTACCTACCACAAATAAGAGGTGGCAAATCTAAAGCTACTCTGTGACACCCAGCAGTCTTTAAATAGGGGAGAGGAGTTTGCCTAACGGCTAGGGCGGTCAACCTCAAATCTGGAGAACCGGGTTCAAGATTCGGCAATGACGCTGAACATCCTGTGATTCTGGGCAATTCACTTAATCTCCCCCATTAATGTGTGTCCTCATGTAACGTAATTGATGCTATGTAAGGCGCTCCGATACCCAATACCAGGTCATGTTCGCGATATATAAAACTCCGTAAAAATAAATAAAAGAATAAAAAAATATCAAGAAAGGTCCAAAATCTAGCTTGGTAAGACTAGTACGAATTCAGTCCTAGAGTTAAATCAACTGCCTCACCTCAAGTGGTTCAGAAACAGGTATCCACAAAATAGAGGAATAGTTATTCCGTCTCTCCCTTTCATCTTCTTGGAACGTCCCCCAATCTCATTTTCTCGGACAGATCTCCTAGCTTTATATTCAACTAGCACCCATAATCCACGACAATATCAGCAAACTCACCAAATACAGTTCTCATTACATTCACCTTCTACAAAAGTTGAAACCACTAAATTCACCATAACTACATCACATCAATGGTCCAGACCTTTCACATTCTTTCACATGTATATGATGAGGACACCATACTCTTAGCTCTTTTCAAATCATTCTTAGCACCATTAACACCCATGCTCATTTCTGTGGCCAAAACATATACCATGTTTATTAGCTTTACTCGCCTTTTGTAAGGCGCTGAAAGTACAGACCTGATCGATGTTCATCTAACCTACCTCATTCGCTCTTCTCGTCCCCTTGTTGTTCATATCGTGTAATTTTGCCACCTAATAGTTATCGCTGTTGTCTATAAATAACTCAGCTCCTGGATAGCAAGGTCCACTATAAAAAAAAACTTTGTACAAAAATGGAACCAATAGTTTTGATTCAAACTGGATTGAAATACTAAGTAACAGTGGTTTGGTAGAGCGTCTTATTGGCATAGAGACAAGCAGTGATCCCAACAAAACAGGTATAACAAATCAACCTAAAGCCTGCTAGCATGTAGATCTGCCAACCTGGTGTTCCAAATGAACGTATGAACTGCTAAGAACAACATTCAAGCGGTTCCATTTGAGGGAATTAACAAACATTTTGCATGCTCGTTTAAACTCTGAAATACAAACAAATGCTTTCATAAAATTGGCAGATGAAGTGTTTGGGGGCTGGGCAATGGTATACAATCAGAGTTTCTCTACATTGAAAATGTGTTTCCTGTTGAGAGAAAAGGTTAAATGTGCTGACACACCTTTCACCACATTTACTTCTGATGCTATTTCAACATCCAGAAACTTTTTGTGAATCTATTCATCTGTCTCGAATTCTATATCCTCTCTTAAACAATGTGATTCTCCCTTCTCCCCAAAAGAATGCTTCAGTACTCAGTAACGTCTCCCTCTCCTTTTGAAATTGTATCATTTGACGAATGTATGCACTGAAAACTGTTCACATACTCTGTGGACTCTAAAAACGCTGGGAGGCATTAATATACCAAATCTCAGATAACACACATAGATATTAAAACAAAGGGATCTCAATATGGCTTCACACACAATCAGCAAATACACCCTAAAAGGTTTGCACACAACACTGCTTAGCTGTTTTTGCTGAGTTAGCTTTCACGAAGATCTATACATGAGAAAGGGTTTGTTTTTCAACATCTCTAGACATACATCGTGTCCCCAGTCTGTACAGTGAGTGCTGAGCCGCCAAGGTCATCATAACGTGCGAGCCTGTTTATCGGCGTGTCCGTGTAACACATTTTAGACACAACAATTTGCCAGCTGCAAGCCGAATAGGATTCTGCGCCTTTATCATAGCACACTTGCCAGAATTGAACACACTTGGAAGATTCCAGGCATGCAAAGAGACTAACCGATCCTGATGTAATTTACACTTACTGAGCGGACAGGTAAATGGGGTCCCCCTAAAGAATACTCTAGAGACCTTCTATAGATTTATAATACATAGTTCCTAGATAGGGACAGTGCTTTAAATAGGCGCCTTTATCCCCTGTTTGCAAGCTCATTGTAATATGATTCCTCCTTTTGTATTTTATGGAATTGTAACCATGCTGACCGTATTATTCTTAATCATATGAATGCTTATGTTGATTAAAATACTGCGCTTGAGATCACGTCGTTAAAATAAACATTTTAACCTTATCGTATCTCTATTTTACTCCTGTTGTGGACTGGTATGAAGGTATAACAAAAGAGTGTTCTCACTTCCCACCATTCCTGAGATAGTCCTAAGTCGCATGTTCTAGGTTGTCTAATCATTGGTTTCTTTGCTATAGGACGAAGAGCTAATGTGACACTGATTGCTAGTCTGGTAGGGGATTTTGGGTACTAAGGTGAGTTTCGGCACACCCTAATTCACTGAGGTACTAAGTCTCTGTGCACAGTTCTGTATTTGCGCAGAATCCCTGTAACATGGCGCCGCCAACGAGTGTGGTCGTATTGTGAGACACTTGAATAGTGCTTATATTAGTCTACAACCCCCTCACTATCGTTTCCCGTTGACGGTAGTGACGGATAAAAAACCTACCTATATTTACATAGATTGTTTCAAACTTGATACTTCTCAAAGGTTTCCTCTTTGAATTACTACCCAGTTGTGCATTATGGTACTGTATTGTGCTTCTCTATTACTGTTTCGATATGGCTGCGGTTGATATCCCGGCACACAGTCTTGTAGCTGTGCGTAATCATTTGCAGGAATACCTCGTTTCTCTGGAGGAACAGGCGGTGGTTTTTGTGGTCTCTGCTGACGTGGCATACCCGTTTGAGTTGTATTACTCATGGGTCACGTTTCCCGCGGTGGATGCTAATTCTGGTGTTTTTCACTCTTATACTCCCGCTGATGCTCCTACAGTGTACGCTCCATATCGGACAGTAGAAATTCCAATTTCTGTTTGGCAGCATGCCGTTTGGTTTAATGGCGCCCTCCCACATGTTTTTACAGTGGTCAGACAAGGACCGTTGTCCATTCCAGGCGCTACTTGGCCTGTGTTGGCTGCTTACACCCCCCATCCTCAGGCGGGTGCTATGACAGCTCAACAACTGCGACCTCATTATGCCTCTTCGGTAGCAGTTATTAGGGGTCTGGTACACTACATTACTTGCAACCTCCTGGGTAGGGCCCAGGGTGGTGCAGTGCATCCAGTTGGCGGTGGCGGACTTAAACTTAGTCCAGTCATGGTGAATGCCGTCATGGGCAAGTGTCCCCAGGATAAGGAAGAAATGCCTTTTTGGCTTGCCGAAAAATTTGACCAACTGGAAGCAGTGTTCCCAAATACTAATCCTGTTGAGAACCACCGGATTCTCACCGTGTGTTTGCAGAAAGACTTAGTGCCTGACGTAACTGAGTGTACAACTTGGTGGTTGATTTTTGTGGCAGTCTATACTAGGTGCTTTGGCACCCCGTCAATGACTGTTTTGCCCACTGTGATCAAGCATGTTCAGGATGAGCACGGACCAGAGGCAGCAGTGGAGTTGGGAATGCGACTCGTTGGAGCGTTTGATATGGTACGTGATCTCGTCCTTGCTAATGTCAAGGGGGATGCTATAAGTTTCCAAGGCGCTAATGCTCTTCGCGAGGCCCCAGACGCCGATAAACCCAGTCAGTTGCCGAAAATTATTACGGAGGCTTATAAGACCGTGGGCCGTAATAGTTTAGGTGTTAAGCCTTTCGCGAAAAAAAGACAAGCAACAGCAAACTCAGCAAGCGTTGTCTGATAAAGACGACCGCCGAAGGTTCAGAAACAAAATTGGAGTAAGAACAAAAAACAGGGGAAGCAGCAGCAGCAGCAGCAGAAACAGGGTTCCCGTCCCGCTTTGCCTACAGCTGCCCCTGTTAAGCGTAAATATGATTTGCACGACCGCAGTACTATTAAGTCACCTGATAGGTTTCAGGTTCCCGCTCTGACCCTGCTGGCCAGCGCGGCGGAGATTACCATCGTTCGAGAGGCGCTGTGTCCACTACTGAAGGTGACATAGAACGTACCATAAAAGTTTTTTTTTGGGAAAATCTAACGACTACATATGATATTTTGTTGGCGGAGGTTGACTGGCCTCCACCTTTTGTCTTTGCCGCTCCACAAGGGGAGGAGGTGATCCTCCCCGTTTTCGCGCATACTGTGCCGAAGGAGCAGGCGCTGCAATTTGCAGAAGATTGAGCTAAGGCGCTTGCGCCGGCGTCGTACCGTATTCACTGTGGATGGACAAATTTTCCCCTCAACATGAGATCCCTTTGCGGTCCATGCCACAGCCACAACCCCAATACCCCATACCGCGTGAGGCAAAAGCCTCTGTTGCCGAAATCCTTGAACAATTGCAAGGTGTAATTGAAACGTCTGTGTCTCCGATGAATAACCCACTTTTACTGTGACCAAGCTGGATGGTTCGTACCGTTTGGTGTTGGATTACCGCCATTGTCGTACGTATGCGGTGCAGAATACTCACAGCTCTGCTCTTGTGGATAGTCTTGTGCGTAAAAGGTTCAAAACCACGCTTGACATTTCCAATGGCTTCTTTGACCATAACTTTATCTCCCCTTAGTAGTCAGTGGACGAGTTTTACATGTGGCGGCAAACAACACCAATTCCTTCGATTGGCGATGGGCTATGAGAACAGTCCATGCATTTTTGCCGCCCAGATAGTCTCTCTTCTTGAGAGGCTCGTACACAGATGCATGTTCGTATGTGGATGAAATTTATCTCACGGACGACGAATTATGGCCGCATCTGTGCCATGTTGACCGCATGATTTGCCGTTTTGCAGACTTTGGCTATAAATTCAACTTTGCGAAATCGCATATTGCAGAGTACACAGTGTTGTTCCTGGGCTACGAGCTCAACAATGAAGGTAGAGGCTTGGCTTCTCACTTCTTGGAGAAATGCGCACTTTTGCACGCTCCCACAACGCTGAAAAAGCTACAATCCTTACTGGGCTTTTTGAATTTCGGACAAACATATATTTCAGAATATGCCCAGCGTATCAAACCTCTTTGTGCATGGATACAACCTACTTTTTCCAAATCGTGCTGGCTGCCAGAACATTCAGCCGTCTTGCAATCTTTGCAGGCTGACCTTCTTGAATCTAAGTTCTTGTTTACTCGTGATAACAACACAAACCTGGTGATAAGAATTGTACCAGGGGTGGTGGGTTTCAAGTACCTCACTTTTAATGAGGGAGACACAGTTCCTATTGCTTACAAGTCACACCTGTACATTTCGGCCGAGTTGCAGTTTTCCACTATGGAAAAAGTTTTGTCAGCAGTGCAAATGGCGATTCTTAAGGAACGTGCTCTGTTGCAGGGAAAACGCATTGTGGTTGTTACTCCGTATCCTGCCTTGGAGGCAGTGACAAAGGCCAGTGTACCAAATTCCAAGGCTTTGCACCCTCGGGGGATACAATGGGCTACATCCTTGACATCCCCGGATGTAACGTTCATTTTCGATTCCTCTTTGCACACTCAAGAGTTTTTGCAGTATGAGTTTGTTCATCCTGCTCCTCTGACTATGCGCCCACTTGAGGATTTTCGTTGTATCATTTACGCTGATGGTAGAGCGCAAGCGGCTACGGTTTCTAGACACGCGTATTCCGCGGCCTGTGCAAAAGTGGTTGGTACGATGGTGGATGGTGAATTCAAGTCTGATGTCGTGCATACACAGACATTAGGGGACTTTACCGCCCATTAGCAGAACTATGTGCTCTGATGCTTGCATTGGAGTACGCGGACCCCAGTGTGACTACTCTTATTGTGAAGGATTCATACTACTGTGTACGGTCTTTCAATGACAATCTACCCTTTTGGACTCAAAATGATTACCGTGACTCCAAAGGTCGCACAATAAAACATAAAATGATCTGGGTTCGAGTGGCAGAGCTAAAAGAACGGCTCCCACTCGTTTTTGTAATTCATACTCTGGATCATCAGCACGTGGGAGTTCACGCTGTTGGCAACTGTCTCGCGGATGAGGCTGTGAAGACAGCAGTAACAATATTTGCAGTGGCAGAGGTTACACGTTCCAAAAGTAAAATTGATGTTGATGCAACTGAGAAGGGAGGTAATTATCCTAAGAGTTTCCCTTCAAAGTACACTTATCACTTAAGTCCTGAAAAAGTTCCATATGTGAGAATTAGCGACGTTGGTGATAGACTGATTCCCAACGCGGACCGCAGACAGGCTTTGATTATGGCGGCCCACGCCAGGATAGCTTCGACGCATGCCGGGGTGTCAGCTACTGTATCTCTCCTACAGCAACGGTATTGGCGGCGGGGTTTGTACAGACACGTGATTTTGTCCTTCAATGTGGCATTTGTCAGCAAATTAAGCCTTCTTCTGCTGCACGCCTGCCCTAAAACTCAGTTTACCAAATTCCAAGGCTTTGCACCCTCGGGGGATACACTTGCGTGTGTTTATTTAGATCACTGCGGTCCTTTCTCCTCTGATACTGCGCATAAGTACATCTTAGTAGCAGTTGACTCTTGCACGCGCTTTGTGTGGGTGTGGCCTCAAAGGAGCGCTGATGCCAGAACTGTCATAAGAGATTTGCGTGTCTTTGTGGGAATTTTTGCGTGAGGCACCTTCCATTCGGACCAGGGTCCAGCGTTCGCCTCTAAGGCATTAAAGGATGCCATGGGTTCATTGGGGGTCCAAGACAAATTTTCGTCTCCATACAGGCCTGAGGGCAATAGTGTTGTGGAGCGGATGAACCGTGATTTAAAGCAATCATTGACAGCGAAGGTGTTAGGTGCTGGCAGAGAATGGCTCACCCACCTGAAAAGCGTACAACATGCACTTAATAATCTCCCTAGAAGGTCTCTGTGTGGGCTGACCCCATACGAAATGCTCTTTGGCATCAAGATGTTTGTTCCGGACCTTGTCGGTCTAGACATGGCGGAGGGAGCCGCATCCTTTGACGTAGATGAACATTCTAATGTTTTGCAGAACCTACAAAAGACCAGAGACAGTCTTGCAAAGGAACACTTGCCCTCCACGTCTAAAGCTGCGTTGCAGATTCCGGTAGTCGGCTGGCTACCCCAGGTTGGAGAACTGGTCCGAAAGAAGATCGA
Source organism: Lissotriton helveticus (assembly GCF_964261635.1). NCBI lineage: Eukaryota > Metazoa > Chordata > Amphibia > Caudata > Salamandridae > Lissotriton > Lissotriton helveticus. The sequence goes on from NC_136059.1 coordinate 557,139,713, forward strand.
CAACAAGAAAGAATTTGCTCCTTCCTATCGAGCTCCAGTTGCAGTGCTTGGTGTGCAGGGTACAAGAACAGTCATTTTACCTCCTCTTCCTGGGCGAAAGGGGAACAGGTACATTTATTTATTTCAATTGACCATGTCAAACCACACAGGGTGGCCGATACTGTAAAGTATGACGCCTGCGGTTTCGGGTCCAGCAATGGTGCGACACTCTGTTTTGGCCCGGATCTTGCCATCAGGCCTGATGTTGCTATTGAAATGAGTCCACTTACGAATCCTATATTGCATCAACCTGCTGGTGATCCTCTTAATGACACTGAATATACTTACCCAACTGATTTGTCTATGCCTGATTTGGAGACCCATGTGGCTAATCAATCCCGTTTTTCATTTGACACTGGCTCATCCACATCAAAGGCCCCTTCAAAAGTTTCGATTTTTGTTACCTGGTTTAAAAAACATTTTTTGATCCCACCTTGGATTTACATTTAGCTGCTGCTGATTGCAATTTTTTTATTCATGTCCACAGGATTTGTGGTATATTTTTTTCATTTTATCAATGGACACAATGTTGAAGAAAGAACGTCCATACGAGTGATTGATGGAATTTTGGCCCCCCACTCCTCTTCGCACATCATGAAGAGGGACCAGACATTTGTGATGAGAACTGCTTGGCCCGTTTTAGATGGGATGCTGTAAAGTTCCAGATTCAGGGTCCCACAGAGGTTATTCATGTTCCCAATGTGCTCCGTGTTTCTATGGGGGATGTGGTTAAACAAAATATTTGCTCTGATGATTGGGATGTAAATGAGAGGTTGAAGCTTTATTTACTGATTTGAAATATTATGCTGCCTTCGATGCTGAAGATTTATATTTAGAATCTGCGAATTATGGTGAATTGTATTGTTACCAACATTTTGGCAATCACTTTTTGCATAAGACTAGCTCATTTAGAAGCATGGTTAATTTCACACAGTGGGAACATTGTCCCGCACCAGTGGAAGGCAGCTCCAGAACATTTTTGAAAAAGTTTTCCTATTTCACTGATTGTGATCAAGGCAAACCATAATGCATTTTATTTTAAATTGACTGGAGAGTCATTTTCCAAGGTTAGACTTACCCACACTAAATTACTTTATTCAAAGTCCTTTATTGAACAGTTGGCTGTTGGGTGCTATGAACTGTGGAGAGATAATATTGATCTTAAATCTGTTTGGTGTTCTAAAAGTTGGCAAGTGCAAGGCACTGAGGCTTTGCATTGTGCATGTCTCATCCCAAACCATATGTTGTTTCTGAATTATTCCATTTCACAAACCACATGCTTTGGATTGACTACTTCTAAAAAATCAAATGCTCCTTCATTTCCTGATTTGGGTGAATTCCCCCATTGGAATAATTTTACCAGTACACCCCTGAGTGAAATACAGGCCCTGTTTAGTAATTCCTATTTTAATGTCTCCAGCAGTGATCCCGAAGGCTGGTTGCTATGGCAAAAAAATGCAGATTCCTGCCAGCACCGCTTTCTGAGTCTGACCCCTGGCTATACAGAGGTTAGAGTTTATCCCCGTTTTCAGACTCACCATTCAGTCACCACCTATTCTGTAGGCAAGTTATGCCACAGTTGGCTCGGACATTCATCCTTAGCGTCTGTTAAGTCGCATTTGTCCAAACTCACTGAGACTGTCGATTTAAATGATTTTGTGAAAGACTCTGTGGGTGGCAATGAAGTTTGGAAACTGTCTCAAATTGAAGCAGCTTCTAGGCTTAGAGCTATAGATCAAGCCAAATTAGAAAAAGTGCTAGCTGTTGTATATAATAGCATTAACACCCTTTCTTCCCGAATTTACACTTTGGAGAATATTGAGTCATCTGTGGTTTATATTGTACAAGAAGATGTTGCAGTGTTATATCACGGGCAAAATCAATTGCGTTCTGTTATGCAGTTTGCCTGGACTTTGCAAACGTTAAAGAATGGTCGCGTTCCATGGGATTACATGAACACAAACTTGTTATTTCTGCTTTTTAATTTGACTTTGAAACAGCAATTTATGTCAATGAAAGATGCCACGTTTTCCCTGTTGCATATTGAAAATTAGAACCATTGCCTTTTTCTGTAGCAGAGGCAAATTCAGCCGTTTGGCTTATCCACGGGTTAATAACCTTACCGTTCTCTCTTTTCAAATTCGAGAATGGCATGAAACACTATGCTATAGAGAGATTTGAGCCCCTGGGTGGAGCATATCTTCATGAAGTTTGGAATCTCCCATTCACTTACAGATGTTTGAGGGATGGTAAAGAAGTATTTTTGAATGGCAAAGATTGCATCACTACACCAGATCATTCATTAACATGCAGAAATCTTCAATTGCACAGCTCGTGTAATGTGCTTGCACCAAATTTAGCGTGTGTTTTAAAGGGCACCCCAGTCCTGCCAATTTCACCTACATTCACACTTCTTGCTAATAGTAGTTATTTATTATTAAATAATGAAGAGTGCTGTGGGATGCAAGCCGGTATTGCTTACATTGTTACCGTTTCCCAGCGAGTAACTTGTTGAAAGAATGTGTTGTTCCCTCCTCCGCATGGCAGGCTTGATGCTTCCATCTGGCCCTCGATTCCGACCTTGAAAGCAGAGATCAACAAGATGAGCAGAAAAAGAGCTCTTTTGTCCCAGAAGGAAGTTCCCCTTACATCTGCGCGTGAGACGTTCGTCCTTCACGCTGCAAATACTCGTACTGAAGTAAATGCCTTATTAAACACGGACTTGCCCTTGCACTTCGGTGCTTTGATTCACACAATCTTAAATGCCTCGTCGACTACTGGCTTGGCACATTTTTTTTAAGTAGTATGCTCTGGCCTGGTTACCTCGTTTCAGACTATATTCGGTGTGATCCCTGCATTTTTTCATTTGTTTTTTTCGAGTGTCTTTGGAGGTTTCCCCTTGCTCCTGGCTTTGGGCGCCGGCATTCTGCTTTTGTTTTGTTTATTGCAGAATTGATGCACAGTTTGTGCCCCTCGACGTACAGTCCCGGCTGCTACGCCTGCGTGACTGGATGCTAGAATACTATGGAGCACTGCCTTTGGCGACTCTAAGTGTGGCGTATGGTTTATCCTTCCGGTTCTCTTTCTTCACTTGCGTGCAGCCTGTTTTCCATTGCCTGGATTGTGATTTCGAATGGGCCCTGGATTTGTTTCTCTGAAACACAGTGTTTCCTGATCTGGATTTTGAACTACTAATGAGTCCCTTAGTTGCTCATGAAACAAACTGTTCTAGTACCGAGATTATGGCCTGCGCAGCGGCACATGGGGTTCTAGGCAATTGGAACATTTGGACTGCGCCCAATGACTTTCTGGATCGCAGTTATCTTGAAGTAAGTCCGAGTTGTCCTCTGATGATGCTAGAGGCTCCGGCAACAGAGGAACATGTATGTTCTTTCCCTTTGCCTAATTGGATGGCTGAAATGTTCATGGATGAAAACTAAGCAGTTGCAACATTTGGTGCTTACACGTTGTTGGACTGAAGTGATAATTGTTTTTACTTCATAGACGCGTGCTGGACTCGTGAATATTTTTAAACTTTGTCTTGCTTTATCAATACATATTTGAGGTCTTTTCACACACCATAGCCACATGATTTAGATTTTTTTTGACTTCTCAATCCTAAATTTCAAGTTTGGCAAACTTTCTGAACTTGGATCTGTCTCCCTCGAACTTGAAATCTGCGTGCTATGATGTTTGCCCTGAGTGCTGTGTGTTCCCCGAACATGGGGGGTGGGGGTGGTGTGGTTTATGGGCCTCTTTCTGCGTGCATGTTAAGTTAGCATGGTTTATTAGGAGTTTAAACGCCATTTTTCCTTTTGCTGCTTTTTGCACACAACACTGCTTAGCTGTTATCTTTCACGAAGATCTATACATGAGAAAGGGTTTGTTTTTCGACATCTCTAGACATACGTCGTGTCCCCAGTCTGTACAGTGAGTGATGAGCCGCCAAGGTCATCATAACGTCCAGGAAGGACTTTTAAAAATATTGAACTGGATGACAACTAACCAGTTAAAACTGAACGGCGACAAGACGGAAATTCTGATTTTGGGTAAGGATCCAGTTTTCTGGAACTCTGCACATTGGCCGGACCAGATGGGCACTTTTCCTACCCCGGTGTCCCATGCTCGAAATCTGGGCTTTATATTGGACAATGCCCTATCCATGGACAAACAGGCCAGTAAAGTAACCGGCCTTTGTCTCACCATAGCCAAATGGTTGAGGAAGATCCTGTGGATGTTGCCAGTGTCAACGCAAAAGACCGTAGTCAATGCCCTCATCACATCAAGGCTGGACTACGGCAACATCCTCTATCTGGGCGCAAACAAATCTGTGATCGGACGACTACAGGTAGCACAAAACGCTGCGGTCAGACTCCTCTGCAATATTCCGAAGAACTCTGGAGTCTCGAACCATCGTCGGAATCTTCATTGGCTCAGGATAGAGAGCAGAATCCGCTTTAAGGCCCTGAACTATATGTTCAAAATAAAAGCAGGAATAGCACCAAAATATCTCCAATCTCTTGCCTGCCTCTATACGCCCAAGAGAAACCTCCGGTCACAGACAGCAGCCTGTTTCTGCATACCTAGGTTTAAACGTGCAAGAACAGGTGGCAGATCTTTTTCCTATCTGGGACCCTCCCTGTGGAACACGCTTCCTTCCGGTATCCGGAAGGAGGAAAACTACTGTAGGTTCAGGAAGCTTGTAAAGACCTGGCTGTATGAACAATAACCACTTAACAGTCACCTCCTTTTCTATCCTCAATCTAGCTGTGTCTAGGCGCCGGGAAACCCTTTTTGGGTAGCTGTTGCGCCCTATAAATTGATAAAATAAATAAATAAATAAATAAGCCTGTTTATCGGCGTGTCCATGTAACACATTTTAGACACAACAATTTGCCAGCTGCAAGCCGAATAGGATTCTGGCGCCTTTATAGCACACTTTCCAGAATTGAACACACTTGGAAGATTCCAGGCATGCAAAGAGACTAACCGATCCTGATGTAATTTACACTTACTGAGCGGACAAGTAAATGGGGTCTCCCTAAAGAATACTCCAGAGACCGTCTATAGTTTTATAATACATAGTTCCTAGATAGGGAAGGTGCTTTAAATAGACGCCTTTATCACCTGTTTGCACAATCATTGTAATATGATTCCTCCTTTTGTATTTTATGGAATTGTAACCATGCTGACCGTATTATTCTTAATCATATGTATGCTTCTGTTGATTAAAATACTGCCCTTGAGATCACGCTGTTAAAATAAATATTTTAACCTTATCGTGTCTCTATTTTACTCCTGTTGTGGACTGGTATGAACGTATAACAAAAGAGTGTTCTCACTTCCCACCATTCCTGAGATAGTCCTAAGTCCATGTTCTAGGTTGTCTAATCATTGGTTTCTTTGCTATAGGACGAAGAGCTAATGTGACACTGATTGCTAGTCTGGTAGGGGATTTTGGGTACTAAGGTGAGTTTTGGCACACCCTAATTCACTGAGGTCCTAAGTCTCTGTGCACAGTTCTGTGTTTACCGCAGAATCCCTCTAACAGCAGGCAAGTACATGAATATTATTTATCAATGTTCTCTTAGCTATCGCCCATAGTATTTGTTTTGCAGTTTTTTATTTCCATTCAAATTCATCTATAGACGCCTACTCAGCCACATGCTTCAAACAAGCATTGGAATAGCCAATAGGTCTCGCCTTTGGGACCTTATAAGTGTTTAGCCAAAGGTGAGACCTATTGGGTATGCCAATGCTTGTTTCTATTTGTTTACTTTTGCTACAATCGCGGCACCCGCGCTTTACTTTAACCATGTTATGCTGCAAAGTCCCAATTGGAGCAGGACCAAAACTGAAAGCAGATGGTTGGTCTCGGACTACACTGGCATTGTGGACAAACCCCCCCAAAGAAATGTAATGTGGCCCTAAGCGTTCACCAGTGACTGAGAATAATTCCAGAAGAAACATCTCTGCTTGTTGATGCTCAGTATTGAGCTGCCAGTGCTTTTTTCCACACCCTGGGGATAGTTGGTCATTAATGGCCAGTTCTAAAGTGACAAGTTGCCATTTTCTGATGGTGCCTAATACCTTGGGTACTGCTGCAATGCTTAGAAGTGCCAAAGTCTCCCATCTGGCTCGTAAATCTCAAGAGGTAATGAAGTTGAGCGGTCAAGGCTTACTCAAGAAGGGGGGTTACGGATTAGGGAAACTTATAGCATGTGAAACAATCAAATCACATGTAATAAGGGGCAGTAGCAGCAACACCTATATTTTAGAAAGGTGCTGCCCTGTGTTTACAGGATCAATTAAGCACCTAACGTGAGACTCACCAACGAAACCCCAAAGGGTGGTAGCACCTTCTGTGGCTGAGGTCCCACCCCAAGGGCTGTTCCAACATTGGTGTGACCATGTGCTACGGATGCTGAAATTATGTATTTCGATCACCAAAATGAACTAAAAAAAAACATCCAGCCCTTGTGGAAGATTGGGCTTTCTGCAGCTGCCACCAAATGTTCAACACTAGTTGTATGACAGTGTTCGCTCTGTGCCGAGTTAGGGACACCGGAAGAAGTCTCTAAATCACAGCAGTTCTCCTGGATGTGTGTTTAAAACCACATACCTTTCAGAAGGTGACTGCGTCATGAGGTAGCGCTTCGAGCAGGAAGTAACTGTGCGAACCAGGCACCTTAGCGCCAGTGCTTCCAGTGGGGAAATATTACAATGACGTCTGTGCCCCCAAACAAACAAGCGGCCAGGGTCAATGTTCAGAATCGTCAAGGAAGGTATTTTGTGCTGTTCCTCAAATGGGAGGAGTTGAAGGAGTCAATCTAAGGCTGGAAACCACTGGGTCTTGAGGACATCTACAGTTGGGAATCCATTTGTTGGATTTTAATGCCCTCACACACCCTTTCAGGTGTCATGCTTCATCATATGGGCTGCTCCTCGTTGGGTCGGCGGTGCAATACCCAACGGGCTCACCTCGAAGAGGGGCACTTTGTCGGAGATCTTCTATCCAACAGCCGTATGGTGAAGTGTGGGTGGGGTGTTGGGCCAGAAGAGTGTAGATGTGGTAGTGAGTTTAAAATGGGGCTGGGAGTACCTGAAATTAATTTTATTCTGGGGGTCTCCTGCCCTAAAAGCAGTGAAACCGGCACTCATTGCAGTATAATGTCTCTTATTTGTGTGTCAATTTGTGAAAAATAACGGTCAACATGTTTCTCGGGTTTGTGTCAATTAACTCGCTATTCTTCAGGACCATGAGAAAGGAAACTATCTACACTATAAAACCTTATTGAAGGTTCATCAAAATCACAGTAGAAAGGTGTCTATTGTGTTCATATACCTGCGATGATCTGGATTTACCTGTAGTTGAGAGACAAGAATGCATACATTTCAGGTATATAATTGGATAAACAGTACTAAACAATGCCTATGGTGACTACAAACTCAGTTAGGAATAATCAGTGAGGAGCACAACTGCGCTTGAGGACAATAAAATAAATAAAATCAGGGTGGTGGATTCCCACAGTGAGCTATGGTGGTTGTACGCCCTTGTGGAATATCAAAACAGCAGCAGAAAAGCGTATTGGACTCACCTAACAGTGTCAAATATCCAGGCATCAACAGTACCCGGTGTTTAACACATCAGGCTTTTGCTCCCATATATGTTGGGCTACACACGGAGGGATAGTTGCAATCAATAGAAAATCATATACTGGAAAACCAACTTATTTCTGAATGTTGTACATGATAATCACAATGCACGTGCTAGCGTGGTATTAGGTGCCTTAAGCAGTGGTTTTTCTGGCAGTTTGTTTATGAATATTGTACACAATATTCATGATACTGCATGTGTTAGCGTGGTACAAGATGCCTTCTGTAGGTGGTGTTGTGGGCATAAGGTTTCATGCTCCCATATGGACCATGCAATAATCACTGGTCGAGATCAAGAAACAAGTGACTCTGTTGTGCACAGTGCAATACAATTGGGTTACTTAAACTACGAGTGACCCAAAGGGTGTGTATGCTAGGTATTCAGTTGCATGTTCCAACAGTGCCTCAAGGTGAATTCACCGGTGAGATTAAAAGTCAAGTTACTCTGCGTAATGTAGCTCAATTATATGCATCCTGAAACAACTGGTGGTGTGTGTGCTGGACATGACATCTCTTACTACAACATTGCCCAAGTTGGTGTTATAAATGTCGTGATCAATAAAGTATGACTTGATCCGTCACACCCTGGGCATTGTAACTCTATAGTATCAGTTCTGAAGTGCCCTTAATGATGTGTAAACCAGTGTGTTAATCCGGTGAACTGGCCCCTCAGTAGAGAGGACCCCTCAGCGTCTGCGGGTAGTTGCGTTATTGTGTTCTGTGCTCGGTGAGCAGTGCGGTTAACTAATTAGGGGAGACATGCTCTCTCGCTTGCCTGGACGAAGTAGAGTTAGTGAGTGGGTGGACTGGCAAGCCGTAGTAACGGTATACGGGCAGTCGGTAGTCGTGCACTGTCAGTGTGGCTAGTGTCCCTCCCTGGGAGCGCATTCTCTTTACTCACGCATTCTCTTTACTCACGTTTGTCGCCTTGAGTAGTGCTGCCTGACCTACCCATGCCGCCGAGTCCGGGAGGTGGTGGGTTGCTGGGTGGCCATGACATTGAGCAACTTTGAGTATCACGTGACCGGGGCAGTGTCTGTTGCCTAGAGGTCACAGGGTCTAGTGAACCGCGTTAACAGTATGCCAACTCAGTGTCAATGAAGAGTTCTGAAAAAGTAGAAACTGCTAATGCTGACTTTATAGGATGACAGATATCATATATTGGAATCAGAACTTCTCCTGGTCAGCAAAAGTGATTGTCATGTGACCAGAGCTGTGCCTACTGCCTCAATTTTGAGAATCCCACTGTTTGCGGGCGCCTGAACCCCAACAACAAGCCCAGCCATCACCCGTAAGGGAATGAAAGAGATCCAGTTGGTTGTGGTTTAACTGGGATCTGAAATGCTTTCAAATAAATATAGGACGCAAACAGCCTTTTTAGTGTGCACCATTTTCAAGTGACCACGTTTCTAAATAGACCTGTTGTATTCACTTTGGTGGAGGCTGCTGGATTGGAGGATCGGGGTAGGGACTCTAAAATACCATTGTTTTGCCCCCGTTGGGGTTAGAGAGATGCAAGTAATACTAAAGCCAGCATTGATGGGCACACAGAATGGGCAGCACCCGAAGGCTCTAGGGCTGGAGGAGGTGCTGTCCCACCGCTCCTCTGGGGCTGATGGATGGGTGTTGCAGAGCTCACAGGAGTGTAAAGATAACTCTTCCGCTAGGGGGCGGGGGTCAGATGGCAACCGAGCCCTGGTCCTATCCTTGCACGCCACTAAGACACGGGTTCAGCTGACCACACGAGAGACTGCGGGAAGTGACAGCAGGAATGGAGGAGCAGTGGCAGGGGAGGGCTGGAGTGGTCTGCCTAGGCCACTCCGCAGACCTCTAACCCGGGTGTCACTCAGTGTGCCGTGCGCATGCCAGTAGATGCAGTGATGGTGTCACTGACTTGCTGCAGGTGCGGTGCTCATCTCAGTGCCATTCTGTGCATGCAGATGCGATGCTGGGACCAGCAGGGTTGGATGCAGGTGCGTGCAGGTGATTGGCTAGCGAGAGGGCTTGTAGTGCGGAAGTGTTGGTGCCAGGAGGCACAGCGTGGCTCTGCTCCCAGTGGGTGCAGGGGAGTGTGTGGCCACTGGGTCCTGGTGTGGTTGTGTTCCAAGGGGGTGAGAGCGGACGTGGCATGCTTCCAGCAGAGGTCGCTGTGCTGCTACCAGTGGGTGAGGGTGCAATGCTGGTGCCAGTGGGTGATGGTGTGCTGCTGGTGCCAGTGGGCGAGGATGTGCTGCTGGTACCAGTGGGTGAGGGTGCAGTGCTTCTGCCACTGGGTGAGGGTGTGATGGTGATGCCCCTGAGTGAGGGTGTGGTGCTGGTGCCAGTGGGTGAGGGTGCGACGCTGGTGCTAGTGGGTGAGGGTGTGGTGCTGATGCCACTGGGTGAGGCTGCGATGCTGATGCCACTCGGTGCAGGCATGACGCTGGTGCCAGTGGGCGAGGGTGTGCTGCTGGTGCCAGTGGGTGAGGGACGGTGCTTGTGCAACTGGGTGAGGATGCGATGATGATGCCACTGGGTGAGGGACCGGGTGTGGTACTGGTGCCAGTGGAAGAGGATGCGGTGCTGGTGCCATGGGCTCAGGTGCGGTGATGGTGCTGTTGGGAGCATTCGTGGGTCTGGTGTAAATGCAAGTGCACCTGCTGGGAAGCAGTAGTGAATGTTGGAGAGTAGGCATCTGCAAGGGAGAGAGAGCAGGTAAGGTGAAACAATGGCGTGTCAAACAACCCCGTCGCAGGACCGAAGGCCTTCAGGCTCGGCTGGGATGGCGGCAAAACATCTAAATGCGGCCCGGCCCTACTCCTAAATCTGGAACGAACCTGCCTGCGGGGGCGTCTCTGTTTATATGGAGGCGTGATCCTGGGGTGGAAATATCTGCCCCTGCCCCTCAGGCACTGTGGTCCCCGGCCCTTCTGGCACTGTGGTCCACGGCCCCCTCCCACCGTGCGAGATGCTGCACCTGTGCGCTCGTGTGACCCCCACACCCTGGACCTCACTTTATCCTCCTAATGAAGAGAAAGTGCAGCTTGGAATCCGCCGGGCTCCCCTGACATCCGAGGAATGTTGCTGCCTGCCCCGCACCATGACCGCTGGGGGAGGAAGCGAGGGTGGGAACCAAGGAGTGGAGAGGATGTGGGAAAACTAGAGTGGTAGAAGGGAAAGATGGTAAAGAGGGAGCGATGGAGCGTGCAAACCGAGGAGAAAGAGTTGTGAACTAGGCGCTGGTGCAACGCTTCTGAGCTTACAGCTTAAAATCTTGGTTTTTAGTCCCAGCTCTGGCACTTGACTGAGAACCGTGTGATTATGCGCACTCCGCTTTATCTCCAGTTATCTAAAATAGTAAACGTAAAATGTAAAATACATTTGTCAAGTATACTTTTCGAATATTATGCCCCACACACCCCCTCCTTTCTACAATCGGTTTTGTTGAGGATGTCCATGGTCTTAAGTTTTCCTGCTACAATATAAAGCTTCTCTGCACAAGGTTCAGTCGTCCATGGAACTTAGGTACCCATCACTGTGTTCAAAAAAGTGTATGTCCCTGAATCACCAATTAGTGAAAGGCATTAAAAAAGGTTCTCCCCCTCCCCCGTTTCCTCTGATAGAGGTAGCGGCAGACACTAAATTATGTTATACTAATGGCGGGTCTTTCAGTGCCCCCCGCCGCCCCACTCACCCCCATATCTCGGAGTGCCCCCGCAGCGCGGGATCTTGGCAGTGGAAGGAGCAAAGGCCCACAAACATGACGATACACACTGCAGCGTAAAACACAAAGACACAGAGGAATACGGACAAACCGAGACAAAAACAGTGCTAACGGCAATGTCAAACCCAAACTCTAAGCAAGGACCTTAGAACTGCGTACACACACGCGCGCACACGCACACACACATGCAGTTGTCACATAAAGGCAAACAAAAAGCAGCACACAAACACACAAGGACAGACAGCAGCACACAGCGAGGCAGCCACTGCCAGGCAAACAAAGGAAAACATTCAGAAGCATCTAGACACTTGAAGATATGAACAAGCACAAGAGAAGCACAGGCGCGCCATTATAGAAAACAAACATGCTTGTGCCACTCGCGCTAAAGAAGGAGGCAGCACGGGGAGGGAAGAAAGGAGGAGGCTTGGGCCTGTTTCCCTTCGGGGAACGAGCAGGGGCACCATATGTTTGCAGGTTAATTACAAACATATGGTGTCAAACCACGCTCCCGCAAGGGAATCGCCAGACTTGCACGCGTTGCCATTGAAAGCAATGCAATGCATGCACGTTTTTTTGCTGAAATAGCGCATCGATGGCTAAAGGTCTTTCTCCAATCCTGCTGAAACTGGGATGCCACTGTGTCTCAGACAGAAATCTTCATTCTATGTCTGCCCATCTGATTAACTGACAATATCTCAGGAATGTGAAACCCATAAACAGACCATGGTGTAGACAGACCCAGACTTTTGAATGCTCTTAATGCAATCAACGTGTTTAAAGAAACACCTGAAAACTATGCTATTTATGCTTACTTCAACTGAACCCCATACGTAAGAGAGGTTTTGACTGCAGAACATCAGACACAATTACTCATCCTCCTTTCATTCATTAAACTGTATTTCATTTCTTAACTATCATCACGCTGAAATAAACAAAAAGTAGCACTTTAAAAACCATCCAAAAAATGCACACATACATAAATAAAGCCTACATGATGCTGCATTCATGTATGGAACATACTCCTACAACATGTCAGAGCAAGACTCACCAGGGAGGAGGTGTGTTCCAGAGGGACTTGCACCTTTCAGGAGAAAAGGGAACGTCTTTGGTACTCATAGAAGGCAGCGGCGAGTGCCCTTCGCAGAATGCCATTGCTTGAAAATGTCATTCTGTTATGTACCCAGGTTAGGCCTATGAAGCAAAGCTGCTCATTTCTTACGCAGTCCTCTTTTTCACAATAACATTTCTGCTGTGACCTTTTGCACATATTCGCGTGCATGACAATGTTGGATTAGTTTCTCTGAAACTACGTCTGTTTACACAGCTGGCTTCGCATTACATTATCACAATGTCTCGAACACCAAGTACAAGGCCTCTACGCACAAATGTACAAAATGGCATTCTATCTTCATCCACACGGTGACAGGGCTATCTACATATCCATTACATTGCTAATCTGTATGTAAAGCGCAAGGATGCTTTTTCTTATAAATAATCAGCATCTCATAGGACTAGAAGAAGAGGCACTTCATCTGACACAGAGGGTCCCTGCATGCTGAGACTTTACCATGCAGTGGTCTGACATCTCTGTGAGGGGTGTCCAGTTCGTGACCAGGACGGGGTCATACATTCTCTTCCACCAGGTAATGGGGTTGGATTGTACCTAGTCGGGATTCTTGGCTTCACACACTCTAGGTACACGCAGAGTAGGATTTGCATAGTAGGGGTACACCTGCTTACTTCCTTGTTTTATATAATACACAGGGGGTTGGGAGAGCCGCAAACATGTCCTTGCCGGATTGCCCCATTGCCTCATGGTCATTGTAGTTCAGTATTCTTCGTTTTCGTTCAAAATTCTCAATATGTTGAAAAAGTTTGTGGCCAGTGCCCGTATATTCTCAAATCATATCCCTAGACACGTGTTTCTGGTTAAATACCTTCATCAGTAGGATAAACCGAAACGAAGAATACTGAACTACAATGACCATGAGGCAATGGGGCAATCCGGCAAGGACATGTTCGCGGCTCTCCCAACCCCCTGTGTATTATATTAAATGGCTCCCGTGAGCCATGAGCTGACGAGCTCTGGGAGACGCCCGTGCACACCGGGAGTGGTAATAGTCCTGAGGAGATGACGGTGGCATGTCAAGCAACCTCTGAAAATATTTTTCCCTACTGATGAAGGTATTTAACCAGAAACACGTGTCTAGGGATATGATTTGAGAATATACGGGCACTGGCCACGAACTTTTTGAACAGTTTGAGAATTTCGAACGAAAACGAAGAATACTGAACTACAATGACCATGAGGCAATGGGGCAATCCGGCAAGGACATGTTCGCGGCTCTCCCAACCCCCTGTGTATTATATTAAATGGCTCCCTTGAGCCATGAGCTGACGAGCTCTGGGAGACACCCGTGCACACCAGGAGTGGTAATAGTCCTGAGGAGATGACGGTGGCATGTCAAGCAACCTCTGAAAATATTTTTCCCTACTGATGAAGGTATTTAACCAGAAACACGTGTCTAGGGATATGATTTGAGAATATACGGGCACTGGCCACGAACTTTTTGAACATTTTGAGAATTTCGAACGAAAACGAAGAATACTGAACTACAATGACCATGAGGCAATGGGGCAATCAGGCAAGGACATGTTCGCGGCTCTCCCAAACCGTTTTGTATATTATTAAATGGCTCCCGTGAGCCATGAGCTGACGAGCTCTGGGAGACGCCCGTGCACACCAGGAGTGGTAATAGTCCTGAGGAGATGACGGTGGCATGTCAAGCAACCTCTGAAAATATTTTCCCTACTGATGAATTATTTAACCAGAAACACGTGTCTAGGGATATGATTTGAGAATATATGGGCACTGGCCACGAACTTTTTGAACATTTTGAGAATTTCAAACGAAAACGAAGAATACTGAACTACAATGACCATGAGGCAATGGGGCAATCCGGCAAGGACATGTTCGCGGCTCTCCCAACCCCCTGTGTATTATATTAAATGGCTCCCGTGAGCGATGAGCTGATGAGCTCTGGGAGACGCCCGTGCACACCGAGAGTGGTAAAAGTCCTGAGGAGATGACGGTGGCATGTCAAGCAACCTCTGAAAATATTTTTCCCTACTGATGAATTATTTAACCAGAAACACGTGTCTAGGGATATGATTTGAGAATATACGGGCACTGGCCACAAACTTTTTGAACATTTTGAGAATTTCGAACGAAAACGAAGAATACTGAACTACAATGACCATGAGGCAATGTTTGCGGCTCTCCCAACCCCCTGTGTATTACCTTGTTTTATATGCCTGCATATATACGCATCTTAGCACCATGGTGAACTATATCTACTATTTACTCTATTTAACTCAGGCACTGCGTCGACACCACAGATTGAATGGGACGCCTTTAAAGTGGTCCTCAGGGGGCAATGTCTAGGCACCCAGGCCCATTCCCGTAGGCAACTGGAGGCAGATCTCAGACGCTTAGAATCAGACTTGTTGCGAGCGGAACAGGCAGCGGCCACGGGTGCGAACACTGACTTATTGGAGGCGCGGGCAGAACATGGCAGGCTGATTGACAGGTTGAAAAATGTTAATTACAAGGCCCACTCAGCCCGCACACATCACACCGGGGACAAGCCTGGCAAACTGCTGGTATGGCTGATACAACGCGAAGAACGCGCAGCGACAGTGGCGGCGATACAGTCGGTGACTGGCCCGACGGTGTACACCCAGGCGAAAATTCACGAGGCCTTTGTGACACATTACGGCGCGCTATATGTGTCCCGTCTTCTAATCACGCAACCCACTATAACTGAGTATCTAGACGACGTCGCGCTGCCTGCCCTAACGGATGACCAACAGGGCGACCTGGGGTCGCCGTTGATAGCAGAGGAGCTCCGAGAGGCCATCTTTGCCCTTTCGAATGGCAAAGCCCCCGGCCCTGATGGGTTGCAGGCGGAATATTATAAAGCCTGCTCTGACATCCTGATTCCAGAGCTCCTCAAGGTATACGCGGCGGCACTGGAAGACTCAGCCTTACCCCAGTCGATGAATGAGGCGACACTAGTGTCCCTTCTCAAGTCGGGTAGAGATGGTACACTCCTCGGCTCGTATAGACCCCTAGCGCTGCTGAACACAGATTATAAGATACTGGCATCGACCCTCGCCCGACGACTGGCGGGCCTGGTGCCCGACTTAATACACAGTGACCAGAACGGCTTTGTACCCACTAGATTCACCTCCCACAACACACGGAGGCTGTTCCGAGTGCAAACATACGCAGTACGAGATTGGTCTAGGTCAGGCTTCCTAGACCTAGAGAAGGCATTCGATTCGGTCGAGTGGCCCTACCTGCTGGCAGTGTTGCGCAAGTTCGAGCTTGGCGATGACTATATTGAACTGGTCGGATTGCTGTACAGGCACCCCGTGGTGCGAGTCCGCACGGGCAGACTGCTGTCCGACGCCATTAGGGTGCGACGCGGCACCAGACAAGGCTGCCCACTATCCCCATTACTCTTTTCACTGGCGATAGAACCCCTTGCTGAAATACTGCGCAATAGGGGCACGCACTGGGGCATCCCACTGGCAGATGGTATACATGTAGTCTCGCTGTATGCGGACGACCTACTCTTGTACGTCAGGGAACTCACCCAAATACCACTAGAACTCTCGGAGATATTCCGATCCTTCGAGACCGTGTCGGGCCTCAAGGTAAACTGGGCCAAATCAGGGACGTATTCGTTCAACCCCGACGTCCCAGACCCTGAAATTAGGATTAATGGCGAGCAATTGCCGTGGCATCATACCACGTTCAAGTACCTGGGAATATATATTTACAGGACGCCCCCGGATATCCTAGACGGCAACCTAACACGCGCCATAACGTCCATAAGGTCCCAAATTGCCTTCTGGAAATCCCTGCCGCTCAATGTCCCGAGCAGAGTGACGTTGACGAAAATTATCGTTCTCCCCAGACTCCTATATTACTTCGCCAACATCCCGGTATACGTGCGGGTCCGCACCTTCAAAGAACTAGCATCCATGATCAGGGACCTGATATGGAACACTGGGAGGCCCAGAGTGGCCCTGCAAAAACTATATACGCCGATTAGTGAGGGTGGCCTCGCAGTACCGAACCTAGAACTTTACTATCTGGCAGCGCAACTACAGTGGGTAACTGCCTGGCTCGCAGGAAACCGCCTGGAGGACACGGCCACGACAACAGATGTGCTGTCCCCCACACAGATACATACCTTATTCCACCCCCTGACACACCCGAGGAGAACGTCACAACTGCATGTAGATGTGGCGGTGCGATGCTACGTCAGGAGCTTACGGCTCACGAGACACACCAAACCATATGCCCCAGCACTCCCGCTCCTAGGCACCCCCAAGACCACCTCTGTTGTCACGGAAACAGCACTGGAACACTGGACGCGCACTGGAGTGGACACCATGGCGGACCTGTACGCCGATGGTGCCCTGATACCTTTTGTGACACTAGCTACTGACATGGGTCTCCCAGCGGGACAGTTCTTGCAACATGCCTCCATAATTATGGCATACACACAACGATGGGGTACCATCACTGAAGAACTACCAACTCATCAATTGATACAGAGCCTACATGTCATGGGGAACGGTACACATGTGGTACACTGGCTGAATCAAGCATTATTGTCGCACACGCAACACACGTTACAGCCGCTGCGGGACAAATGGGCAACTGACAGGGGGAGGGACTGAACAGATAAGGAGTGGAAGATGATACTACTGGGCCCCAGGCACATTCCCCGCAACGCACGCTTCAAACTGATCCAGTTCTATATACACTGCATAGAGCGTACCTCTCACCCGACAAAATTAACCAGTACTTCCCGGGTGCTGCAGCTAGCTGCCCGAGATGTGCACTGGAGGGAGCAGACTTGCTACACATGCTGTGGCAATGCCCACAGATTCAGACGTACTGGCGGACTGTGCTAGCGATACTAGAAAACTGCACAGCTGTGTCGATACCGCACACATGGGAGGCATGCATACTAGGCCTATATAAACGAACCAAATTAAATCGAGTCCCCTCTCGCTTCTGGGACCTTGGCCTCCTCACGGCCAAAAGACTGCTCACAAAACACTGGAAGCGAGCTACCCCACCCCGGACGGAACACTGGCACACATCCCTAGACAACTGGGCGAGAGCGGAAAGCACCACCCTCCATAATGAGGAAACGGCAGGTCTACGACAGTTCCCAATTGCGGCATTGTGGGATGAAATGCTGAGCTCCTTTCATAGGGAATACCAACTAGCACGGGACCCCACAAATGACGACCGCCCGGACAATACCACCGATACGCCCCTTGCTGGCACTCCGTGCTGACAGACATGGTGATACTCTGCCCAGCATTCCCCTCATACCGAATGCCTGCCACAGCTGACCCATCGTCCTCCCCAAAGCTCTACTCACACCATTAGTCACTATCCAATAGCGCCCGCACGCCCCCACTGCATAGATACACCCTCAACTCGACGCACACACCACACTTCCAAATCAGATGACCGCAACCCCCCTTTCCCTTTCCCCCCTTTATTTTTTTCCTTCATTGTTTATCTCGGAATGTCATCTCCTTTATTGCGCCAACACGGTTGGAACATTTGTAATGAACCATTGACATGATGTATGAAGCGGAGAACTACGGCATTGTGTGACATGCCCCGCAAACATGACAGACATCTCTGAGATGTAGTAACATGTATATTGTAACATTCATGCTTTTATTTCTCCTATGACTTCAATAAAGGATATTTAAACAAAAAAAAATTTGGTGAAAGTGCCAAGAGGTACGAGACAGGGTGCCCTCTCTCACAATTATTATTTGCCCTGACTTCAGAATGTCTGGTGTACAGAGTGAGAAGTAATGAGGGGATAAAAAGGAGCAAGAATAGGTAATGATATCTGCAAAATGGGCCATGAATGCAGATATCTTAGTAAAGCTGGATGATTCTCTCAACTCTTTTCCACCTCTTCAGGTGGGACTGGAGGAGTATCAAAGAGTGACAGAGGTCAAAATTAATTGGCAGAAATCCCAGGTTTTGACCGTTGCCATGTCAAGGGAACACGTTAGGATCTTGGAGACCCACTTACCATTTCAGAGGGCAAAAGATTTGATAACATAAGTGGATATCCCCAAAAAAATGGCTCCAGATCGGATGACCGATGCAAACTATAAATCCCTGAAATCTAACTACAATTGAATTGAGGGTAGAGGCTATGGAGATCCGCACCGGACAAATTAAAAGGGTCTATATGTATTGTAGTAGTGCAAAGAACCAAGGAGCAGTTCCCTCTATGCTCCTTAACTAGGAAAGAAATCCTATACCAATATTACACACAAAAGGGTTCTGTACTATTCAACAATTGAAACAACCAATATCAAAGAAGCAGTGAGCACACAAGAAGATGTCCAGATCCCAGATGTTGAGTTCTTAAAAGGATTTTTCTTTATTGAGTTCATTTAAAAATCAGAAGACCATAGCCGACTCGTTTCGTCTCACGAAGAGACTTCTTCAGAGCTTTATGGAATGACAGAATAATGTCGATTTCAACTAATTGTCAGAGAGTCCCAAGTTCATAGACTTTTATGTAGTAGGCATTATCAGCGATAGCTCGGTAGCCCGCAGCGCGTGTGCTCGCCAGTTTCAAGTATGAAAAGATCCCTGAAATCTATTCAAAAGACGTTCAAACGTGGCATGTGGGAGGCTCTCTTGGCTGGGTGGTTAGCAGCCATCAATATAATTAAACTCCCTAGAATACTTTTCCTCTTAAGGCTATAACACTCCCTCAACCTGTCTCAGTGCTTAAGTCTCTAAAAAAGCCACTGATAACTATCAGGGTAGGGAAGCAGAGCATTGCCAGCAATAGACTGAGGCCTCTGGTGTAAGCTGGTAGAATAGGCCTCCCCAGTACACTAAAATACTGCTCAACTCTTATTCACAGCTGAATGGTAGAGGTCCGAATTGGAGAAATATTGGTGTGTTTTTTAATCATCATAACTGTGACGCAGATCTCAAAGATCCCCTGGCTTGCCACAAAACATTGCACTTGCAGCCTACAGTCCTCTCCAGTCACAAGAGCCACAATGAAGGTTTAGGACCAAACATGTGCAAAAAATGGGACTATCCTCTGACTTCTTCCCACTGAAACCCTTTAGAGTTAATACTGTTTCTGCTCAAGCTCTTTGAAGCCATCCCATGGAAAATGGTGTATGCAAAACTGAATGACTTCATTATTATAATGAAAGACACTGGATCCTACAACACTTAATAAGACTGTACCCCGGTAACCCACTAGCTAAACTCTAGAAATGGCTCCTGATAAAGGAAAATAACAAAAAGCTGATCTTGGAGATATATTATATCGTAGATATATTGTATCGTTGAACATATTCCTTACACACAGTGGAAAGGGGAACTGGGGTGCAAATTCACAAATGAAGAATGGGAGAAGTTTACTTTATGCACTATTCCTCTGCTGACTGCATGGCCTTGTTCAAAACCATGCTTCATTGGTGTTTCACCCCATCAAGCTCCACAGCACAGAGATCAGAAAGATACTGATAATGGTGCAGGGAGGCAGGTACACTGTCCCATATACAATGGATCTGCATAAAATTCAACAGAATTGAACAGTGGTCCTGCACATGGTTAAGGACATGTTTGACACGACCATACCTAGGTTACCTGAAATTACACAAATGGGGCTCAGGAACAAGCAGACATACCCACTAAACTCTAAATGAGGCACATAAATATTGCTAGCCAAGTGTTCAACTAGGCAAGCGAAGACCGCACACCAGAGTATGATTATAATTCCTGAGTTTAGAGATTGGCTAGACAGGATGTGGGATCTGCTGGGATGGAAAAGATCATGAATGCACTTAAGCAGAAAATAAATGCACTGAATGAAAATGGGAACTCTCTATAGATTACCTATCAAATTAATTCAGGAAACACACGTCACATATATCTGAGTGCTGAAAAGAATCCTAGGTGACCGTACGCACTCAGCTGATAGAGGTAATGCTCAATATTCAAAGCTCTAACACATTAGAGACACATGGTAGAGGTTTCAATGGGACTATCTTTTTATGTTGTTGTATTATAACACTGGAAATCATATTAGCTGTAGATCATTAGCAAATAGTTGTTGGGGGAGTGGGTAGATAGTCCTTGCCTGCCATTGGATGTAGGAAATGTATTTGTAAAAGCCAACCAGTAATTACAAAAACAATGTGAATCCAAAACACATAGTGCAGAACAGTACTGTACAGTACCGATTTATTATGTATCTCACTAAAGGAGAGGAATCATGTAAAGACACACTTAGTGCAATCCTGTAGCACACTTCTAAATACCGAAAGGCTTCCTGAAATAAGTTTCATTGAATAATCAATGATTTAAATAATAACGGTCATTAACTTTAGGAAACAAATTGCATTATTATTTGTTTAAAATATGTTTATGTGGGATCTTTATTTTCAACTATACCCATTAACAGAATCTAGGCCAAATGGCCACCTGTTTGGTGCCTTGAAACAGCAATCGAGAAATTACACGTTTACATCTGCAAAGGGTCTGGAGCTTTCCTAAATTACATTTTTAGGTCTCGCCTGTCGATGCGCATGCGCATCGAGCAAGCGAGACTATAGGGGCTCATCGACTCTTTATCTAACTTGCAAGGAATCGTGGCGATTCCTTGCAGTGCCCGTGACTTTTAAGCTCAATGCGCATGTGCATTGAGCTTAAAAGCGCGTGCACAGCCGCCCGCATTCCTCCGACACCTTTGAAGTGAAGCTTAGCTTCACTTCAAAGGCCCGGCTTCTTCACACCCACATGCCGCTCTGCCCCGCTCCGCCCCCTCCCCTGAGTCATCCTGCCTGCCCTCGACGTTCCCCCCGCCCCCTCCCGCCACGCAATGCCGAGAGCTTGTTGAAGCTGCTGCTTTTATCCGTCTTCTGCCAGACTAGCACCTTTAGTTGTGATGTGGACAAGACGTGAACGTTTTATAATTTGCCATCCCCGGGCTTGAACACTAAATACTAGCGTCATATGCTCACGCAAAATATAAAAATAAAAAAGCTGCTGTTTAGGCTTTGTTTTCTTTACCTATGCTGCATAGTTTAACAGATAATCATGGGTGATTCAGACTCAAAAAACCTACATTTTCACTTGTGGCAATCCATGTTACAGTGATCCGTCTGAGTATCCGTAGCACAGGATCTGTGTAATAAAAGAGGCTTTTCTCCTTTAGTCCAGCACCCAGCTTAAAACCTGCCCGCTTTTTAGGAATGCGCTCGATGAGTAATTCAGGATATGACTAAATATGAGTCTTCCCAACCCTCCTCTTCTCTCAGCCCTACTACTGCTCCTTCAGAAAAGTGTTTTTTTTTCAGCAACGTTTTGATGTTGCCGAACATCGCCATATTTTCCTAAGAACTCACATGGCAACTAAAGAGGGGGAGGGGACCCACCCACCATGCCTGGCAGTGGGGGTTGGGGTATTGCTCTTCAGACTGATGATAAACACACTCCCAATTGAAACAAAAAAAATGTCTCCGCTCACCCTCTGCCCTGTTGTATAATCTAAATTCTATGGCTTTATACTCACCGAGCAAAAACCCATGTGCCGTCTCTCTTGTGCCCATAATAAACAAGCGCATTTCCCCGTCGCAGGAAAAAGGGGTCGATTGCAGCGAAGGACAGACTGCTAATTAATTTTAGGCTTGCACTCCGATTGTGTTCCATATTTCTCTCATAGATATGATCACAAAAAGGCGTCTCTTTAAACATTTATTCCTGTATTTGAGGGATATAAGGTTTTGCCTTTCAGTCCGTCATAAAACGTGTATAAAGGACGTTACTCAAAGCTTAATATTAAGGCTTGTGTTACGTCAGCCATTTTCTTAAAAGAAAAAAAATACACGTGGCTATGAGCTACTTTTGTTTTTTTTCATTTCCAACCGTTTTTAGATTAGACCTCTAGAACCGTTTCAGTGTTTTTTTTTAATTAGTTTAGGTGTTCTATTTGATTGTTTTACCAAGCCGCCTAGTTCTAAACACGATTTAATTAAAACAAATCTGACATGGAAAACAGGGTTATGTCACACTGGTAAAACGGAATCACAAATACAAAATTGAACCTCAGTATTGCACAATAAATGCTTGGAAAGAATTAGATGTTTCGAAATTTATAACATGGGATACTAGGCTAAGTATAACCGCAATTCAAGTACACCAGAAGTTAAATTGTGTTTTTAGAGTGTAGTGCCTAAGCTAGCACTATTGTTTGTTTCTTAAGAATAGAATAAAAGACACACAAAGACGCTCTGATAATGAATAGCCCTTTCTCCATATTTTTAGTAAGCATCCACGCTACAGAATGCCCAAATGATCAGTATAGGGGCCTCGCATTTCAGTGAAAGCTGAAATTATACCTTGTTGCATGCCTTATGATACAGAATAAAACACGTTCCAATTTTCCTCCTACAATTGGTGAATTGCCACAGCTCCCTTCGTATGTAAATATTTTCGTTCATTATTTTGGAGAAATCCTTTTCTAGTTTAAGACTAATATTTTTTTTCTTTTAGTGGTATTTTTTCCTTTTATTCGCCGTTTTACTTGTTTTTTCTTTTTTAAGGCTTTCATCCATTTTGGTGTACCGTTTTTGCCTCTACTTTTGAGAGTGTGTGTTGCAGGTGCCCAGGACAACCTCATTGCTGCATTGTAGCAGATACCTAGCATTGGTGTATGACTAATTAACTCTACCCCTCTTTCCTGAATAGCAACCCCTTGAAGACGAAGTTTTACCACTGCTAGACTTGTATTAAGGGGACAGCAGCGCCTCCTAGCTGTGGGCGATAGTCGCCTTCTATAAAACAGAGGACAGACTCGACACTGCCTGCAGGAGCCCATGGATGTCTGGTCGGCCATTGCAACGTCTTCCTTTTATTAATGGTTCACCCTCAACCCCTCACCCTCACTCACCCTCACTCACCCTCACCCTCACTTACCCTCAACCCTTCACCCTCAAACCCTCACTCACCCTCACCCTCACTCACCCTCAACCCCTCAGCATCACACTCACTCACCCTCACCCTCACTCACCCTCAACCCCTCACCTACCCTCACCCTCAACCACTCACCCTCACCCTCACTCACCCTCAACACCTCACTCGCCCTCACCCTCACTCACCCTCAACACCTCAACCTCAACCCCTCACCCTCACTCACCCTCACCCACCCTCACTCACCCTCACTCTCACTCACCCTCAACCCCTCACCCTCACTCACCCTCACTCACCCTCAACCCCTCACCCTCACCCACCCTCAACCCCTCACCCTAACTCACACTCACCCTCACTCACCCTCACCCTCACTCACCCTCACTCTCACTCACCCTCACTCTCACTCACCCTCACTCACCCTCACTCTCACTCACCCTCAACCCCTCACTCACCCTCACTCACTCACCCTCACTCACCCTCACCCACCCTCACTCTCACTCTCACTCACCCTCACCCTCACTCACCCTCAACCCCTCACCCTCACACAGTGCAATAGGTCTCGGAGCATTTGAGTTAGAGCTTTTACATTTGTTTATGGCTTTTTTTCTTTGTAATTCTTTAGCATTGCCTACAGGAAACAAAAATGCTAAAGATTTACAAAAAAAACCCATAAACAATTCTAAAAGCACTAACTCTAATGCTGCGAGACCTATTGCATTTCCAATGCTTGTTTAATTTGGAAGAAGTCGATTTGTCCTTGATGAAATCTGCAAACTTTGCAGTAGATGTTGCAAAACTCTAGGTAAAAGGGAAACACCATTGTCTCATATTTAAAGCTGACCTGGTTTATCTATTTCCATGTTTGGTGAATGGGAGCTCAAAGTTTATAGCATTGCCTGCACACAGCTGCTTCTCTTGGTAATCTAGCTCACAGTTTCTCAGAATCTGTATTTTTTTCAGGGTTCTGTTACCAGAGTGGAATACTTTGTCTTGTTCTTTGGCACATGGCATACCCTTGTGCAGCTGATACTTTCTCCTTAACATTCATGAGCGGTTCACTTAGGACTACTTATGCACAAAAAATGAACTTTGACCCAATAGCCAGACGCAGTAAAGGTTGGCGGTGAACTGGACCATTAAGAAAGATACATTAACTAGGCTCTCATTCCCTTTGCCTCCCTCTCACTCCCTTTACCTCCCTTTCTCTCCCTCCCTTTCCCTCCCTCTCACTCCCTCGCAGTCTTCCTCCACTTCTCTTCCTCTCACTCCCTCTCCGTCGCCCTCCCTTTCCCTCCCTCTCAATCCCTCCCTGTCTTCCTCCCTTTCCCTCCCTCTCACTCCCTCTCCATCTCCATCCCTTTCCCTCCCTCTCACTCCCTCTCCGTCTCCCTCCTTTTCCCTCCATCTCACTCCCTCTCCGTCTCCCTCCCTTTCCCTCCCTCTCACTCTCTCTCCGTCTCACTCCCTTTTCCTCCCTCTCACTCCGTCACTCCGTTTTCCTCCCTCTCACTCCGTCACTCCGTCTCACTCCCTTTTCCGCCCTCTCACTCCCTGTCACTCCCTTTCCCTCCCTTTCTCTCCCTCTCACTCCATCTCCCTCCCTCTCCGTCTTCCTCCCTTTCCCTCCCTCTCACTCCCTCTCTCCGTCTCCCTCCCTTTCACTCCCTTTCACTCCCTCTCTGTGTCCCTCCCTTTCACTCCCTCTCACTCCCTCTCTGTGTCCCTCCCTTTCCCTCCCTCTCACTCCCTCTCCGTCTCCCTCCCTTTCCCTCCCTCTCCGTCTCACTCCCTTTTCCTCCCTCTCACTCCGTCACTCCCTTTCCCTCCCTCTCACTCCCTCTCCGTCTCACTCCCTGTCACTCCCTTTCACTCCCTCTCTGTCTCCCTCCCTTTCACTCCCTCTCACTCCCTCTGTGTCCCTCCCTTTCTCTCCCTCTCACTCCCTCTCCGTCTCCCTCCCTTTCCCTCCCTCTCCGTCTCACTCCCTTTTCCTCCCTCTCACTCCGTCACTCCCTTTCCCTCCCTCCCACTCCCTCTCCGTCTTCCTCCCTTTCCCTCCCTCTCAGTCCGTCTCCCTCCCTTTCACTCCCTCTCTGTCTCACTCCCTTTCCCTCCCTCTCACTACCTCTCCGTCTGACTCCCTTTTCCTCCCTCTCACTCCCTGTCAAGACCTTTCCCTCCCTTTCCCTCCCTCCCCCTCCCTCTCACTCCCTCTCCGTCTCCCTCCCTTTCCCTCCCTCTCACTCCCTCTAACTCCCTCTCCCTTCCTCTCCCTCTCTTTCCCTCCCTCTCACTCCCTCTCCGTCTCCCTCCCTTTCCCTCCCTCTCACTCCCTCTCAGTCTCACTCCCTTTTCCTCCCTCTCACTCCCTTTCCCTCCATCTCACTCCCTCTCCGTCTCCCTCCCTCTCACTCCCTCTCACTCCCTCTCCCTTTCCCTCCTTCTTCCTCCCCCTCCCTCTCCCTCCATTTTCCTCCCTCTCACTCCGTCTCCGTTCATTTCCCTCCCTCTCACTCCCTCCCTTTTCCTCCCTCTCACTCCCTGTCACTCCCTTTCCCTCCCTCTCACTCCCTCTCCGTCTCACTCCCTTTTCCTCCCTGTCACTCCCTTTCCCTCCATTTCCCACCCTCTCACCCCCTCTCCGTCTCACTCCCTTTTCCTCCCTCTCACTCCCTTTGCCTCCCTCTCACTGCCTTTCCCTCCCTTTCTCTCCCTCCGTCTCCCTCCCTCGCCGTCTTCCTCCCTTTCGCTCCCTCTTACTCCCTTTCCGTCGCCCTCCCTTTCCCTCCCTTTCCCTCCCTCTCAATCCCTCCCCGTCTTCCTCCCTTTCCCTCCCTCTCACTCCCTCTCCGTCTCCCTCCTTTTCACTCCCTCTCACTCCCTCTCAGTCTCCCTCCCTTTCCCTCCCTCTCACTCCCTCTCAGTCTCCCTCCCTTTCCCTCCCTCTCACTCCCTCTCTGTCTCACTCCCTTTTCCTCCCTCTCACTCCGTCACTCCCTTTCCCTCCCTTTCCCTCCCTCTCACTCCCTCCCCGTCTCACTCCCTTTTCCTCCCTCTCACTCCCTGTCACTCCCTTTCCCTCCCTTTCTCTCCCTCTCACTCCATCGCCCTCCCTCTCACTCCATCTCCGTCTTCCTCCCTTTCCCTCCCACTCCCTCTCACTCCGTCTCCGTCTCCCTCCCTTTCACTCCCTCTCAGTGTCCCTCCCTTTCCTTCCCTGTTACTCCCTCTCCGTCTCCCTCCCTCCCACTCCCTCTCCGTCTTCCTCTCTTTCCCTCCCTCTCACTCCGTCTCCCTCCCTTTCACTCCCTCTCCGTCTCCCTCCCTCCCTTTCCCTCCCTCTCACTCCGCCACTCCCTTTCCCTCCCTCTCACTCCCTCTCCGTCTCACTCCCTTTTCCTCCCTCTCACTCCCTGTCACTCCCTTTCCCTCCCTTTCACTCCCTCTCACTCCATCTCCCTCCCTTTCACTCCCTCTCCGTCTTCCTCTCTTTCCCTCCCTCTCACTCCGTGTCCCTCCCTTTCACTCCCTCTCCGTCTCCCTCCCTCCCTTTCCCTCCCTCTCACTCCCTCCCTCTCACTCCCTCTCCCTCCCTCTCACTCCTTCTCCCTCCCTTTCCCTCCTTCTCCCTCCGACTCCCTTTTCCTCCCTCTCCAGCCCTTTCACTCCCTTTTCTCCCTTTCCCTTCCTCTCACTCCCTCTCCGTCTCCCTCCCTTTCCCTCCCTCTCACTCCCTCTCCGTCTCACTCCCTTTTCCTCCCTCTCACTCCCTGTCACTCCCTTTCCCTCCCTCTCCCTCCCTTTCCCTCCGTCTCACTCCCTCTCAGTCTCCCTCCCTCTCACTCCCTCTCTATCTCACACCCTTTCCCTCCCTCTCTGTCTCTCTCCCTTTCCCTCCCTCTCACTCCCTCCCTCTCCGTCTCCCTCCCTCTCCCTCCATTTTCCTCCCTTCCCCTCCCTCTCACTCCCTTTCCCTCCCTCTCACTCCCTTTCCCTCCCTCTCACTCCCTTTCCCTCCCGCTCACTCCCTTTCCCTCCCTCTCATTCCCTCTCACTCCCACTCACTCCCTCTCCCTCCCTTTCCCTCCCTCTCACTCCCTCTCCGTCTCCCTCCCTTTCCCCCCCTCTCACTCCCTCTCCGTCTCACTCCCTTTTCCTCCTTCTCACTCCGTCACTCCCTTTCCCTCCCTCTCACTCCCTCTCCGTCTCCCTCCCTTTTCCTCCCTCTCACTCCCTGTCACTCCCCTTCCCTCCCTTTCTCTCCCTCTCACTCCATCTCCCTCCCTCTCACTCCCTCTCCGTCTTCCTCCCTTTCCCTCTCTCACTCCCTCTCCCTCCGTCTCCCTCTCCCTCCCTTTCACTCCCTCTCAGTGTCCCTCCCTTTCCCTCCATCTTACTCCCTCTCCATCTCCCTCCCTCCCACTCCCTCTCCGTCTCGCTCCCTTTTCCTCCCTCTCACCCCGTCACTCCCTTTCCCTCCCTCTCACTCCCTCTCCGTCTCACTCCCTTTTCCTCCCTCTCACTCCGTCACTCCTTTTCCCTTCCATTCTCTCCCTCAATCTCCCTCCCTCTCACTCCCTCTCTGTCTTCCTCTCTTTCCCTCCCTCTCACTCCGTCTCCCTCCCTTTCACTCCGTCTCCCTCCCTTTCCCTCCCGCTCACTCCCTCCCTCTCTCCCTCCCTCTCACTCCTTCTACCTCCCTTTCCCTCCTTCTCCCTCCCTCTCACTCCTTCTACCTCCCTTTCCCTCCTTCTCCCTCCGACTCCCTTTTCCTCCCTCTCACGCCCTGTCACTCCCTTTTTCTCCCTTTCCCTCCCTCTCACTCCCTCTCCGTCTCCCTCCGTTTCCCTCCCACTCCCTCTCCGTCTCACTCCCTTTTCCTCCCTGTCACTCCCTGTCACTCCCTCTCACTCCCTCTCCGTCTCCCTCCCTTTCCCTCCCTCTCACTCCCTCTCCGTCTCCCTCCCTCTCCCTCCATTTTCTTCCCTTTCCCTCCCTCTCACTCCCTTTCCCTCCCTCTCACTCCCTCTCACTCCCTCTCACTCCCTCTCACTCCCTCTCACTCCCTCTGTCACCCTGTCATCTCACCCTGCCTGTGTGCCAGCCTGGGCACACACACACTCACAGCTGCACCCGAGCACTTCACAGGTCTTTAAAAGACCATTTGGATGTTAATGAGGCTTAATGTATTTCACCTCTTCTTAGGCCCCTGCAGCTTTACTCTGGCCATCGCTAGGATCGTCCGGCCCCCACATAGCAGCAGAGTCTCTCACGCTGCTTCAGACACACTTTAAAAAAAAAAATTAAAACACGGGTACGGGTCCGTCAGCCGCCACGGAAGGCTTGCCGGCCCGCGGGCGTACTATAAGTACCCTTGGTCTAAAGGCTAATTACAAAGAATGTAACAGCTTAAACATTTCTAAGTAATTCACTAATTGTGCATTTACTAGCGCTTCAAACATTTTTGCAGGTGCAGGGAGCAAAGAAATAGGTCTGAAAATTGATAGAATATTGGGATCAGCAGAAGGCCTCTTCATCAAATGTTTGACCATGACCAATTTCCAAATCTCCAGCCCGTAGGCCGATGTTAATAACCAATTTAAAATAGGATTTATAATGTTAATGGCCTTCCTAAGAATTGCCAGAGGAAGAGGTACTGGCAGGTGAGGCAGACTTACAGAGCTGAATAGAGCATTCAGATTGCTGGAAATAAATTGGTTGAGACTCAGCCAATGTGGTATTAGAACTTGGAAAGGTGGCCGCAAGAGAACCTTGTATCACCATTTACCTAGCATTAATATTTATAAACCCCCAACTAGATCAATTCAATCAATTGAAATAAAAACCCTGCTTGTCGAAACATTAATGGGCTAATTTACTAACTTTTTGACAATCTTTCAAACAGCTGTGCTAAACATGAAAAGGAACCTTTAATAAATCCATACTATGAAGATATTCTCCTAACCAAACCAAGATAATCAGCATGAGCCTTCTTTCCCACAACTTTGCCTGAACAATGCTGCATTTCTTCAGCTAGATTCATAAAGTGATTTTTGACTAAGGTAGGATTAACACCCTTGAGGTGTCTACAAAAATGTACCTGGCATGCGTAAATACATTTACTTATAATTGT
Organism: Lissotriton helveticus; assembly: GCF_964261635.1. Classification (NCBI taxonomy): domain Eukaryota; kingdom Metazoa; phylum Chordata; class Amphibia; order Caudata; family Salamandridae; genus Lissotriton; species Lissotriton helveticus. The sequence continues at coordinate 557,169,314 of NC_136059.1, forward strand.
ACACCATACTGGTGTGGAAATAAGCTCTACGCAGCGGGTGGGAAGTGTTTATTACAAGCTCTGATCAGCCTTGTGAGTATGGGAACGCCAACTAGCATGGTAGTTTATAAGCATCCACAAAACTGCCTTTAAAACTTCCACTTTGGAAATGTTAGGAGATTTGCTTCAGCAAAAGGGTACTGTAAGTCCCTGTGGGGAGTGGGAAGGGGAATGAGACCCTGAGTGTGTGGAGGAAGGTATGTTTACACTGCGCATAAAAGTCCACACTTTGGGAATTCCAGCATTCAAAATGTCACATGAATGTCAAGTTTCCAAAACTTACTACTGGAAATGGTCAAGGGTTCCCAAAGTCATACATCTACATCTGTACATAGTAGTACATCTACATGTGTAGTTGTATATTTTTTTGTTTATCAGGCCCTTTAATTTTGCTTGCCCCAAAAGATTATTTCCAACTTAAAATAAATCAAAGTTAAAATGCCTGGGTGGAACCTTTAAGAAAGGTAAGCGGACTCCATATCATTTACACAAAACACTGCCAGGGAATCTAAAGTACAGAATTGGGCATGGAAGTGGGGGTTATTATAAGGCAGAAGTGATCTGTCTTGTTCTCACACTGCAGTAGCCTTCCAAATTAATCTTTTCTCACTCATGCTTGCACACGCAAGGTGCGAGTCTGGCTTGGGTTTTACGCATTACGTAAGTATGGCTCGCATTGGCTGGAGATCATCAGCTCAGAGAACCTATGGGAGCATCAGAAGAGTGTGGCCAAGAATCCCTGCCCAAAACTGACCACAATAAACACAGGGCAAGTGTGAGACTTCCGTACTAAGATTGCGTACGTTCTGCTTATTTCGCCAACTGTTCTGCTGCTCTAATTGTAACCACGCTTAGGTGATGTAAATGTACATCAGTAGGCAGTATTTCTAGCTCGAAAAGGTTACGTATAGATCACCTCTCATGTCACTATTTAGTCCTGATCTCCTGTGACTACACTTTTTCAGAGCAAACATGCACAGCACTGGAATGCACTTCTGGATTAATTTGAGATAAAAACCGTGCCACCCTGAAATCACACACAACACAACAATAGTACACCCTTCACAAAACATTTCACCTATATCCAACGTGGAGCTAATGTGACCTCCAGCTAGCTATCACAGTGCTTCCAATAACACTTGCTACCAAAATAAACCAAGCACAAACATTCGCACAGCCAGCATCTCTAGTCTTAGCCTATGTTAATCACGTGCCAAAGGGCATGTTACTCGCTTAAGCGGTTGATAAGCATTTGGTGTATGTCCACTGGTATAAATCTCAGAAACCGAAAATCACACAGCCAAGGCTTACTGAGCTGACAACTGCCCTCCAACCAGGAACGGACAGTTTTGCAGAAAGTGCGTTATACAAATGCCATCAACTTACCATTTGTCTCTATAACTTTCTCAAAGAAAGACATGCCTCCTCAAAAGTTCTTTGGGAACCGTCCCCCTTAATTAGGAGGTCTGGGTATTTAAAAGAACATGCAAAAAGGTGGAAGGCCCATGAATTTAGGTTGTTGTTATAAAAAAAAAACTACATAATTTAGAGAGGCAAACATGTAGTACGTCATCTAGTCTAAAATGCTTTAAATTGAAGATTCAAATGTGCTAGCTAACACAATGTACTGCACAATGCCGTTTGTTTAATCGATGCAAATATCTATTCTGGGGAAAGTAAACATTTCTGCTGCGGCCTTCTAAAAGCCTTAGATGATATAGTGTAGTGCAGACGCATTAGTGACTGTGCCTCACACTGTGCTTGGCATTCAGGTATAGTGGGCGTGTCTGTGGCTGATTTAGGTGCTGTGTAAATGGGATTATGCAATTATTGAGCTCCTTCCTTCCCCTGGCTGCATTTCAGGTAGTTAAAAGCCCTGCTCTGAGTGTACGGAGTGTTACAAACTGAGCCTGGGGAATCCCGATTATTATGTGTGTCCATGGAATGAACAGTCCCCATGGTGTGTGGCTGAAGACCACAGTGTGCATGCGAGAAAGCTTATGCTGTTTCGCCCAGCATTAATTCAGCGCTTACTACCCCGGACAAGGCGTCTCTTTCCGGTTCACCTGCTGCCGAAGGTCCTGGTTGTAGGTGTCAGCGATGCGCTCTTTTCGCAGGCTCTGGCTCAGAAGCTTCTCCAGCTGCTGCACCTGCGCCCTGCAGGCTTCGAGCTGCTCTTTAAGGCTGACCTCGGTGGCATCGGTGGGAGCGGGCCGCAGAAGAGAGAAGTGTGTACGGTTCGGGTCCTGCTCCCTGTCGGGATCATTTGAAACAGGGGAGCTCGGAGGGGACGGCGAGGGGCTGCACTCTGTCACATAGAGGTCCGGCTGAGGGCTACCCATCCTGTCAGGGGGGTCAGGGCAAGGCTCCCCGGCGTAAGATGCCCGGGGAGAGGAACTTCGGCTATCCCATGACAAAACCAGCGAGCACCGGCAACAACAACCAGCGCACCTCCTGCATCGGAGAATCTACTTCCGGGTCAAAAGCGTCCAGGAAGACACGGCCGCCTGCACTGACAGTAAACGTTCGCAGCCGAGGCTGTAAGACTTGATCAACTAGAACGCGCACTGCACAGAAAATGGACGAGACAACAAGCGCCGCATGGGTAACATGTGTAGCTGCAACACCGACATCGAAGGCGAGCACTGTATGTGTAATAAACATCTGGCAGTAACAACGCACAGATACTATATGGCACTCGTTTACGTAGCCAGTACGCTACAGATTGAAAAACAATGGATTATCAAACACTGCCTTTTTTAAAGCTTTGCCCAAGCGAATTTCTGGCTTTAGCTGGCAATCTCTGGGCTGTGTCAATGCTTTTTTTGTTTAATCATGGTTTTTGTGACACATTATTGTTAACGATGCTGATACGCCCTAGTGAACCAAAAAATTGGTGGCAAGAAGAAACAAGCATTTACAATGCAACGGTTTCGCCTTTGTAAAAGTTAGAGCTATTGGCAACATGACTACAAAAGAAATCACAACAGATAAAACTATTTGTCTGCGCACAAAAGTTCACACAATCCAGATTGAAGGTAAAACACATTCTAGCCACACAACAAACACTTAAGCCTAACTTAATTAACACAACCTTGTTAGAGACCCGGGACACGCAAATTTACTTTAGAAAAAAAATCCTTAAGACTGGTTTGCAACACAGCTCTATACACATAGGTACCAACCACAATTGTTGGACTTTATTAACATACAATAAATAGCAAATGATTCCTTCAAAAAACAGACCCAGTTAATTACACTGCTTCCAACAACCGGCGGAAGTCTAACTCATGCATTCTGTCCCCCCCGCCCCCCTTATTTATAACATGTTTTTGCTTTGACTACGGTGCAATGAGGCGCATACAAAACTGATAAATAAATAATACATTTGCCCTAACCATGTATGTTTTTTCGTATATTTACGCACACTGTCCTGAATCAGCTTCATTGTGACTTAAGATGACAATTTATTGCCAAACACAAGTTAACAACCACACACATATGAAACAATTGTACAGTACTGGACCACATGAGGAAACACACAAGTCGGTATTGTTCTAACTCCATCCTGTGCAATGTTTGAGGCCTACTTTGGCCTGCCCTCTGTGCCTATAAGTAGATGATGGTTATGAGCGGTGTTTCCAGTGCTGTGTTTTGCTGGTGTTGGCCTTCAGAGGCCGTGTATGGTTTCGCAGTGGAATGTTAACTGCTCATTTGGATCTGTGCTCGCCTATCTCTATCGTCCACAGTGAGGAAGGAGCCGCCAGGAGGAGGAGTTGGGAGGCCTGGTCTGCTGAGCAAGGAGGAAAAAAACTTCTCTCCTCCTCTTTTGCAGCCAATCAAGGATGATGAGATACGGGGAGGTAAAAGATGGCAATTGCATGTGATGAAAGAGTATAAAGCCTCGTCTGGGACAATCGCCACCTGCATCCTTCCTGCCCACCGCGAGTGGTGAGAAAACGGGTGTGGGAAATTAAAAAGTTTCCTGGAAGCTGATGCACAATGGTCTTAAAATTAATCTATGTTTTTAGAGTCAAAATGTGAAGGCTTGGGGATAGGAAGAAAAAAAAAGTTGATAGGGCAGCAGACTCGCATCCCCACCTTTTCAGGAAACAACCTTGACCTCAGCAGGGCCCTACACCCCCCAAACCGCTCCCCAAAGCGCCTCTCCCCCTCGAAACTTCATCCATTACAGGGAAGTACGCAGAGGCCCGGCGGCTCCCCATCACACTGCCCGCGCCCCCTCCCCCCGCTCCAGCACTTGGCTGCCCGCGGCCGCCTCCTCCTCCCCCTCCTCACCTGTTGCTTCTCGTTATCCGCTGGATGCCACCGGAAGCGCCTCAAAACCGGGCCCTCGGCAGCGACACCACGAGAAAAGTTGCAGCAGCAGCAGCCGTGCCCTCCCCTCCCCGGAGCACCGCGCAGAGGAAAGAGAAAACTGCTGATGGGCTGAGGGAGCAGCAAACTCTTCCCGGGCCGCCTCTTAGCAACCATGAAGGTCGCAGTCTCCTAAGAGACGAGTCCGGGCTGGCCCTGCCGCATCCACACCACCAAGGTGCACAGGAGGGGCGGGGGCCAGAGACTTCGGCACAGCCCCCACCCCCAAAAGCAACCACATCCCGTGTGAAGCGGAGCCGCCCGCTGCTTAATTAAAGGGAGTCATCCTGCGTACTGTAGAAGTTTGCAAAAGAAAATACCACGATGGAGTGGAAAACCATCTCCCAACGCACTCTATCATAAAAATTGCATTCAGTAAAATAACTTGTTAGAGGAAAATATATATATATTTAAATATCTTTGTTGTGCATTTATTTACAACTGTGACTATCAAAGTCAACTCTATTCCTAGGGATCCACACTTGACACACGCGGAACTGTACATTTAAGAGCAAAGCGCTGCGCAGCTCTCGGGCCAGCGAGGCGAACGCAGCGCTTAAATATCCGAAGGCCTCTAGGCACATTGTCACTTCCCTCATGCACAGGTGGCCTCCTTGAGGTGCGAGCGGATCCTATCGCCGCGGAGTGCCTGTGACACACAGGACGCGGTTTGCCCAAGCTCCAAGGAGAGTCTGCGGGCTAGTTCTTTTTTTGGCGGGAAAGAAACGAGGAAGGGCGGGTCGGGAGGCCGTGGGTCCACAGAGGCGGCTGCTGCTCCCCATTTCTTTCAGGTCGCTCTCCGGCTTGCCAGCCACCATGAAGGGCCAAGTCAGGTTGACGGGGTGGACGTAGCCGTGCTTGTACTTGTCGTTGGCCAGCACCTGGCGCAGGTGTGCGATGTAGCTGGAGGCCAGGCGCAGCGTGTCGAGTTTGGTGTCGGGCGGCATCCAGGGCAGGGTGGTCTTGAGGCGCGAGAAGGCCTTTCTCAGCACGCTCATGCGCGCGCGTTGGCCGCGTTCCGCTGGCCCTGGCGGCCCTCGGCCCCGCCGCGGGGCTGCGCTTGCCGCCCGCCTTCCTCCGGCGGCCCTTGCTCGGGGAGCCGCAGGGGGAGTCCTCGGCGCCGCTCTTGTTGGAGGTGCCGTCCATCTTCAGGGACTCGCCCGAGCCCTCGGCGTCGCTCAGAGAGCCCGTGGACATGCTGCACCCGGAGCAGGGGAGGGTGGGCGAGGCTGGCAGCAGCGACGGACCCTCCGGCTCTGGAGACCGGACACACGGACAGACAGAGCTCTCTGTCATCCCTCTTTTTTTTAGGAGAACATGTATCTAAGAGCAAACGGGGCGCTCATGCCCTTTGGTATAAGAGTTTTGTAGTTAGAAGTAAAGATGGGTGGTAAAAAAAACATACCCAACACTCCTAATACCCCCTTTCAAAGAGCGCTGTGCTGTACAAGACTACGAAAAAGTGATGGTGGCTACAAGGGGGTCACGTGTTACCTCTTCCCCCACCCTACCTAGTATCAAAGTGCAAGCGTACAAAACACACACGAGGGAGGATACTGCGAGCTTAACTGACAAAATAAAAGGAAACAAGACGTGAAGTCTGGCTTGGCTGCTTATCGGCTGCTGCACGGCCCCCTTCACGTGCACACCCGCAGGCGGCCAATCAGAGCACAGCTCATGCTCCTGCCAAGCAATCAGGGTGTGGGGGCGGGACTTAAAAAAAGACCCAGAAACGCCCCCGAATCGCGTCAAGGTGGGCCCTGAACTCAGTGACGCTCCTCTCCTCCAATGGCTGGCCAGCATTTACGAGGCCAGCCAATGGAGAAGAGGGGCGTGTTCAGGCCCCCATACTACTAACAAAAGATTTCGGCTCCGCCCACCCACTGCTTACGCAGTGGGACGGTAGCCGAAACCTAAAAAATGTTTGGCCCATAAAACATACATCGCTATAGTAGTCTCTGGTACACGAGCGAATTATACTGTGTGTGAATGTTCTCATTGTGAAAGGGTAAAATGGTGTTACTCACAATGAAGTTAGCCAATTGCTGAAGTCGGCTGACCATTGCTGAAGGGAAGAACAATGTGAAAGACACAATAACCGGCCATTGGTTGAAGAGGCCTGGCTGCACTCCCTTCTAAACAAGCATATTGTAATTATAACTTTACTAAAAACAAAAGGTCATAGAAATAAGAGAACAATAGTATCAGACATGTTAGCTAACAGTAAAATTAGAGTAAAGTAATTAAAACCTTTCTACATTTAAATTCAAATGCCATTGCATGTGCTAATTTGATTTGCAAAAAGTGTTGTAAAATATTCAGGGTTTCATAAAACTCTGATGAGAAAAATGCAGAAGAAAAATAAGCTGGGCAAAGGACAGATGATTTATGTAATGAGAGAGATTTCCCAAATGTATTAAAGAACTGGTGCAAAAGAAAATACCAAATAGTGTTGTAAAATGTTGATAATGAGAAATGCTTAAAAATTAATGATTCTTGTTGTGTTTATTTTAAGGCCTCATGAAAATCATGCTAGAAAAGTGATTGTTTATGTTTTCTTATATCGTTCTTATGCATTTGCCATTTTTTTCGTACAATTTAATAATGTTATGTCTATTCATTTAAAATTATGATTTTGTGGTTGTTCTATGAAGGCTTTAGAAGTGTATTATTTTCTCTTACTAACAAACGCCTCAAAGAATGTATGTTGTTCTTTATTTTGTTCTAAAATGCTGATTTATTTGTTTCCCTATTGCTGAAGTCTCCAATTATGATAGACTATTTCTTTCCATGAAGGATAGTGGCAATTTTGTTGCAAACGAACATGGAAGTGAGCGTGTGGATGCACAAATTAATACGTGCTTAGAGTTTCAACGTGGTTCCTATTTCAGAGGTAGTTTAACATTCTATAAAGGAAACAAAAGTGGTTTATCAGTGTTCTGGATGACTTGGACTGTCATAATCATAATCATAATCACACCATGAATCCTAACCAATGGAAATGTGTAAACCGGTGAAGAAGATACATTTGAGGTTTTGACTTTAAACAGTTCGAGGTATAATTACTCTATGGAAAGAAACGAGAGGCTGGTCTGGCTTTTCTGTCTTTGCGAAAACTGTTATTGCTGCAAATGCTGCCTGCTGGCTGAATATTTCCTCTACATTTTTGGAATGACATGCTGTCGGTCCAAATCTTGATTCCCCTGAACGGAACTATCCTGATTTTCTGTCATTGCACATCATCGGCTGGTGATGTTGCACAGGCTACACCTTTCTGACTGAAGGATTGCCTATTTACAGACATGGCTTGCTGTGCATTAGTCTCATTGATCAAGGTGTGTATGAAATCTCGAATTGCCTTATGAATTTGCAAATAATATTTTTCTTGTTGTCTCTCTCTCTCTCTCTCTCTCTCTCTCTCTCTCTCTGTCCTCACACCAGTAATTTATTTTGTGATGTATTTTACCTTATTGCATTTTATTGTAATTTTACCTGTATTCATTAATTTAACCAAAGTACTGATGTTCTAATGTATTTTGTGTATTGACCATTCATATTTGAAGTTTAGATAAAAGTACCTTGATACATATACTGAGTTTGTCCATATGATGAATGTTTTATTTTGATATTGTTATTGTTAAACTGATGTTTGCTTAGGCATGTTCTTCATTATAGGTCCTCCTGAGGATAATGCATCAGTTTCTATTTATTTGAGTCCCTATTAGCTCCTATAAAGATCTATTGGAGCGCCCCATAAGTTGGTAAGTGGTTGTAGAGTTTCTATGGGCACAACCTCTTTTTTTTATAATAGATTTATTTTGTAGTTTAGTTCATGGTTTATTGGATGACATTGTGACTGTAAAAAATATTTACACCGCTTCAGTTGGATCAATAGTTTTGCTGCAGAGATTCTTATGTTCCCTGCCGATCACAACATACAATTTAGATTTTTCACAGCCTGCTGGGCAGAAAATCTGGATTTTATTAAGGACACGGAGGCTAATATTATGCAAATCTCCTTTATTACCACAGCTCAGCAGCAATAATGGAATAGAACTTTGTGAACATTCTGAAGAGAAGACTAGTCCCTCTCTGACCAGGCATCTTCCTTCTTTGTTGCTGCTGCTCAGGAAGATAAGTACTGCTCTTCAAGCTTAGCAACTTAACTTAAGATTAGCTTTAATTATAACACTTGGTGTTTGCATGTTTGTTTGTTAAACGCTATATATATTTTGGTTATAACTATAATGGTTTGAACTATAAGTTTTTTATTTACCTTGAGCGTATTTAAAAAAAATTTGTATCAGCAGTAACTATGTACTTTATGGCTATGTTGTATTCGATCCCTTAATTCACTCGTTGTCCCTAGACCTCTATGTGTCAGTCTCGGCACACTTCAGTGACCTGAGTACTGATTTCATTGCGAACTCGTGACCTTGTCCCATTTAGTTTTGAACCGCAACAAGCCTTTCTTCAGCTAGTATCGCTTTTTGCCTATTTACACCTTGATCACTAAAATCAGACTGGGTCTCCGCTAATTCGCCATACAAACGGGTATATTTGCTCTCTCTAACGGAGATACTTTGAAAATAAATAACACGCACACGTAACAACCCTCGCGCACCACATGCCTCGCTCACGGCCTACCTTCACCCTTCCGGTCCCCGACTTACATTCACCCGACCCATTTCGAGCCTCGACCTAGTTCCAAACTGCTTGGCTCACACACCATCGACATCGGGACTCTTTCGGACCCAAAGTGGTAAACCACGAACCGAGCAATGACGCGCACGCGCGTTAAAGGAAAGGGCCTTAGCAAAGGCACGTACGCCTCGTAACACGCGTGACAACCATTTTGTGCATCATAGCAACCAGCTACACCGCGGAGCAGTTATTTTAACGGTCTTCACCTACGATCTTCTCCAACACGTTTTTCTTCGTGCAATTAATCGGTAACTTTTCCGATTTACTTCAAATTTAGATCACCTCTGAGTTTTCGTTTTACATAAAAAAAAAGGAGCGACATATCTAATTAACATGACTACTCCCCCTTCTATTGACTAGAAGCTAGAGGAGCTCGTCAACAAGGCTCTAGAGAAGGCCTTGGGATCAATTGACGATGCCATTAACAAAAAATTGAACTCTATCTCCAATGTATCTATCCCCTCAACTAGCAAGGTCAATGGGGTATCAAAAACAAATAAAAAGAGAGCTAATACTGGGGCTAACTCAAATAAGGGCGCAAAGAAGCCCAAAAGCTCCACCTTTTCAGGCCTTAGGGGCGCTGACCAGACTGGTGCCTCGGGCACCCCAGATGGGCAAGATAATGGCCCAGAAATTCCTATCCACATCAACAGCGATGAAAGCTGTGAAGAAGAAATTGACCTATCGTGCTCTTCAGGTTTCAACACCGAAGTGGAAGATGATAATCTATACTACTATTATAAAGAGACAACTTGCACCTTTTGGCAAGGTAAACTCGGGAACCACAGCGCCAATCTACACACCCGATACACCGTTGAAATCGGCAGGGTGTGTAGATGGTCATAGGCTTTAAAAATTTAAAACATAAACTGTGTATAAAAAGTTAAATCTTTACAAAAAGTAGTTGCCTCAAAGTAGCGCCGGCCGCGACGTGCGTCGTCACGTCAGGAGCAGGGGAGGAGCAGCGTCCCAGGAGCGGCGGACATGGCGCGCAGGGGAGGAGCGGTGAAGTGAGGTCAGCGGCGGAGCGGAGAGGCGGACATGGCGCGGGGAGGAGCGGCGGCGGACAGGTGGTGAGTGGCAGAGCGGAGAAATATGGACCGGCGGTGTGAGCAGCAGAGGCAAGGTAAGAATCCGGGGCAGCCAGAGTCGGGGCGGGCAGGGGCACGGGCTGCTGGGGAATGTCAGGGCAGGCGGGGGTAGGGGAAGCCAGCATTTCAGGCTTGCGTGCTCTCCCGCCCCGGCCCTCGCCCGCCACAACATTGTCCGGGACACAGACAATGTCGTGGCGGGCGGGGGCCTGGGTGGGAGAGCACGCAAACCTGAAATGCAGCCCCCAGCCCCCTTCTACCCCAGGCAACGCTGGGGCGGGCTGCTAGTATTAGAGAAAGTGGAAGCTTAGAAGGAGCTTCTAAGGCCTCAGGGTCCAACAGTATGCCTCTAGACCCATTTGGGGAAGAAATGTTCGATCCCCTTCTAATTAAGCACCCACTCTCTCCAGAATGGACCCCCTCACAACATATCGTTGACTACCTTTCATTCTGGCTTAGAAAGGAAATACCCCAAGAAGTCAGATCTAGACTCAGATCTGAATGCCCACGCCCATCCCTACCGAATAAGATCGCAATGACCCCAGAATTAGACCCTAAAGTTGTGGCTTTTATAGCCAAAAACAACAGGGACCCAAGAAAAGGTCTAGATAAAGGGCTAAAATCATGTCAGGATCACCTTCTTGATGTGATAGGACCTCTTACTAAAATATTCGAAATGACAGAATCCGCATATGTAGGGAATAACCAAATTGATGTCAAGGAACTAAGAGAATGGGTGCAAAGGGCGATATGCCTTGTTGGCAATGCCAATACTGCCATCTCCACTGAAAGGAGAAAGGGAGTCCTACTTAAGATAGATCCTAAACTCATTGAATTAGCTAAAAAAGATGGAGGTGCCGAGTCACAAGGACTACTCTTTGGCGAAGACTTCATCAAAGAAATGGCCAAATATGTGAGCGCATTCAGCTCAATTCAGAAATCACAGAAAGAAATCAAAAAAGTATTCAGTGATAGAGTTTTTACCAGGGCCGTTTCCCCGGCCGCGGAGCACAATCCTCAAGACCCTTCAACACCCGCGGGTTTCTCCAACAACTACGTCTACCAATTCTTCCCACAAAGGCAGAGAAACCGAGGACGCACCTTCAGAGGCGAACGGAGACAACGTTCCTTTTCTTCAGGTAGGAACCTTGAAAGACCATTCAGATATCCCTCCAAAGGTGGGAGGGAGATTACGCCAGTTCGCTGGGAACTGGAACTTAGTAACACAAGACAGTTGGGTGTTAGATACAGTAAAGGATTACAAAATAGACTTTCTAGGTATTCCCTTTCAAACACGTCGCCCTCACGAGATTACTTTCTCTCTCAAAGACCGAGACCTAGTCTCCAAAGAAGTACAAGAACTATTACAAAAAGGGGCAATAATTGAAACGGAAACAAAAGGTTTCCTCAGCAATGTTTTTCTAGTGGAGAAGAAGAACAAAGAACAGAGACCTGTAATAAACCTAAAAGACTTAAATCGTTGGGTAGTCTACCAACATTTCAAGATGGAGGGTATACACCTCCTAAGAGACATTTTGAGAAAAGGGGATTGGCTCACGAGGTTAGACTTGAAAGACGCTTACTTAACAATTCCCTGGGAACCCCACCAGAAATTTCTCCAGTTCACTTGGTTAGGGAAACTTTACCAGTTTTGCAGTCTCCCGTTCGGTCTATCGTCCGCCCCTTGGTGTTTTACCAAGGTACTACGCCCTGTAACCGCTTGGCTAAGGGAGAGAGGGGTAAGACTGATCATATACCTAGACAACATCCTTATAATGGCTCAATCGAAAGAGACTGCATCTCTCCACACGAAACTTACAATCCGGATTTTAGAACATCTAGGTTTCATCATAAATACCAAGAAATCTTGTGCTATTCCCAACCAACAAACACAGTTCCTAGGCTTTACGGTAGACACTCTCAAAGCGGAACTGAAATTACCCTCCGAAAAAGTCAGGAAGGTGAGGAAAGAGTTGAGGAAGGCCCTCGCAAAGAAGACCTTCCCTCTAAGAGTACTAGCAAGAATCGTCGGCCTCCTTTCCTCAACGATCCAAGCTATCTTCCCGGGACCCCTCCATTATCGAGCACTCCAAAGACTAAAGCAGAGTGCTCTAAGATCAAACCATTCATATTCCCATATGATTTCTCTAAATCAGGAGTCGAAGACAGAACTCCTTTGGTGGCTCAGGAATGCGGAAGCATGGAACGGCAGAGCCATTTTTGGGGAACAACCAGATCTGATAATAGAATCAGATGCGAGCTTGGAAGGATGGAGAGCGATATGTGGGAATTACTCCACAGGCGGTCGTTGGACCACTCAAGAGAAGAGATTGCATATCAACCGCTTAGAATTACTGGCAGGTTCATTTGCAATTCGCTGTTTTACACCCAAAACAGCGAAATGCTGTGTGACATTACGCATGGACAATGTTTCAGCAGTCCGTTATGTCAACAAACTGGGCGGTCCACATTCCAAGGGCCTAAAGGACCTTGCAAAGAGTTTTTGGGAATATTGCTTGAACAAAGGTATTTCGGTTATAGCGGAACACATTCCAGGCCTGAGCAATGGTGTCGCAGACTGGTACTCCAGGAATTTCAGGGACTCAAGCAACTGGCGTTTAGACAGACAAACCTTTCTGACCATTCAATCAATATGGGGTCCATACAAGACAGACCTTTTCGCGGACCGTCTGAACACACAACTGAAAGAATTCTTCAGTTGGAGGCCGGACCCTCAAGCTCAGAATGTGGATGCCTTCCTACAAGATTGGAGAGGAATGAAACCTTATGCCTTCCCACCGTTTGCTTTACTTCCTCTGCTTCTCCTTCATGCTCGACGCTACCACGACATTATAACTGTAATAGCTCCTCTTTGGAGGTCCCAAGCATGGTTTCCAGTCATTCTGGAAATGAGCATAGACTTTCCAATTCTGATACCCTCGTTCAGGGAAATACTTTTGGGTCCAGAGGGAGACGTTCATCCCCTCGTGGATCAGGGTCTTCTAACTCTGACGGCTTGAAGGATTTCAGGAGACAATGGCAAATCCCTGGGCTTTCGCCAAATGCTTTCAGACTCATCTCTGAGTCGTGGGCTCAAGGTACAAGGAAGGCATATCGATTGGCGTGGAACGAATGGGTTCGCTGGTGTCTTCAACGAAGTCATGATCCCGTTTCAGTTGATCTAGTTCACATTATCAACTATCTTTCTGAACTCTTTACTTCAGGACTCTCTTATAGAACCGTAAATGTCTATAGATCTGCAATTTCTGCAGGTCATTCCCTCATTGATGGTCTCTCCATTGGACAGAACTTACTTACTAAAAAAATTATGAGAAGCATGAGAGTCATTAGTCCACCAACCGCTAAATATACCGCCCTTTGGGACGTAACATTGGTACTCCGAACCTTATCATCCTGGGGAGAGAACTCTTCCCTTTCTCTAAAACGTATCTCTTTCAAACTTACCGTTTTATTGTGTCTGGTATCTTTCAGAAGAACCTCCGATGTCAAAGCTCTAGATATTTCTAGCAGATCTTTTCAACCAGAGGGCGTATGTTTCTACCTTAAGAGAAGAACTAAAACTTTATCTTCCTCTATTTTCTACCCCTTCTTTCCTCAGAATGAAAGACTCTGTGTGGTTAAATGCCTGAAAGAATATGAGAGGAGGACTGCCAATCTAAGATCAAATGAAACTCAATTATTAATTTCCTTTAGATTTCCCCATAAAGGAGTTTCTTCTCCAACTCTAGCCAGGTGGGTGAAAGGAGTTATGTGCGAAAGTGGTGTGAACACCTCTATTTTTGGAGCGCATTCCCTTAGGGGCGCTTCTGCTTCCAAAGCCTATTTCCTTGGTGGTGGTTTACAAGAAATTCTTTAGTTTAGTGAGTTATGCACCTGCATGAAAGGACTGCAGAACCCTCACTTTTCTAAGTCCATGCATGATCAGCTCATCTAGAACAAGATTTTGCTTTGTAATCTGGGCACTTGTCCTGTTTCTGTCATTAAAAAATCAGGACTACAAATTCCAGAGCGTAAAGAAACATTTGACCTGGTTGCGCAACATTGTATGGATCTGGTAAACCTGAGAGCTCTTTAGTTATATGTAGCCTTCTGGGTTCAATTCTAGAGCTGTGAAGGTTTTCTTTCCACAGATAAGAGAATTCTTTATTGCATGATTAATAAAAACTGTTGCAATTAAATACATGTTAAGCACCAATGCAGCAACACAGAGAATAAGATCATCGTCACCAAAAAGAGTACATAAAATCAAATTAAATGGATTGAGAAAACTTTTTTAAGATCAAGGAAAGAGGTTTCAAAGAGAGAAAATCAACCATTACACAAAAAACATTTAAAAAAAGAGAAAAAGCACAGAAATGTTTTTAAGGGATGTATGACGTTACAACGCATACTTTTACAACGCCTACCTTTACATCGCAAGTTTTACAACGCATACCATTACAACGCATAATGCTTTTGGGCGCTGGAAAGTGAATAGTTTAATTTACTATTCCAACTCCAGTCCCCGTGGATAGTAGGGAAGGTGTTGGATAGTACATTAAACCTATTCCCTATCCTAGAGCGCCCCCCAGCGCTATGCGTTGTAATGGTTTCCGTTGTAAAAGTTGCGTCGTAATGGTAGTGCGTTGTAACAGTTTCGTTGTAAAGGATGTTTCCCGTTTTTAAGCCCTGAAGGTGAAGAGGTTGAGATTATAAAATCTGTTTCAGCAGGACCAAATAAGGGATGCTTATAGTGTGGTCTGATTCGAACTTTGGATTTGGATACAGAATCACAGTGGCCTAAAGTCAAATTGGCTTGTTGGGAGGACTGAGACAGTACCTTCTGAGATTAAAGTGCGTGGGCTTTCACCATGGTCGGTTGCAGTCAAAACGAGTTACTGAGAATGGTGCCTTTTGGAGTTAAAGTGCAAGTGCTTTCACCATGGTCAGTTTCTTTCCACAGTCTTTTGTTCTGTTTCAACAATGAGAACATTCTTTGAGTAATAATAAACATGTACTGTTAAGTGATATGGGTACGAGATAATCTACATATAGAGCCAGATACACCTAGCATTAATGCAGGGCATGCATAGACCTAGATCACTTACATAGAGAGCTCTACAAAGTCAACAAACCCTTCCAAATATCAATCTCTTAGCAGCTTATAAAGTTACCCACTGTGTGTGTACGTTTATTCTGATTTGAGTCTTTCTGAGTCTACATCATGGGGTTAGGTTCCACTTGTGACCCTTTGACAAAAAGTTGCTGAATACCTTTTAAGTGAGACATTTGTGCATTGCCAGCTGGAAAGTAAAGTAGGAGCCCCCCTCATCCCCTGCATGCTGCTGCTCCACTAATAAAAAACACTAAAGGTGTGGGTGCTGTTGCATGTGCCCTGGTGTCATGCAGGTGCAACAGGGTACAGTCAGTATGTTTCACTTGGTGTGGCCTGTATCTGCTCAAAATAACTGCTAGAGCCAGAATACAGCTAGGTGATCCTCTATTCAAATGCTGACCTTACAGTAGTGTGGTGATGTCTCATGTTGAATAGCCTGTGACATCAGTCAGTGATGTCATGTAGATTGTTGGTGATATGAAGTTCTTATGTATTCAGTTATTCTTATATGCCTGGGCTGTGCCTTGCCGGGGCGGCTCTCTGTTTCCAAGAATAAAGTTCTTTGGAATTACATCTTTATTGCGTCTGACCTCCGTCCTTTCAATGGCGACAGAAGATGGGATACTCTCCTGATCATCATAAATTATACAAGGACCCTGAAGTCTGAAGCTCTACGTTACTGTAAGCCAAGCGTTTATTTTTTTTTCTTCTCTTGGCAACTCAAACGTGAGTAAATTCCTTTATTTACTATTTCCAGGCATCCGCTCTATATTTCAAAGACAGAGAGCCGCACCCGTCAATATTGTTCATGAACTTTTGCTAGAGCTCAGCTGAGCTGCTATTTTCCGGCATCAGACATTGATTCACGGCGTTTTTTTTTTCTTTACGAAAGCATTTTCTGACTTTTCTGGCATTCTGTAACATGAAAATACCCATTTATCAGCGAAATTAATGCTTTTTTAGGCATTTACATTTGACTGTTTCACTCACGAGCCTGTGCTTGACAACCTTTAAGTTACTCGCGCTGAGTTATTCCACGCGCTGGTTGCCTGGACAACAAACCGGCCTGTCGCACTGTGCACTCTACAAGAATTCAAGCACAAGCACAAGCTGATCACCGATTACACGGAGTTAGAAAAATTATCGTTCTGACCTTGGTGATTATTTTCGTGCTGACACACACAGCAATCCCAGGTGTTTGTTGAGTGAAGTTTCCTT
The DNA here is from genome assembly GCF_964261635.1 of Lissotriton helveticus. Lineage (NCBI taxonomy): Eukaryota > Metazoa > Chordata > Amphibia > Caudata > Salamandridae > Lissotriton > Lissotriton helveticus. Next base: position 557,185,859 of record NC_136059.1, read on the forward strand.
TTCCTGCAGCAGCGCTGGCAAACACAGCACACATTCTACATATTTATTTGGATCAATTACGTGCTGCGTGACATCGTCATCTTACTCTCTGTTTCTTCCTGCCATAAAGAAGACACGATTTTCTGTCCTACACTGCTATCTAGTGACAGAAGTTCGAATTAAACCTGAGCAAAACATTTTTCTTCAAATCTTTTCTTATGTGATTCACACTCAATTTTTACAGTGTATTACTTCTGTGATACACACACAATTTCTGTATTAATCTCTCCTACTGTTGAGAAATAGTGCTCTATGTTTCTTCTGTTTATTGCGAAGCACTATATTCTCAAATTGAGCATTAGTAGGACATTTAATTTTTTTCTTTATTCTTCTTTCTATTTTATCTTCTTTTTAACCGATTTTTATCCTACAGTTGTTTTAGTCAAAATACAGAGTGTTACTTGCAAGAACCAGGCGATCCACCCCTGGAGTGGAAATTGTGGTTCAGATCTTCTAATGCATATTTAGGTGCTATTGATGGTCTACGTTATAGAGCAGAGAGGAAGAAAAATCTCATGTACTATCATTTAGGTGTTGAAGGACAAAATATTTTTGATCATTTACCTCCGTATGTACCACCTGAAGGTCAAAATCTGGATGAGTTCGATCAAGCTGTTGCGCAGTTGGATAAGTACTTTACTAAAACTAAGAACTTGGTAGTTCATAGGTACAAGTTCTTTACAAGAATGCAAAAATTTGATGAAAACATTGTCACTTTTATTACAGCTCTAAAAGTTCTAGCTTCAAAATGTGAATTCGAAAATTTCACATCTCAACTTATAAGAGATCAACTTGTTGCACGGTGTTATTGCAAGAAAACTCAACAGAGGCTTCTTACCTGTAAAGATCCTGACGCGGGAATAGCTTCAAACAACATCTTGCCGCCATTACCGGCACATCTGATGGCCACGCCCCTTCTTTGAAGCCACGCCCCCGCCCTAACTACAAAGACGCTGAATGCTAGTGTCAGTCCGAAGTTAGTTTCTCCTGAGGCGGAAGCCGGGAGCTTGCCGAGCGATATTTTAAAACTTTGGAGAGTCACTGTTATGCTGTGTTATTATTGAATTCCTTACCTGACCCACAGACCTTGCTCTTGACTAAAACCGCGCAGCGGAGCTTAGCGCTGACGCGGGAATAGCTTCAAACAACATCTTGCCGCCATTACCGGCACATCTGATGGCCACGCCCCTTCTTTGAAGCCACGCCCCCCTGGCTACACCCAATCAACATAAATTATGTGCATTTTTTGTAAGCGCAGCGGGCGCGTCGTTTGCCTAGGGCAAGCCAGTCTGCGCCCGTCCGCGCCAGCTCCGGGCCAAGGGCCAGCCACTCTGCCAGTTCTCTCCCTGTCCAAAGGATAATTTGGTCTAGAACACAGCTGTTAGACCTTGGTAAATCAACCTGTGCTCCCCCTATACCATGTGACCTCACGTTATCTACCTGGCTCAATTGTCGTTGTTGCCCTTTCTCTCTCCCACCCTACCATAATCTTTCTCAAAATTCTATATCTACTCAACCTACACCCATCAAGACCTCCTTGATGGGATTATTAAACTGTCGCTCCCTACCATGCCATGCCAGCGACATCTGGTTGCTACTATCTTCCATGTCCTGGGACATATTATTCTTGACCGAGACATGGATAAAAGACTCCTCCAACCCCGACATCTCCTTAGCTTTACCCTCCGGCTATCGCCTCGTTGGAATTAGTCGTGAGGGCTCCAAAACTGGAGGAGGAATTGCGGTAATCTTAAGGAATCATCTGACGATTACATCGAGAAAAATCATGAACATAAAGCCCGTAGAGGCATTATACTTCTCTATCTCTGATTTCACTACAGCCATCTTTTCAGGAATCTTAGTCTACAACCCCCCTAATACTTCGCAGGCCACAATTTCAGAACTATTGGCATTTACTGCTGATCTCTCTCTCAAACATCCTCATTTTACTGTATTAGGGGATTTCAACCATCATGTTGATATAAGTAACTGTAAACAAGCCACCTATCTCTTAGATTCCATGAAAAATTTAAATCTAACTCAAGGGGTTAGAGGCCCCACTCACGTTGCAGGACACACCCTTGACCTCATTTTTTCCAACTGTACAAAATTAAAAATTCTTCCATCTACACCTTTGACCTGGACTGATCATTATCTGATTCCATTCGAGGTAACTCTAACCGAAAAAGTCAAATTAGAAGCTGCCATCAGATCACAAGGCAGGAAATGGCACAATATCTCCTGTACTGCCATGGAGCAATTATATATGAACAACTTAAACCCACTTCCCAATGATCTTAACGTAGCGGTTCTTACCTTTAACAATGATCTTACGTCAGCCATTGAGCAATTAGCTCCCTTACAAACTCTTACTTCCTGCAGAGAAAAACCTTCAGCCCCCTGGTTCACTCCTGAACTTAGGGAAAACCGAAGCAAATGTAAAAGGTTGGAGCGACAATGGCATCAGACCTATGACCCCATTGCTAAGTCACACTATAGACAGGCTCTTAAAGAGTTTCACAAACTCAAACGTAACTCTATGAGCATCTACTTTGCAGAATCAATATCCAATGCTAAAAACTCCACCAGAACCCTTTTTAACATTGTCAAAGATTTTACGAACCCTACTGCCCTGTCTGATCCAGTCGTCCCTTCCCAAGCTTTTTGTGAAGATTTATCAGAGTTCTTTGTGAACAAAATTGTAGACATTGCGGCAAATATTAGTCAAAACGGCACCGTGATTACGGAAGTGTCTACTCCCACCTTTACGAACGCATTAACTGCTTTTAATCCTCTCACTAAGGAGCATGCTCTGAATTTGCTCTTGAAATGCAAATCAGGCTCACCACTGGATCCAGTCCCAGCCTCTATTATGAATTAAATTTCCCCTCTAATCATTCACCCCCTTCTAGAATTTTGGAATTCCTCTCTACATTCAGGTATTGTTCCATCTGCCTGGAAACACGCCATACTTATTCCAATAAAAAAAAAAGCCGTTGTTGATTCTACCTGCTTGAACAATTATTGCCCGATTTCGCTCTTGCCTAAACCTGCAAAAGTGATCGAGAAAGCGGTACAAGAGCAGCTATCCACTTACCTGGAGTCCAACACACAGTTCCATGACTCGTAATCAGGATTCAGACCCGGGTTTTGTACCGAGTCAGCCTTACTCGAGGTAACCGAGTCGATTCGGGAATGCACGGATAGGGGAGAGGAGGCCATGCTGGTCCTCCTCGACCTATCCGCAGCATTTGATACCATCTCCCATGACACTTTACTGATGCGCCTACAAGAGGTGGGAGTCAGCGGAATACCTCTCACATGGATTAAGTCTTTCCTTGCGAATAGACATCAACAGGTGATGTTGGGCTCCTTTATGTCAACAAAAAAACCACTGATTTGGGGAGTCCCGCAGGACTCTGCCCTTAGCCCGCTCCTTTTTAATGTGTACTTGAAACCATTGGCTAAAGTGGTAGAATCATGGGGCGTCAGAGTAACTTTTTACGCTGACGACACCCAGTTAGTTTTCTCTTTCAAAGATCATGTTGAACAATCATTCCACAATTGCCGTCACTGCGTGCTGGACATCGTTACATGGATGTCCTCTAATAATCTAAAACTCAACACAGACAAAACGGAGGTCCTTTTCTTTAATCAAAAATCTCCGACCCCCCCATGCTTTGGTGGCCGACTGAACTCAACCCTCCCCCGATACCAGTTCAAGCTGCTCGTAATTTAGGTTTTCAATTTGATACTGCTCTTTCCTGCAAGACTCAAATTAACAAAGTTACTTCATCTTGCTTTGGAAAACTCCGTATGCTAAAAGAAATCATTCCTTATCTTCCTCTAGACTCACGTAAAACAGTAGTCCACGCCCTTATCACCGCACATCTGGACTACGCAAATAGCCTGTATATCGGAGCCCCAGCGTATCTCATAAAACAACTGCAGACAGTTCAGAACGCAGCTGCCAGGTTGATTTGCAATATTCCTTATCGACATTCCATCTCACCCCACTTGATCCAACTTCACTGGCTCCCAGTGAGACTACGCATCCAATTCAAAGCCTTAACCCTGGCGTTTAGAGCTCTTAATGACCAAGGCCCTTCCTACCTACGTCGCCGGATAAAATTCTCACAATCACCCCGTAATCTTAGATCAAACCATCTTCGATTGATGATCTGTCCCAGGTTTCGTCTTGCACGAACAGGAGGAAGGGCCTTTGCAGTGGCTACTTCCAAATTGTGGAACCTTCTACCCACAGAACTGAGATTCCAGACCTCTGAATCCCAATTTCGAAAAAAACTTAAGACCTGGCTCTTTACCCTTATTTAACCTTCCCACTCCTTATTATTTTCTCGCCGAACTTCTGAACCTCCACAGATACTATCCTCAGCGCCGGGGACACCTCCATCGGAGGTAGCTGTGCGCTTTACAAATGTCTAAATAAATAAATAAATAAATAAATAAATAAAGATCCTACGTTAGATAAGGCTGTTGATATTGCGAAAAGCATCGAAACTTCAATGGATGATGTCAAACAACTTGAAACTGCATTATCCAATTCTACTGTTTCTGGCGCTGTTTCTTCTAAGCAACCAGTTTCAAATACTAAACTTCCTACTCCCTTGAATGATAACACCACTCGAGGTTATGTCAGAAGACCGTATATGTTTAGAGGTGGTGGAAGAAACTTTGTGCATAATAGACAACAATTTAACTCAAGAATGTTTTGCTATAGGTGTGGTTCTTCTCAACATGTTTCTTCCTTCAAGAACTTTCCAGCCTTAATCAGCAATGTGGTCAATGTGGCAAAATGGGTCATTTTGCAAAGATATGTATGAGTGGTAGAAGGAATAATGTGAGATGTGTTATCAATGAAAGTGATGAACTTAATGATAATGAACAAGATGTTATTAATCAGGATTATGTTGTTGTAGTCAAACAAAATACTGACAAAGAAGAAACATTGCATATTCCTGATCCTGAAGTTGATGTTTGTATCGAAACGAGTCATATTCAGCTTCTTGTTGACACTGGGGCACGCATCACTATTGTTTCTCAAGAAAAATTTTGCAAGCTTTGGAAAGACAAATGTTTCTTACCACCAGATGTTCTTACTGTGGCTTTTGAAGGCAGCAAAATTGAACTGTTAGGTTATTTTTGGGCTAACATTACTGTTTTAGGATCAACTATCAAAGGAAAGGTATATGTAGCAAAAAAGGGTATAAATGTTCTTGGTCTTTTGCATCAAGCTGAATTTCTTTTAACCATCAAACCTGGTCAAGCTAATCCTGTCATGATTGACCAAGACAAAAACCAAAAGAATATCAATTTAGTGTCCAATTCCCATATGTCCACTGTTTGGGAACATAAATTTAATAAGATTTTTGAGGATTGCTTGGGTAAAATCACTAATTTTCAACATTTCATTAAGGTGAAAGAAAATGTCTGTCCCGTTAAACACAAATTACGCAATGTTCCTTTAAGTATCAGGAATGACCTTTCGAAACATTTACAAACGTTGTGTGATCAAGGGATTATTGAAAAAGTGGAGTCCACCCTCTGGCTTAGTCCTATCGTTTTAGCCAAGAAAAGGTCTGGGGATTTGAGGATGTGTGTGGATTTGAGGAGCCTAAACGAAGCTATCTGGGTTGATGGGTTTCCTCTTCCTCGCATTGAAGAACTCATTGCTAGAGTTGGGTCATCTTCGTGGTTTACAAAACTAGATCTTAAAGCAGCCTATCATCAGGTTGAATTGCATCCTCAGTCTAGACATCTGACTGCTTTTGTCACACCTGATGGAGTTTTTCAGTTCTGCAGGCTTCCTTTTGGGCTAGCTTCGGCAGCTGCCGTATTTCAGAGACTCATGACTGAAATGTTTAATGACAATCCCAATGTAGTAGTCTTTCAAGACGATATTCTTATTTTTACTAAGACTGAAAGTGATCATGATTTTGCTATCGACCAAGTTTTTAACACTCTAGAAAATAGAGGAGTTACTTTACAGTAAAGTAAATGTATTTTTAAAGTTAAGGAGATTGAATATCTTGGTCATATTATTTCTGAAGAAGGCATCAAACCTAGACCAGGTTTAATCAGAAGTATTGTAGAGGCGCCTGCTCCACAGAACAAAGAACAACTTATGTCTTTTCTTGGTCTCTGTGAGTTTTATGCGAAATTCATGAAGGATTTTGCCAAAACCACAGAATGTTTCAGGGAATTATTAAAGAAAGGAAGTGTATACATATGGTCAGAGAAATGTGAGAAAGGGTTTCAATCTATTAAAGACCATATTGTCAAAGCTCCTGCTTTACAAGCTTTTGTAGAGGGCAAACAGACAGTTGTCACAGTCGATGCTTGTGAATATGGATTGGGTGCTGTTCGATCACAGTATTCTGAAGGTAGAGAACACACTGTAGGCTTCGCATCCAGGACGCTTCGTCCTGTTGAGCGAAAGTATTCAGTCATTGAGAAAGAGCTTCTAGCCTGTGTTTGGAGTGTTGAAAAATTTAAGTCTTATCTATGGGGCAGATCTTTTATTCTTAAAACTGATCATCGACCTCTAGTTGATATTCTATCTGGAAAAAATGCAAAACACACTACAGCTCGTTTAGCTAGGTTATCTACAAAGCTTTTAGAATATACATTCAGTGTAGAATACATTCCTGGTGGAAAAAAATACTAGGGCCGACTGTTTATCTAGACTACCGATTCAAGATGCAGAAGAGCAAGAATGGGAGAATGAAGTTGAGGAATGTTTTGTGGCTCACATAAGTCAAGATAGTTTATCTTTTGCAGAAGATAGTTGGGCAATAGAAGTTAATAGAGATTCCATATTGAAAGAAGTTGTTTCTCTAATTAAAAAAGGATGGCCAAGAGAGAAATGTCTTTCTCCTGAACTACAAATGTTTTGGAAAGTACATGATGAGCTTTCAGTGGAGGGTGGAAAAGTAGTCAGGGGCAATAAACTTGTACCTCCCTCATCTTATTGTGAAAGAATTATGTTAGCTGCACACTCTGGTCATCTTGGTTCCACTATTACCAAGAGAAAGGTTAGAACGGACTTTTGGTGGCCTAGAATGGATTCTCAGATAGATGATCTAGTGAAACAATGTTCACGATGTAATACCAGTGATAAGGTACTAACACTTGAAGGTGTAACTAGTTCTCCTGTTTCCCCACCTGAAAGAGCCTGGCAGAAGTTGGGGATGGATTTTTTGGGACCATTTCATGTTCTTCCTTCTAATTCAAAGTATTTTCTGGTTCTCATAGATCATTTGTCTAGATGGGTTGAAGTTGAACCTATTAACATTCCTAATTCCAAAAGTGTAATTAATTGTTTGAACTCAATTTTTCTCAGGGAAGGTTATCCTGAAGAGATTCTTACTGACAATGGTGTGCAGTTTGTTTCTGAAGAAATGAACTCTTTTCTACGGTCTTGCGGAATTAAGCACACTAAAACTCCGCTTTATCATCCACAGAGCAATGGCAAAACAGAAAGGTTCAATAGAGTTGTGGTGGATTGTGTACAAGCAGCTTTTAAGTCAGGACCCTGTGTTTTTCAAGCTGTGAAAGATTTAATATGGTCGTATTGCACTTCACCTCATGTTAGCACTAAGTTTAGTCCATTTGAACTTATGAGGGGAAGAAAAGCTCCTTCCCAGGTTTGTATTTGTATTTGTATTTATGGTATTTATAGAGCGCAAACAATCATCCCCAATGGGATATCACGGCGCTATCCTGACAGTAGTGAATAGTTAACAGATAACAGAGTGGGGATTGTGTTTAGTCAGATTTTGGAAAAAGAAATGTTTTTAGTTGCTTCCTGAAAGACAAATAACAGTCTGTTAGTCTGAGTTCCTGCGGCAGCTTGTTCCAGTTATTTGGTGCCAGGTGGGAGAACGCCCGTCCACCCATCCTAGCTGTTTTCACACGAGTGTTGCTTGTTCTAGCAGCCGTACAGGAACGCAGGTTCCTCGTTGGAGCATAGAATCTGATTTTATTTTTTAGGATGCGAGGGCCCGTATTGTGCAATGCTTTATGTGTTATGCACATTAGCTTGAAGATAGCTCTCTGTCTCATTGGTAGCCAGTGAAGCTCACGCAGGCATCTTTTGGCTGGGTCGTACTTCCTTTTATTGCAAATTGCCTTTGCTGCAGCGTTCTGTACGACTTGTAGTTTCGTGAACAGATAGTCCGCCATTCCCACAAACAGGGAATTTCCGTAATCCAGCCTACTCATTAATAAAGACTGGACAAGTATCTTCCTACATTCAGTGGGGATCCATGGAAAAACTTGCCGGAGCATCTTGAGTATTGCAAAGCCTTTGCCACAGATTGTGGATACATGGGGTTTCATACTCAGGGTATTATCTAGAGTCACACCTAAATTTTTGGCCGTTGATGCTGGGATAGGGGCGGTGCCCAGAGTTGTGGGCCACCAGCTGTTATCCCATAGGTGTGTATGTCTACCAAACAGCAGAATCTCAGATTTGTCTGTGTTTAGTTTGAGACAATGGCTATGCATCCAGTTGGCTAGTTCGGTCAGGCAGTTCAGTAGCCTATTCTTAGGGTCGTCTTTTTCATCTAATGAAATCATTAGTTGGGTGTCGTCTGCGTAAGAGCAGATCCCAACACCCCACTTTCTCCCTATATCGGCTAGTGAGGAGACAAACACATTGAATAGGGTTGGGCTCAATGAGGCCCCTTGTGGGACCCCATACTTGATGTTCAGGGGAGGGGAAACAAAGTCACCCATTCGTACTGACTGTGTTCTGTCTTGCATGAAAGACTGCAACCATCCTAATGCCTTATCCCGGATACCCTTGGCTGCTAGGATTTCCAGGAGTCGGTGGTGTGGGACGGTGTCAAATGCCGCCGAGAGGTCTAGTAGAATCAAGGCGACTGTCTTTCCCTGATCTACCTTGGTTCTGATATTGTCTGACACTGCCAGGAGTGTTGTCTCAGTGCAATTGTTAGCCCGGAACCCTGTCTGGGAACTATCCAATAGATCATAGGTCTCTAAGAATTTGGAGAGCTGCCTGTTGACCAATTTCTCCAGCACCTTAGACAAATAAGGAAGTTGGGAAATGGGCCGATAGTTTGCCGGGTTATGAATATCAGATCCTGCTTTTTTTAGTAAGGGAGTAACTATGGCGTTTTTCCAATACTTCGGGAATTCAGCAGAGTTCAATGATAGATTGAAGACTTTGGTTACAGCTGGGCAGATTGTTGATGTTAATTATGAGAAAATATGATGCGGGCTTGGGTCTAGTGGGGAGCCTGATTTTACTTCCAACATAGCTTTGCCCACTTCCTCCTCTGAGAAAGGGCCGAATCTAGGACAGCTAGCCAGAACTGGGGATGTTACACAAGGTTGTGGTTGCTTTGATTCGATGTTGGAAAAAGAGGCATAGATCGTATCAATTTTTTCACAGAAATAATCATTAATTTTATTGCAGCCTTCCTGCGAGGGGGTAAGATCCACTGATAAATTAACTGGGCTGCATAACTCTTTGACTATTTTGAATAGTTCTTTTGACGAATTTTTGCTTTCTGTTATCCTCCGTGAGAAATAGTCTTTCTTTGCTTTCCTAATAGCTTTGTTGTAGAGCGCAAGTTCCCTTTTGTATATGGCTCTTGTTTCTAGGGTTTTATTGAGCCTCCAATTGTGTTCGCAAGATGTACATTTCCTTTTTAAAGATTTTATTTCAGGTCCATACCACTTCTCTGAAACTGTGCCTCTCCGTTTATGTTTAGAGAGCGGAGCTGAGCAGTGTTCCAGCGCACACTTGATATTATTCTGGAGCTCTTCTATTTCATTATTAATATTGGTGTTTCCTATGGATACTTGTGAAAAATGATTCTGGAATTTTTCCACAGAATTTTTTTTCTAGCTGATGCTGTTGATGGGGGCATGGATTTAGAGAGTTTGGTAGGTACTTTAATAGTGAACAAAATCATAGAGTGGTCAGTCCATATCAATGGTTTAATTGCATTGATGTCAATGGCTCCTATATTGGTGAAGATGAGATCTAAAATATGTCCAGCCCTATGTGTTGGCTGATTAATTATTTGTGTCAGCTGAAGGATATCCATGTCCTCCACTAACTGTTTGGTTAATGGGTTGCTGCAGCTATCAAAGTGTACGTTAAAATCTCCTATCACAAGGATATTCTTGTTTTTGAGACAAACCGGTAGTATTTGGGTAAAAAGTTGGGCACTAAAATCTAAAGTGCTTGCAGGGGGGTTATAAACTATCACTCCCCCAAATATAATATTAGTGTTTACGGATACTGAAAATGCCATTGCTTCATGGCTGTTGGACTGTGTGATCGGTTCTTGTCTACAGGTAAGGGATTCCCTAAATAGCAGGGCTACCCCTCCGCCTCTTTTCTTCACTCTATTCAGATTGAGTATTTTATATTCCGCTGGAAGGGCTGTCGCGATGTCTGGGGTGCTGTGGGTATCGAGCCAGGTCTCAGTAATAAAAACTAAGTCTGGTCTGATTTCTGTCAATAAGTCCCATAGCTCTATCGCATGTTTGGGTAGGGATCTTGCGTTGAGATAGATGCATTTAAGGGCCAGAGTTGGGGTATTTTTTATACAGACTTCTGTCCCTATATCACTTCCCCATTGACAGTGCCGACAGCAAAAAGGGCCCATAGCATCATATGGTCCCAGTCGAGCACAATGTGTTGTATTTCTTGCCCCTACTTTGTTCAAACTCCTAAGCTCAGCGCTGGAGTACGAGATAGTGCAATTAATATCTTCTGTGGGTAATTGGGCATGGGGTGTGGTCCCTAGTCCCGGCCTGTCACGGACGGGCGCAGACGGGCTTGCCTTTGGCGCGCCTTCGGCGCCCCCGCTGCGCCCGTCCGCTGCGCCTCCTGTATGAGGGTGCCATTTTATCTAGAAAAGGGCGGGAGGGGCTTAGCGCTAGTATGCTAGCTCTTCCTCCCTTTCCTCACCCAAAATGGCAGCCCCAACCAGCCTCTACTCGGCTGTAATCAGGTAAAACAGAATGCAATTTCCTTTTAAAACATAGTAATCAGTTTTAAAATAGCAAGCAATGTTTAAATACAGGTCCCGGCTTTCCGCCTCAGGACACTGTCTAATTATTAAAAACGATTTTCTCAAGTGCAAAAAACAGTTTGTGCAAATAGCAGTTTTTAAAACAAACAACAGCGCTCAGTTTACCATAACACACACACTAGCAATCAGTGGGGGAATGGTGGTTTCTGGGGTTTTTATCTAGAAAAGGGCGGGAGGGCGGGAGGGCGGGAGGGGTTTAGCGCTAGTATGCTAGCTCTTCCTCCCTTTCCTCACCCAAAATGGCAGCTCCAACCAGCCTCTACTCTGCTGTAATCAGGTAAAACAGAGTGCAATTTCCTTTTAAAACATAGTAATCAGTTTTAAAATAGCAAGCAATGTTTAAATACAGGTCCCGGCTTTCCACCTCAGGACACTGTCTAATTATTAAAAACAATTTTCTCGAGTGCAAACAACAGTTTGTGCACATAGCAGTTTTTAAAACAAACAACAGCGCTCAGTTTACCATAACACACACACTAGCAATCAGTGGGGGAATGGTGGTTTCTGAGGTTTTTATCTAGAAAAGGGCGGGAGGGCGGGAGGGACTTAGCGCTAGTATGCTAGCTCTTCCTCCCTTTCCTCACCCAAAATGGCGGCCCCAACCAGCCTCTACTCGGCTGTAATCAGGTAAAACAGAGTGCAATTTCCTTTTAAAACATAGTAATCCGTTTTAAAATAGCAAGCAATGTTTAAATACAGGTCCCGGCTTTCCGCCTCAGGACACTGTCTAATTATTAAAAACGATTTTCTCAAGTGCAAAAAACAGTTTGTGCAAATAGCAGTTTTTAAAACAAACAACAGCGCTCAGTTTACCATAACACACACACTAGCAATCAGTGGGGGGTTTACCCTTTCTGGATGGTGAAATCTTTCCATCAAAACTGTGACATGAAGTGCATGTGGAATTCTGCCAATATAAAGTCTACTGAAATGTGTTCAAAAAATTGTGAGTCTGCTACAAGGAAAATACCCCACAAACTTTGTATTGGTGATTGGGTTAAAATTAAGAATCCTGTTTCTGTGAGAGAAGGTTTGTCGAAATTTTTAGAATCACAACAGATTGTTGATATTTGTAAAAATGCAGTCAAATTATCTAATGGAAATTGGTGGAGCACTTCTCGTGTTGCTAGAGATCCATGTTTTTCTTCTGAAGTGAAAAGTAACAACAAGGTTTCTGAAGGTAGTAGTAACACAAGAATGAGCACAAGAATACATAATAGACCACGATATTTAAGATTATGTTTAGTCAAATGAATAGTAGCATTGAAAGTTTACTTGAAATTTATGCAACGTTGGTTTTTTTTTAGTTATTAAGGGGGGAGGTGTGGTGATGTCTCGTGTTGAATAGCCTGTGACATCAGTCAGTGTAGTCATGTAGAGTGTTGGTGATATGAAGTTCTTATGTATTCAGTTATTCTTATATGCCTGGGCTGTGCCTTGCCGGGGCGGCTCCCTGTTTCCAAGAATAAACTTCTTTGGAATTACATCTTTATTGCGTCTGACCTCCGTCCTTTCAAGTAGCTAATGTGTACGCACCTGTAGCTGTTGCTGAATGGGGTGTAACACTTACTTAATGAATAAAACAAGCATGAACAAAATGAAGCAGACTGAAGCTGATCATGGGCAGGGAACACACTGCTGACCCCACTTGCCCAAGGATCTTTTGTGGGGAGAGCCGCTATGCCCTGCAATATCTACATCTGTCACCACTGTGGACTTCCAGTCCCAGGATTCCCGGCACCCTCATACCTAAGCAATGTTGTCAGTGCTATAACAGGCGCGCTGTGGTCTCTCAGCGCAGGACATTCCTGGGTGATGTCCAGGCCAAGGGCGGGCCCATCCGAGCCTGTCAGAGACAGGAAGAGGCTGGATCCCCGTTGGTTTTCAAGTCTAGACAAGTTGATCAAGTTCCAAAAGTCACATTGTCTGCCCTGACTGGTGCCTGAGCCGTTGTCACATAGTGGAATAGTTCTTTGCTGGAGCAAGGGACATTTTGCCCAGGATTCCATCTCGAGCTACAATGTTCCACCTAAAGGTTCTTTTCTTGTTGTGGTGTCATGTGTGTATTCTGAAGGTGAGGGGCTATCCTTTGTCCTTTGGGTTTTTGTTTGGTTGTGCCATAGGGGTTACACCTGACAGTGGCCTCTGGGTATAGCTGCTGGGGCTTTTTTCCCCACCATATTCATCTTGATGGGGAAACCTCAAGTACAACGGGAGAAGGTAAAAGGATCAGGGGACATGTGCTAGGTGACTCTTTACCTGGTACCACAGCGTGCATGAGTGTGCAGCCCTGTTTTAAAGCATGTTTAAGGGGAGTCAATTCAGTTCCTGTGGTTCGAGTGGAGGAGGCGTGGACCAGGGGAGGTATTGATGGTCCTCACGCCCCTGTGTTAAATCAAGCGGTAGTGGACCGTGCCATTGCCCCTAGATGCGAGGTGGTGTCACCTCACTTTATTGCAGCCAACCTTAACTTGTCCCCAGAAGTCACGCCTTACAATGTTGTTTTAGGTAAGTTACCACTCCTCCACACAGGAGCAATGAAAACTTCAGCCAGTTGTAAAATAAGGTGACCCATTGGCTGGACTCACACTTTACTTTGGGGACCCAGCCTGGTCAATAGATTAACATGGTTCAAAGGGTTGAGAGGATTGGAAAAGGAAAGAAAATTTTGGAGGGCGACTGAGTGATTATATACTTTAATACGCCTTTTATTGCAGGAAGAATCCTTGCCTCCGCCATGCGTATTGTCACCTTTTTGATTTTGGCCCCACCCCTGAGTTTTTTCTATAGGCCTGAGCCAGTGGTTAGTGATGAAGAGTCAAATCAGTGGCACACTATACCATGTCAACTCTTATCCCAGGAATGACCGCTTAGTGGTCCCACATGAGTTGACTTAGTCAATAGATTGGCTCCCTTGTCCAATCTGGATAGTTGTGATTGATTGAAGGGTTTGAAGGGTACGCTGGCAGGGGAAGGTAAATGGAGGATACACTAAATAAAGCTAAAGTGAATATAACAGGCTGTACAGGTTAACTTTCCAAGAATTACATAGGCTTGTTTTGGAGAGGGTTACCTGGTTTAATTAGAAGTACATCTGCAGATACCCCATCCACACAGAACAGGTCCAACTGCCGCTCCAACACAATCCACATTCCACCCTAGCAACTATCCCCACATTCTGGAATACATTAGTACAGAACGTCACGTCATACCCCCGTTATCCACATAATACAAATACAGAAATAAATAGACAAAATTAGCTGCAAAATGCATGAAAATCAAATGCAAATACAAATATGATAACATACTTGCATTAACAAACACAATCTTGCAAGCAAAGAGAAACTCTTCTAGGTCGAAGTGGTCTGGTGAACTTTTCTTCTGCGGCAGGTTCCTTCAAACGAAGACTAGCCTTAGAATCAGTGCTAGCTTGACACTTCGCCACCCTGCTTAAATTCCAAACCCTGTGATCACTAGTTTTCACACATTTTTATAGACTTTAATAACTCTAAAAGGATGACTAAATATGGACTTGCCTCCATCTCTCCAAGGAGATTTAATCTTAACCCAATCTCCAACATTCACAACAGTTCTTTTCACAGCCTTCTTTTTATCAAACCAGATCGTCCTTGTTTCCATTTTCTCCTCTCTCTCTCCACGCCCTTCTGTGCTACCCACTCTATCATCCACCAACCTTCTCTTTTCGATCACCAACAAGGGAGTCACTTCCCTTGTTGGTGGAATAACTCTTTTTATTTGTGTTAACATAAGCATAGCGATAAAGCTTTCAGAAGATATTTAGACAGTAGCTGACATTGGAGGCAGTGGCGCCATGAGATTGACACAGCTGAATGCCAACAACCCGGGTGCAGGCAGCGAAGACAGTGGGCTACAAAAGGCTACTTGTCTAGAAATTAGCTGTATTATCTCGGAACTTCGGAGCCCAGCCTCATGCAATGCGAGGGCAACAATACAACATTTTACTGAATTCCTTACTGAGGATAGTTACAGAAGGTGCCCATAGCTCTAGGTAAACGTCTGCTTTGTCGTCTGCTACCAGAGATAGTCGCTCCATTCCCAGCACTGCCCACAACTGCCTAAGCTTAGCGGAGTGGTCTGGGACTTTCTCGGAACCCCAGTGAGCTAGCAACTCTAGTTGCGCAGCATTTGGGGCGATTGCTATCTGTCTGCCTCTAATGGAGAGAAAGAGAAAGGTCACACGATTGGGGAGGCCTAGCAGGATGTACGTAGGGAAGCGTGGGCTGTCCGTGTCGAAGGCTTCATTTATGTCTTGTAATATTAGATCCCAGTATCTCACTAACTTGGGGCAATGCCAGAGTAAGAGAGTAAGTGCACCAATGAGCCAATCTGTCCGCATCCCCGCCATCAGTAGGCCGGGCGGTCTTTATTCCAGTGATTGAGTCGGCCGGCGTTAAATACCAATATGCAGCTACATTGTATGCAACTTCTGCACCTGAGATGTTGTGAGCTGTATGGTGTGCTCTATAAAAATGTCCTGCCACTCTTTGTTTGTAAGATGTCCGGCTATTTCTTCCTCCCACTTGATCTGTCCTTTGGTTTTCGCGGGCGAGGTGTCTGTGGAGAGGAAAGTGTATAGTTCTGATATGAGGCGTTTGTCATTCTCCTTGGTGACGAGCCACTTTTCGAACTGTGTTAACCGTTGTGAGACCCCTGGTCTTACTTCTGGAGAGGTGACCCAGTGACGTGCTTGATGATATGAGTAGTAGTCTGAAGCTTGGATTGTGTAGTCTGCCTGAAGCTGGTCGAAAGGAATAATTCCCTTCTAGTCAAAGAGGGAGCCTGCCCTTGTGCATCCCATTTCATGCCACCACTGAAAAGGCTCCGACTTACACCGGGCAGGAAGTCCAGGTTGTCAACCAGCTGGGTCATCGGGGAGGGAATGGAAGTAAGCCTGTGACGGATCACCGTTGCATCCCCAGACCCCTAGAGTTGTCACCGTGACAGGAGAGGAGTACAGTCCCCATGTCTATGTTTACGTTTGAGCCAGATTTCACGCCAGATATTTATTCCAAATCTCCCCACTCCAGTGAACGTTTGAGGCAGCTACTGGGGGCCAGAACACGGACGCATCGCTGGTACCTCCTCCCCCCCTCATCTTACTGGCATTTCCAGAGGTGGCTGTCACTTCGCGCCACACCGCCATCTTGGCAGCAACGGCAGAGAATGGCCACAGCGGACCGCGCGCGTGCAATCTGGGAGTGCACTGGCGGGCTGCGGCGATCTTCCGTTGAGATATGGAAAGAGAACGCCCGTCGGGTGCTGGAACGGAGCGCACACCAGCTGTAGCGGTGAGCCAGTCTTGGAGGGCAGTTGCGGGGCAGCCCGGGACACAGTGCCTGACTTTAAGATGGCGGGCGGCGGCTGACATCGCAACAAAGGCACCCTTGGGCTGAATAGTGGGCTGAATACTGACAGATTGAAGCGGAGGCCACGCACAGCAAGGAGCCAGTGCCGGTGGTCACCCTGAGGATTGACAAAGCGCTACAAGGGGGGACACCAGAGGCTCAAAGGCAGATGACACGAGGTCTGCCTGATTTCAAAATGGCCGAGACCACATACGGTGAGCTCGACTCCATGTAGCACCAGAGTGCACATCTACAAGCAGGAATCAGGCCATACAGGGCACCTTCATTTTGGCCAGGGGCACTCCTATAAGACGCATCGGAGAGTCGGATGATCATAATTACAGACCCCGATACGGGTATCACTTGAGGCACTGCATTTGTGGACCACAGACTCTCATGGACTTCTTTACTTTTCCTTCTGTCCTGCCCGCCATTTTGCTGCTGTTCTCGGCTGTTTTTCTCTGGTCCCCGGCCTGTCTTCTTGTCCATTCCTTCGTCTTTTACCCTTTTCCCTCGTTTCCCCCTTGATGTTCCTCAAATGTTTCTTCCCTTTTCTGCTTTGCCTTCTCTCCTTACCCTTGATTCCCTCCCACCCTCCCTTGGTGTTGTGATCATGTCCCCCCTACGAACCCACTTAAGGGAACTCTGCCTGAAGAAATCTACTATGTGTGTATATATATATGTATATAGGGATGACTCTAATCACTAGTATATGCAGTAGACCTTTGTACCATCTACCGTTCCTATGTGACTCTTAGAGTATACCCAGTCATATCCCTTTCCTATGTATATAGAGATAACTCTAATCACTAGTATATGCAGTAGACCTTTGTACTCTACCATTCCTATGTGACTCTTAGAGTATATCCATTCGTATTCCCAACCTATGTATATAGAGATAACTCTAATCACTAGTATATGCAGTAGACCGTTGTGCTCTCTTCCATTTCTATGTGACTCTTAGAGTATATCCACTCGTATCCCTTCCCTATGTATATAGAGATAACTCTAATCACTAGTATATGCAGTAGACCTTTATACTTTCTACCATTAATATGTGACTCTTAGAGTATATCCACTTGTATCTCCTCCTTGTGTGACTTTACATCTTGTACATTTGCAATTTTTTCCTTATGTTTTTCAACTGGTGCTTATGTAAAGCGCCCTGACACCTTCGGGTAAAGTTCGCGCTATAGAAAATCGCATAAATAAATAAATAAATAAAATTAATTCCTGCTATCCCTTGATTCATAAACGTCCAGTGTTTCTCTGGGAGAGGACGATACCACTCTAGGATGCAGCATAACTGGGAAGCTTGAAAGTACTGTGACACCACCGGGACCCCATCCCTCCCTCAGGTTTAGTCTTTGCAATTTGTGAGATACCCAGTCTTGGTTGCCTCCCACCCCAAATAAAGCAATTTATGGCACGTTGCAGGCTCTGCAGAGTGGCTGGAGGGGGGCAAGAGGAATAGTTTGAAAGATGTAGAGAATGCGTGGTATAATCGCCATCTTAACTGCAGCGATACGGCCTGCCCATGAGAGACCCGACCACTCCCACATTGCTAGAATTTTGTTAGTCCGTTCCAGGAGCGGACCATAATTGGATTTTAGAGTCTTCACTGGTGTACGTGCCAGGAGAATCCCTAGATACGGTATGTGATGACTAGCCCAGGAGAATGGAAATTGTCTAACCAGCGCTTCCTCAGTGGCCGGGGACGTGGATTGATTTAGTATTTGTGACTTGTGAAGATTAACCTTAAATCCAGATACCTTGCTAAAGCAGGAAAACTTGCCGACTAGAGCCATTAGGGAGGCCACCAGATTTGTCAGAGATAGGATTACATCATCGGCGTTTACACTGATAGTGTGTGTGTCTGCCATAAGACGGATCCCAGTTATCTCTGGATTGTCTCTGACCCTCTCCGCCATTGGCTCCATGTACACGGCAAACAGCAGGGGGGGGAAAGTAGGCACCCCTGTCGTGTTCCCCTGCATACTGAAAAGAACCCAGGGGAGTACCCGTTGACCCTGACCGATGCTCTAGGCGTGTTGTATATGCATCCCATCCAGCCAAGAAACCGCTCCCCAAAGCTGAAACGACTGAGCGTCTCCATCAAGAATGGTCAATGGACCCTATCAAAGGCCTGCTCTGCATCAACAGACAGCAGGAGGGCTTCCCGTCTGGAACAGGCAAAGAGATCAGTGAGATGTGGGGGGCGCTTCATGTTGTCCCCACATTGCCTAGTCGGTATGAACCAGGCTTGGTCCGGGTTGATGAGCCCCGCCATGTATGGGTTAATGCGTGCTGCCAGTACACCAGTGTAACTGTTTGCGTCCATGTTGAGCAGCGAGATCGGGTGGTAGGACACACATTCCAGGGGGTCTTTTGTGGGTTTTAAGATTACCAATATTGAAGCTTCTGTGAAGGAGTCGGGTAATGCCCCAGTGTCAATACTGTATGGGTCCGCCGGGTGTGTGCAGGGTTGGTCGTCAAGTCGATCAGTAGTTCCTCCACTCCTTTACCGGCTCAATTTTTTCCTCACCAGACCCATCCCTACTCCGGGGGGGAAGAAACGTTACTATGTCACGGAGTCGTTGGGATAGTGAAATTGGAGGAGAGGGCCTGCAACACCGCTTGCTGCTCTTTGGTAATGGTCTCAGTGTTTCGTCGAGGCCAGCTGCAGTTGTTTTTCACCTTCTGCCAGGCAGACCATTGATGCTTAGGAGATGAAGGCTGCTCCACAGAATCTTCCTGGATGTCAAGATGCAGGAGAGCACAAACCTCCTTGAGGGAACTAATCTGGTGTAGCACCCACTGATGTCTAAAGATGATACGATAAGGGTGCCCGCACGCATAGGGGATCTCGACCTTCCGCAGTTGTTCTGGGACGGGGCAGAAGTCTCTGCGCTTCTGAAGGGTAATCCTGCAGAGATCTTGAAAGAAGGTTGGGGAGTGGCCCTTGAAGTGAACTGGGTGCGAATCCCTGGCTGCCTTGAGGATTTTTTCTTAAATCTGAAAATCGTGGACACACGCCAGGATGTCGGCTGGGGGACCTTTTTCTGGTCTTGCAGGACCCACCCTGTGTACTCGGTCCAGTTGTAGCGGAGAGGTCTCGGAAAGGCCCAATACATGTTGAAGGAGATCTGTGACGTACTCACGTACATTGGAGCCCTCTGCTTTGGTTGGCACACCTCTTATTTTGATGTTCTTCCTCCTAGACCTGTTCTCAAGATCTTCATTGTGTGCTTGAAGGACTAGCTGTTGGTCTTTTAGCCTTAACACTTCTTGCTAGAGCCAAGCTACCTCCTCCACTTGCCTCAACTCCCTGTCTTCGAGCTCGGCCACTCTTTCTCCCACTTCGTCCACATCTCGGCGTATTTCTTCGATGTCGGAGGCAATTTCAGTTTTAATTGCTTGCAGGACAGTACGGAGAGAGGAGACTAGTAATTCCAAGTATGCTTTGGTGATCAGGCCTTTCCTTCGTCAGCCTCCAGTCGGGATTCCATTCTAGGGGCGTGGGCGTATCCTCCGATCCCAAAGTGCCTGTCTTCCCGAACATTTCTTTGAGGGATCGGTCCTTCTTTGTCCTTGCCCCAGCCATCTCATCCTGTTTGCGGTCCTGGTGTTTGCTGGATGTGTAGTTTGAGGTGCTTCCCCCACCCCGGTGTCTGTTCACGACTCCTGGACTGTGTGAAAAAGCTGTCTTGTCCTGGTGCACTACTTCGGGCCTTTCAAGATGGGAGGCAGTCGAGGGGGCTACTGCAGTATCCACTAGCACTCTCTGTTCAGGTCAAACGAGCGGGGGTTTGTCACTTCGCTCCTAGTTCCTCAGTTTTCCCACCCCCACAGGTAAGTGTCCCCCGGAGGGTGCTCGCCCGCTCGTGCTCCACTGGTGGTGTCTCTGCCGGGGTAATCACAGGCATCTCCGCTGCGTGCCGCCTTTCTCCCTTTCTGGGGCTGCCCAGGCCTTTGTCTTGCTTGGCCTCCACTCCTGTCCAACAGAATTGGCAGCAAGCCTGTTTACTCAGGGCCCGTTGACCAAGAAGAGGCAGGGAAATGGGCTTACTCTGTCACTGAGGCCTGCTGCGGGTCCTGGGACTCTGCTTCCCGGTGTGAGCTGTTCAATGGGATGGGAGAGGCTGCCCCACCTCCTTGGGTCCTCCGCCCTTGTGGGGCCCCTCGTGGTGTCGCAGGTCCACCCAGCGTCCCTGGCCAGAAACAGCAAGGCAGCGCCGGTCACTCACCGCAGCTCTGATTAGGCCGGTAGCACAGATCTCAGCAGAGCCGAGGTGCAGGCTCCTGGTCCCCAGCTTTGACCTCACCCAGAGCCCGGCTGGGCCACGTTTCAGGCATGTCTCGGGGCAGGCCGCACTCGACAGGCTGCAGCCGTGCTCCACTGCTCTGTCAAGCGATGCGTCTCGCGGATCTGTGTTGGGGCCTTGGGTCGTTCCACCCTGTCGATATGTCCCCCTTTCAATGCCAATCTTTGGTCATGGGCGGACTGGAGTCTCACTACCCCACTTGTCTTCCCCCATTCACTATGGGTCAGGCCCCGCTGAAAAGGCCGCAACCGTGCCTCGCCGCTCCGCCGGGCGTTGCACTTCAGGGATCTGTCCGGGGGCCCCCAGCTGTCCCTACTCAGGGCCTTCCTGCACCTACCGTGCCGCGTGATGTATCTGGGGTGGTAAACAGCCACGAGTACGCAACTTTTTGTTCGCATACCATTACAACGCAAGCATAACTACGCATGCACTGTAACAACGCGTAGCCTAGCCTTTACTACGCATGTTACGACTTTGCATGCGCTGTTACAATGCATGCGTTGTATTGAGTGAATGGCTGTGACTGAGGACCCGGCGCAAAGGTGGCAGAGAGGAGGCAGCGATGACGTAAGTAGGGGAGAGGCGCTGGTGCCCGCATGCATGCAATTCTGTGACTGAGGACCCAGCGCCAAGATGGCAGAGAGGAGGCAGTGATGACGGAAGTAGGGGAGAGGCGTTTGGGCACGGGCAGCTCTGCAGGCTCCTGTGCACTGGCTGGTGGCTTTTTTGGTCAATTCTGCTGCAAGTGTGGACCCGGCTCCAAGATGGCAAAGAGGAGGCATCGATGACGGAAGTAAGGGAAAGGCGCTGGTGCAGGCGGATCTGCAGGCTCCTGTGCAAAGGATGGGGAATTTTTGATTGACAACTCTTGCAGCCGAGGAAAAGGGACGTGCACAGAGGAGAGAGAGGTAAGAGGGGCTGTGTATTTTTAAAGGGTATGTGTTTGAGGAGTAGTGTTTTTGGGTTTAGGGTAGTGTTGTGGGTCATGCAGGGTAGTTTTTGTGTGGATGGACAGGAGTGGGAGATGGTGAGGGTCGTGCAGGGGTTCGTGTTTTTGGGATTAGTAGTGTTGTGGTTTTGGTGTAGTGTAGGGGGGTCGTGCAGGGTAGTATTTTAGTGTAGGGACCGGACTAGGGGTAAGGACTGGGGGTAGTGTTTTAGTGTTTAGGGTAGTGTTGTGTTAGTGTAGGGTAGAGTTTTAGGGTTTAGGGTAGTGTCAGGGTTGTGCAGGGTAGTGTTTCAGTGTAGGGGACGAACTGGGAGTAGGGGTAGGGTTGTGCTGGGGGTAGTGTTTTAGGGTGTAGGGTAGTTTTGTGGTGTTAGTGTAGGGTAGTGTTTTAGGGTTTAGGGTAGTGTCGGGGGTCATGTATGGTAGTGTTTCAGTGCAGGGAGCGGACTGGGGGTAGGAGTAGGGTTGTGCTGAGGGTAGTGTTTTAGGGTTTAGGGTAGTGTTGTAGTGTTTGTGTAGTGTGGGGTAGTGTTTTAGAGTTTAGGGTAGTGTTGGAGGGGTAGTATAGGGTAGTGTTTCAGTGTAGGGGACTGACTGGAGGTAGGGGTAGTGTTGTGCAAGGGTTAGTGTTTTAGGGATTAGTAGTGTTATGGTTTTTTGTGTAGTGTAGGGTAGTGTCAGGGCGTGTAGGGTAGTGTTTCAGTGTGGGGTCAGGACAAGGGGTAGGGGCAGGATCGTACTGCTGGTAGTATTTTAGGGTTTAGAGTAGTGTTGTAGTGTTTGTGTAGTGTAGGGTAGTATTTTAGGGTTTAGGGTAGTGTTGGGGGGTTGTGCAGGGTTGTGTATCAGTGTAGGGGATGTACTGGGGGTATGGTCGTGCTGAGGGTAGTGTTTTAGGGTTTAGGGTAGTGTTGTAGTGTTTGTGTAGTGTAGGGTAGTGTTTTAGGGTTTAGGGTAGTGTCGGGGGTCGTGTAGGGTAGTGTTTCAGTGTAGGGGACGGACTGTGGGTAGGGGTAGTGTCGTGCTGGGGGTAGTGTTGTAGGGGTTAGGGTAGTGTTGTGGTGTTAGTGTAGTGTAGGGTAGTGTTTTAGGGTAGTGTCTGGAGTTGTGCAAGGTAGTGTTTGAGTATAGGGACTGGAATAGGAGAAGGAGGAGGGTTGTGTAGGGGTATTGTTTTAGGGTTTAGGGTAGTGTAGTGTTGTGTAGTGTAGGGTAGTGTTTTAGGATAGTGTTGTGGAGTGTGTGTTATGTAGGTTAGTGTATATGGATGTAGAAATTGGGGAGTTATTTTTTTTCAAAATGCATTGTAAATCTATGCGGGAAATTGGCATTTGTTGTAAAGACACTTCTTATGCATTTAAAAGCAAATGCGAACTAATGGTATTCGCTTAAGAAAAATGTGTTGTAATGGCACTTGCGAACTAAAAACAAGGTTGTCAAGTATGCGTTGTTTTAGTTTGCGAAATATCGTCATATATTCATCTGGGGTCACCTGAGTCTTGCTCCCTCTTCACCGATCCGCCAGTTAGTTGGAGGCTAGGCCGCTCTCCACGGCCGCGCCCCACGGCTCCACCAGGCGTTCCCTCCAAAGGCTCATGTTTCACGGACTGTAGGTTGTCTCCGCCTGCGTCAGTCGGTGTTTTCGGTAACCGGCTTTGATATGTGAGCCCCGAGGGTCACTGGGAGAGAGCGCTGGTCAGAGGCCCAGCACCCTTTCTCCACCACTCTGAAAACGCAACTACTAGTTAAGGAAGCATTCACAATGTAATAGGTTTCGCATTTGCGAGAGTTAGAGCTATTGGCGTTGTAAATGTAAAAGTGTTTTAATAATGTTTCTTGGAGTGGAGTGGATGTAGGTTGTGTGTAATTGAATTATGTGGTATGTTGTGCAGTGAAATTATTTGGATAGAAGGTATGTGGTAAGGAACTATTTAAAGATGTGTTGTACCTCGGCACGCCAATGCTCGTTATCATAAAAGCATGTGCTTTTAAGGGAGTTTATTCCCTGTCCTGACCTGGTTAGAGAGTCAGGACTTTCTAACCAGGTCAGGACATGGAATAAACTCCCTTAAAAGCACATGCTTTTATGATAACGAGCATTGGCGTGCAAAGGTACAACAAATCTTTAAATAGTTCCTTACCACTGATCCCGTTGGGACCTCAGTTGAAGCTGACATCTGTGGTAGTGGGATGTCAATGTTACCTTGAGGGGCACCAATATTATACATGAAGTACTCTGCCCAGATATAATCAGTACAAATAAAACTAATTATAGGATTAGAAGTGCGACTGTCTAAACCACCACTACCTATGTTCTATTATTGAGGAAGTATGTGGTATTTAGTGTGTATGCATTATGTAGAGTGGGATAATGTGTTATGAGAGTAATTGTGTGGTATCATAGTCTGTGTTGTGGAGTTGTAACCTCAGGTTTAGTCTTCCTAGTTTCCATAGAAGCTAAACTATGAACTCAATGAGACAAAAAAAAGAAGGAACCACTGAGGAGCACTTCTGGACCTAGTCCGAGGTATGAGCTGGGCCACTAGAATTATGTGACTGTTTGCCTGCACCGACTTTTGCACAATTATACATTTTCCGCATTTGCCACATAATCCATCATCTGCTGCATAATTTGCAGATTTGAACAAAAAAACATTGTTTCTAGCTCAAACATTACCAAAAATGCAGCGACAAGTGTTAAAGAGTGGTGGAAGGCCCTGTGCAAACCTAGAATGGTAACCTGTTACATATTGCTAAATGTGGGTAATAATTGGTACTAATGGTGTGTAAGCCACTCTTGCTTCTTTCTGCACCTCTCTTGCCTCTTTCTACATTTCTGTTGCTTATTTCAGCAATTCTCTTGCCTCTATCTGCACTTCTCTTGCTTGTTTCTGCACCTCTATTGGTCTATCGGCACCTCACTTGCTTCGTTCTGCACCCCTCTGGCCTCTTTCTGCATCCCTCCCCCTCTTTCTGTACATCTCTTGCCTTTTTCTGCACCCCTATTCCCGCTTTCTGCAACTTTCCTGCCTCTTTCTGCACCTCTCTTTCTGTACCTATGTTGCTTTTTTTCTGCACTGCTCTGGCTCACTTGCCTCTTTCTGTACATCTATTGCTTCTTTGTACACTTCTGTTGCTTCTTTCAGCAATTCTATTGCCTCTTTCTGCACTTCTCTTCCTTCTTTCTGCACCCTTCTGCCTCTTTCTGTACCTGTCTTGCCTCAATGTGCACCTCTCCTACCTCTTCCTGCATCCCTCTTGCCATTTTTTGGCACCTCTGGTGGTTCTTTCTGCACTGCTCTTGCTTCTTTCTACACCTCTGTTGCTTCTTTCAGTAATTCTCTTGCCTCTTTCTGCACTTTTCTTTCTTGTTTCTGCACCTCTCTTGCGTCTTTCTGCACTTCTGTTGCCTCTTTCTGCACCTTACTTGCTTCTTTCTGCACATCTTGTGCCTATTTCTGCTCTTCTCTTGCTTCTTTCTACACCTCTCTTATTTCTCTCTGTTCCTCTCTTGCCTCTGTGTGCATTTCTCTGGCCTGCTTCTGTACTTCCCTTGCCTCTTTTTGTACCTCTCTGGCCTCTTTCTGCACCTCTGTTGCCTCTTTCTGCACTTTTCTTGCACCTTTCTGCACATCTCTTGTTTCTTTCTGCACTCTTCTTCCCTTTTCTGTACCTCTCTTGCCTCTTTCTGCACCTCACTTGCCTTTTCTGTACTTCTATTGCTTCTTTCTACACCCTTGTTGCTTCTTTTAGCAATTCTCTTGCCTCTTTCCCCACTTTTTTTAGCTTGTTTCTGCACCTCTCTTGCATCTTCACGCACCTCTGTTGACTCTTTCCACACCTCATTTGCTTCTTTCTGTACCCCACTTGCCTCTTTCTGCACCCATCTTTTCTCTTTCTGCACCCCTGTTCCCTCTTTCTGCACCCCAGTTCCCTCTTTCTGCCCCTTTCCTGCCTGTTTCTGCACCTCTCTTGCTTCTTTTTGTACCTCTGTCGGTTCTTTCTGCACTTCTCTTGCTGCACTCTCATGCCTCTTTCAGCACCGCTGTTGCTTCTTTCTGCACTTCTCTTCCATCTTTCTGCACCCCTCATGCCTCTTTCTGTATCTGTCTTGCCTCTTTGTGCACCTCTCCTACCTCATTCTGCACTCCTCTTTCCTCTTTTTGCACCTCTGTTGGTTCACTCTGCACTGCTCTTGATTCTTTCTGCATCCCTCTTGCCTCTTTCTACATCCCTCTTTTCTCTTTCTGTACCTCTCTTGCTTCTTTTTGCACCCCTTTCCCCTCTTTCTGCACCGTTCCTGCAAGTTTCTGCTCCTCTACTGCCTCTTTCTCTACCTCTGTTGGTTCTTTCTGGACTTCTCTTGCTCTTTCTGTGCCCGTTGCGCCTCTCTCAGCACCTCTGTTGCTTCTTTCTGTACTTCTCGTCCATCTTTTTGCACCCCTCCTGCCTTTTTCTGTTTCTATCTTGCCTCTTTTTGCACCCCTCCTACCTTTTTCTGCACCCTCTTGCCTCTTTTTGCACCTCTGTTGGTACTTTTTGCACTGCTCTTGCTTCTTTCTGTACCTCACTTGCCTCTTTCTGCACTTCTCTTGCTTTTTTCAACACCTCTGTTGCTTCTTTCACCAATTGTCTTGCCTCCTTCTGCACTTCTCTCCCTTCTTTCTGTACCCCTCCTGCCTCTTTCTGTACCTCTCTTGCCTCTTTGTGCATGCATCTCTCCTACCTCTTTCTGCATTCCTCTTACCTTTTTTTGCACCTCTGATGGTTTATTCCGCACCCCTATTT
The DNA here is from genome assembly GCF_964261635.1 of Lissotriton helveticus. Taxonomy (NCBI): domain Eukaryota; kingdom Metazoa; phylum Chordata; class Amphibia; order Caudata; family Salamandridae; genus Lissotriton; species Lissotriton helveticus. Next base: position 557,212,443 of record NC_136059.1, read on the forward strand.
GCCTCTTTCTGCAGCCCTCTTTTCTCTTTCTGCACCTCTCTTCCCTCTTTCTGCACCCCTGTTCCCTCTTTTGTACCTTTCCTGCCTGTTTCTGCACCTCTCTTGCCTCTTTCTGTACCTCTTTTGGTCCTTTCTGCACTTCTCTAGGTCTTTCTGCACCCTTCGCGCCTCTTTCAGCATTTCTCTTGCTTTTTTCCACACCTGGGCTGCTTCTTTCAGCAATTCCCTTGCCTCTTTCTGCACTTCTCTTCCTTCCTTCTGCATCCCCTTCTGCCTCTTTGTGCACCTCTCTTGCCTCTTTCTGTAATTCACTTGCTTCTTTCTGCACCTCTCTTGCCTGTTTTGGCTCCTCTGTTGCTTCTTTCTCCACGTCTCTTGCCTCTTTCTGCACCTCTGAATTAGAGGTAGTTTTAATCCCCCTACCCTATTATGTACTAGCCCCTTACAGGGGCGGTCATGCCAATCACCGGGGTACCACAACCCATTATGTACCCTATTGTGTGTAGGTGTTTTCACTGTAGTCTAAGTGTCTTTCAGCATAGCACCTGCTCTGTGCCTGGTTAGGCAGAGTCACTTACCACCAGTACCAGTCAGTAAAAAGTTGGGGGCACAGGATGACTTTGCAACCAGGCTTCTTTCTGCACCTCTGTTGGTGATTTCTGCATATCCATTGCACCTTTCGGCACCTTTCTTTGTCTTTCTGGACTTCTGTTGCCTCTTTCTGCATTTCTCTTGCTTCTTTCTGCTCTTTTCTTCCTCTTTCTGCAAATGTCCTATCTCTGTAGGCAGCGTTACAAATTAGCATATAAAAAAACCTTTGAAATTCACTGAAAAAAACATAGCTTTCAGGGAAGTCATAGTTAGAAATTAGCATTTAAAAAACCTTAGCAATTCACTGAAAAAACCATAGGGTTGAGGGACGATATAGTTAGAAATTGGCATTTAACAAACCTTTGAAATTCACTGAAAAAAAACATAAGTTTCAGGGACGTAATAGTTAGAAATCAGCATTTAAAAAATCTTAGAAATTCACTGAAAAAAACACAGGTTTCAGAGACGTTATAGTTAGTTGGACATTTAACTCGTACAAAACCAGAGAATTTTGGCTGTTATAGTTAGTTGAACTAACTATAACTTGCACCCCAGCAATGCACTGCTGATGACGTCACATATTACATCAGTCATGACATGGTCGTTGACATCACTGATGACATCACTGATAAACCTCAAATGACATCACTGTTGACAACACTGATGACATCATCCACATGACAATCTGATGCACCTCATCATTCTCTAATATAACCTTTGATACACCCACTCTAAAATACCGACTACCATTTTAGAAATCATAGACACACCAATACCAGTTACTACATACCCACTCACTGATTCCTAGGTCTACACACATCTACTCATTCACCTATACAGTCACTGATGCATGCAGCCACTTATCAATACAGTACTGTCATATGCACTCATACACCTATACAGATATACAGACACTCACACACCACCACTCATCCATAGAGCTACTCACACACCTAGTCAGTCATGCAAAGAATTAATCACACTCCCATCTACTCACCTGTACACACACCACCTCACATATTCATACAAATACTAATACATACTTACTCTCTTATATAATCACTGATACAAGCACATACTCATCCATACAGCCACTCTCACAATCACACACTCTCACATATAGTCATGTATATACTCCAACACTCACATATACTGCCTTTTACATATGTAGTTACTCACACATGTACCACTGAGAAACTGATACACTAACCAACACACCCATACACACTCACCCACCCATACAGCCCTTCACAGATACACTCTTGAACCCATACGCCCAGTGAATCACCCACTCATACATCTATGCACAGAGTCACACACCCCACCCACCCACACCGACACTCATGACCCCATACAGATACTTAGATGAGCACCACTCAATAACCCATATAGACTCTCATTTAGCTACTCACCAACCCATGCAACCGCTTACACACCAACTGACAGACTGATACAGACATTCACAAAGATTAGTCACTAACCCATGCATTCAGAAAGACACTTTTAATCACTCACTTGTACAGTCAGTCACGCACCTACTAAATCATTCATTCAGACACTCATACACCCACGCATTCTTTAATACACCTTGGCATATATATCGCGGAGGCGATCTAAACGTGTCTGAGGCGGACACTTGTCTATTTTTCTTTTGGATGAAGAATAAACTATACGATGAAACCTTGAATCCAGCTCACATTCCTCTTTGAAGAAATTCCTGTTGTGGTCTGCGCCTGCGAGCAATCCCACCTCGGATTTGGAGGGTCAGGACTTTTGTTTAATATATATATATGTATATATATATATACTAGCTTACCCGTCGCGCGTTGCTGCGATCTCCGAAGAAAGGAAATTCAAGGAAACTCGTTATGATAACATTCAATTTACATTGTGTCATTTTTATTGAAACGTATTCATTTTAATATGGAAAACATTTCAAAGTGTCGTTTTAATTCTATTTATTTATTCGAGTGCTTGTGGATACACGATTTTTTGTTTTTCTGTCTGGTGCATACATCAGTATTCAAAATATATGAGAGCCCTGGGGGGCCGATATTTAAAAAACAATTATGCCAGAAACCTTTGCGGGAGTGTACTCAACAACTTCCCAAAGTTTCCTGGCGATCGGATGAATGCTGTTCTAATTCTATTTATTTATTCCAGTGCTTGTGGAAACACGATTTTGTGTTTTTCAGTCTTGTGCGTACATCAGAATTCGAAAGATTATGAGGGCCCTGGGGGGGGCCGATATTTTAAAAAAATGTATGCCAGAAACCTTTGCGGGAGTGTACTCAACAACTTCCCAAAGTTTCCTGGCGATCGGATGAAGGCTGTTTTAATTCTATTTATTTATTCGAATGCTTGTGGATACACGATTTTGTGTTTTTCCGTCTTATGCATACATCAGTATTCGCAAGATTATGAGGGCCCTGGGGGACCGATATTTCCCCAAAAATATATGCCAGAAAACTTTGCGGGAGTGTACTCAACAACTTCCCAAAGTTTCCTGGCGATTGGATGAATGGTGTAGTAATGCATAAAGGACAAACAGACAGACAGATAGACATACTTTCGTATATATATATATATATATATATATATATATATATATATATATATATATATATATATATATATATATATATATGGCAGATATAGAAAAACAGACATTTGAGGTGAGCAGATCTAGAGTGTCGCTGGTGTTGAGAGTGCTCTAACAGGGGCTGCTTTCCACCTAAACTTGAGAACTACCCAGAGTTCTCTCCTTCTTTTTTGCACAATTTATGCGTCACTCTATGCCTGATTTTGTTTTGACTTAATACTGGGTGCTCCCTTGTGTCTGGACAAAGCAATACCTCTCTGAAGTGCTCTAATTAGAGCGAAACACTGTGTCAGGGGTTGCTTTTACTCATTTCAGGTTGGCTTGAGTTGGTATTTTACTAATTCAAAGCTGTAATATTGTGCCTGGAGTGATAAATGGCTTTTGAAATTTTACAGCTCAGCAAGGACTGCACTGTACTAGTCCTATGCTTAAAGACTTTGCTGTATAAATTTCAAAAGACTTTGTCATTTTCTATCTCGGCGTGGATAGCACTCTGCGAATCCTATGCTTAAAAACTTTGATAGAAAAACAGACATTTGAGGTGAGCAGATCTAGAGTGTCGCTGGTGTTGAGAGTGCTCTAACAGGGGCTGCTTTCCACCTAAACTTGAGAACTACCCGGAGTTCTCTCCTTCTTTTTTGCATATATATATATATATATATATATATATATATATATATCTGGCACCGCACTGCTTCACAGCGCTTTGGAGGCTCGAGGGATCGAGAAAAAACGGTGTCCTCCACTACGCCCGGGATGGCCAAAACGGAGAGGGGTATCCTACCTCCGTTAGGGTGTTGTGTTGCTGCATAGCTGCCCCCGTTTTATTACTTCCTGGACAGAAGGGCTGCATCAGTACGAGGGGACCCGAGGAGGCGCTTTTGAACTTTGGTGCGATTCCATGGGGCACTTCACCACAGCCTGCATAGACAACGAAGCTTGTGCCATTCTGGTACTATCACCCACACCGCCGGCCCAGATGCATTGAATGTTGCATTCTGGGAGTTGGAGTTTGCTAATGCTATGCAAGAACCAACAGGTGAGCAGACACTAGTAGGGGGAGGAGCTCAACGTTCTCAGCTATACAAAAAGAGAAGCAGGACTATTGGACTACTTTGATGGGTTCCAGCCAGTGCAGGGTGCTGAGGAAGGCACTTACCAAACGCGAAATGCATTCGCCACCACTGATTTATGCACCATTGTAATAAAGAGTCTTTAAAGGATTCCCCTCTGGCCTCTGCTTTTCTTTTTGGAGGAAGGTGTTATCTACATAATCTGCGCCAGACTGTTTATGGATGAGACTAATGGTCTCGTCAAGCTTTCGTCAATAAGTAAAATGTAGGAGTTACTGGGTTGTCTTTATGCAGATATCGTTCCCCATCCCATGTTAACAACCCACTTCCTTGCCAGAGCTCCAATTTCTTGTAATAAGTCTCTTGTAAATTCATCAGATATTTTTTGTCCACCTTACAATAACATGTTGTATCTAGCAATTGTCTTTTTGCCTCATCCATATACATCTCCCTGGGCATGAGCACAATGTTTCCACCCTTATCTGAGGGTTTGATTATTGTGTTCGTATCTTGTTTGAGGCTTTGGATCACCTTCCATGGCTCCTTATTAAAGTGTTTACTTGGGGAGCGTAGCGTAATTAACTTATCCAAATCTCCTTTCACTAAGTCACTGAATGCATCCACATTGTCTCTTGGTGTAATCGGCACAAATTTGCTTTTTCTCCGGAAAGTGGTGCCGGCTGGGACATTCGTGGCTCTATCTGTGATATTAGTCACCCGCATTCCAATTGTTGTATCAAAAGGATCTGTTATGGTCGAACCATTTGTCTGACTGTGTTGGTTTCCTAATGTGGTCAATGTTGTAAGTATCAGAATGTCCCCTATTGTGGGGCCGCCTATGTCTGAATCCCTGTCTTCTCTATTTTGCTGTGGTCTGTTTTTACCCACATGTATCTTACAAAGTTTAAATTTTCTCTCAAATTTATAAAGATCAGCTCGCACATCAGCATAATCAAAATTAGAGTCTGGGCAAAAGGACAGTCCTAATTGCAATACTTTGATCTCATTCACAGTCAATGTTTTATCAGTAAGATTAATTACCGTAAGTTCTTTGTGGCTCTCCATCATTGTTGTTTCTTGTTTGTTTGGCCTCTCGTTCCAATGCCGGCCTTCTCTGCTGATTTTTCTCCAGATATTCCTTTTTTGATTGAGTCTCCGTCTCCTTGTTTCTTTGTTTTTAGACGACCTCTGCTTGTATGTTCTCTCTCTTTCTGCAGAGTTAGTAGTTCCTTGGAAAAAACCTGTTGTGGGGTGGTTATTGAGGAGCCGCTTGCTACGGAATCAGTATCGGAGCTTAAGTCTGTTAGTCCTGATTGGGATCCACTTTGTTGTTTGTCTAAGGTACTCAGCGTTTGTTCTTTTTGGATATCTGTGCAAGGTTTGTCATATTTCCTGGCGAATGTTAAAATCCTGCCAGCTGCATAATCCCTTTCGTCTCGCACAAATTTTAGTTGTTTCCTTTGAATTATTTATTTTTCGTACCTTTTTAATCTTTCATCCATGTTCTTTATTATGGGTTCAATTGCTATCTGTTCGGATTCCTTTCTCAGGTCTATCATAATGTCTTCTATTAATTTTGTCGTTTCAGTATGCTCCTCCCATGCACTCTCAATAAGAATTTCAATCATTACTCTAGAACAGTTGTTCGTGTTTTCTGTCCATTTTTGCAGGATATGAGGTTTGGGTATTGATAGTGTGGGGATAGTGAAAATCCGTAAGCCCCTTGGTATACAGTTAACTTCCAGGTACTTGCCAAGTGAGGTGGCCTCCCACCATCGATTGATTTCTTTTCTTTTCAGTCTCTCTAACTGCTTTACTTTACTTTTCCAGCCTTGTATTGTATCCGATTCAGTTATGGCTGTCGCCGCGGTTCCCAGTGCTCCGCCGGGCTTCGTAGACTGAAAGATGGCTTGAACTGAACTTTCCCGTTCCTTCATCAGTTCGCTCGTCATTTTGGTAGTGCCGTTTATCAGCTTCTTGGTGGGAGAGAATCCCAGTGTCTTGCTGCTTAAGGATTCGCATGTTAACGTTAGTTTAGTTAACTCACGCGCACTCTGACATATGTGAAGGAATATCCGATGTTGTTACAAGGTGCTGACCCGGAAGTCAGCCCATTCCTACAATGCCGGTACGTGGGCCTTGGTGCGTCGGCTTCCGGAGGAGAGGCAGCCGTTACCGGGTTCTCTCTACCACCGTGTGTCGACGGTCGAACCGTCACGTACCCTTCTTACTCTTTCGTCTCAATCTGGGAGAGACGTTTCTTACGGATGTCCTTCTGTGTGTCGGCGGGTGTTTCGGAGGGCAAGACTACCGGTAATCCTTATGGTGACGGAAAAGACACCCCGCCAGCGAGTGAGGGCTTCGTCAGACGGACGCCACCGTCTTCACATGAAACAACAGAATTCCAGTCAGTTTAACAGAATCCAGACGAGCCCATAATCCTTTTCAGATGTTTATTTACGGCACAACAGACGATCGAGGATAACGCGTTTCGAACAACCCTGGTTGTTCTTGGTCACATGACCCGCGTGCCTCACACACCACCTTTTAAAGGTGTATTCACGTTTTTTTCTCCCATCATCAATTCGTGCTTTATTATTTCATGGCGCAAGCAGTAGATGTATATACAAGGTACACAATCGTGATCCTGTCTTTTCTGATGAAGGTACGTGATATGATAATACAATCAATTAAAATCATTGATCATAAGTGCAAATAAACTAATAAAGTGCATAAAAAACCAGCTCTTTTTTGTGATATCATGTTGTTAAATACAGTGGGCTATTGGTGATTTCAAATCAAGGTTTAGTACCCGAAAATTCATGTTTTTCAAAAACAAACCTCTTTTACCATTTAATCATGGAAAAAAAAAAAAATATATATATATATGACCTACTGGAGGTCACCAGTAGGTAGTTATAGTTAGGACCTACTTTCCATAGGCAATCCACAACATTCTATTTGGAATAACTTTGGTGCCGGCGGACGAATTCCTTGGCTACAGCCTTCTAAAGGCTTTTTCAAGTGTTCGAGCTGTCGTGCTTGTAAGTTTGGTATTAACACGTCTTATTACTCCACCCCCTTTTGTGTTGATCCCAGACCAATAAATGGCAATAACAACTGTAAAACAGATTACGCCGTCTATGTCCTGACATGCACCTGTGGCCTAAAATACATAGGAAGTACCAAGCTTCAGGTGCATGTCAGGATACTACAACACTTACATGCTATTCTACACAATGATCCGGCCTACCCGGTTGCCCGCCACTTTAGAAGAGTCCATAACAATGACCTATCTTGTTTAAAATACTTTGTGGTGGGGGCTATTCCACACTTAAAAAGAGGGGGTGACCGTGAACTGCTATTAAGACAGCTCGAAACCAGAATGATACTTGAATTTGATAGCCGTTGGCCTAATGGTTTAAATAATATAGAAGAGATGCACCATTTTCTGTAAGGGTCTCTTCTACTAGTAGATTACTTTAAGTGACTTTTTAAGTCCTCACCACTAGAGCATACATACTCCCTTTCAGTTAGGTTCACTATTGAAGGTTGAGTTGGTGAGTTGCTATGACTATTCTATTACCCACATTGTCGAGAATGAAGCTTTCCTGTCTAAATTGAATGTAACTGTATCTATATTTATCTGATTAACACATTTATTGTGATGACTATTAAGTTATTCCTGGATGTAAATATTTGCAATATTATATTCTAAAATAGGATGTATTTTCTGACTACCTTTTTATACTACTATTTATATAATATTGCATTGATATTTTGAATTGTGTTTTTTGTATATATTTATTACTTATCCATATTTATAGGTTGTGGGTTTTAACTTTTTGATACTTTTTTACTGATCTTTTTTAAGAGGTAGATGAAATTCATTGGAAATATAAAGTTACTATATCTCAGGGATATGAGACTTTCTTAATATGAAAATGATCTTATCTCTTGATGTCAACAGTATTGCACTTTATTCTGCTTGCTTTGCACATATATTTGCACAATTTAATTGCACTTTTCCATCTATTGCTGCTCTGCTGAATTTTGCACATGGAGTTGATAACTATTGACAAGTTTTTTGCACACATTGTCCGTCCAGAAGACTCATTCAATTTAGGGTCTTAAAGTGAGACATAATTATGTATTTATACAGTCATTATAAATCAATTTGCCAACTGCATGATGAGGTACCAAGACACAGTTTTATTTTATCCATTTAAAACGTGTATTATTATTTACCTTTGTTTGTAATTGTGAATCTTGTCATATTGGGATTTATCCTGAAAGTTAAATGTGCACAATCAACGTTGCAAAAACTACAAGTGGTAGTATTTCTTCACTTTTTTAATCATGTGATAGGTGATGTCACTAAGAGTGGGTGTACACACATTCTGGCAAATATAAAAAAAGCATTTCGTTTGTTGTAATGTTGCAGTGTGAACAAGGGCGAGTTAGCCTGAAACGCGTAGCTGTTCTCTGTGTGGTTGCAACAATAAACCATCTTTGCTGATTCCTGTGGTCCGTCTCCCTCGCTTGCCGGCGTGCGCTGCTGCCTGAAATGCTGCGAAATTCGAGGAGGTGTAGTGTAGCTCCTATTTTCCCAATAGGCTCTGCGCATTGGAATAGTACCTACAGCAGTAAAGGCCTAGGCCAGACGTTAACTAGGTCTACTACTGTCGATGCTAGACTTAATTTTTGGGTTTGCCAGCTAAGCTCAGAGTTCGCTAGAAACTTTCTCGAATGTTCAAGGAAGGATTAACTCCCCTGATTAGACAAGAAGGGATTTAGTTTCTGACAACCATAGAACATGACAACTTTGCTCTCCCCTAATCAAGAGTCAATCTCAAGAGTCGTGTGAGCACAAGGCAATTATTTTACTCAGTCAGTACGTGCATTCTTAGTCTCATCAGAATGTAGAGAAAAGGAAGAGACGGGCGTGTTCAATAAAAAGGTGTTATTTATTGATCAGTCTCTTTTCTCGTACAAGAGAAATGGATCGATATTATTGCAATACTTATAGTTAAGTAAAGTGCATACATTAGAAGCAATAGTATAAAATAATACTGTAAAAACATTGATATGGTTTCTGAGCCATATGATGTTTAAAATGATTAAAATATATTTACATACACATATACATTTGACTAAACGTACTCAACTGGTGTTTCTAAATACGCCTACCCCGTGTACCTGACCTAAGTCTAATGCGTGGGCGGGAATAGAAAGTTACAGTTTAAGTTAAGTTTGTTTTTGCCAAGTGAATAACTAAAGAATTCTCTGTGAGGGGTTATTCAGTTCTGTACCTGGAAGTTAGGATGAATGAGGAATGGTATCTCTTTCTCTGCTCTCGATATTCCAGGCTGCCTGCGAGGGCTACCCGGAAGCGCCGGTGCTGGGTCTCTCGGCTTGAGATAGCAGCGCGTCTCTCAGCGCGTCAGGAAGGCGGGGCTGCTGCCAGCGGGGTCTGCTTCTGCTCTCGGCTTCGGCAAGTATGGCTGCTCCGTCTTGTCACCACGCGTGTGTTTGCATAGGGCAAGGTCGGCAATATTTATACCTTAAAGGTGCCGAGATTGACGTAAGGATGGACATAGGTACGTCAATAAAGATGTCATACGACTTGCTCGTTAGCACATTCTTTACTAAAGTTCTCTGTGAAATCAAAACAATGGCCGCACGGATTATCCAGGTTGTCATAGGTTTGATTTGTTATGAGAACGTCGTATGCCTTATCAGGGGCTGGAGGAATGTCGCTTGTCTAATTAGATCTCAAGCGTTATGACCTAATCAGATAACACGTTCCTGTGCCGTAGTGTGACTGCGTCAGATAACGGTATCTGCATCATGGGGGATTTCTTGCCTCATGGGCTGACTGTTAGTTAACTAGATAGTTAGTTTAACCAGAATAGGGTCAGGAATAGGGGGATCGATTCAGAACCTATAGAAATACACGACACCCACTCCACGCTAACTATGGTCATATCTACTAATCTATGCATAGTATAACATAGTACAACATACTATAGAGTATAGTGTATACCTTACCACCCCAAAATACATAAATGCATTTCGAAATTTTCAAATATACTGAAAAATTGCAGTTATATATATTGTATGCACTTAAGCTATGAATTAAATGCAAAAGTAAACACGCATTTTTATGCATTATTGCTTTTTGGTATATGAGTAGTACACATGAAATGGCTCTTAATATAGCTATACAGAAAGGAAAGTCGAGACCATTTCATCACATAATAAAATATTTGTGAACATACCAGCGGGCAGCTAAAGTCTATATAAAGTATCTAAAAATAGAAATCTTAGTTCTCTAGGAATAGTTTCTTACTTTAAGCAGAAGATCAGTGTCCCGGGAAAAAAATATATAGAAAAATATTTGAAGGGGCTTGCTGAAAAAAGTTGCTGTCCGTGAACTGGATTGTAATTGTTCATGTGACTTTATTTTTTTTAAAGTTGAAGGCCGAATTCAGGGAACGCCGTGTGCGAGTTCACTCAAAAGTCTCTATTTCTGTTCTGGAGAGAACATCATATCATTCAGGCTTTCGAAAAAACTGTCAACAGCTTCATGGGAAAGTTCCACTAAGTCGGAAATAGGGGTAACCATGCATTCGTGCGCATGATTGTCTCCATTGACATTCTGATTTGCATTGCTGACAGAAGGTCGTACCTGTTCGATGTTGCTTTCATCTTGAACTTCACTACTTTTCAATCGCAGTGGTGAAGATTCCAGGAATGCCGTCATCAGAATTGGCAGCCTTTGAGGGCAGCACAAAGCGTGAACCTTGGTAGGAACCAGCAGTGTATCTGCATCCACCGGCGCATCCGATTGTAGCGTCAGACAGGTGTCTAACACGCATTCTTCTCCGCATAGCAGACACCTTAGTACAGGTAAAACACCCCTTTGCCACATTGGTCGAAATGATAGAAACCAAGTCATGTTTAGGTCTCTAAGCCGGGAGAGTCCCAGGATTTTTGATATCCGGTCCCGGTATCCAATGGCTAGGATCGTATCTTCCATTGTCGCGAGAGTTTGATCTGTGACATGGGTTGCCATAACGAAAAATAAGGACTAGGAATAGGATTCCTGCAATTAGTCCCAGGATCAGGGGAAGTCCGCCAAAAATCGAATGGACGAAATCTGGAAAAATACCCAGTATGGCTTTGAATGGTGTTAATGCCATCGAAAATACTGTCTTAAATACCTTTGAGACCCCAGTGGTATCAGAAATATTTAAGATTTCGCTCAGGATTTCCGCGAAATGTACGGGGGAATTGGTTGATAATAATGTATGTATCTCTGCAGTCGTCCTTGCGACTTGTAGATCATACGTTTCTTTAGATGACGTGAGCCTTGTAGGCGTCTGAAGAAGCACTGTTTTCATTCTGCTTAAAGTGTCTATTCGAATAGAACTAATTTTCAAACTGGGCCATGCCCTCGCCTCCCTGTCTGGAAAGGAGCTGGGGAATAAAGAACGTCCACAGCACTTGACCTTCGCCGTCGTAGTGACGAGATAAGGAGTCCCGGGCATAAGACTACAACATCTGCGGTCTACAATAAGAATGTAACTCCCATTATAGAGTCTTTGAAAGAATGGTTCTATTTCAGTTGCAGGTGCGCCTTGCTGGTGACATGAAAGGTTGTATGAATTCCCTTCACAGGCTCCGTGCAAACTAATACCGTTACACAGAAGTGTGCCGCTTAGTGACATAGCACAATTGTTGCCACTAAGAAACACTTTCTGTCCTTTATTACTGACACATGCATGTGAATAGGGCAGGGTCCAAGTTGTTTTAAGGTACCCCTTTCCCAATTTCTCGTACATGCCAGCCTGTATATATTTTTGGCAGTATTGAAACCTGAAGGTTGAGATTGGAATATTTATGATTCCGTGGATTATCCATTCACTGACAGGTCGTTCTGACATTGTCAACGGTAATCTTTCTAGTTTTTCAATGCTCAAGATTGTATAATCAGCACCCTTCTGCGCCATACCGATTTGTCTATCAGTAAGGTTAAAGATTTGGAATAGTGACGTTGTGTTGATTAAACGCCAAGGCACATAGCCTGAACGCAGATTTTGTAACGTCCAGCCAAGCTGTACAATAGAACGCAATTGTGACTGACCATGTTGTAATAACAGTAAGTCTTGCGATAATATATCGATTGCTGAAGACACAATGCTGTCCAATGAAAATATTCTGGAGGACAGAGTCATTAACCCATTGTCCACTACAGAAAGTGATTTTTCCAAATTAATACGATCAATTTCACGTATTCTCTCTGCTGTTTCAATTTGAGTAACCTTCCAGGCCTCATTGTATGCTGCATATACAGAGGCTGCTATGAAACGCTTTTGACGCTGTTTTCGTGGTCCCAGTATGAAATCACGCAAGTCAGCACCATCAGTAAGTAAAGTTAGGTGTTGCTTAATTTCAGGCAGTGTGGAAGTTTGTAGCCATTGAAGGCATAATTTGCCCACACTGTAGGTTGTTATTATCCCTGGGTGATGTCTTTGGGGATATCTAGGGTCTGGCCTGGTCATTTTGAAACCCTGTGTTTTATTCAGGAATCTATCTTGACAGTTATTTGTATCTGTGGGCCAGATCAACCATTGTTTCCAATCAGGATGTGTTCTGTTTTGGTTAAGTATATGGTTTATGTCTATTTCTTCATCTGTTTCAGAGCTATTGCTAAACATTGTTGGCTTTGGAATAGACGGGTTATTTAAATCTTTGATTTTGGCTAAGCCAAGACAGGTGGTTTGTTGAACAGTGTCATTTAAAAATATCATTTGTTCTGGGATCATGCAGGCTCTAAACAAAGCTTCTAAACCCTGTACTTGCCATTCTTTTGTACCCCAAACACTTTTCAAATCAACATTTTTGTCCCAATAATCAAATCTAAAAGTATTCATCTTTTCAAAGAATATATCTGAATATATCAATTTGTGTTTGTTATCATGGTTTTCATCCCTGTCTTGTTTGACAATTTATAATAAAATGTTTCAGCATTACTAGTGTTAAAACCTTGAAAGTATGAATATTTGTCATAAACGGTTCTAGAGCTCCCTTTTGGAGGTGTAGCACAATGTTCCCATTGATTATAATTTAAAACATTTCTTGGTTGTGCAGATTTATGCAAAAAACTGTTACCATAATGGTTATAGCAATACATACTATCATAATTTGTAGAACCTTGCAAATAATCATGTTTTGTAAATTTAGCAGACATTACTAAGTCAGACATCACTTTGTTTATACTTTCAAAGTCCCAATCATCAGCAAATGAGTTTGGTTTTGCAAAGTCACTCAAGGAGATCTTGATTTGGTGTGGATATTTCAGGATCTCGACCGGACCATAAATTTCATAGTCAGTGTTGTCCCAGGCTACCCCACCAGGTATTGGAATTGCTGTGAAGTTGGCTGAAGAAAGTTCTGAAGAAAGTTCTCTTTTCTCGACGTGTGAAGATGTGTGTGGTTTGAGGACCAAGTTGATGTTCTGACTTGCTGTGTCCATTTTAGCATATTTTCCCTCAATGAAGCGTCCCAAAGTAAATACCATGATGAGCCAAAGTATGAGGATAAATGCACCAAAACCCACCCAAAATTCAATCCATGGAGAAACCAGATATGTTTCTTTCAGTTGTTTCAAAAGTTCCTTAGCTTTGTCTTTAAAGGATTTTGATGATGGCTGTGTCTTTTGTTCGCTGAAACCTTCAGAGGAATCATCGAAGTTGATGAAGTAACCAGATGCAGTTCTGTCAATTGTTCCAATTGGTTCAGGATTTTTGTTTCTTGCATTTTCACTTGGAACTTCATTGTAGATTGGTGTGTCTCTGCTAAATGTTTTTATTTGGGTTTTCAGAGGTCTTAGTTCTATTGCATTGTTGCATAGTCCTTGTTGTTCTTCTGTAGGCGTTTCGAATGTGATGAGCCTCTTTGATAGGACCTCTGTACTGGTAGCAAACCTTGGTGTTCTGCTACTTATTGGGAGTCCACTTGGCCTACCGTTTGTTATCGGCCACATGTTGTGGTTTTACCAGGTCGATGGATACAACTCGGTTCTCCTTTTTTCCAGCAAGTGGCGGTAGTACAACTGATCTTGTCCCGTTGACAGACAAGACAGGAACTGCTTTTCTGTAAGAAGGCCCAAATTCCTTCTTTACCGCGATCTTCTCCCTGACTAGATCCCCGACTTTTGGAATCCAGACAGGTCTTGCTGGGACAGGTGGTGATTCTTCAGTGGTTGTTGGCTGTTGTTTCAACTGTATGTTGCTCAGGTCTTTTCTTGTTTTGTTTAAGTCCTGCAAAATAGCCAAACGGTCTTTGACATCAAAGGTTTTTTCTATTACCACTGAAGTCTGACTATCAAGGTCAGAGATCAACATCCTAGTTCCGAATAATAATTCGTACAGACTGAATCCCTTCAGAGAATTTCTTGGCAAGTTATTTAGACTACGTTGGACACTTATTAGATGTTTGACCCACCCAGCTCCCGAACCTAATACCTTTGCTGTTATAGATTGCTTTATGTCACGGTTTTTTCTTTCAACAATTCCGTTCCCCTCAGGGTGAAATGGACAAGAGTACCGCAATTGCACGCCCATGCTGACCATGGCCTCCTTATAAGCCCGAGAGCTAAAAGCAGGACCATTGTCCGAATGCAGAATGCCAATTGCGTATGTGCCGATAAAGACCCGCAAATCTTTTATAACAGTTCTGGCGTCAGCCGTTCGCTGGGGCCACATCCATATGAATCTCGTGCATGAGTCCACTGCGACCAAGATATATTTATAGTTACCGTCCCTTTGTAAGGGACCGCAGTGGTCTAGATAAACACAGGCTAATGGTTTATCCGAGATTAGAAGGGGCGTCTGTGCTGGACGTCTCACAGTTGATACTTTCATTTTTTGACATATTTCACATGCTAGAACATAGTTCCTTGTTTGTCTTCTCATTTGTGGCCACCAGTATCTCTGTTTTAATAATGATACTGTGGCTGAGACGCCAGCATGGGTAGAAGCAAGCCCTTCGTGTGCCGCTATTATTAGTCCTAATCTGTGTTCCATGTTTGGAATTGCCCTATCCCCCACTCCAGGGATTTGAGCAAAAGGAACATTGTTTTCATCAGTTATGTATGAGTATTTTACTGGAAAGCCTTTAGGGAGTGGTTCTATCGAATCCTTTTCTGAAGCGCTGACAGCTTGTAATATTTCGCTGTCTATTTTTGTTTTTGACCGGGTGACGGCAGCTACGGAAGCCGTTTGCACAGCTGCTTTCGCGGCCTCATCAGCCAATGAATTCCCTGCAAAGTGAACGCCATCACGTTGATGACTCAGTGTATGTATCACGTGAGTCTTTGGTAGTTCTTTTTGTAAAAGAGCTAATTGTTCCCAGAGCATTTTATGCTTTATTGTGCCACCTTTCGCATCCTTGAAACCGTTCTGAAGCCAGATCTGCAAGTATTCATTATAAGACTGAACGCAATAATACGAATCGCACACTATAAGTGTGGGGAATTCTCGATCGGTATTTTCAAGCGCCATCTTGAATGCTAGTAGTTCAGCTCGCTGAGCTGTGCAATCTCCTAGAGATTGTGTTTTAGTGAGGGTTGGTTTAAATTTCCCTTCGTGCCAACGACCTTTAACAATCGCGCACGCAGCACTGTAAGCTTGTTTACCCCCTACTGCGGGTTGTGCTGATCCGTCTGTATATATTATACAGCCGTATTGGTCTAGAGGCAGAATTTCGGTTGGCAGAGGACATTCAAATTCATATTGTAGAAATTCTTGTGTTTTTAAGTAAGGATCAAATTCGTACACCACATCTGTTGCAGCAAGAGAGTTAGCCCATTGTATCCATCTCGGATGGAGTGCTTTAGCATTTGGAATGCTCGCTTTTGTTACAGCCTCTAGTGCTGGTATCGGTGTCACGATTATTATTCGTTTACCTTGTGCCAGGGCTCGTTCTTTTGCTATAGCTGTCTGTGTTGCTGTAAGAATTTTTTCCGTTGGGCTAAATTTCATTTCAGCCTTAGTGTACAAGTGTGATTTGAATGCAATTGGTACCTTTTCTCCCTCATTAGAGGTCAGGTATGTGAATCCGCATCTCCCTGGGATGACCTGGATCACAAGGTTGCGTGTATTATCACGGGTTTCTAATTTTGTTTTAATTAGCATGTCTGTTTGTAAGGATCTCAAAATTTCTGTGTGTGTTTGAGTCCAACTGGATCTTTTAAAGTCTGGTTTAATTAGATCGTAAAGGGGTTTCACCCTTTCTGCGTAATTTGCAATGTATGTTCTTCCGAAATTTAGGAAGCCTAAAATTGACTGTAGGTTTTTTAGTGTTTTAGGAGCTTGGATTACGGCACATTTCTCTAGGAAATTGTCTGCCAGGCTTTTACCTTCACTTGATAGCTCATATCCTAAGAATAGGACCGTCAGATGGGCAATTCTGGACTTTTTAAAGTTGAATTTGTAACCCTCTGCAGCGAACCCAAGTATTATGGTGTTCACCCTTTTCAAGTGAGTCTCCAAGTCATCATCTGTTAAGTAAATGTCATCAACATAAGATAATGCTTCATCATCATATAGTTGTAGTAATTCTGTTACTCTCGCTGAGAATACCCCTGGGCTGTTCTTGTACCCCTGGGCTAACCGACAGAATTGTTTTTGAGTGCCATTTACTGAGAATGCAGTTAAATATCTACTCTCCGGTGCTATGTTTTGACAAAAGAATCCATTGGAGATGTCCAGGGTTGTTTTGTAATTTTTGCGCACTATGTTATTCATTAGTGCAGCACTGTGTGAGTTTTGCACTGCAAAAGTTTTGCAACATGTGTTAAGGTGTCGGTAATCCAAAACTAGACGGTATGAATTGTCTGGTTTGGAGACCGGAAACAAAGGATTGTTCATTTGTGAGGTGCAAGTTTCAATCACCCCCTGGTATTCTAGCTGGTCTAGTATTTCATTTACTTGTTTTTTAGCTTCTTGCTTAATTGGGTACTGCCTTTGTGCAGTTGGTTGTGATTTTAACTGGATTTTGTGAGGAGGAGAATCCTCATCCCATCCTACATGATTTTTATATAAAGCAGGTGCTAAGGCCACTGCCCACTTTCTAGCAAGTGTATATTTTTTATGAATCGGGATTTGATTCGAGAAGGCAGGCATAATTACTTCTTCGCCATGAGGGCACTCCCTGACAAACTCTGGTGGCCAGTCTTTTTCAGCTAGAAGGATGTCATAGCCTTTGGACAGGTTATCCCAAAATAGTCCCCTAATTTTCCTAGTCTTATCTCCCTCTATACGTAATGTTATCTTGTATATCTTGTGGGGCTTGCTAACTCTGGTATCTGCAGTTTCCACTTGAAGGTATTCATTCGTGTCCACTGTCTCCAGATGATTCATAAGGACTTTGCGAGCTATGCTCACCTCTGCTGCGCTGTCTAGCATTGTCTGAGCCCACTCTCCGTTTTTCAGTTGTGTCCTCAGTATTCTCGGCATTGTTAACTACCTTGATACTGGCTACCTTCTTTTTTGGAAATTGTAATTTCTTTTTCAGTTGAGCAGGTTCCTTGTCTTTGGACTTGGCGTGCTCTTCTGATCGTCCTCTTCTTTCCGATTTCTGCGAGGAATTCTGAAAAGATTGAGAGGGACGTGTATCAATGTCTTGATATCTATCAGGTTTTTTAATATTATCCCTATTTCTAAGGTTATATCTATTCCCAGAGGGGTCACTCTGGGGTGACCTTTGTCTCGGGTTTGGAGATTTCTCTCTTCGCCTAGGAGACCTTCCTCTGGACTGGAATTTCTTTTCTTTAGGATTGGATTGTTTGTTTCCATCCCAGTTCTTTTTTGGTGAATTATTATTATTGTTAAAAAACATTTTTTCTGGACTTGTAGTCAGTTGCGGTTTTACTGGTATTCCACCTAGACTATCTCTGCCTAGTTCTTCATAGGATTTTTCTATGATTCTGGCAATTTCAGCTGGTTGGTCTGCTATATCTGTCTCTTTTAACCTCTGGCAGATCGCCACGTTCGCTGCTTCACCTTTTATGTTGGCTAGTAATATAGCCGAGACCTGTTTGAAGTCTTTTAGTAATTTCATACCAAGAGTTAAAGCAGGTTCTGGACCGTATTCATCTTGAATTTGTTTTAGCACATCTGGTATCACCGAAATGGATGGGACACCGTGCGTTTTTGTGTAGATGGAAGCAAAGACTGTACCCCAAGTGTCACAGTCCTCAATGTGTGGTGCGATTCCCATTGGGAGACATATAGTCAGAATCCTGTGTTTTTCCAATGGGGTGGTGTCAGGAAACACCGCCTCTATTTGGGTGATTTTCTGTGCCAACCAGAATGGTATTTGTTCCCGTTTAGCTGGAACTTTACCTAGGCAGGATTGGATGTTCTGTGGTGTAATTTTATTTGTGTTCCCCTGGTGAGGGGTCAGCTGTGGAAGTTTAATCGCTGGCTGAATTGTTGAAGTCCGCATTACATACTGAACTAATTGTCTATGAATTTTTAGTAGTTGTTTTAGCTGTATTAACAGCTCTGCTGCAGGCATTCTTTCGATGTCTGGATGTGGTGTGTATCCGGCTAAGACCGGCCACGTTGCTCCTGGTCTTCCTAAAGGACCGAGCCTTGTAATGTGATTGTTATGTATTAGGGCGCCATCAAATAAGAGCAAATGCTCTTGGAATTTGAGTGGTACTTCCACCTCCTCGAAAGGAGTGTAAATGTCAGGAGGTTCCTCTACTTTGTAATAGTGGAAGTACTTTGTTACAGCATTTGCTGCTGGAAAATGTATCCATGTATAGTATACCTCTGTCTGCCGATATTCGTGTGCCTCAATTACGAATATGACTGTGCCACCTCTAGGTGTCAGTCCATTTTCTATAAGTTTTAAGGTTATAGATCTCCTTTTGGCGACCTGGATGAGTATTATATCCGGGTCTGCTGTTTGCATGGTAGCATCAGCATCTGCTATTTCAGTAGCTAATCTAATTGCTTCTCTTTCTTCATCACTGTCTCCCATTTTACAGACAGGATGGTATTATGTTTATTTGCAGATCAGGTTTCTTTATGGAAACAGAGATTAGATGCACAATATTCTGGAACTGTTTTATCCTTCAACGTTGACTTGACCAAAAACCATACATAGGAGTTCCCTCCTGCGAGGTTTTGGAGGATATAACCTTTCACCCACTCCAGACGTCTTTGGAGTATTTGGGAAAAGGGGTCTGAGTGAGAAAGCACGACTGAGTTACTCTAAATGTCTTACGTTAGTTTTATCGCCCTTTCCAAACGCGTTGGGCGCCATGTAGTGTAGCTCCTATTTTCCCAATAGGCTCTGCGCATTGGAATAGTACCTACAGCAGTAAAGGCCTAGGCCAGACGTTAACTAGGTCTACTACTGTCGATGCTAGACTTAATTTTTGGGTTTGCCAGCTAAGCTCAGAGTTCGCTAGAAACTTTCTCGAATGTTCAAGGAAGGATTAACTCCCCTGATTAGACAAGAAGGGATTTAGTTTCTGACAACCATAGAACATGACAACTTTGCTCTCCCCTAATCAAGAGTCAATCTCAAGAGTCGTGTGAGCACAAGGCAATTATTTTACTCAGTCAGTACGTGCATTCTTAGTCTCATCAGAATGTAGAGAAAAGGAAGAGACGGGCGTGTTCAATAAAAAGGTGTTATTTATTGATCAGTCTCTTTTCTCGTACAAGAGAAATGGATCGATATTATTGCAATACTTATAGTTAAGTAAAGTGCATACATTAGAAGCAATAGTATAAAATAATACTGTAAAAACATTGATATGGTTTCTGAGCCATATGATGTTTAAAATGATTAAAATATATTTACATACACATATACATTTGACTAAACGTACTCAACTGGTGTTTCTAAATACGCCTACCCCGTGTACCTGACCTAAGTCTAATGCGTGGGCGGGAATAGAAAGTTACAGTTTAAGTTAAGTTTGTTTTTGCCAAGTGAATAACTAAAGAATTCTCTGTGAGGGGTTATTCAGTTCTGTACCTGGAAGTTAGGATGAATGAGGAATGGTATCTCTTTCTCTGCTCTCGATATTCCAGGCTGCCTGCGAGGGCTACCCGGAAGCGCCGGTGCTGGGTCTCTCGGCTTGAGATAGCAGCACGTCTCTCAGCGCGTCAGGAAGGCGGGGCTGCTGCCAGCGGGGTCTGCTTCTGCTCTCGGCTTCGGCAAGTATGGCTGCTCCGTCTTGTCACCACGCGTGTGTTTGCATAGGGCAAGGTCGGCAATATTTATACCTTAAAGGTGCCGAGATTGACGTAAGGATGGACATAGGTACGTCAATAAAGATGTCATACGACTTGCTCGTTAGCACATTCTTTACTAAAGTTCTCTGTGAAATCAAAACAATGGCCGCACGGATTATCCAGGTTGTCATAGGTTTGATTTGTTATGAGAACGTCGTATGCCTTATCAGGGGCTGGAGGAATGTCGCTTGTCTAATTAGATCTCAAGCGTTATGACCTAATCAGATAACACGTTCCTGTGCCGTAGTGTGACTGCGTCAGATAACGGTATCTGCATCATGGGGGATTTCTTGCCTCATGGGCTGACTGTTAGTTAACTAGATAGTTAGTTTAACCAGAATAGGGTCAGGAATAGGGGGATCGATTCAGAACCTATAGAAATACACGACACCCACTCCACGCTAACTATGGTCATATCTACTAATCTATGCATAGTATAACATAGTACAACATACTATAGAGTATAGTGTATACCTTACCACCCCAAAATACATAAATGCATTTCGAAATTTTCAAATATACTGAAAAATTGCAGTTATATATATTGTATGCACTTAAGCTATGAATTAAATGCAAAAGTAAACACGCATTTTTATGCATTATTGCTTTTTGGTATATGAGTAGTACACATGAAATGGCTCTTAATATAGCTATACAGAAAGGAAAGTCGAGACCATTTCATCACATAATAAAATATTTGTGAACATACCAGCGGGCAGCTAAAGTCTATATAAAGTATCTAAAAATAGAAATCTTAGTTCTC
Organism: Lissotriton helveticus; assembly: GCF_964261635.1. Taxonomy (NCBI): domain Eukaryota; kingdom Metazoa; phylum Chordata; class Amphibia; order Caudata; family Salamandridae; genus Lissotriton; species Lissotriton helveticus. The sequence continues at coordinate 557,233,800 of NC_136059.1, forward strand.
TAGGAATAGTTTCTTACTTTAAGCAGAAGATCAGTGTCCCGGGAAAAAAATATATAGAAAAATATTTTAAGGGGCTTGCTGAAAAAAGTTGCTGTCCGTGAACTGGATTGTAATTGTTCATGTGACTTTATTTTTTTAAAAGTTGAAGGCCGAATTCAGGGAACGCCGTGTGCGAGTTCACTCAAAAGTCTCTATTTCTGTTCTGGAGAGAACATCATATCATTCAGGCTTTCGAAAAAACTGTCAACAGCTTCATGGGAAAGTTCCACTAAGTCGGAAATAGGGGTAACCATGCATTCGTGCGCATGATTGTCTCCATTGACATTCTGATTTGCATTGCTGACAGAAGGTCGTACCTGTTCGATGTTGCTTTCATCTTGAACTTCACTACTTTTCAATCGCAGTGGTGAAGATTCCAGGAATGCCGTCATCAGAATTGGCAGCCTTTGAGGGCAGCACAAAGCGTGAACCTTGGTAGGAACCAGCAGTGTATCTGCATCCACCGGCGCATCCGATTGTAGCGTCAGACAGGTGTCTAACACGCATTCTTCTCCGCATAGCAGACACCTTAGTACAGGTAAAACACACCTTTGCCACATTGGTCGAAATGATAGAAACCAAGTCATGTTTAGGTCTCTAAGCCGGGAGAGTCCCAGGATTTTTGATATCCGGTCCCGGTATCCAATGGCTAGGATCGTATCTTCCATTGTCGCGAGAGTTTGATCTGTGACATGGGTTGCCATAACGAAAAATAAGGACTAGGAATAGGATTCCTGCAATTAGTCCCAGGATCAGGGGAAGTCCGCCAAAAATCGAATGGACGAAATCTGGAAAAATACCCAGTATGGCTTTGAATGGTGTTAATGCCATCGAAAATACTGTCTTAAATACCTTTGAGACCCCAGTGGTATCAGAAATATTTAAGATTTCGCTCAGGATTTCCGCGAAATGTACGGGGGAATTGGTTGATAATAATGTATGTATCTCTGCAGTCGTCCTTGCGACTTGTAGATCATACGTTTCTTTAGATGACGTGAGCCTTGTAGGCGTCTGAAGAAGCACTGTTTTCATTCTGCTTAAAGTGTCTATTCGAATAGAAGTAATTTTCAAACTGGGCCATGCCCTCGCCTCCCTGTCTGGAAAGGAGCTGGGGAATAAAGAACGTCCACAGCACTTGACCTTCGCCGTCGTAGTGACGAGATAAGGAGTCCCGGGCATAAGACTACAACATCTGCGGTCTACAATAAGAATGTAACTCCCATTATAGAGTCTTTGAAAGAATGGTTCTATTTCAGTTGCAGGTGCGCCTTGCTGGTGACATGAAAGGTTGTATGAATTCCCTTCACAGGCTCCGTGCAAACTAATACCGTTACACAGAAGTGTGCCGCTTAGTGACATAGCACAATTGTTGCCACTAAGAAACACTTTCTGTCCTTTATTACTGACACATGCATGTGAATAGGGCAGGGTCCAAGTTGTTTTAAGGTACCCCTTTCCCAATTTCTCGTACATGCCAGCCTGTATATATTTTTGGCAGTATTGAAACCTGAAGGTTGAGATTGGAATATTTATGATTCCGTGGATTATCCATTCACTGACAGGTCGTTCTGACATTGTCAACGGTAATCTTTCTAGTTTTTCAATGCTCAAGATTGTATAATCAGCACCCTTCTGCGCCATACCGATTTGTCTATCAGTAAGGTTAAAGATTTGGAATAGTGACGTTGTGTTGATTAAACGCCAAGGCACATAGCCTGAACGCAGATTTTGTAACGTCCAGCCAAGCTGTACAATAGAACGCAATTGTGACTGACCATGTTGTAATAACAGTAAGTCTTGCGATAATATATCGATTGCTGAAGACACAATGCTGTCCAATGAAAATATTCTGGAGGACAGAGTCATTAACCCATTGTCCACTACAGAAAGTGATTTTTCCAAATTAATACGATCAATTTCACGTATTCTCTCTGCTGTTTCAATTTGAGTAACCTTCCAGGCCTCATTGTATGCTGCATATACAGAGGCTGCTATGAAACGCTTTTGACGCTGTTTTCGTGGTCCCAGTATGAAATCACGCAAGTCAGCACCATCAGTAAGTAAAGTTAGGTGTTGCTTAATTTCAGGCAGTGTGGAAGTTTGTAGCCATTGAAGGCATAATTTGCCCACACTGTAGGTTGTTATTATCCCTGGGTGATGTCTTTGGGGATATCTAGGGTCTGGCCTGGTCATTTTGAAACCCTGTGTTTTATTCAGGAATCTATCTTGACAGTTATTTGTATCTGTGGGCCAGATCAACCATTGTTTCCAATCAGGATGTGTTCTGTTTTGGTTAAGTATATGGTTTATGTCTATTTCTTCATCTGTTTCAGAGCTATTGCTAAACATTGTTGGCTTTGGAATAGACGGGTTATTTAAATCTTTGATTTTGGCTAAGCCAAGACAGGTGGTTTGTTGAACAGTGTCATTTAAAAATATCATTTGTTCTGGGATCATGCAGGCTCTAAACAAAGCTTCTAAACCCTGTACTTGCCATTCTTTTGTACCCCAAACACTTTTCAAATCAACATTTTTGTCCCAATAATCAAATCCAAAAGTATTCATCTTTTCAAAGAATATATCTGAATATATCAATTTGTGTTTGTTATCATGGTTTTCATCCCTGTCTTGTTTGACAATTTATAATAAAATGTTTCAGCATTACTAGTGTTAAAACCTTGAAAGTATGAATATTTGTCATAAACGGTTCTAGAGCTCCCTTTTGGAGGTGTAGCACAATGTTCCCATTGATTATAATTTAAAACATTTCTTGGTTGTGCAGATTTATGCAAAAAACTGTTACCATAATGGTTATAGCAATACATACTATCATAATTTGTAGAACCTTGCAAATAATCATGTTTTGTAAATTTAGCAGACATTACTAAGTCAGACATCATATTGTTTATACTTTCAAAGTCCCAATCATCAGCAAATGAGTTTGGTTTTGCAAAGTCACTCAAGGAGATCTTGATTTGGTGTGGATATTTCAGGATCTCGACCGGACCATAAATTTCATAGTCAGTGTTGTCCCAGGCTACCCCACCAGGTATTGGAATTGCTGTGAAGTTGGCTGAAGAAAGTTCTGAAGAAAGTTCTCTTTTCTCGACGTGTGAAGATGTGTGTGGTTTGAGGACCAAGTTGATGTTCTGACTTGCTGTGTCCATTTTAGCATATTTTCCCTCAATGAAGCGTCCCAAAGTAAATACCATGATGAGCCAAAGTATGAGGATAAATGCACCAAAACCCACCCAAAATTCAATCCATGGAGAAACCAGATATGTTTCTTTCAGTTGTTTCAAAAGTTCCTTAGCTTTGTCTTTAAAGGATTTTGATGATGGCTGTGTCTTTTGTTCGCTGAAACCTTCAGAGGAATCATCGAAGTTGATGAAGTAACCAGATGCAGTTCTGTCAATTGTTCCAATTGGTTCAGGATTTTTGTTTCTTGCATTTTCACTTGGAACTTCATTGTAGATTGGTGTGTCTCTGCTAAATGTTTTTATTTGGGTTTTCAGAGGTCTTAGTTCTATTGCATTGTTGCATAGTCCTTGTTGTTCTTCTGTAGGCGTTTCGAATGTGATGAGCCTCTTTGATAGGACCTCTGTACTGGTAGCAAACCTTGGTGTTCTGCTACTTATTGGGAGTCCACTTGGCCTACCGTTTGTTATCGGCCACATGTTGTGGTTTTACCAGGTCGATGGATACAACTCGGTTCTCCTTTTTTCCAGCAAGTGGCGGTAGTACAACTGATCTTGTCCCGTTGACAGACAAGACAGGAACTGCTTTTCTGTAAGAAGGCCCAAATTCCTTCTTTACCGCGATCTTCTCCCTGACTAGATCCCCGACTTTTGGAATCCAGACAGGTCTTGCTGGGACAGGTGGTGATTCTTCAGTGGTTGTTGGCTGTTGTTTCAACTGTATGTTGCTCAGGTCTTTTCTTGTTTTGTTTAAGTCCTGCAAAATAGCCAAACGGTCTTTGACATCAAAGGTTTTTTCTATTACCACTGAAGTCTGACTATCAAGGTCAGAGATCAACATCCTAGTTCCGAATAATAATTCGTACGGACTGAATCCCTTCAGAGAATTTCTTGGCAAGTTATTTAGACTACGTTGGACACTTATTAGATGTTTGACCCACCCAGCTCCCGAACCTAATACCTTTGCTGTTATAGATTGCTTTATGTCACGGTTTTTTCTTTCAACAATTCCGTTCCCCTCAGGGTGAAATGGACAAGAGTACCGCAATTGCACGCCCATGCTGACCATGGCCTCCTTATAAGCCCGAGAGCTAAAAGCAGGACCATTGTCCGAATGCAGAATGCCAATTGCGTATGTGCCGATAAAGACCCGCAAATCTTTTATAACAGTTCTGGCGTCAGCCGTTCGCTGGGGCCACATCCATATGAATCTCGTGCATGAGTCCACTGCGACCAAGATATATTTATAGTTACCGTCCCTTTGTAAGGGACCGCAGTGGTCTAGATAAACACAGGCTAATGGTTTATCCGAGATTAGAAGGGGCGTCTGTGCTGGACGTCTCACAGTTGATACTTTCATTTTTTGACATATTTCACATGCGAGAACATAGTTCCTTGTTTGTCTTCTCATTTGTGGCCACCAGTATCTCTGTTTTAATAATGATACTGTGGCTGAGACGCCAGCATGGGTAGAAGCAAGCCCTTCGTGTGCCGCTATTATTAGTCCTAATCTGTGTTCCATGTTTGGAATTGCCCTATCCCCCACTCCAGGGATTTGAGCAAAAGGAACATTGTTTTCATCAGTTATGTATGAGTATTTTACTGGAAAGCCTTTAGGGAGTGGTTCTATCGAATCCTTTTCTGAAGCGCTGACAGCTTGTAATATTTCGCTGTCTATTTTTGTTTTTGACCGGGTGACGGCAGCTACGGAAGCCGTTTGCACAGCTGCTTTCGCGGCCTCATCAGCCAATGAATTCCCTGCAACGTGAACGCCATCACGTTGATGACTCAGTGTATGTATCACGTGAGTCTTTGGTAGTTCTTTTTGTAAAAGAGCTACTTGTTCCCAGAGCATTTTATGCTTTATTGTGCCACCTTTCGCATCCTTGAAACCGTTCTGAAGCCAGATCTGCAAGTATTCATTATAAGACTGAACGCAATAATACGAATCGCACACTATAAGTGTGGGGAATTCTCGATCGGTATTTTCAAGCGCCATCTTGAATGCTAGTAGTTCAGCTCGCTGAGCTGTGCAATCTCCTAGAGATTGTGTTTTAGTGAGGGTTGGTTTAAATTTCCCTTCGTGCCAACGACCTTTAACAATCGCGCACGCAGCACTGTAAGCTTGTTTACCCCCTACTGCAGGTTGTGCTGATCCGTCTGTATATATTATACAGCCGTATTGGTCTAGAGGCAGAATTTCGGTTGGCAGAGGACATTCAAATTCATATTGTAGAAATTCTTGTGTTTTTAAGTAAGGATCAAATTCGTACACCACATCTGTTGCAGCAAGAGAGTTAGCCCATTGTATCCATCTCGGATGGAGTGCTTTAGCATTTGGAATGCTCGCTTTTGTTACAGCCTCTAGTGCTGGTATCGGTGTCACGATTATTATTCGTTTACCTTGTGCCAGGGCTCGTTCTTTTGCTATAGCTGTCTGTGTTGCTGTAAGAATTTTTTCCGTTGGGCTAAATTTCATTTCAGCCTTAGTGTACAAGTGTGATTTGAATGCAATTGGTACCTTTTCTCCCTCATTAGAGGTCAGGTATGTGAATCCGCATCTCCCTGGGATGACTCGGATCACAAGGTTGCGTGTATTATCACGGGTTTCTAATTTTGTTTTAATTAGCATGTCTGTTTGTAAGGATCTCAAAATTTCTGTGTGTGTTTGAGTCCAACTGGATCTTTTAAAGTCTGGTTTAATTAGATCGTAAAGGGGTTTCACCCTTTCTGCGTAATTTGCAATGTATGTTCTTCCGAAATTTAGGAAGCCTAAAATTGACTGTAGGTCTTAATATAGCTATACAGAAAGGAAAGTCGAGACCATTTCATCACATAATAAAATATTTGTGAACATACCAGCGGGCAGCTAAAGTCTATATAAAGTATCTAAAAATAGAAATCTTAGTTCTCTAGGAATAGTTTCTTACTTTAAGCAGAAGATCAGTGTCCCGGGAAAAAAATATATAGAAAAATATTTTAAGGGGCTTGCTGAAAAAAGTTGCTGTCCGTGAACTGGATTGTAATTGTTCATGTGACTTTATTTTTTTTAAAGTTGAAGGCCGAATTCAGGGAACGCCGTGTGCGAGTTCACTCAAAAGTCTCTATTTCTGTTCTGGAGAGAACATCATATCATTCAGGCTTTCGAAAAAACTGTCAACAGCTTCATGGGAAAGTTCCACTAAGTCGGAAATAGGGGTAACCATGCATTCGTGCGCATGATTGTCTCCATTGACATTCTGATTTGCATTGCTGACAGAAGGTCGTACCTGTTCGATGTTGCTTTCATCTTGAACTTCACTACTTTTCAATCGCAGTGGTGAAGATTCCAGGAATGCCGTCATCAGAATTGGCAGCCTTTGAGGGCAGCACAAAGCGTGAACCTTGGTAGGAACCAGCAGTGTATCTGCATCCACCGGCGCATCCGATTGTAGCGTCAGACAGGTGTCTAACACGCATTCTTCTCCGCATAGCAGACACCTTAGTACAGGTAAAACACCCCTTTGCCACATTGGTCGAAATGATAGAAACCAAGTCATGTTTAGGTCTCTAAGCCGGGAGAGTCCCAGGATTTTTGATATCCGGTCCCGGTATCCAATGGCTAGGATCGTATCTTCCATTGTCGCGAGAGTTTGATCTGTGACATGGGTTGCCATAACGAAAAATAAGGACTAGGAATAGGATTCCTGCAATTAGTCCCAGGATCAGGGGAAGTCCGCCAAAAATCGAATGGACGAAATCTGGAAAAATACCCAGTATGGCTTTGAATGGTGTTAATGCCATCGAAAATACTGTCTTAAATACCTTTGAGACCCCAGTGGTATCAGAAATATTTAAGATTTCGCTCAGGATTTCCGCGAAATGTACGGGGGAATTGGTTGATAATAATGTATGTATCTCTGCAGTCGTCCTTGCGACTTGTAGATCATACGTTTCTTTAGATGACGTGAGCCTTGTAGGCGTCTGAAGAAGCACTGTTTTCATTCTGCTTAAAGTGTCTATTCGAATAGAACTAATTTTCAAACTGGGCCATGCCCTCGCCTCCCTGTCTGGAAAGGAGCTGGGGAATAAAGAACGTCCACAGCACTTGACCTTCGCCGTCGTAGTGACGAGATAAGGAGTCCCGGGCATAAGACTACAACATCTGCGGTCTACAATAAGAATGTAACTCCCATTATAGAGTCTTTGAAAGAATGGTTCTATTTCAGTTGCAGGTGCGCCTTGCTGGTGACATGAAAGGTTGTATGAATTCCCTTCACAGGCTCCGTGCAAACTAATACCGTTACACAGAAGTGTGCCGCTTAGTGACATAGCACAATTGTTGCCACTAAGAAACACTTTCTGTCCTTTATTACTGACACATGCATGTGAATAGGGCAGGGTCCAAGTTGTTTTAAGGTACCCCTTTCCCAATTTCTCGTACATGCCAGCCTGTATATATTTTTGGCAGTATTGAAACCTGAAGGTTGAGATTGGAATATTTATGATTCCGTGGATTATCCATTCACTGACAGGTCGTTCTGACATTGTCAACGGTAATCTTTCTAGTTTTTCAATGCTCAAGATTGTATAATCAGCACCCTTCTGCGCCATACCGATTTGTCTATCAGTAAGGTTAAAGATTTGGAATAGTGACGTTGTGTTGATTAAACGCCAAGGCACATAGCCTGAACGCAGATTTTGTAACGTCCAGCCAAGCTGTACAATAGAACGCAATTGTGACTGACCATGTTGTAATAACAGTAAGTCTTGCGATAATATATCGATTGCTGAAGACACAATGCTGTCCAATGAAAATATTCTGGAGGACAGAGTCATTAACCCATTGTCCACTACAGAAAGTGATTTTTCCAAATTAATACGATCAATTTCACGTATTCTCTCTGCTGTTTCAATTTGAGTAACCTTCCAGGCCTCATTGTATGCTGCATATACAGAGGCTGCTATGAAACGCTTTTGACGCTGTTTTCGTGGTCCCAGTATGAAATCACGCAAGTCAGCACCATCAGTAAGTAAAGTTAGGTGTTGCTTAATTTCAGGCAGTGTGGAAGTTTGTAGCCATTGAAGGCATAATTTGCCCACACTGTAGGTTGTTATTATCCCTGGGTGATGTCTTTGGGGATATCTAGGGTCTGGCCTGGTCATTTTGAAACCCTGTGTTTTATTCAGGAATCTATCTTGACAGTTATTTGTATCTGTGGGCCAGATCAACCATTGTTTCCAATCAGGATGTGTTCTGTTTTGGTTAAGTATATGGTTTATGTCTATTTCTTCATCTGTTTCAGAGCTATTGCTAAACATTGTTGGCTTTGGAATAGACGGGTTATTTAAATCTTTGATTTTGGCTAAGCCAAGACAGGTGGTTTGTTGAACAGTGTCATTTAAAAATATCATTTGTTCTGGGATCATGCAGGCTCTAAACAAAGCTTCTAAACCCTGTACTTGCCATTCTTTTGTACCCCAAACACTTTTCAAATCAACATTTTTGTCCCAATAATCAAATCTAAAAGTATTCATCTTTTCAAAGAATATATCTGAATATATCAATTTGTGTTTGTTATCATGGTTTTCATCCCTGTCTTGTTTGACAATTTATAATAAAATGTTTCAGCATTACTAGTGTTAAAACCTTGAAAGTATGAATATTTGTCATAAACGGTTCTAGAGCTCCCTTTTGGAGGTGTAGCACAATGTTCCCATTGATTATAATTTAAAACATTTCTTGGTTGTGCAGATTTATGCAAAAAACTGTTACCATAATGGTTATAGCAATACATACTATCATAATTTGTAGAACCTTGCAAATAATCATGTTTTGTAAATTTAGCAGACATTACTAAGTCAGACATCACTTTGTTTATACTTTCAAAGTCCCAATCATCAGCAAATGAGTTTGGTTTTGCAAAGTCACTCAAGGAGATCTTGATTTGGTGTGGATATTTCAGGATCTCGACCGGACCATAAATTTCATAGTCAGTGTTGTCCCAGGCTACCCCACCAGGTATTGGAATTGCTGTGAAGTTGGCTGAAGAAAGTTCTGAAGAAAGTTCTCTTTTCTCGACGTGTGAAGATGTGTGTGGTTTGAGGACCAAGTTGATGTTCTGACTTGCTGTGTCCATTTTAGCATATTTTCCCTCAATGAAGCGTCCCAAAGTAAATACCATGATGAGCCAAAGTATGAGGATAAATGCACCAAAACCCACCCAAAATTCAATCCATGGAGAAACCAGATATGTTTCTTTCAGTTGTTTCAAAAGTTCCTTAGCTTTGTCTTTAAAGGATTTTGATGATGGCTGTGTCTTTTGTTCGCTGAAACCTTCAGAGGAATCATCGAAGTTGATGAAGTAACCAGATGCAGTTCTGTCAATTGTTCCAATTGGTACAGGATTTTTGTTTCTTGCATTTTCACTTGGAACTTCATTGTAGATTGGTGTGTCTCTGCTAAATGTTTTTATTTGGGTTTTCAGAGGTCTTAGTTCTATTGCATTGTTGCATAGTCCTTGTTGTTCTTCTGTAGGCGTTTCGAATGTGATGAGCCTCTTTGATAGGACCTCTGTACTGGTAGCAAACCTTGGTGTTCTGCTACTTATTGGGAGTCCACTTGGCCTACCGTTTGTTATCGGCCACATGTTGTGGTTTTACCAGGTCGATGGATACAACTCGGTTCTCCTTTTTTCCAGCAAGTGGCGGTAGTACAACTGATCTTGTCCCGTTGACAGACAAGACAGGAACTGCTTTTCTGTAAGAAGGCCCAAATTCCTTCTTTACCGCGATCTTCTCCCTGACTAGATCCCCGACTTTTGGAATCCAGACAGGTCTTGCTGGGACAGGTGGTGATTCTTCAGTGGTTGTTGGCTGTTGTTTCAACTGTATGTTGCTCAGGTCTTTTCTTGTTTTGTTTAAGTCCTGCAAAATAGCCAAACGGTCTTTGACATCAAAGGTTTTTTCTATTACCACTGAAGTCTGACTATCAAGGTCAGAGATCAACATCCTAGTTCCGAATAATAATTCGTACGGACTGAATCCCTTCAGAGAATTTCTTGGCAAGTTATTTAGACTACGTTGGACACTTATTAGATGTTTACCCACCCAGCTCCCGAACCTAATACCTTTGCTGTTATAGATTGCTTTATGTCACGGTTTTTTCTTTCAACAATTCCGTTCCCCTCAGGGTGAAATGGACAAGAGTACCGCAATTGCACGCCCATGCTGACCATGGCCTCCTTATAAGCCCGAGAGCTAAAAGCAGGACCATTGTCCGAATGCAGAATGCCAATTGCGTATGTGCCGATAAAGACCCGCAAATCTTTTATAACAGTTCTGGCGTCAGCCGTTCGCTGGGGCCACATCCATATGAATCTCGTGCATGAGTCCACTGCGACCAAGATATATTTATAGTTACCGTCCCTTTGTAAGGGACCGCAGTGGTCTAGATAAACACAGGCTAATGGTTTATCCGAGATTAGAAGGGGCGTCTGTGCTGGACGTCTCACAGTTGATACTTTCATTTTTTGACATATTTCACATGCTAGAACATAGTTCCTTGTTTGTCTTCTCATTTGTGGCCACCAGTATCTCTGTTTTAATAATGATACTGTGGCTGAGACGCCAGCATGGGTAGAAGCAAGCCCTTCGTGTGCCGCTATTATTAGTCCTAATCTGTGTTCCATGTTTGGAATTGCCCTATCCCCCACTCCAGGGATTTGAGCAAAAGGAACATTGTTTTCATCAGTTATGTATGAGTATTTTACTGGAAAGCCTTTAGGGAGTGGTTCTATCGAATCCTTTTCTGAAGCGCTGACAGCTTGTAATATTTCGCTGTCTATTTTTGTTTTTGACCGGGTGACGGCAGCTACGGAAGCCGTTTGCACAGCTGCTTTCGCGGCCTCATCAGCCAATGAATTCCCTGCAAAGTGAACGCCATCACGTTGATGACTCAGTGTATGTATCACGTGAGTCTTTGGTAGTTCTTTTTGTAAAAGAGCTAATTGTTCCCAGAGCATTTTATGCTTTATTGTGCCACCTTTCGCATCCTTGAAACCGTTCTGAAGCCAGATCTGCAAGTATTCATTATAAGACTGAACGCAATAATACGAATCGCACACTATAAGTGTGGGGAATTCTCGATCGGTATTTTCAAGCGCCATCTTGAATGCTAGTAGTTCAGCTCGCTGAGCTGTGCAATCTCCTAGAGATTGTGTTTTAGTGAGGGTTGGTTTAAATTTCCCTTCGTGCCAACGACCTTTAACAATCGCGCACGCAGCACTGTAAGCTTGTTTACCCCCTACTGCGGGTTGTGCTGATCCGTCTGTATATATTATACAGCCGTATTGGTCTAGAGGCAGAATTTCGGTTGGCAGAGGACATTCAAATTCATATTGTAGAAATTCTTGTGTTTTTAAGTAAGGATCAAATTCGTACACCACATCTGTTGCAGCAAGAGAGTTAGCCCATTGTATCCATCTCGGATGGAGTGCTTTAGCATTTGGAATGCTCGCTTTTGTTACAGCCTCTAGTGCTGGTATCGGTGTCACGATTATTATTCGTTTACCTTGTGCCAGGGCTCGTTCTTTTGCTATAGCTGTCTGTGTTGCTGTAAGAATTTTTTCCGTTGGGCTAAATTTCATTTCAGCCTTAGTGTACAAGTGTGATTTGAATGCAATTGGTACCTTTTCTCCCTCATTAGAGGTCAGGTATGTGAATCCGCATCTCCCTGGGATGACTCGGATCACAAGGTTGCGTGTATTATCACGGGTTTCTAATTTTGTTTTAATTAGCATGTCTGTTTGTAAGGATCTCAAAATTTCTGTGTGTGTTTGAGTCCAACTGGATCTTTTAAAGTCTGGTTTAATTAGATCGTAAAGGGGTTTCACCCTTTCTGCGTAATTTGCAATGTATGTTCTTCCGAAATTTAGGAAGCCTAAAATTGACTGTAGGTTTTTTAGTGTTTTAGGAGCTTGGATTACGGCACATTTCTCTAGGAAATTGTCTGCCAGGCTTTTACCTTCACTTGATAGCTCATATCCTAAGAATAGGACCGTCAGATGGGCAATTCTGGACTTTTTAAAGTTGAATTTGTAACCCTCTGCAGCGAACCCAAGTATTATGGTGTTCACCCTTTTCAAGTGAGTCTCCAAGTCATCATCTGTTAAGTAAATGTCATCAACATAAGATAATGCTTCATCATCATATAGTTGTAGTAATTCTGTTACTCTCGCTGAGAATACCCCTGGGCTGTTCTTGTACCCCTGGGCTAACCGACAGAATTGTTTTTGAGTGCCATTTACTGAGAATGCAGTTAAATATCTACTCTCCGGTGCTATGTTTTGACAAAAGAATCCATTGGAGATGTCCAGGGTTGTTTTGTAATTTTTGCGCACTATGTTATTCATTAGTGCAGCACTGTGTGAGTTTTGCACTGCAAAAGTTTTGCAACATGTGTTAAGGTGTCGGTAATCCAAAACTAGACGGTATGAATTGTCTGGTTTGGAGACCGGAAACAAAGGATTGTTCATTTGTGAGGTGCAAGTTTCAATCACCCCCTGGTATTCTAGCTGGTCTAGTATTTCATTTACTTGTTTTTTAGCTTCTTGCTTAATTGGGTACTGCCTTTGTGCAGTTGGTTGTGATTTTAACTGGATTTTGTGAGGAGGAGAATCCTCATCCCATCCTACATGATTTTTATATAAAGCAGGTGCTAAGGCCACTGCCCACTTTCTAGCAAGTGTATATTTTTTATGAATCGGGATTTGATTCGAGAAGGCAGGCATAATTACTTCTTCGCCATGAGGGCACTCCCTGACAAACTCTGGTGGCCAGTCTTTTTCAGCTAGAAGGATGTCATAGCCTTTGGACAGGTTATCCCAAAATAGTCCCCTAATTTTCCTAGTCTTATCTCCCTCTATACGTAATGTTATCTTGTATATCTTGTGGGGCTTGCTAACTCTGGTATCTGCAGTTTCCACTTGAAGGTATTCATTCGTGTCCACTGTCTCCAGATGATTCATAAGGACTTTGCGAGCTATGCTCACCTCTGCTGCGCTGTCTAGCATTGTCTGAGCCCACTCTCCGTTTTTCAGTTGTGTCCTCAGTATTCTCGGCATTGTTAACTACCTTGATACTGGCTACCTTCTTTTTTGGAAATTGTAATTTCTTTTTCAGTTGAGCAGGTTCCTTGTCTTTGGACTTGGCGTGCTCTTCTGATCGTCCTCTTCTTTCCGATTTCTGCGAGGAATTCTGAAAAGATTGAGAGGGACGTGTATCAATGTCTTGATATCTATCAGGTTTTTTAATATTATCCCTATTTCTAAGGTTATATCTATTCCCAGAGGGGTCACTCTGGGGTGACCTTTGTCTCGGGTTTGGAGATTTCTCTCTTCGCCTAGGAGACCTTCCTCTGGACTGGAATTTCTTTTCTTTAGGATTGGATTGTTTGTTTCCATCCCAGTTCTTTTTTGGTGAATTATTATTATTGTTAAAAAACATTTTTTCTGGACTTGTAGTCAGTTGCGGTTTTACTGGTATTCCACCTAGACTATCTCTGCCTAGTTCTTCATAGGATTTTTCTATGATTCTGGCAATTTCAGCTGGTTGGTCTGCTATATCTGTCTCTTTTAACCTCTGGCAGATCGCCACGTTCGCTGCTTCACCTTTTATGTTGGCTAGTAATATAGCCGAGACCTGTTTGAAGTCTTTTAGTAATTTCATACCAAGAGTTAAAGCAGGTTCTGGACCGTATTCATCTTGAATTTGTTTTAGCACATCTGGTATCACCGAAATGGATGGGACACCGTGCGTTTTTGTGTAGATGGAAGCAAAGACTGTACCCCAAGTGTCACAGTCCTCAATGTGTGGTGCGATTCCCATTGGGAGACATATAGTCAGAATCCTGTGTTTTTCCAATAGGGTGGTGTCAGGAAACACCGCCTCTATTTGGGTGATTTTCTGTGCCAACCAGAATGGTATTTGTTCCCGTTTAGCTGGAACTTTACCTAGGCAGGATTGGATGTTCTGTGGTGTAATTTTATTTGTGTTCCCCTGGTGAGGGGTCAGCTGTGGAAGTTTAATCGCTGGCTGAATTGTTGAAGTCCGCATTACATACTGAACTAATTGTCTATGAATTTTTAGTAGTTGTTTTAGCTGTATTAACAGCTCTGCTGCAGGCATTCTTTCGATGTCTGGATGTGGTGTGTATCCGGCTAAGACCGGCCACGTTGCTCCTGGTCTTCCTAAAGGACCGAGCCTTGTAATGTGATTGTTATGTATTAGGGCGCCATCAAATAAGAGCAAATGCTCTTGGAATTTGAGTGGTACTTCCACCTCCTCGAAAGGAGTGTAAATGTCAGGAGGTTCCTCTACTTTGTAATAGTGGAAGTACTTTGTTACAGCATTTGCTGCTGGAAAATGTATCCATGTATAGTATACCTCTGTCTGCCGATATTCGTGTGCCTCAATTACGAATATGACTGTGCCACCTCTAGGTGTCAGTCCATTTTCTATAAGTTTTAAGGTTATAGATCTCCTTTTGGCGACCTGGATGAGTATTATATCCGGGTCTGCTGTTTGCATGGTAGCATCAGCATCTGCTATTTCAGTAGCTAATCTAATTGCTTCTCTTTCTTCATCACTGTCTCCCATTTTACAGACAGGATGGTATTATGTTTATTTGCAGATCAGGTTTCTTTATGGAAACAGAGATTAGATGCACAATATTCTGGAACTGTTTTATCCTTCAACGTTGACTTGACCAAAAACCATACATAGGAGTTCCCTCCTGCGAGGTTTTGGAGGATATAACCTTTCACCCACTCCAGACGTCTTTGGAGTATTTGGGAAAAGGGGTCTGAGTGAGAAAGCACGACTGAGTTACTCTAAATGTCTTACGTTAGTTTTATCGCCCTTTCCAAACGCGTTGGGCGCCATGTAGTGTAGCTCCTATTTTCCCAATAGGCTCTGCGCATTGGAATAGTACCTACAGCAGTAAAGGCCTAGGCCAGACGTTAACTAGGTCTACTACTGTCGATGCTAGACTTAATTTTTGGGTTTGCCAGCTAAGCTCAGAGTTCGCTAGAAACTTTCTCGAATGTTCAAGGAAGGATTAACTCCCCTGATTAGACAAGAAGGGATTTAGTTTCTGACAACCATAGAACATGACAACTTTGCTCTCCCCTAATCAAGAGTCAATCTCAAGAGTCGTGTGAGCACAAGGCAATTATTTTACTCAGTCAGTACGTGCATTCTTAGTCTCATCAGAATGTAGAGAAAAGGAAGAGACGGGCGTGTTCAATAAAAAGGTGTTATTTATTGATCAGTCTCTTTTCTCGTACAAGAGAAATGGATCGATATTATTGCAATACTTATAGTTAAGTAAAGTGCATACATTAGAAGCAATAGTATAAAATAATACTGTAAAAACATTGATATGGTTTCTGAGCCATATGATGTTTAAAATGATTAAAATATATTTACATACACATATACATTTGACTAAACGTACTCAACTGGTGTTTCTAAATACGCCTACCCCGTGTACCTGACCTAAGTCTAATGCGTGGGCGGGAATAGAAAGTTACAGTTTAAGTTAAGTTTGTTTTTGCCAAGTGAATAACTAAAGAATTCTCTGTGAGGGGTTATTCAGTTCTGTACCTGGAAGTTAGGATGAATGAGGAATGGTATCTCTTTCTCTGCTCTCGATATTCCAGGCTGCCTGCGAGGGCTACCCGGAAGCGCCGGTGCTGGGTCTCTCGGCTTGAGATAGCAGCACGTCTCTCAGCGCGTCAGGAAGGCGGGGCTGCTGCCAGCGGGGTCTGCTTCTGCTCTCGGCTTCGGCAAGTATGGCTGCTCCGTCTTGTCACCACGCGTGTGTTTGCATAGGGCAAGGTCGGCAATATTTATACCTTAAAGGTGCCGAGATTGACGTAAGGATGGACATAGGTACGTCAATAAAGATGTCATACGACTTGCTCGTTAGCACATTCTTTACTAAAGTTCTCTGTGAAATCAAAACAATGGCCGCACGGATTATCCAGGTTGTCATAGGTTTGATTTGTTATGAGAACGTCGTATGCCTTATCAGGGGCTGGAGGAATGTCGCTTGTCTAATTAGATCTCAAGCGTTATGACCTAATCAGATAACACGTTCCTGTGCCGTAGTGTGACTGCGTCAGATAACGGTATCTGCATCATGGGGGATTTCTTGCCTCATGGGCTGACTGTTAGTTAACTAGATAGTTAGTTTAACCAGAATAGGGTCAGGAATAGGGGGATCGATTCAGAACCTATAGAAATACACGACACCCACTCCACGCTAACTATGGTCATATCTACTAATCTATGCATAGTATAACATAGTACAACATACTATAGAGTATAGTGTATACCTTACCACCCCAAAATACATAAATGCATTTCGAAATTTTCAAATATACTGAAAAATTGCAGTTATATATATTGTATGCACTTAAGCTATGAATTAAATGCAAAAGTAAACACGCATTTTTATGCATTATTGCTTTTTGGTATATGAGTAGTACACATGAAATGGCTCTTAATATAGCTATACAGAAAGGAAAGTCGAGACCATTTCATCACATAATAAAATATTTGTGAACATACCAGCGGGCAGCTAAAGTCTATATAAAGTATCTAAAAATAGAAATCTTAGTTCTCTAGGAATAGTTTCTTACTTTAAGCAGAAGATCAGTGTCCCGGGAAAAAAATATATAGAAAAATATTTTAAGGGGCTTGCTGAAAAAAGTTGCTGTCCGTGAACTGGATTGTAATTGTTCATGTGACTTTATTTTTTTAAAAGTTGAAGGCCGAATTCAGGGAACGCCGTGTGCGAGTTCACTCAAAAGTCTCTATTTCTGTTCTGGAGAGAACATCATATCATTCAGGCTTTCGAAAAAACTGTCAACAGCTTCATGGGAAAGTTCCACTAAGTCGGAAATAGGGGTAACCATGCATTCGTGCGCATGATTGTCTCCATTGACATTCTGATTTGCATTGCTGACAGAAGGTCGTACCTGTTCGATGTTGCTTTCATCTTGAACTTCACTACTTTTCAATCGCAGTGGTGAAGATTCCAGGAATGCCGTCATCAGAATTGGCAGCCTTTGAGGGCAGCACAAAGCGTGAACCTTGGTAGGAACCAGCTGTGTATCTGCATCCACCGGCGCATCCGATTGTAGCGTCAGACAGGTGTCTAACACGCATTCTTCTCCGCATAGCAGACACCTTAGTACAGGTAAAACACACCTTTGCCACATTGGTCGAAATGATAGAAACCAAGTCATGTTTAGGTCTCTAAGCCGGGAGAGTCCCAGGATTTTTGATATCCGGTCCCGGTATCCAATGGCTAGGATCGTATCTTCCATTGTCGCGAGAGTTTGATCTGTGACATGGGTTGCCATAACGAAAAATAAGGACTAGGAATAGGATTCCTGCAATTAGTCCCAGGATCAGGGGAAGTCCGCCAAAAATCGAATGGACGAAATCTGGAAAAATACCCAGTATGGCTTTGAATGGTGTTAATGCCATCGAAAATACTGTCTTAAATACCTTTGAGACCCCAGTGGTATCAGAAATATTTAAGATTTCGCTCAGGATTTCCGCGAAATGTACGGGGGAATTGGTTGATAATAATGTATGTATCTCTGCAGTCGTCCTTGCGACTTGTAGATCATACGTTTCTTTAGATGACGTGAGCCTTGTAGGCGTCTGAAGAAGCACTGTTTTCATTCTGCTTAAAGTGTCTATTCGAATAGAAGTAATTTTCAAACTGGGCCATGCCCTCGCCTCCCTGTCTGGAAAGGAGCTGGGGAATAAAGAACGTCCACAGCACTTGACCTTCGCCGTCGTAGTGACGAGATAAGGAGTCCCGGGCATAAGACTACAACATCTGCGGTCTACAATAAGAATGTAACTCCCATTATAGAGTCTTTGAAAGAATGGTTCTATTTCAGTTGCAGGTGCGCCTTGCTGGTGACATGAAAGGTTGTATGAATTCCCTTCACAGGCTCCGTGCAAACTAATACCGTTACACAGAAGTGTGCCGCTTAGTGACATAGCACAATTGTTGCCACTAAGAAACACTTTCTGTCCTTTATTACTGACACATGCATGTGAATAGGGCAGGGTCCAAGTTGTTTTAAGGTACCCCTTTCCCAATTTCTCGTACATGCCAGCCTGTATATATTTTTGGCAGTATTGAAACCTGAAGGTTGAGATTGGAATATTTATGATTCCGTGGATTATCCATTCACTGACAGGTCGTTCTGACATTGTCAACGGTAATCTTTCTAGTTTTTCAATGCTCAAGATTGTATAATCAGCACCCTTCTGCGCCATACCGATTTGTCTATCAGTAAGGTTAAAGATTTGGAATAGTGACGTTGTGTTGATTAAACGCCAAGGCACATAGCCTGAACGCAGATTTTGTAACGTCCAGCCAAGCTGTACAATAGAACGCAATTGTGACTGACCATGTTGTAATAACAGTAAGTCTTGCGATAATATATCGATTGCTGAAGACACAATGCTGTCCAATGAAAATATTCTGGAGGACAGAGTCATTAACCCATTGTCCACTACAGAAAGTGATTTTTCCAAATTAATACGATCAATTTCACGTATTCTCTCTGCTGTTTCAATTTGAGTAACCTTCCAGGCCTCATTGTATGCTGCATATACAGAGGCTGCTATGAAACGCTTTTGACGCTGTTTTCGTGGTCCCAGTATGAAATCACGCAAGTCAGCACCATCAGTAAGTAAAGTTAGGTGTTGCTTAATTTCAGGCAGTGTGGAAGTTTGTAGCCATTGAAGGCATAATTTGCCCACACTGTAGGTTGTTATTATCCCTGGGTGATGTCTTTGGGGATATCTAGGGTCTGGCCTGGTCATTTTGAAACCCTGTGTTTTATTCAGGAATCTATCTTGACAGTTATTTGTATCTGTGGGCCAGATCAACCATTGTTTCCAATCAGGATGTGTTCTGTTTTGGTTAAGTATATGGTTTATGTCTATTTCTTCATCTGTTTCAGAGCTATTGCTAAACATTGTTGGCTTTGGAATAGACGGGTTATTTAAATCTTTGATTTTGGCTAAGCCAAGACAGGTGGTTTGTTGAACAGTGTCATTTAAAAATATCATTTGTTCTGGGATCATGCAGGCTCTAAACAAAGCTTCTAAACCCTGTACTTGCCATTCTTTTGTACCCCAAACACTTTTCAAATCAACATTTTTGTCCCAATAATCAAATCCAAAAGTATTCATCTTTTCAAAGAATATATCTGAATATATCAATTTGTGTTTGTTATCATGGTTTTCATCCCTGTCTTGTTTGACAATTTATAATAAAATGTTTCAGCATTACTAGTGTTAAAACCTTGAAAGTATGAATATTTGTCATAAACGGTTCTAGAGCTCCCTTTTGGAGGTGTAGCACAATGTTCCCATTGATTATAATTTAAAACATTTCTTGGTTGTGCAGATTTATGCAAAAAACTGTTACCATAATGGTTATAGCAATACATACTATCATAATTTGTAGAACCTTGCAAATAATCATGTTTTGTAAATTTAGCAGACATTACTAAGTCAGACATCATATTGTTTATACTTTCAAAGTCCCAATCATCAGCAAATGAGTTTGGTTTTGCAAAGTCACTCAAGGAGATCTTGATTTGGTGTGGATATTTCAGGATCTCGACCGGACCATAAATTTCATAGTCAGTGTTGTCCCAGGCTACCCCACCAGGTATTGGAATTGCTGTGAAGTTGGCTGAAGAAAGTTCTGAAGAAAGTTCTCTTTTCTCGACGTGTGAAGATGTGTGTGGTTTGAGGACCAAGTTGATGTTCTGACTTGCTGTGTCCATTTTAGCATATTTTCCCTCAATGAAGCGTCCCAAAGTAAATACCATGATGAGCCAAAGTATGAGGATAAATGCACCAAAACCCACCCAAAATTCAATCCATGGAGAAACCAGATATGTTTCTTTCAGTTGTTTCAAAAGTTCCTTAGCTTTGTCTTTAAAGGATTTTGATGATGGCTGTGTCTTTTGTTCGCTGAAACCTTCAGAGGAATCATCGAAGTTGATGAAGTAACCAGATGCAGTTCTGTCAATTGTTCCAATTGGTTCAGGATTTTTGTTTCTTGCATTTTCACTTGGAACTTCATTGTAGATTGGTGTGTCTCTGCTAAATGTTTTTATTTGGGTTTTCAGAGGTCTTAGTTCTATTGCATTGTTGCATAGTCCTTGTTGTTCTTCTGTAGGCGTTTCGAATGTGATGAGCCTCTTTGATAGGACCTCTGTACTGGTAGCAAACCTTGGTGTTCTGCTACTTATTGGGAGTCCACTTGGCCTACCGTTTGTTATCGGCCACATGTTGTGGTTTTACCAGGTCGATGGATACAACTCGGTTCTCCTTTTTTCCAGCAAGTGGCGGTAGTACAACTGATCTTGTCCCGTTGACAGACAAGACAGGAACTGCTTTTCTGTAAGAAGGCCCAAATTCCTTCTTTACCGCGATCTTCTCCCTGACTAGATCCCCGACTTTTGGAATCCAGACAGGTCTTGCTGGGACAGGTGGTGATTCTTCAGTGGTTGTTGGCTGTTGTTTCAACTGTATGTTGCTCAGGTCTTTTCTTGTTTTGTTTAAGTCCTGCAAAATAGCCAAACGGTCTTTGACATCAAAGGTTTTTTCTATTACCACTGAAGTCTGACTATCAAGGTCAGAGATCAACATCCTAGTTCCGAATAATAATTCGTACGGACTGAATCCCTTCAGAGAATTTCTTGGCAAGTTATTTAGACTACGTTGGACACTTATTAGATGTTTGACCCACCCAGCTCCCGAACCTAATACCTTTGCTGTTATAGATTGCTTTATGTCACGGTTTTTTCTTTCAACAATTCCGTTCCCCTCAGGGTGAAATGGACAAGAGTACCGCAATTGCACGCCCATGCTGACCATGGCCTCCTTATAAGCCCGAGAGCTAAAAGCAGGACCATTGTCCGAATGCAGAATGCCAATTGCGTATGTGCCGATAAAGACCCGCAAATCTTTTATAACAGTTCTGGCGTCAGCCGTTCGCTGGGGCCACATCCATATGAATCTCGTGCATGAGTCCACTGCGACCAAGATATATTTATAGTTACCGTCCCTTTGTAAGGGACCGCAGTGGTCTAGATAAACACAGGCTAATGGTTTATCCGAGATTAGAAGGGGCGTCTGTGCTGGACGTCTCACAGTTGATACTTTCATTTTTTGACATATTTCACATGCGAGAACATAGTTCCTTGTTTGTCTTCTCATTTGTGGCCACCAGTATCTCTGTTTTAATAATGATACTGTGGCTGAGACGCCAGCATGGGTAGAAGCAAGCCCTTCGTGTGCCGCTATTATTAGTCCTAATCTGTGTTCCATGTTTGGAATTGCCCTATCCCCCACTCCAGGGATTTGAGCAAAAGGAACATTGTTTTCATCAGTTATGTATGAGTATTTTACTGGAAAGCCTTTAGGGAGTGGTTCTATCGAATCCTTTTCTGAAGCGCTGACAGCTTGTAATATTTCGCTGTCTATTTTTGTTTTTGACCGGGTGACGGCAGCTACGGAAGCCGTTTGCACAGCTGCTTTCGCGGCCTCATCAGCCAATGAATTCCCTGCAACGTGAACGCCATCACGTTGATGACTCAGTGTATGTATCACGTGAGTCTTTGGTAGTTCTTTTTGTAAAAGAGCTACTTGTTCCCAGAGCATTTTATGCTTTATTGTGCCACCTTTCGCATCCTTGAAACCGTTCTGAAGCCAGATCTGCAAGTATTCATTATAAGACTGAACGCAATAATACGAATCGCACACTATAAGTGTGGGGAATTCTCGATCGGTATTTTCAAGCGCCATCTTGAATGCTAGTAGTTCAGCTCGCTGAGCTGTGCAATCTCCTAGAGATTGTGTTTTAGTGAGGGTTGGTTTAAATTTCCCTTCGTGCCAACGACCTTTAACAATCGCGCACGCAGCACTGTAAGCTTGTTTACCCCCTACTGCAGGTTGTGCTGATCCGTCTGTATATATTATACAGCCGTATTGGTCTAGAGGCAGAATTTCGGTTGGCAGAGGACATTCAAATTCATATTGTAGAAATTCTTGTGTTTTTAAGTAAGGATCAAATTCGTACACCACATCTGTTGCAGCAAGAGAGTTAGCCCATTGTATCCATCTCGGATGGAGTGCTTTAGCATTTGGAATGCTCGCTTTTGTTACAGCCTCTAGTGCTGGTATCGGTGTCACGATTATTATTCGTTTACCTTGTGCCAGGGCTCGTTCTTTTGCTATAGCTGTCTGTGTTGCTGTAAGAATTTTTTCCGTTGGGCTAAATTTCATTTCAGCCTTAGTGTACAAGTGTGATTTGAATGCAATTGGTACCTTTTCTCCCTCATTAGAGGTCAGGTATGTGAATCCGCATCTCCCTGGGATGACTCGGATCACAAGGTTGCGTGTATTATCACGGGTTTCTAATTTTGTTTTAATTAGCATGTCTGTTTGTAAGGATCTCAAAATTTCTGTGTGTGTTTGAGTCCAACTGGATCTTTTAAAGTCTGGTTTAATTAGATCGTAAAGGGGTTTCACCCTTTCTGCGTAATTTGCAATGTATGTTCTTCCGAAATTTAGGAAGCCTAAAATTGACTGTAGGTTTTTTAGTGTTTTAGGAGCTTGGATTACGGCACATTTCTCTAGGAAATTGTCTGCCAGGCTTTTACCTTCACTTGATAGCTCATATCCTAAGAATAGGACCGTCAGATGGGCAATTCTGGACTTTTTAAAGTTGAATTTGTAACCCTCTGCAGCGAACCCAAGTATTATGGTGTTCACCCTTTTCAAGTGAGTCTCCAAGTCATCATCTGTTAAGTAAATGTCATCAACATAAGATAATGCTTCATCATCATATAGTTGTAGTAATTCTGTTACTCTCGCTGAGAATACCCCTGGGCTGTTCTTGTACCCCTGGGCTAACCGACAGAATTGTTTTTGAGTGCCATTTACTGAGAATGCAGTTAAATATCTACTCTCCGGTGCTATGTTTTGACAAAAGAATCCATTGGAGATGTCCAGGGTTGTTTTGTAATTTTTGCGCACTATGTTATTCATTAGTGCAGCACTGTGTGAGTTTTGCACTGCAAAAGTTTTGCAACATGTGTTAAGGTGTCGGTAATCCAAAACTAGACGGTATGAATTGTCTGGTTTGGAGACCGGAAACAAAGGATTGTTCATTTGTGAGGTGCAAGTTTCAATCACCCCCTGGTATTCTAGCTGGTCTAGTATTTCATTTACTTGTTTTTTAGCTTCTTGCTTAATTGGGTACTGCCTTTGTGCAGTTGGTTGTGATTTTAACTGGATTTTGTGAGGAGGAGAATCCTCATCCCATCCTACATGATTTTTATATAAAGCAGGTGCTAAGGCCACTGCCCACTTTCTAGCAAGTGTATATTTTTTATGAATCGGGATTTGATTCGAGAAGGCAGGCATAATTACTTCTTCGCCATGAGGGCACTCCCTGACAAACTCTGGTGGCCAGTCTTTTTCAGCTAGAAGGATGTCATAGCCTTTGGACAGGTTATCCCAAAATAGTCCCCTAATTTTCCTAGTCTTATCTCCCTCTATACGTAATGTTATCTTGTATATCTTGTGGGGCTTGCTAACTCTGGTATCTGCAGTTTCCACTTGAAGGTATTCATTCGTGTCCACTGTCTCCAGATGATTCATAAGGACTTTGCGAGCTATGCTCACCTCTGCTGCGCTGTCTAGCATTGTCTGAGCCCACTCTCCGTTTTTCAGTTGTGTCCTCAGTATTCTCGGCATTGTTAACTACCTTGATACTGGCTACCTTCTTTTTTGGAAATTGTAATTTCTTTTTCAGTTGAGCAGGTTCCTTGTCTTTGGACTTGGCGTGCTCTTCTGATCGTCCTCTTCTTTCCGATTTCTGCGAGGAATTCTGAAAAGATTGAGAGGGACGTGTATCAATGTCTTGATATCTATCAGGTTTTTTAATATTATCCCTATTTCTAAGGTTATATCTATTCCCAGAGGGGTCACTCTGGGGTGACCTTTGTCTCGGGTTTGGAGATTTCTCTCTTCGCCTAGGAGACCTTCCTCTGGACTGGAATTTCTTTTCTTTAGGATTGGATTGTTTGTTTCCATCCCAGTTCTTTTTTGGTGAATTATTATTATTGTTAAAAAACATTTTTTCTGGACTTGTAGTCAGTTGCGGTTTTACTGGTATTCCACCTAGACTATCTCTGCCTAGTTCTTCATAGGATTTTTCTATGATTCTGGCAATTTCAGCTGGTTGGTCTGCTATATCTGTCTCTTTTAACCTCTGGCAGATCGCCACGTTCGCTGCTTCACCTTTTATGTTGGCTAGTAATATAGCCGAGACCTGTTTGAAGTCTTTTAGTAATTTCATACCAAGAGTTAAAGCAGGTTCTGGACCGTATTCATCTTGAATTTGTTTTAGCACATCTGGTATCACCGAAATGGATGGGACACCGTGCGTTTTTGTGTAGATGGAAGCAAAGACTGTACCCCAAGTGTCACAGTCCTCAATGTGTGGTGCGATTCCCATTGGGAGACATATAGTCAGAATCCTGTGTTTTTCCAATGGGGTGGTGTCAGGAAACACCGCCTCTATTTGGGTGATTTTCTGTGCCAACCAGAATGGTATTTGTTCCCGTTTAGCTGGAACTTTACCTAGGCAGGATTGGATGTTCTGTGGTGTAATTTTATTTGTGTTCCCCTGGTGAGGGGTCAGCTGTGGAAGTTTAATCGCTGGCTGAATTGTTGAAGTCCGCATTACATACTGAACTAATTGTCTATGAATTTTTAGTAGTTGTTTTAGCTGTATTAACAGCTCTGCTGCAGGCATTCTTTCGATGTCTGGATGTGGTGTGTATCCGGCTAAGACCGGCCACGTTGCTCCTGGTCTTCCTAAAGGACCGAGCCTTGTAATGTGATTGTTATGTATTAGGGCGCCATCAAATAAGAGCAAATGCTCTTGGAATTTGAGTGGTACTTCCACCTCCTCGAAAGGAGTGTAAATGTCAGGAGGTTCCTCTACTTTGTAATAGTGGAAGTACTTTGTTACAGCATTTGCTGCTGGAAAATGTATCCATGTATAGTATACCTCTGTTTGCCGATATTCGTGTGCCTCAATTACGAATATGACTGTGCCACCTCTAGGTGTCAGTCCATTTTCTATAAGTTTTAAGGTTATAGATCTCCTTTTGGCGACCTGGATGAGTATTATATCCGGGTCTGCTGTTTGCATGGTAGCATCAGCATCTGCTATTTCAGTAGCTAATCTAATTGCTTCTCTTTCTTCATCACTGTCTCCCATTTTACAGACAGGATGGTATTATGTTTATTTGCAGATCAGGTTTCTTTATGGAAACAGAGATTAGATGCACAATATTCTGGAACTGTTTTATCCTTCAACGTTGACTTGACCAAAAACCATACATAGGAGTTCCCTCCTGCGAGGTTTTGGAGGATATAACCTTTCACCCACTCCAGACGTCTTTGGAGTATTTGGGAAAAGGGGTCTGAGTGAGAAAGCACGACTGAGTTACTCTAAATGTCTTACGTTAGTTTTATCGCCCTTTCCAAACGCGTTGGGCGCCATGTAGTGTAGCTCCTATTTTCCCAATAGGCTCTGCGCATTGGAATAGTACCTACAGCAGTAAAGGCCTAGGCCAGACGTTAACTAGGTCTACTACTGTCGATGCTAGACTTAATTTTTGGGTTTGCCAGCTAAGCTCAGAGTTCGCTAGAAACTTTCTCGAATGTTCAAGGAAGGATTAACTCCCCTGATTAGACAAGAAGGGATTTAGTTTCTGACAACCATAGAACATGACAACTTTGCTCTCCCCTAATCAAGAGTCAATCTCAAGAGTCGTGTGAGCACAAGGCAATTATTTTACTCAGTCAGTACGTGCATTCTTAGTCTCATCAGAATGTAGAGAAAAGGAAGAGACGGGCGTGTTCAATAAAAAGGTGTTATTTATTGATCAGTCTCTTTTCTCGTACAAGAGAAATGGATCGATATTATTGCAATACTTATAGTTAAGTAAAGTGCATACATTAGAAGCAATAGTATAAAATAATACTGTAAAAACATTGATATGGTTTCTGAGCCATATGATGTTTAAAATGATTAAAATATATTTACATACACATATACATTTGACTAAACGTACTCAACTGGTGTTTCTAAATACGCCTACCCCGTGTACCTGACCTAAGTCTAATGCGTGGGCGGGAATAGAAAGTTACAGTTTAAGTTAAGTTTGTTTTTGCCAAGTGAATAACTAAAGAATTCTCTGTGAGGGGTTATTCAGTTCTGTACCTGGAAGTTAGGATGAATGAGGAATGGTATCTCTTTCTCTGCTCTCGATATTCCAGGCTGCCTGCGAGGGCTACCCGGAAGCGCC
The DNA here is from genome assembly GCF_964261635.1 of Lissotriton helveticus. NCBI lineage: Eukaryota > Metazoa > Chordata > Amphibia > Caudata > Salamandridae > Lissotriton > Lissotriton helveticus. Next base: position 557,260,522 of record NC_136059.1, read on the forward strand.
GGTGCTGGGTCTCTCGGCTTGAGATAGCAGCGCGTCTCTCAGCGCGTCAGGAAGGCGGGGCTGCTGCCAGCGGGGTCTGCTTCTGCTCTCGGCTTCGGCAAGTATGGCTGCTCCGTCTTGTCACCACGCGTGTGTTTGCATAGGGCAAGGTCGGCAATATTTATACCTTAAAGGTGCCGAGATTGACGTAAGGATGGACATAGGTACGTCAATAAAGATGTCATACGACTTGCTCGTTAGCACATTCTTTACTAAAGTTCTCTGTGAAATCAAAACAATGGCCGCACGGATTATCCAGGTTGTCATAGGTTTGATTTGTTATGAGAACGTCGTATGCCTTATCAGGGGCTGGAGGAATGTCGCTTGTCTAATTAGATCTCAAGCGTTATGACCTAATCAGATAACACGTTCCTGTGCCATAGTGTGACTGCGTCAGATAACGGTATCTGCATCATGGGGGATTTCTTGCCTCATGGGCTGACTGTTAGTTAACTAGATAGTTAGTTTAACCAGAATAGGGTCAGGAATAGGGGGATCGATTCAGAACCTATAGAAATACACGACAGAGGAGCTTGTATTTCATATATATATATATATATATATATATATATATATATATATATATATATCTCTGAAACAACTTGTCCCGTCGCAGCAACAGCACAATCCAGTGGGTGCCTTCGTAGAGACCAGGGCAGTGTCTCCGAATTATTCCATACCAAAAATAAAATCGCGGCACACTTCTTGGTTATAAGCAGTTATTTATTCCAAAACGTGACAACTCCAAGGAGTTGTCACGTTTTGGAATAAATAACTGCTTATAACCAAGAAGTGTGCCACGATTTTATTTTTAGAATGGAATATATATGAAAAAGCCTGCGAAACGCGTCGAGAGAAAGCCCTCTGAATTAAATACGCTTTTCAACTCTAAAGTGACCCGGACTTCTTTCTTTTATGGAGGAGAGTGTTTGATTGAGAATATATATATATATATATATATATCTGCTCTCAGCCTCGTGATCTTTTGGCACAAGTAAAAAGCACTCGTGGTGGCGAGTCCCAAAGATTTTATTTAGGGGCTCACGGTGTCCAGACGCGTTTCGGCTAACGCCTTTCTCGATGGTATATATATATATATATACATATATATAAAACATATTTAAGCTTTACAGAAACACACAGTCACTGGATGATATCATCAGGGATAAATTTGAGATGTCATCAGTGATGTCAATGACCATGTCATGAAAGATGTAATATGTGACGTCATCAGCAGTGCAGTGCGGGGGCGTGAGTTATTGTTAGCTCAACTAACTATAACAGCCAAATTTCTCTTGTTTTGTATGAGTGAAATGTCCAACTAACTATAACGTCCCTGAAACACTCGCGTAGCTAGGGGGAGGCGAGGGGGCGGGTCCGCCCCAGGCGGCACTATTTTGGAGGCGGCAGCCTAACGGGCCCCGTCAGGTTGTGTGCTATTAAGTACGTGCCAGCACCACGTGGACCGTCGTCACATCTTGTCTGTTATTTGAGCGGGTAGTTCAGTTTGTTGCAGACGGCTGGTTGGTGAGTTTGCCGCGCCGCCTGCAAAGCATTTTCGGGTCTCGTAGCTTCCATCTGCACCATCTGCAGCTCGCACCGGCCCCTAGCAAGCCTGGCCCGGGCGAAGTGTGCTGTCAGCTGCTGCACCCTGGCAAATTAAAGTCTTGCCACAGCCGAGGCACACAGGAAGGAGAAAGTGACCTGCGGGGCACCAGCCGGCAGCCAGGACACTAGTCCGTCAGTAAACAGCCCCCGCGCTCGGGACTCACTCAACAGCTTGGACGACTCCAATCTCAATTAGGGAACGTGAGTGACATAAAAATATACTTTTGCATTTACTTTCATTTGCGATAACTGAACATGGAATGAGTAGACTGCACCACTTTTGCTAAATGTCAACACAGAGGAATTTAACATTTACCGGCTGTGATTTAGAAAATAAAAGCGGAGAATTAGAATACATTGCTCTGCTTACTTTTATCTGTAATTTAATGCTGGTGAGTGCGGCAATTAAGTAAAGGCCTCTTGTGGACGCAATCACAAGTATAACACAGGCCGCAAAACGCTGGGCGGGATGGCATTCAGCAGAGCAATGTGTTTTAATTCTCCGCTTTTATTTTCGAAATCACAGCCTGTAAATGTTAATATCTTAAATAATCGTTCATTGTCGGGGCAGGCTCCTTTCAATGTAATCATGCCTCCACAACCTGGCTCTTTCAAGGGATGGCACATAACTAACTCCTGACTGGATGGATCAGGTGTGTTTTTTTCATAGACAAAATGAAGTACTCGACTGCACTGGTTTCATTATGGTGAGCGCTGCTTTTTAAAAGACATCCACCGCGCACTGCAATGTAAGTTATTTCTGCTGCTGAGAGCATTTGCCCTTTTCTGCCCACGTCATAGCACTGTGGTGTATCGACTACCTACGGACTCGAGCATAGCACTGTCTGTGAGCAGCTCTGAGCAGAGCAGCTGTCAGCAGTGAGTTTCACATTGCAGCTTAGACACTACAGCCCTAGGCAGGATTTTCCCGTAGGTAAATGGCCTGTTACACTAAGGGGCAAGCGCTAGAATCAGTGATGTTTGTGTTTAGGGACAGAGTATGCAATAAGATTCGGATTACAAAAAGAAAAGGAGTTGGATTGCTGAACAAAGTGCGATAAGGTGCACCGTGGCCAAACATGATCTAGCAATTTTACACTGGCAAATGCAATTTCTGTGGCTCTGCAAGAATCAATAATGATCACAAGTGTGAAATCACTAGAGTAGATTGTGGGTATACAATCGTTTTACGGTGGGATCAGGTGTTTTGCAGCAGTTTCAAGCTCTTTTCAAAGCTTGTCCTTGCTCAAATTAATGTAATTTGTTATGTTTATCTGTTTCCATGTACTTAATTTGTTGATATTGCTTGCAAAAAAGTGTCACTCTTAGTATCATCCATTTAGTAGCTGAATGGCATTCATAGGTACCCTAAAACCTTAAAAATGTCACACATAAGCACTCTTAAAACGTGGCAGCTACGCAGTCTGTGTTTCTTGTCAGATAGTGCCCTTCCATTTCTGGTGGTTTGTATTAGTTTTAAGATCTTCGTAGTGTTTCTCATTGCTGAAATGGCTGTAATTTCTGATAGATATGTTTCCCTCATCTTAATTGTTTGATTTTTGCTCGCCAGAAAGTGTCACTCGTAGTTGTTGAATGTCACTCAAATTACGAAAATGTCACACATAAGCAATCTGAAACCTTGGCGGCTATGGGCCTTTATAATTTATTTGGGGACACTCACTGTCAGTGACTGCAGTCAGTGTCCTCAAATAAATTATAAAGGCCACCCCCAGTGCAGCGCGACCCCTGTGTTAAGAGCAAGGCAAGCGCACCTGCTTGTAAAAGCTGCCTGCCGTGCAGCATGCGCTATGTACCCCGTTTGTGGTTGCTTGTGGGTCCTGTACCAGGGCCGTCAATCTTGTAGCTCGGGAAAGCGCTACCAATGATGGCCCTGGGCATAACTTGTTTGGCCAGCCCTCGCTGAAAAGAAGCGCAGCAGTGACAAGTGATGAGTCACGCGCTCCATCACCACGCAGCACGCTTGCCTCTCGTGAGCAGCCGCCACTGCAGCACGACTATCACTGTAGGCGGGCCGGACCCTGGCGGCAAATGTGAGAAATATTTGTACCCAAAATTTGACAGTGAGGTGAGATTTAAATTCGAGTCCGAGACTTAAGCTCACACAATCCCAGGGCTGCGGATGCCATGGGCGGCAATCTGAGGGATAGCCCCGGGCACCACAAGCTCTAGCTACGCCCCTGCCCTGAAACCTGTGTTTTTCAGTGATAATATATATATACATATATATTTATATATATATAAATATAGCGATATTATTGTAAATACTGTTTCAATATTTGTGTAAAATGATATTTTTCCCAATCATTGTTACTCAACGTTTTAAATATAGAAAAACTATATTTTTGTTATCAATATTTTTGCCACAATATTTCTGTATCATGATATTTTTTATTTTGATATTGTGTCAATGATCCTATCACTGACTAGAGATGTTGGGGCATAAGAAGATAGAAGCTAGATGTGTACAGGGTTTGTTGAGACATCTTAATATTGAATATAGGATCGGGAGAGTAGACAGCTTTCTTTGTAGAAGACTTTCATTGACATTGTTGGTGATCCTTTTGCCCTGTCACAGATGTATCACCTGATTGGGAGTTTGGCTCCAGTACTTTATCACAAACCATAATGGGTATCGCATTCGTCTTTATTACAAGTGTTGTAGGCTGTAATGCGCTTGAAACAAGGTAGACAGGATATTTGTAACTTTTGTATTGGAGTAGCCTGTGCACCAAACTCTAAACAAGGAACTTAGACTGTCAGCTGTTGGGCAGGTGGTTTTATTTTTTTTGTTGCAAGGAACTTGCCGTGCTGAGCAGTGATATGAATTTTTTAACAAACTGAGCCAACCTAAACAGTCAACAACAGAATTGCCAATACTGAATATTCTTTTTACCAACAAATGATCGTGGGTGCGCAGACTTGAATCAATGTCACCCGAGCAAATTCTTACCAGAAATGCTTTTATTTTATTTTTCTAAGAACTAACACATTAATTTTGTCATTTAAATGTGAATCTCACTTTTTTTCTTCAAAAAAGGACACATGCAAAAAACATTAATTAAACATCACAAACAAAAAATAAATAATAATTATTGAACAAACCTATTAATACATTTGAATGACAAATTCATTTGATAACATGAACAAAATTCCAAATGAAATAATTACTTCTGAAAAAACGATTCTTTCAGCGATAACACATATGGAGAAAAAGAAAAAATTTGTAAAACACAGCATTTCAAAACTGCAAAAAACTACAATCATGGACCTAAAAAATGATTCTTCACTAATTATAAAACAAGCGGACAAAGGGGGCTCAATTGTGATAATGAGCACCCCCGATTACACTGTAGAAGTCATGAGACAGTTAAGTGATCAGGAAATCGCAAAATCAATAAAGATCCGACAGCGGAACTACAAGGGGAATTGGCCAACATCCTCAAAGAGGGTTATGATCAAGAAATTTTGGGTAAAAAAGAATTTGAATTTTTAAATCATAAACATCCTAGAATTCCGAATCTATACACCTTACCCAAGATACACAAAAATGAAACCCACCCCCCAGGTAGGCTGATTGTTTTGGGGTGTGACTCCTTAATGGAGCCTATCTCTAAATATGTGGACCATTTTTTAAAATCATTCCTCAAAGATGTCCCATCATATCTGCGGGACACTACCGATTTTATCAATAAAGTTGAATTGATGGATTTTGATGTAGGCAACCATTTTTTTGTTACATTGGATGTGGTATTCTCAATACCCAGATACCACAAGAGGACGGACTCTCAGCAATTGAATTCTATCTAAATGAAACAGCTAGACCGGAAAGAGTCTCCACAGATTTCATACTGAAATTGGCTACGTTTGCTTTGAATAAAAACTATTTTAAGTTTGGAAATGATTTTTTCTACAAAATTGGGTGCACTACATAGACAACATTTTTCTAGCATGGACGGCAAATGAAGATCAAAGAGCAATTCCATGGATGATTTAATTCAAGGTCAGCAGACATCAAATTCAGTATAAACTATGCATTGCAAAGAATGTCGTTTCTGGATGTAGAAGTGTATGCCGTAGAAAATATATTGGTTACAACACTTTTCAAAAAGTCAACGGATAGAAACAAAGCACTGCATTTTTCCAGCAACCATCCATGCAGTTTGCCTGAGAATTTACCATTTGGTCAATTCTTAAGGCTCAAGCACAATTGTACATTCAATGATGAGTACATGCACCATGCAAAGAACCTCAAGCAAAGACTACTTGAGCGTGGCTATCCAAAGAAACTGCGTAAGAATGCTTTATTTCTCCAAAAAAGAGAAAAACAGCCACTAAACAGACTGGTCTGTGTTACAACTTTTTGCCCCAATTCCAATCTACTAAAGAAGATCATCAATCAAAATTGGCATATGATTGAAAATTTAGATCCAGGTTTTGCAACAAACCCCCTTTTCGCATTCAGGAAAAAACAAAGTATTTCTATCCAGATAGTTTGGGCAGCACTACCAAAAATGACACTAAAAACGACCATGAGAGACAACTTGGGATTACCTGCGATCAAAGGACATCACAAGTGTGGTACTTGTACATGTTGTGATTCAACCTTGGACAGTTCCTTGTTTTTGCATAACAATATAAATTGGAAACAAGGGTCCTACTCCAATTGTAAAACTAGAAACATAGTCTATGGTATTTTATGCCCTTGTCCTAAACTCTACGATGGAAAAACGAACCGAGAAGTGAGACATAGGATTACCCAACATAAGTCACGAATAAAGAAGAACGTACAAACAGCCCCCCCGGTGAATCATTGGAAAACTTACAACCATGTCGGAAAAGATTTAAAGTGGACAGTCATTTCAAAATTAGAACACGATCCTTGTGGAGGTGATCTAGACCAAATTTTGATCCAACGCGAAGCACGACTCATAATTAAGTTTAATACAGCAGTTGATGGTTTAAACAAACTGTCTGAAATTTATAGACTATGAAATACAAATGAGGCACTAGATATGGCTAGACGCTTAGATACCAGGTGTCTTCGGTCTCCTTTTTCATAATAAAGGACTGTGGAAAGAGCATGTTTTGATATTACCAACTATGTTTCTTTTGGCTTCCGCCAAGCAAAGGCAGGCGCAGTCTAAGTCACTCCGATATTGCAGCAGATGCAATGAGGTCAAGAAATCACATACATTGGATGGATTCCATTAAATTGAGTTCAATGTTGCCTCCGAGCTTCAGCCTCAGTTCCATTTACAGTGAATTTTATCTGCCGGATCTTGCAAGTGCAAGTTTACACAACGGGAAGCAGAACGGAAATTATTGGAATGAAAATACTACATCTCCCATAACTTCGCAAGCGTGATGGCACGATACGCGGTTCCATCGTGAATAACCCAGAAGTTTTCTTCTATTTAAAGCGGTAATGATAGAATGACAAACTACCGCTGTTGTTCAGAAGCGAGTCTGAAAGAGACGCCAGAGACAAGCAAACTCGTAAAACAAGGTAATTTCACCAAGTGGAGTTCGTAGCTCCATTTGCTGATATGAGAGTACATTTAGACAAACGCGTAAGTGCACGAAGCAATTTTGTCAGCGTATGACTATAGCCACCATTGCCTCTGCCGCCGAAAATGCTGCTCATCGGCTTTCATTTTTTTCAAAAGAGATACGACTCTCGTCATTTTAATGATCAGATGTTATCTCTGCCACTGTTTGCCCACAGATTCCACAACCTATGGAAAACTGCTGGGAGCGTCTCCTCAAAGTCTTCACACGCACATGAAAGGTATATGCCCATTCAATGTAAGACATTGCAAAAGCTCTAGAAATGCCATACTTTCAAGAGAACAGTAACCCTCGCGTTTGTTATCAACAGATTTTTCTTCAACAGACATCTTTAATTAAAAAAAGCTTTGTTGTAATAAACTCTATGAGACGTTGATTGCTGGACACTAAGTAAGTCCATTTGAATGCAGACACATATTCTCATTCATTTTCTGCCACCACTTTGTTGACTTATTTGATTGATTCTGACATTGGTTTCTCCTTTTCTCTTCTGTTCACTTTGATTTTTTTTTTTAAATCCCTTTACTCTAGTGCTACTTGAGATTGGCTGATCTCTAGCATTAGGCACGCCTTATTGGTGCGTTTGGTGTAACTGATTCTTGCAAGAATTCGTCTGGCTGAGATTAAACCTTCCCTTTTTTATGTTTTTCCATTTCAGTGTGTGGTCGTGAAGAGAGCCCCCATTTGATTAATGTGGGGTTTGAAACGTGTCAACCAGTTTGGTCATAAATTAATGTTCTGGTTTCTGCCCGCTATAGATTAGCACAATTGAGTACATCTTCTCTGTGCAGAAACATGGTTTTCTAAAATATTCACACTGTTTGTTGACTAAAAATCGATTTTTCATAAAGAAATATATGATAATCACTGTCTATTTTATGAACGTTAAGTTGTGTTCATGTAATTTGTTTTATGTTGTCCTAGTCTGTCTAAAAGTTGTCAAATGAATTTGTCATTCAAATGTATTGTTAATAGGTTTGTTCAATAATAATTATTTATTTTTTGTTTGTAATGTTTAATGTTTTATGCGTGTGTCCTTTTTTAAAGAAAAAAGTGAGATTCAGATTTAAATGAGAAAATAAATGTGTTTGTTCTTACATAAATAAAATAAAAGCATTTCTGATAATAATTTACTCGGTTGACAAGTCTATTCACCCACAATCATTTGTTGGTAAAAAGAATAATCAGTATTGGCAATTCTGTTGTTGACTGAGCAGTGATATGAAGCATGGAAGGTGGATTGAGAAATATTGCCTTTCGAGAGGGGTTTCCATTATTGGTGGCATTGGTGCTCTGGGGAACGAACTTAATGAACAAGAAAGGTACTTTCAACACTGAAAGCATGGAGGTAGTAGAGTGTGTAAATACGCTTTCAGCAACGGAAGTCTTTATTGTGGCGGAGGGGTTGTGTGAGAATGTCCTCTGTGGCCTGAAAATAGTTGTACTAGTCTGTTTTTCTCCATTTCTCCACCAAAGTTTCAGTGCGAGTGTAGGAAATATGTCATGACAGTATGCTATTCCAACCCCATCATAGTGGAAACAGCAATGTCACTCTCCCTATCCTCCTCAGGGCAATCTGTAGCCACTGAGGACAGAGTTACTGCGAGGACTGTTGCTGCTTTGGCAAAGTGAAATGCAGGCTGCTCTCCCCATCCACTTTGTACCACCACCATGACTGGCTTAGCCACCCCCTCGCAAAAACATTTCGACATATTGAGCAACCTTCATTTCATACTTAGACAAGGAACTCTGTAAAAAAAGATAGAGGAAATCATCTGTCTCCCTCAGCACATGATAGTTTGTTGTGAGTAATATTTGCGTTATATCTTGAATTCGGCCGATGCATTCTCTCCTTAGTTCTCTGCTACCTGCTGCTCAGCCAGTGTGTATGTGTGTGTGTGTGTGTGTGTGTGTGTGTGATGTTGACCCAGCGCTCCTATTGAAAAACTGTCTCAATAACACTACCTCCTCAATACTCACCATTTATCATGAAACACATATGAAGGCCCATACTACCACTGAGACAATTTTTGAGCGTCTGAATCAGGTGGTATGATTAACTAAACTACTCACATTTTATTTACATAATTATATACAACAGCTGTTTACCTATTTTTACCATGGTTTAAACATTTATCATTTATTAATCAGACCACCAAGGTGATTGGATCAACTGATGGTAATTAGACCATGAATAAACAAGACCAGCTTGTCATTTCAAATCTAATTTTATTAACTTTATTTTTCATAAAGAAAAAGCATTTATGTTTTAAACTTTTTATTTATAAGCAATCAAGAAAGCAGCTTTTTTGAGGAAATGAATTAATAAACTGACATTTTTAAAGCAAGCTCAAAAACACAAATTATTAGCAGAATAACAGTTTCCATTCCCTAAATCTATTTCCCTGTCTACTTCTCACTTCACCTAGAAAGGAAAAATATAATTTAAAGTCTGCTGTCCTTACGTGCGCCAAAAGTCCGACAGCATGTCACGTCAATCAGGAATCAGAAAGCAAGAGTTTTTTCTCCGCTCCAAGTGTACCTTTCTTTCTAGCTAAACTTTCTACATTTTACATTCTTCTGAACAAACCCGAGCTTTTCATTGGCTGTCCTGTGTCAGTCCATGATAAAACATGGTCATCTTCGTTTCTTGACCAAGTCCAGGCTTTACATAAGCCCTATTGTCTCTCATTTCCATGTCTTCCAGCTTCCTCAGGAAAGATACTTTTTCCACGATTTTCAAACATTTACTTCCTAGCCTTGGCAGACACTTTAAGTTTCTGTCCTTGACCCTTTTCTCCGAGAGCACATTTAACACAGCCAAAGAACTGCTTTTCTGATTAACGATGAGAGTGCAGGAAAATCTTCACAACTACGCATGTGTAAAGACATCACTCTGGACAATTTTACGTGTCTGCAGCTCTGTCAGCCATGTTTCTGAACCACCTTTAGGCCTCACTTTTGGAAACTATATTTAAACAAACACAAGACATCAATTAATTAAAGAATTGAGACCCATTCTGTTACCCACCCCCTTTACTAATTAATCCCGATAATTATGTTACCTATCTGAAGCAGAAATAAGCAGCATTATATTTACTTCTCCTTTGGGAACTGCATGAACTCCTTGAGCTTTTGTCACAGAAAGGACATAACATAAGTGTTAGATCTGGGGGTCTCTAGTTGGCAGAGGTAGGTACCACTGTCCAAATAGGGACCCTTGCTTCTAGTCAGGGCAAGGAGATAACCCTCTGAGATAACCCCTGCTCACCCTCTAGGTAGCTTGGCACGAGCAGGCTAGGCTAACCAGAGGCAATGCGTAAAGTATTTGTACCAGCACTCACAGTAACACAGTGAAAACACCACAAACTGACTCCACAAAAGTTTAGAAAAATAAAGGTATTTTTAATCTAAACTACACAAGACCAAAACGACAAAAATCCAACATACACAGTTCAAGAATATGGTTTCAAAAAGAGTTCTTAAGGTTGCGTTAGAATTCTCTACGTTGCGATAGAATTCTCTACTGATGCGTGAAAAGTTCACAGTTGCGTCACGTTTACTCACAGTACCTCTTAGTTGCAACAAAGTTCCAAAAGCAGAAGCTGGTGCGGTGGAAAACAAGCGATGCGTTGCTCCTGAGACCCTGGGGAGGCGATGCGACAGCCCCGCTGCAGCAGCGGGCGTGCTGCGACGAATCCGGTCTGTATGGGGAGGAAGGCCACTTGTGTGGATTCCGGTGCGTAGGTTCCGTAGGAAGTCTGTTCTCGCAAAGGTACGATGCGACGATCTCGTAGGGGCTGCGACGATCTCCGGGGCGACGATGCACGGTCCAGCGGGGATCCTCTCTCTCGCAGCTCCTCGATGCGTTGATTCTGCGACGATGCTCGCAGCGACGTGATGCGGTCCGCAAGCAAGCGGTGCGGCGATCTCACCCAGCGACGACAGGCTCTGCGACGATACTCGCAGCGATGTTCGATTCTCCCGCACCGGTCTGGTGCGTCCCGCAAACTAAGGATGCGACGTCTCTGCGACGATCTCGACCTCCGTAGCGGCGGGAAACTTCTCGCACTGTCGGGGATGCGCTCCGCAAGCGAGCGATGCAACACTTTTCAAGTTCAAAAGTCACTCAAGCTTAGTTTCAAGCTTCCCAGCACAGGTACAACTTCCAGAGGCCCCACAACTGGATCAAGCACTCTAGGAAGGACAGAACTCTCTCAGCAGAGTTCAGGGAAGCTGGGGGTGAAGTCCTTTTGTTCCTGGGACTTCAAAACAGGGAGCCAGCTCTTCTCAGGCCCTTGGAGATTCCTTCAAGCAAGGGGACACAGCACAAAGCAAAGTCCTTCCCCTCTCCTTGGCAGCAAAGCAACAGGTCAGTCCAGCAGAGCAACAGCAGGACAATCTTCCTTCTTCAGTTTCAGCTTTCTCCTTGGCAGAGGTTCCTTCTTGATTCCCAGGATGATCTAATTTTCTGTTGTCAGGGGTCCTGTACTTATACCCCTAAAGTCTTTGTTCTCTTGGTGCATGTGGGCCCTGAGCCCGGTCTGAACCAGTTTTGGGTGGATCCTGAGCACTTTGTTTTGCTGGCTGCATCTTTCCTTTCAGAGTGAGGGGCAGGGTCCTCAGCCGCCCAGCAGGGGGGTGGAGCCAGCATTGTGGAAGGCAGGCACAGCCCTATTCAGCCCAGGTGCTAACTCCTCCCACCACTCCAGTTGCAAATGCAGTCATTCAGCCTAGTGCTGACTCATCCAGCCTCCTGGGGAATCCCCCAGCCCCTTACACTCCCAAACCAGACAGTCAATACACAAACAGGCCCAGGCACACAGAAGGGTCAGACAAGAGAACAGCAACTTTCTAAAAGTGCTGTTCTCCAACACAGGATTTAAAAACAACCTTTCCTAAAAGATGTGTTATTAAATTCTGAGTTTAGGGATACTAGATACTTGTGTCCTATCTTGTTCCTATGGGAAGAAATGCTGTTAACCACTGTAGCCAGCATCCCCCATGTTAACCTATGGAGCAAGATAGCCTTACAGTAGTGAAAAACGAAAATGGCTGCCATTCACTACCAGAGCATGTCACCTGCACTAGTACATGCTCTACCTTTTACATACACCGCACCCTGCCCAGGGGGGTACCTTGGGCCTTCCATAGGGGTGACTGATGTGCACAAAAAGGGAAGGGTTAGGCCTGGTCAGTGGGGACACTGACCAGGACGACATGGCAGTTCTAAACTGCCCATAGGCACTGCAGTGGCAGGCCTGAGACACCATTTTAGAGCTACTCCTGTGGGTGGCACAATCAGTGCTGCAGGCCCACTAGTAGCATTTGTCATCACCAGCCCTGGCACACCCAGTGCACTTTACTAGGGACTTCATGGTGATACAAATATGCCAAACATGTATATTCAATCAGAATAACAATTTACACAGGGAGCACTTACACTCTGGCACTGATCAGCAGTGACAGAGTGTCCAAAGCATCTAAACCAGCAAAAACGAAATCCAGCACAGCATCAAAAATACAGGAGGTAGAGGCAAAAAGATAGGGGAAACCACGCCAAAGATGCCAGGTCTAACACGTGTCCCCTCCAGCTGAAAGTGGGGAGAACTGCCCACCCTCTTGGGAGTTCTCTTCACTAAGGCGGAAAAACCTGGACAGACCATCAGCATTGGCGTGTTCTGTGCCAGGGCGGTGTTCCACCGTGAAGTCCATTCCCTGTAGGGAGATGGACCACCTCAACAGTTTTGGGTTCTCACCCCTCATTTGCATCAACCATCTGAGAGGCCTGTGGTCGGTCTGAACACGGAAGTGAGTCCCAAACAGGTAGGGCCTCATCTTTTTCAGAGCCCAGACCACAGCAAATGCCTCTCTCTCAATCGCACTCCACCTTTGTTCCCTGGGGAGTAGTCTCCTGCTAATGAAGGCTACCAGCTGGTCTCCTCCCTCCTCAGTGATTTGTGAGAGTACTGCTCCCACACCATGCTCTGAAGCATCTGTCTGAACTATGAACTCACTGGAAAAGTCAGGTGCCTTGAGCACCGGCGCTGTGCACATAGCAGTTTTCAGGGTTTCAAAAGCAGTTTGGCAGGCGTCAGTCCAGTCAACTCTTTTGGGCAACTTCTTGGAAGTGAGTTCTGTCAAGGGGGCGACAATGGTGCCATATCCCTTGACAAACCGTCGGTAATACCCGGTGAGTCCTAAAAAGGCCCTCACCTCTGTCTGGGTCTTGGGGGGCTCCCAAGCCAGAATGGTATCAATCTTTGCCTGTAGGGGCGCCACCTGGCCGCTCCCCACTTGGTGTCCCAAATACACCATAGATCCCTGCCCTATCTGGCACTTGCTGGCCTTGATAGTGAGGCCTGCCCTTTGCAGAGCCTTCAACACTTCGCAGAGGTGTTGCAAATGTTCCTCCCACGTGGAGCTGAACACAGCAATGTTATCCAGGTATGCGGCGCTGAATTCCTCCAGCCCGGTCAGTACCTGGTTAACCAGTCTCTGGAATGTGGCTGGGGCATTTTTCAACCCAAAGGGCATGACTCGGAACTGGAAGTGCCCCTCTGGCGTTGAAAATGCTGACCTCTCTTTGGCCCCATCAGTTAGGGCAATCTGCCAGTACCCTGAAGTCAAATCAAATGTACTGAGGTACTGGGCAGCTCCCAACCGATCCACGAGCTCATCAGCTCGGGGGATGAGGTGTGCGTCAGTCTTCGTGACCGCATTGAGCCCACGGTAGTCCACGCAAAACCGGAGTTCTGGGGGGCCACCGGGTGTAGCAGCTTTCTTGGGCACCAAGACCACTGGGCTAGCCCAGGGGCTGCTGGAGGGCTCAATCACCCCTAGCACCAACATCTGGGAAACCTCTTCCTTGATGCTGGCCCTGACCTTGTCAGCCACCCTGTAAAATTTTTGTTTCACAGGCGGACTGTCTCCAGTGTCCACATCATGGACGCACCAGTTGGTGACTCCTGGGGTCAGGGAGAACAGGGAGGAGAACTGACCCAACACTTGGCGACAGTCACTCTGCTGTTCTGGGGTCAGGGTGGGCGAGAGGACCACACCATCCACTGACCCATCTTGCTCCTTAACTGCCAGGAGGTCAGGGAGAGGATCACTATCCTCTTCCATTCCTGCATCTGTAGCCATGAGCATGGTTACTTCAGACTTCTCAAAGTGTGGTTTGAGGCGGTTCACATGTAAGACTCTCAGGGGCTGCCTGGGAGTCCTCAGGTTAACCAGGTAGGTTACCTCACTCTTCCTTTCCACCACCTCATATGGTCCAGTCCACTTGTCTTGGAGCGCACAAGGCTCCACTGGCGCCATCACCCACACTCTCTACCCAGGTTGAAATTCGACCAAAGTGGTATTCTGGTCATACTATCTTTTCATTTCTTCCTGGCTTGCTTCCAGGTTCGCCTGAGCGAGCTTCCTGAAGTGTTGTGTCTGGTTGCGGATGGCCAGCACATAGCTGAACACATCCTGGGGGGTTTTCCCACGGGACTTTTCCCAACCCTCCTTCACCAGTGAGAGAGGTCCTCTAACAGGGTGGCCATACAGGAGTTCAAAGGGACTGAACCCTAAGGACTTCTGAGGCACCTCCCTGTAGGCAAACAACAGGCATGGTAACAAGACGTCCCACTTGCGTCTCATGGGCTCCGCTAGGCCCATAATCATACCTTTCAGGGTCCGGTTGAACCTTTCAACCAACCCATTTCCTCGAGGGTGGTAAGTAGTGGTGAACTTATAAGTTACCCCACACTCCTCCCACAGAGACTTCATGTACTTAGAGATGAAGTTGGTACCCCGGTCGGAGACCACCTCTCTGGGGAACCCCACACGGGAAAAGATCCCCATCAATGCACGGCCCACCACGGGTGCAGTGATTGTCCTGAGAGGGACTGCTTCCGGGTACCGGGTGGCATGGTCCGCCAAGACCAGGATGAACCTGTTGCCTAAGGCTGTCTTGGAGTCCAGGCGCCCTACAATGTCTATGCCCACCCGCTCAAAAGGGGTGCTCACTACTGGGAAGGGTTGAAGGGGTGCCTTCAGCTTTGTTCCAGTCTTGCCACTGGCTTGACAGGTTTGGCAAGATCTGCAAAAGGAACCAACGTGCTTTCTCATCTGGGGCCAGTGGAAGTGGGTGACAAGCCTGTTTAGGGTCTTGTCTTGCCCCAGATGTCCTGCAAGAGGCACGAGGCACGTCATGAGCCAGACCCATTAGGAAGTTTCTGAAGCGCTCGGGTACCACCAGCACACGGGCTGCACCGGGCTCAGCAAACTTAGGCTCGCTATATAACAAGTCATCTTCCCAGTAGATGAAGTGATCCCTGGCTGCTCCACCTGCTGCCTGATCTACAGCCTGTTGCCGCAGACCAATGAGGGAAGGGCACTCCTTCTGCGCCTTGCAGAATTCTACCCTGGAGGGACCACCTTCCTGCTGCCAATGGGTCAGCTCAGGCAAGTCTCCCAGTTCGGCTACCTGTTCCCCTGTAGGTTCCAGGGCATCCCCCTCAGGTTCTGCTTCCTCCTGGACCGTGGGAACGGCTGGGGCTGGTTTCCCGCGCCCTCTGCCTCTTCCTCTCCTGGCAGGTCTCTGGGCCACTGTTTCAGGCTCCAGTTCTGCTGACTCCCCCCACTGGCTGTCATAGCACGTGTGGACACACAGATCCACGCAGGCAAACCCAACATCTCCAAGTGAGTTCTGTGTTCTACATCCTTCCATGGAGAACTCTCCAGGTCGTTACCTAACAGACAGTCTACAGGCAAGGCATCACTGACAACTACCTCCAAAAGACCAGAGACTCCCCCCCATTCAAAGGGAACACGCGCCAGCTTGCTGAAGCGCACTGAACTGTCAGCTGCCACTACAGGGCGGAGTACACCAGGGATGATTTGCTCTTCAGACACCCACTGACACCTCACGGATGTCACGCTGGATCCTGTGTCTCTCAGAGCCTCAATCTCCCTCCCATTGATGGTCACCTTCTGCCCATATTTCTTAGTGTTAGAGGGCAGTAAGGTTTCTTGGACCACCTCTTGGTCTCCTAGGGAGACAAGGGCCATAACTGCTAGCTCCCCCCAATCACTAGAAACCAAATCCCCTCCCAAAGCTACACTAGCTAACGCTGGGGCGGGGGCACCAGTGGGTGCTTGCTTCTTCTTGGGACATTTTGGAGCTATGTGGCCCATCTCATTGCAGTGATAGCAGGTAGGTGGGCCCCTGTTGTCTTTATTGTCCCGCCTGCCCTTAGAGGGCCATGGCTGTTTAGGTTTGGGGGGTTGGGATTCCTTTCCCTGGGAACTATTTTGGGGCCCTTCTGAGAACTCCTTTTGATTACCCTTGTCCCCCCCACTCTTCTGCTGGGGACCCTGCCCACCTTTGGCTGTGGTACCCACAATTCCTCCTCTGTGGACCCTGGTACTGGTCCAGCGGTCCGCCTCCTTAGCAAGCTCAATGGGGTCTGTCAGCTTGCTGTCTAAAAGATGCTGGCGCAGCTCTGGAACACAAAGACTACTCAAGTGCTCCCACCTGATTAAATGCAACAACCCCTTAAAATCAGTTACTTTACTGCCCTTCATCCAACCTTCCAGTGCACACGAGTACGAATTCACACACTCCATCCAAGTCTCAGACTCTCTCTTCTTGGAGTTCCTAAACTGCAGTCTGTACTGCTCTGGGGTAAGGCCATACCTGAGACATAAGGCCTCCTTCATATTGGGGTAGGTCATGGCACCTGCTAATTCTAAGGGCTCTAGAGCACTCCTCCCAGAAGCCTCAAAATGTTTCCACAGGCCCGCCCCCCAATGCTGATCAGGCACACCATTCATCTTCAATGCAATTTCATACGAAGTGAACCAGGCATAAATATCCTCACCCCTATGGTAATTCTGTACCAGGTCCTTGGGAATATATACTTTACCCCCATGCACTGGCTGCGCGCTGCCACCATTAGAACTGGCTTCCACCTCCTTGGCTTTAAGATCCAGTTCCCTCATGCTCAATTCATGAGCCAAAAGCAATTTCTTTTCCTCCAAGGCGCGGGCACTTTTGCTCTCCTCCGCCGCCTTTTCTCTCTCTTTATCCATTTCAAATTGCTTCATTTGCATTCTCATTTTCATGACTTCCAACTCATACTCTCTTACTCTCTGATTTTCTTGTAACTCTTCTGGGGAGAGGCCCCTGCTGGAATGGTTGCTGCCAGCTCCTGCACCTACTTTGCCCACTGGCAAATCTGTGACTTGAAAACTGTTTTCTACATCCACATCATCCTCTCCCTCTTGTGCTTCCCAATGGGCCTTCAAGATTTTCTGCAGCTCCTCCTTTCTGTAGGCGCTCTTTATGGGGCACTCAAACTCAAAGCAGAATTTCCTAAGTTGCTCAACTTTGTATGAATACAAATCTCCAATGGCAAACTCCATCTCTACTTCTGCCTCCTTACTGGGTGCCTTCCCATGCAAAGACATGCTGTATTGAAGAGTTACTCAAAAATAGATAAATCAAAACCAATAGTATGCGGTGGCGTAGTGGTCTGCACTCACTAGTGATGTACACCAATTACTGTGGGTCAAGTACAAATACAAGTTCAAATCCCACCGCCTGACCACCAATGTTAGATCTGGGGGTCTCTAGTTGGCAGAGGTAGGTACCACTGTCCAAATAGGGACCCTTGCTTCTAGTCAGGGCAAGGAGATAACCCTCTGAGATAACCCCTGCTCACCCTCTAGGTAGCTTGGCACGAGCAGTCTAGGCTAACCAGAGGCAATGCGTAAAGTATTTGTACCAGCACTCACAGTAACACAGTGAAAACACCACAAACTGACTCCACAACAGTTTAGAAAAATAAAGGTAT
Organism: Lissotriton helveticus; assembly: GCF_964261635.1. Taxonomy (NCBI): domain Eukaryota; kingdom Metazoa; phylum Chordata; class Amphibia; order Caudata; family Salamandridae; genus Lissotriton; species Lissotriton helveticus. Next base: position 557,278,608 of record NC_136059.1, read on the forward strand.
TTTTAATCTAAACTACACAAGACCAAAACGACAAAAATCCAACATACACAGTTCAAGAATATGGTTTCAAAAAGAGTTCTTAAGGTTGCGTTAGAATTCTCTACGTTGCGATAGAATTCTCTACTGATGCGTGAAAAGTTCACAGTTGCGTCACGTTTACTCACAGTACCTTTTAGTTGCAACAAAGTTCCAAAAGCAGAAGCTGGTGCGGTGGAAAACAAGCGATGCGTTGCTCCTGAGACCCTGGGGAGGCGATGCGACAGCCCCGCTGCAGCAGCGGGCGTGTTGCGACGAATCCGGTCTGTATGGGGAGGAAGGCCACTTGTGTGGATTCCGGTGCGTAGGTTCCGTAGGAAGTCTGTTCTCGCAAAGGTACGATGCGACGATCTCGTAGGGGCTGCGACGATCTCCGGGGCGACGATGCGCGGTCCAGCGGGGATCCTCTCTCTCGCAGCTCCTCGATGCGTTGATTCTGCGACGATGCTCGCAGCGACGTGATGCGGTCCACAAGCAAGCGGTGCGGCGATCTCACCCAGCGACGACAGGCTCTGCGACGATACTCGCAGCGATGTTCGATTCTCCCGCACCGGTCTGGTGCGTCCCGCAAACGAAGGATGCGACGTCTCTGGCAGCGGCGTCAGGTGCTGCGACGATCTCGACCTCCGTAGCGGCGGGAAACTTCTCGCACTGTCGGGGATGCGCTCCGCAAGCGAGCGATGCAACACTTTTCAAGTTCAAAAGTCACTCAAGCTTAGTTTCAAGCTTCCCAGCACAGGTACAACTTCCAGAGGCCCCACAACTGGATCAAGCACTCTAGGAAGGACAGAACTCTCTCAGCAGAGTTCAGGGAAGCTGGGGGTGAAGTCCTTTTGTTCCTGGGACTTCAAAACAGGGAGCCAGCTCTTCTCAGGCCCTTGGAGATTCCTTCAAGCAAGGGGACACAGCACAAAGCAAAGTCCTTCCCCTCTCCTTGGCAGCAAAGCAACAGGTCAGTCCAGCAGAGCAACAGCAGGACAATCTTCCTTCTTTAGTTTCAGCTTTCTCCTTGGCAGAGGTTCCTTCTTGATTTCCAGGATGATCTAATTTTCTGTTGTCAGGGGTCCTGTACTTATACCCCTAAAGTCTTTGTTCTCTTGGTGCATGTGGGCCCTGAGCCCGGTCTGAACCAGTTTTGGGTGGATCCTGAGCACTTTGTTTTGCTGGCTGCATCTTTCCTTTCAGAGTGAGGGGCAGGGTCCTCAGCCGCCCAGCAGGGGGGTGGAGCCAGCATTGTGGAAGGCAGGCACAGCCCTATTCAGCCCAGGTGCTAACTCCTCCCACCACTCCAGTTGCAAATGCAGTCATTCAGCCTAGTGCTGACTCATCCAGCCTCCAGGGGAATCCCCCAGCCCCTTACACTCCCAAACCAGACAGTCAATACACAAACAGGCCCAGGCACACAGAAGGGTCAGACAAGAGAACAGCAACTTTCTAAAAGTGCTGTTCTCCAACACAGGATTTAAAAACAACCTTTCCTAAAAGATGTGTTATTAAATTCTGAGTTCAGGGATACTAGATACTTGTGTCCTATCTTGTTCCTATGGGAAGAAATGCTGTTAACCACTGTAGCCAGCATCCCCCATGTTAACCTATGGAGCAAGATAGCCTTACAGTAGTGAAAAACGAAAATGGCTGCCATTCACTACCAGAGCATGTCACCTGCACTAGTACATGCTCTACCTTTTACATACACCGCACCCTGCCCAGGGGGGTACCTTGGGCCTTCCATAGGGGTGACTGATGTGCACAAAAAGGGAAGGGTTAGGCCTGGTCAGTGGGGACACTGACCAGGACGACATGGCAGTTCTAAACTGCCCATAGGCACTGCAGTGGCAGGCCTGAGACACCATTTTAGAGCTACTCCTGTGGGTGGCACAATCAGTGCTGCAGGCCCACTAGTAGCATTTGTCATCACCAGCCCTGGCACACCCAGTGCACTTTACTAGGGACTTCATGGTGATACAAATATGCCAAACATGTATATTCAATCAGAATAACAATTTACACAGGGAGCACTTACACTCTGGCACTGATCAGCAGTGACAGAGTGTCCAAAGCATCTAAACCAGCAAAAACGAAATCCAGCACAGCATCAAAAATACAGGAGGTAGAGGCAAAAAGATAGGGGAAACCACGCCAAAGATGCCAGGTCTAACAATAAGCACACAAAATAGGCACATACCATTAGTTAAACAGCCACATTATACTGACAAAGACAATAGACAAGGTTAGTTTATTATTTATTTCTTTGCATTTGCAACAAAAAGCACATTAGTTTATCCCGCGTGTACTGATGTATATATTCTTAAACTAAGTTGATTAGTAATTTCACCACAAGCTTATTAATTCAATTACTTGTTATGAGAGATTAATTTCACAAGTTTGAACAAAATTTTGTTCATCACCTTGCTCTATCAACTCCCTCATCTGGTGATTTCTAAATCACCAAACAATACCCAAAAGTTATAAATTTTCAATCTTTGAATATGTTTTGGACTTTCTTAATATTAGTATTTCTAAACTTTAGATTCATCTGTTTTTCTGCATTTATCATATTGAGTTCTCCGAAACTCTTCTAATTCTATTTCTTTTTCTTTCTCCTTTCTAAGTTTTCAAATTCTTTTCTTTTCTATTACATATTTTCTTCTCTTGTGTATCATGCAACTAATTTTTAACAAAAGTATCACTATAGCTATGACTATTAAAGGAAAAACTAATTTACCTATAATTGAACTACCAATTTCTTGAAACCAGTGTTTAATTGCTGCAAATCTTTTACTTAAACGTTCTGAAAAACTATCATCTTCTAAAGGTTCGACTTCATTATGTAATTCAGTAATGTTCCTAATGAACATTTCTATATTTTGACTTTTGTCAGGTATATAAGTACAACAATGTTGAACATGCAAAATTCCACAGACTCCACCCTCTTTTGCTAGCAAAATGTCAAGAGCAAGACGATTTTGCATCACCATAGTTCTCATAGCAATAAGCTCTGTATTCACTAAATGAAAACCATTTGCAGTATCAGTTGACAATCTATCAACAATTGTAGACATTTTTCTGATTTTGTTTGCATTCAGGGTTATACCTACCATAGGTATAATTTCACCAAATATGTCTCCCAATATTTCTGAAAAGCTTTCCCTTCTAAATCTATTCAGATGATTGCTAATTTCAAATGAACCTTTTGCATTTCTATCCACATGAAAATATTTGGGAAAAACTCAACCTACATAACATATCCCATACCAGTGATCTGGGAGATTGTAATAAGATTTGTTCCCACCAACAAAATAAATTCCAGGGAAAATTGGATCTTTGCCTCCTTTAAATCCCCAACCCCCCATAATTCGATAAGTGTCTTCACATTGACTTGCACCAACAAAATAATTATCAAACAAAGTATTATCTCTTCTTATACATAATTTTCCACTAACAGGTTTATCTATGAGAATTGCAACATTTTCATTTCTACCATTGAGCTTTTCATCTTCCATCTGCCAAAATTTAGACTTAGTATGTTTCATCATCTCATTTCGCTTGTTATTTGCCCTTCTCTCTTCCACCATATTTAAGAACGACCTCTCCTCTGTTCTCGATTTACATGTTAAATTATTTCTAAAAGCATACTCATAAGTGAGTTCATTAGTTACTAGGAAAAACTCCCTCATCTGTTTAGCATGTTTCACTTTTTTCAAGCTATCTACAACTTTTAATTTTGCAAAAATCTCATCAAAATCTGTATAATAATATTCTAAACATCCAGTTTGATAGAACAAACTAGCTATTACACTACATGTTATTCCATAAGTAAGAGGAAGCATATTATATGTAACACCTTCAGACACAGAAGTAGGTAACTTCACACAAATGTAGCAATCTTTTGCGTCCATCACCTTAACATATTCAGATAAAAGTCTAGAAACGGTATTACTAGAAAAATCTCCAACAGATCTATCTTGATGAATCTCTGGTTTGTGTACAATGATTTTATCAGACTTATCAACTTTATCATGATTAACCACAACTTTACTAGTCATGTTAGTTTTATACATCTCTTTATCTATTGCAAAAGGAAAAATGACACCTAAAATCAACCAAACTAAAATGATCATGATTACACATATTGAAGACAATCTGCAACATCTTTTGAAAATTGAGCATCTCGAATTATTATTAGCATAAGGCATCTTTTCTCTCAAACAAGAGCCCTAAAAATAAAAATAAAAATTAAAAATTACAAAATATACTCCCCCCCCTTTTTTTTAACAGATAATTTTATTTTCTAACAGCTTTTCTTCGACCTAATGTCATACAACGATATGTTTCCAGCTAACACAATTTCTTCGACCTTGTGTCACCTAACACAATATCTTCAACCTTGTGTCGCCTAATGAATGAAATTAATCATTATCACTTGCATCATCAAAATTTCTTTGACTACTATTTACTTCTACCACCGGTGGAATAATTATGTAGGTCCACTCAGGTGATTTGTACTTCTGATTTGGCTTTATTACTCTTTTTGCTCTGCTGTTTATCACTTCTATTTTCTTTCCTGCTTGAATTTTCTTATTTGAGACTTCTTCCTTTTGACTTGTGACCTCATTCACCTGCTCCTTTGCTAATTTAAACTTTAGGCCTTCATTTACATTTGGCCAATTATCTCCTTTTCTTGATAATTTCTTTTTCGGCTCTGCCAAATTATACTCCACTCTCCAAACTCTTTTCCTTGATCTTTTCACTTTTGATTCATCTTCACTTTCATCTGTTTCACTTTCTGTGTTCTCAGCTGATTCATTAATAATCAGCTTTACTGTATCAGATTCTTCTTTAGATTCAGGAACTTCTTTACTCGGCAGTTTCACTCTGTTCGGAACATCATCCTTATAGCTGGTACTTGGAATTTCTTCTTCTTCTTCTTCGATTACTTCCAATTCTCCAGTTTCAGAATTTTCGTTCCTTCTTCCAGAGCTTCCAATCTGCTTTTCAATACTCTCCTGATCTTGATCTTGAATCACTACTTGTTCAGTTTCCTTTTCTGCTTCTTGATCTAGTAGATCTTCATCATTTTCATTTTCTTCAGAATCTTGTATAACAATTTCTTCATTCAATGCCTCATTCGCATTTGAATCCTCCAGATGTCGACTTTCTTGTCGATCTTCAGAATCTGGATTTCTTTCAGGTTCTTCTTCTGAATCTGAATCAGCTGTTGTATCACCTTCATCAGGATTCTCAGGTGCTGGTACACGTATGGTGTGGCTAGCATGAATCCATCTCTTCAATCCCTTACACTTTACTGCATTAGTTGTGACTAATATCACCTGTCTTGCCTTCTGCCACCTGGGTACTAGGCAGTTTCTTCTTCGATGTACTTTTGTCCTTACCCAGTCACCAGGTAACAGATCATGAGCTTGTTCTTTCTCTTTTGTAATTACTTCAGTTCCCACCTGATGGAACACAGAAGTCACCACATCAGATATATTTTTGCAGTAGTCCATAATGATGCTATCATTAATGCTCAACAGTTTATCAACTGGAACAAATGCTTGCCTCATTACTCTACCCATTAAAATTTCGTGAGGGCTCAAACCTGTTTTTCTATCTGGAATGCTTCTCAAAGACATCAAAACAAGTGGAAGTGCATCTGTCCACTTCATTCCTGTTGCTAGGCACATTTTTGCTATTCTGTTTTTTATTGTACCATTCACTTGCTCAACAACATCTGATGCTTCTGGTCTGTAAGCACAATGCAACTTTTGTTTTATATCCAGAGCTTCACAAACCAATTGTAGCAATCTGTTTTCAAAATGTGTGCCACGATCTGTCTCGACCGTCACCGGAAATCCATACCTTGGTATGATTTCTCTCAAAAGCAATTTTGCCACAGTAATTCAATCATTGCGGCGTGTTGGGAATGCTTCCACCCATCTTGAAAACAAACAGACTATCACCAAGACATATCTGAGTTTGTTGTGCGGTGGCATGTCAATGAAGTCAAGCTGTAATCTGGTAAATGGACCACCCTCCCGTCCTATTGTTCCCATGCTCACAACAGTTTTTCTATTTGGGTTGATCTGCTGACAGATAAGACACCTCTGACAAAAAGACTCTGCAATTATTCTGAATGTTGGATTGTACCATGTTTGTCTGAATAATCTAATCATTGAATCTCTGCCAATATGTCCTGGACCATGGTACATGCGTGCCATGTCAGAAATCATACTGTCTGGCATTACTGGTCTGTCTTCTTTATAAACCCAAACCTCATCTTCTTCTCTCTGTCTGCATCCTGCTTTTAACCATGTGTTTTTCTCTTCATCGTCTGCCTCATCTTACAACTGTTTTACTCCCTGCCAAGTCTCAACTACAGATGTTAGCATAAGTGAGTTCAAAACATGTTCATTTTCTTTTTCCCGATTAACAGAGACATTGTTTTTTGCACAGAATTTTGCTATAGAGTCAGCATATGAGTTTCCTTTTGTTATGTAATCCTCTCCTTTTTTATGTGCTGTGCACTTTACCACTGCAATTTTTTCTGGTAGCTGAATTCCATTGATTAATCTTTTAATCAACTGTGCGTTTCTTATTGGCGATCCCGCAGAAGTTAAATAACCTCTTTGGGACCAGAGCTGGCCATAGTTATGGACTACGCATAACCATATTGACTATCAGTCACTGTGGTAATTTTTTGCTCTTTTCCCAGTTCACATGCACAAATCAAAGCAATCATTCTGCTACTTGAGCTGAACGAATTCCTTTGAGACAGGATGCTTCAAATACATCTGCAACTGTGCATACCGAATATGCTGCACTCAGAACGAATCTATGACAGAATATCGAGAATGCAAATATCGACAGACAAAATATCGGCGCTGGAATATCGAAGGCAAGTATATCGACACCCTATCTACAACATGGTAAGTACAAAAATATCGAAAATAAAATATCGATGTTAAAAATATCGTAATTAAAAATATCGTTTTTTTCAGTAAAAAAAAAGTTTAATTAAATAAATAATACTTATATATAATTTAAACTTATTTTAAAATTTGTTATAATGTTTAAAATGAATAAATAAAACATATTTAATATTAAACATTTAATTATAATTAAACATACAATATATAATATATACTTAATTAATATATATATATTTATTAAATTAATTAAAAATATTAACAAATAATATAAATTCAAGTCAAGTCAAAAAGGCTTTATTTCGATAAAAAATTATCATAAAAGCTTCATTTAAAATTCATAAATTCGTTTAGATCAAACAAAATTATCAAAATACAAAAGATTGCAGTATTCATTAAAAGAGAACATTTCATAAATTATTTAAGAAAGAATTAAACAGTTAATTTAAGCCTTTTAGCTCTAATAGACCAAGCCCATGATAAAAACTTAGCGAGAGCACAAGCATACATAGTGCGAGTATCAGACATTAGTATACGTATTGCCTCCGCATGTCGCCTGGTGCCCAACTGGCGACATAAATGTTTAAGCCATTTTTTCCTGGGTAAAATATACTCTCCGCATTCAAACATAAAATGAGCCACTGTCTCTGGTCTGTCTATACATATTGGGCAGAACTCTGTAGTTTGTGCAGGCGGTTTCCAGCGTGCTGAAAAAGCATACAAGGGAAGAGTTCCTGCTCTAAATTTAAAATAAAGGGCCCTATCAAAAGGTTTTTCAATAATGTCTAAGTAAAGTTCCCGTATTGGTAGGTCCTTGAACTTCAGAAAATCTTCAGTAAGTCTCCCCATAGAATCATTAGAGTTACGTTGTACCGCAATCCAATTCCAATAGAGATTCTTGAGAGTTGCCTTTGGGGGAGAAGATCTGTTTGCCCAAGCTTCATTTAGACCCAAATTGGATAGCAACATTTTTACATCTCTCAGCCATTTGATTTTGTGCCATCCTGGTAGTGACATGATCTCTGAGAGGCCTTGCGCATATTTGCCAAGTTCCTGAACTCGCCACAGGCGTGCCCATAGCAAGAGTGGCCTAAGTTTTGCTATATCATCAATAGGGCGACATCTGAGGTCCAACATTAATGGGACCATGGGAGTGCCTTGGGGAAGTGACATAAGTGCCCTACAGAATTTCCTCTCGGATCTTGGCAATTCGTTAGTAATGCATGAGCCCCATAATTCTGACCCATAGAGGGCAGAACTAACCCCTTTAGCCGAGTAGATTTCGAGAACAGCGGCTATGGGCCTGATTACACAAGAGCGTTGTTCTTTCAGGAGGGCTCCTGTTAGTCTCTTGTGAGTTAACAACATTTTGTCGAGATGTGGGGCCCATTGCATTTTGTGGGACAAGCGAATGCCTAAGTAATCAAAAACTTCTACCCTCCCCAAGGGTTCTGCATTCAGAGTGGGGGGGGGTGTACTGTTTTTTTGGGGGGGTTCAACACAAGATATTTCGTCTTATCAGTATTAATAGCCAAGCCCCGTTCAGAACAAAAGGACTGAAAATTGTTCAAGAGCCTTTGAAGGCCTATTGGGGTTTTCGAGAACAAAAGCGTATCATCCGCAAAGAGAAGGGTGGGTATACGTTCGCCAGCCAGGGATGGTTCGTCTGAAGGATATTTCCGAAGGTGCTCGACCACCCCATTGATGTAAAGGGAAAAGAGAGTGGAAGCTAACACACATCCCTGGCGGACCCCTCTCTCAACCGGGATACTGCTGGTTTTTTCACCTCCTAAACCCCACCTTATCTGGGCAAAACTATTTTCATGGAGCCTGACAAGTAATAAAAGAATGTAGTGTGGCAACCCCATATCAGCCAGGACTCTCCAGAGGGTCTCCCTCGGTACAAGGTCAAAGGCAGTCTTTAAATCGATAAATGCGAGATAAAGACTGCCTTTGCCTATAACCACGATCTTCCAATACACCATCATCAGCCTAAATGCTTGCTCAATAGTACCAGTACCCACTCTAAATCCTGCCTGGTAGTCAGAGAGGATTTTGTTTTCGTCTATCCAATCCAAAATTCTGGCCAGTAGGACTTTACCAACTACTTTTTGGCTAATGTCCAACAGACTAATAGGTCTGTAATTAGCCGGGTCGTCTCTGGCACCTTTTTAAAAAAAATTAAAAATACATCAACACTCATAAAATAATAACATAAATAATAATAAATAATTATATTTAATAAATAACAACAATTAAATATACGTTTAATATTTTTAAAATTAATTAAATACAACATTATGTAACATATTAAATACATACATAAATATAAATAATATTGGATAGCGTAAGGGTAAAAATTACTATTCAAATTCCAAAGACTGCAACAGTAGGGAAAGCGTTGGATAGCGTACGTGTAAAAATTACTATTCCCACTCCAGAGAGTGCAACAGTAGGGAAAGCGTAGGATAGCAAGTTGGTAAAAATTACTATTCCCACTCCAGTGAGTGCAAAAGGAGGGAAAACCGTTGGATAGCGGGTGGGTAAAAATTACTATTCCCACTCCAGTGGGTGCAACAGTAGGGAAAACGTTGGATAGCGTAGGGGTAAAATTACTATTCCAACTCCAAAGAGTGCAACAGTAGGGAAAGAGTTGGATGGCGTAGGGGGAAAAATTACTATTCCCACTCCAGAGAGTGCAACAGTAGGGAAAGCGTTGGATAGCGGGTGGGTAAAAATTACTATTCAAACTCCAGAGGGTGCAACAGTAGGGAAAGAGTTGGATAGCGTAGGGGTAAAATTACTATTCCAACTCCAAAGAGTGGAACAGTAGAGAAAGAGTTGGATAGCGTAGGGGGAAAAATTACTATTCCCACTCCAGTGGGTGCAACAGTAGGGAAAGCGTTGGATAGCGTAGGGGTAAAATTACTATTCCAACTCCAAAGAGTGGAACAGTAGGGAAAGCGTTGGATAGCGTAGGGGTAAAATTACTATTCCAACTCCAAAGAGTGCAACAGTAGGGAAAGAGTTGGATAGCGTAGGGGGAAAAATTACTATTCCCACTCCAGAGAGTGCAACAGTAGGGAAAGCGTTGGATAGCGGGTGGGTAAAAATTACTATTCAAAATCCAGAGGGTACAACATTAGGGAAAGAGTTGGATAGCTTAGGGGTCAAATTACTATTCCAACTCCAAAGAGTGGAACAGTAGAGAAAGAGTTGGATAGCGTAGGGGGAAAAATTAGTATTCCCACTTCAGTGGGTGCAACAGTAGGGAAAGCGTTGGATAGCGTAGGGGTAAAATTACTATTCCAACTCCAAAGAGTGCAACAGTAGGGAAAGAGTTGGATAGCGTAGGGGGAAAAATTACTATTCCCACTCCAGAGAGTGCAACAGTAGGGAAAGCGTTGGATAGCTGGTGGGTAAAAATTACTATTCCCACTCCAGTGGGTGCAACAGTAGGGAAAGCGTTGGATAGCGTAGGGGTAAAATTACTATTCCAACTCCAAAGAGTACAACAGTAGGGAAAGAGTTTGATAGCGTAGGAGGAAAAATTACTATTCCCCACTCCAGAGAGTGCAACAGTAGGGAAAGCGTAGGATAGCAAGTGGGTAAAAATTACTATTCCCTCTCCAGTGAGTGCAAAAGTAGGGAAAACGTTGGATAGCGGGTGGGTAAAAATTACTATTCCCACTCCAGTGGGTGCAACAGTAGGGAAAACGTTGGATAGCGTAGGGGTAAAATTACTATTCCAACTCCAAAAAGTGCAACAGTAGGGAAAGAGTTGGATAGCATAGGGGGAAAAATTACTATTCCCACTCCAGAGAGTGCAACAGTAGGGAAAGCGTTGGATAGCGGATGTGTAAAAATCACTATTCCCACTCCAGAGAGTGCTACAGTAGGGAAAGCGTGGGATAGCGGGTGGGTAAAAATTATATTTCCACTCCAGTGAGTTCAACAGTAGGGAAAACGTTGGATAGCGGGTGGGTAAAAATTACTATTTCCACTCCAGAGAGTGCAACTGTAGGGAAAACATTGGATAGCGGGTGGGTAAAAATTACTATTCCCACTCCAGAGGGTGCAACACCAGGGAAAGCGTTTAATAGCGTAGATTTTTATTTTAACATACTTATAAATCATTCTTATATTTGAAATATTGTATAAATCCATTTTTAAATACATCAACATCAATAAAATACAATTACTAATTAATAAAACCAATGAAATTTAAAAAAATTAATTGTCAATAAATTAACAACAAACACCATTAAATAATAATAATTAAATATTACTCACCAAATAATGAAAATAATAAAAATAACTAGTTATCATAAAAATAAATAATTTAATTTAAATTACTATTAAAATTTAAGAAACAATATACAAAATATTAATTTTTTTTAAAAAGTTTACCAATTAATTAATGATTTTTTCTAGTTATTAAAAAATAATTATGATTTAAAAATATTAATTCCCAATTAAATACATTTTTTTTGTTTAAAAATAATTATTTGCCAATTAATAATTAATTAATACATTAATTATCAGTAAAAAAAATGTTTACATAATTAAATATTTACAATTAAATTACTTCCCACCCAATACCCCTATAAAACCACAACACGCTCCAATACTAAAACATCACATTTAATAAAAATTAACAATAATTACCAATTAAAGAATTAATTTATCAATTAAAATAATTAATTGCCAAATAATAAATTATTACTAAATACATTATACATCAAAAAAAATAATTAATTACAATTAAATTACTTCCCACCCTATTCCCCTATAAACCCACAACCCACTCTGGTACTAAAACATAACATTTAATAAAAATTAACATTAATTACCAATTAAATAATTAATTTATCAATTAAATTAATTAATTGCCAATTATTAATTAAATTAAAAATTAATTACACATAAAATAATCATTAATTATTTACAAATAAATTACTTCCCACCCTATTCCCCTATAAACCCACAACCCGCTCCGGTACTAAAACATATAATTTACTTAAAAATACATTTATTAATATATAAAAAAAATACACATATAATATGAATTAATTTAAATACTTAACAAATACATATAACACATACATAATGAAAAACATAAAAATAATACAAATATCGATATTAGTGACATCGAAATTAGTTACATCGATATATATGCTATCGATATTACTAACTTCGATATTACTTACATCGATATAAATTAAATCGATATTACTTACCTTAGGATCGATATTCTGTCCAAAGATATTCTTGACATCGATATTCATGACTTTCGAAATTTCAAACACGATATTTTGGTAGGTCGATATTTACTACTCGATATTTTGACTGTGTACCCTCAGAACACCTTCATCTGTTCTTAAGCATGAACCATCAACAAATAGAACATAATCTGATTCAGCTAACGGGACATCTTTTATGTCCTGTCTTGGTTTTGTGCAATATTCCAATACATCCAGGCATTCATGATCAACAGCCTCATCCCTGATTTCTGTTTCAGTAGTGTCAGGTAATAATGTAGAAGGATTTAAATTCACACATCTCGAAATTGAAACATTGTCTGAGCCAAGGATTTTGCTTTTGTCAGTCTCTGCAGTGGCTTTGCAATTACAGAAAATCCACTAATCCACTGGCGACAATAACCAAAACATTCCCAGAAACATTCTAACCTGTCTCTGTGTTTTTAGAGGTTGCATTGCTTGAATCATTTTTATTCTTTCTGTTGTCACTTGTCTGACTCCTTTTGCAATTCTATGACCAAGATATTTTACTTCTTGTTTGTAAAACTGTAATTTTGCAGGAGATACTTTATGTCCCTCATCTGCCAGATGATTTAAAAGAGTAATGGTATCTGTTACACAATTATCTCTTGTTTTTGCAGCCACAAGGAGATCATCAATATACTGCACTAACGTAGATTTTCCAGGTAAATCTAGATTTTCCAATGATTTCTTTAGCAGTTGATTAAAAATACATGGACTCTCGGTGTACCCTTGAGGGATTCGACACCATGCTAGAATACGCTCTTTGAACCAGAACGCAAAAATTTGTTGGCTTTCTGGATGCAATGGAACAGTAAAGAATGCATTACACAAATCAGTAACCGTATACCATTCTGCATCATGCGGAATCTGATATAAAATTACCGCTGGGTTTGGTACAACTGGGCAACATGGAACAACAATTTTGTTAACCTTTCTCAGGTCTTGAACAATTCTGAAAGTTCCGTTTGGCTTTTTAATTCCCATAATCGGTGAATTACATGGGCTGCTCTCAATTTCTTTTAGAACACCTTGTTTTATGAATTTGTCTATTACAGGAGTAACCCCTTCAATCACTCCTGCTTTCATTTTATACTGAGGAATGTTTGGATAATCTGCTCCTTGTTTTACTGATATTTTTACTGGATCTACATTTTTCATCAAACCCATTTCATCTCCAGTGAAATCCCAAATTTTAACATTCACTGTGTCCTTTAATTCTTCAGGTAGATTATTCTTATCAAACACAGGAAATAATTTACTTTCTTCTGCCTCAATCATTAACATTGTTAATTTGTAAAGCTCATCTTCTTCTGGAGTTTGTAGCTCAATACCATCCGGTGAGCAGTATATTGCACAATTCATCTTGCAAAGGATATCCCTACCTAATAGATTTACAGGACTGCTATCACAAATTATAAATCTATGCATGTCTTTAAATTTACCTATCTCGACTTCAACTGGTTCAGTTAGATCTGTTTTTATTTGTTGATTAGCTACACCTACTACTTGGATTGTATCTCCAGAGAGAGGAACGTTTTCTATTTCCACTGATCTAACAGTAGAACGGGTAGCACCTGTATCCACTAGGAAAGTAATTTCTACATCATTCACTTTACCATTTACAAATGGACCAGATTGATCTACCTCAAGAGTGGCTCCAAGCACACACTCTTCCTCCTCTCTCACAGGCACCGTCAGAAGTAATCTTCAGAATCACTCCCTCCATCTTCTTTCAACCAATATTGTTGTGACACATTCGACACATTCACTCTTGGCGATCTGTTTACCTGTTCACCTCCGCTGAATCCTGTTTCTGCACTGTATCTCTGCACATTTACACAGTTTGGAAGTGGCGGTTGGGGTAACTGACTTTGCTGAATCACTACCTGTCGCTGTAGCTGTTGCTGCTGATTTATCTCATTCTGCATCTGTGGATTTAATGATGCATTTTTAAAATAATTTCTGGGCGGATTCTTACATTCGCGCTTCCAATGTCCAATTTCGCCACAATTAAAACATGGAAGTTTCTGTTTTAACTCATCTATATTTCCCATCATTTTTGGTTTATTATAATTACCTTTAAAATTCCCTTGACTCTGATCGACATTTTATAGCCCAGATTTGCCATTTGTTGTTCAGCCACTTTTACCTGTGCCCATATAGTTTTTTCTTTTAACTTCTTTTGTTTAGCATCTATTTCATCACTACAGTATTTTGCCTTTCTCAAGATATCATCTACTGTGTGTGATTGCCAACCAACTATTCCAGTTCTTACCATTTCACTAATTTCAGGTATCAAGCCAAATACAAATCTGTATATGAAATGGCTCATGTCTTTCTCACTTAAATTTTCATAACCACTGTATTGTTTGAAAACCAGCAGTAATCTTTCATAAAATGAATGTACTGATTCTTTTGGCTCTTGGGTTGTTCTATCTATTTTAACCCAATCTATCTCTTTCGGGGGAATCTTGTTCTTCAAGAACACAATTACCCTATCATACTTTCTCATTACCTCTGGTGAAGGAGCACCTGTTACCTTATGTCGAGGGTATTCTTCACTAGGCCAATTTATAGTAATTTTACATTCTGCCCAAAGATCTGATGGGACAACTATGTCAAAGAATCCATCAAGATCAATCCACAAAACCTTTGAGACTTTCACAAACCTGTCTACCTGTCGTTACCATTCTACAGGTTTTTCTCTTAATCGAGGAAAATCATTTGTAAACATTAAAATGTCCTGTCTTGTCTTGTATTTCTCTCATTGGAAATTCATTTACTACTTCTTCCTTCTTTTCTCTGATAGGAAAAGCTAAGCTTGTTCTGTCTTCATCTCTTTTATTTGTCCATTTCACTCTCCATTTACTTAGTTCACCCCATTTTCTCAAAATTACAATCAAATCTTTTATATGAATTATTCTTCCTGTAGTATTCATATTTTCAATATCTTTTTCAGAAAAATCCACCCTATAAGTTTTCTGCAAATTCTTCTGTTTGCTTAAATCCACTTCTAATTCAGAAGCCATCTCCTCCAATTGATCATATTTGTTTTTTGTTTTCCATGTTATGCTTTTGCAAATAAATAATAATTCATCATCCTGATATGCTTTCAAACTGTCAGTTCCAATCGTTCCAATTATTAATTCCTCCAAATCTGCTTTCAATTTTGCAACATCAAGCAATTTACATTCTGGGGTTTGTGTTAAATCTATTTTACTCAGACTCTTTTCCGGAGTTCCAGAGTCAGATTCTGCACCAGATGGAGTTTTACTTGCCAAACTTTGATTAAAAGTTAAGTCAGGCATCATTATTTTCTCTCGATGTATTTCAGACAAATCTGAATAAAATGTTTCAGTCACTTTCTGTATTTCTGAATTTAATGGAACAGTTAAAGCTGATTGCCTAATTTCTTTTTGATCAAATACTGGAAGAACAGGTCCAATTGTTACAGGTACTGTTACTGCATCCATGCTTTTAGTTAACTGCTGTATTAAATAATTCGTAGAACGAATATTTTCTGAAGTATTTGGTAATTCCTCATACCTTTCTGTTCTTTTTCCATTTCTTGGGGTATCATTACTTTGAACTGGTGTTTCAATATAATGTATATTTTCTCCTGATATATTTGAATTACATCTTGTTTCTATTCTTTCGGTTGTTTTCCTATAATTCTGATTTGTTTTAGGAGATGTCTCATCAATAATTTCTCTTGGTGGGGCACTTGGAGAAGTCCATGAACAAACTGGTTGATAAGGTGGTGGTTTTCTAGTATACATTTCTTCTAATACCGCATCTTCTAAATCACTTTCTTCACTATTTCTATTTGTCTTTTGGGTACACTTTTGTCCAGTTACCCCATCAATTAGTCTCACTGGGTACAAGCCATCACACATGTCTGCACTTCTCCATCGACACATTCTATCCTCATGTGTTTCTCTATTAAGATCTAGTCCTGTTCTCCTTGATATTCCTCTACTCTCTCGTTGTAACTCAAACATTTCATCCTCCCATTCAACTAGAGCTTCAAATTGAGTAGGTCTAGACTTTGGTATGTGTCTCATCATTTTTTCTCTTAAGTTTTTCAAAATTGCCATGTTAAATGATCCATCTTCCGGCCATGCTAATACACCATCATTTTCAGTATACTTCATCCAATTCTCAATCCAAAGGCAATTATGATAACCATATTCACCCAACATATACGCTGCAGGTGTTTTGTGTTAATCTTCCACCTCGCGTTGACATTTTCTTGTCAGGTTTAAGTTTATTTTTCAATTTCTGAAACCATGAAAGCTTATTTTTCTCCTTCATGAAATAATAATCCATGTTTTAAAACGATTTCCCTTACTTCGGTAAAGATCGTAACAACTTCCTTGTTATTCCGCAACACCAACCAATCCGTGCGCGAAACTCACCAACAAGCCAATCAGGTTCAGCTTCGTCACTATTTTGCTCAACCAATAGAATTACTGTTTTTCAGGATGAGCCAATCAGCTGTAAACTTGCCTTAGTCACGTGAACCAATCGGTGTGCGAACACTGTGACGTATGTTAGCCAATCACAGCGCGACACTTGTGACGTATGCTGCCGCTGCAGCTACTCTGTCCCTCGCTCCTTAAACTAAACCCCTCCTTCATAATTTTTAAAGCGCCATATTTACAAATCTTTCAATTGAATTCTGTTAATAACTCCACAAAAAACAAACCATTTGTCTGTTCCGCTAAAGTAAAGTGATAGCTTTTCCAGTCATTCAAGTATTCTTTTACGTGAAATAGACGACGCTATTTTCACAGAATATTTAAATTCGTTGATAAAGTAAGGCTACTTTACCCTTCTAACAGGTAATAACGAACTCGTTCCTCTCTAAATGCACATACAGAGATATTTTACACCTCCTTAGAGACAATTCAGAGTTTGACTCGATCGTATATTACAAAATCATTACGCACATTCATACAGAAAAATCCCTAACCATGCATATATAAATCTTTAGTAGGACTTTAACCCACCAATAGAAATCCTCACACGCCAGTAAGATAGACGACGCTTCCTTACCCTTCACTCAAGCTTAGATAAATTCTACTACTCTTTTCACAGTGAGGCTCCAAGTCCCTATACTCGAAAGCTACGATTTCATAGACAATCCTCACTATGCATTCTACCTTACACACCTAAAATCCCTAAACTTGTGCTGTACGTCCACAACACTTGTGATATACGGCGATACCACTATTTGAAACAGCACAAATGCACTGTGTAACTTCACCTGTCACACTTCTCATGCCGGCACAAACCAGGAATTTTCACACTGCTGGAAAAAACCTTTCGACTACATATAACAAACTTAACAAACTTAACATATGTTAGACATCAATCCTATGTATTTACCATGTAACATACTAATCACCATAGAAACCGAACTCTGCTACCAAGTTATTGATCCAGCGCTCCTATTGAAAAACTGTCTCAATAACACTACCTCCTCAATACTCACCATTTATCATGAAACACATATGAAGGCCCATACTACCACTGAGACAATTTTTGAGCGTCTGAATCAGGTGGTATGATTAACTAAACTACTCACATTTTATTTACATAATTATATACAACAGCGGTTTACCTATTTTTATCATGGTTTAAACATTTATCATTTATTAATCAGACCACCAAGGCGATTGGATCAACTGATGGTAATTAGACCATGAATAAACAAGACCAGCTTGTCATTTCAAATCTAATTTTATTAACTTTATTTTTCATAAAGAAAAAGCATATATGTTTTAAAATTTTTATTTATAAGCAATCAAGAAAGCAGCTTTTTTGAGGAATTGAATTAATAAACTGACATTTTTAAAGCAAGCTCAAAAACACAAATTATTAGCAGAATAACAGTTTCCATTCCCTAAATCTATTTCCCTGTCTACTCCTCACTTCACCTAGAAAGGAAAAATATCATTTAAAGTCTGCTGTCCTTACATGTGCCAAAAGTCCGACAGCATGTCACGTCAATCAGGAATCAGAAAGCAAGAGTTTTTTCTCCGCTCCAAGGGGTCGATTCCTCTCCGGTAAAATCCCCATCCGTATGATTCGTATCCGGAGCCGTTTCCGTACGACTCGTACGGACGCTGTACGACCGGACGATTCCGATCCCGATCGGCCGACCCGGGCGCGATTCATACGGTACACGTCGATTCGTATGGAAAAGCGCACAATCACCTACACACCGTACGGCGCGTACCCCCCATGATCGCAGGGGTACGGCGCGTACCCCTGCAATCATAGGGGGTACGTGCCGTACACCCAGCGTACATGGGGTACGTGCCGTACACCCACCGTACATGGGGTACGGTGCATACCCCATGTACCCTGGGTGTACGGCACGTACCCCGCATGATCACAGGGGTACGGCGCGTACCCCTGCGATCATGGGGGGTACGTGCCGTACCCGGGGGGGGCGTTTCCTACCTGTTTCGGCGCGAACTCTGCGTTTACGACTGTTTTCGGCTCCCGTAGGAAAAGGGTCGTACGGCGCGTACCCGACACGGATCGTACTTGCTGGGTCGTAAAAACCAGCCGCGAACCGTAGTGATGTCGCGTACAGCCGGTTCCGAGTGCAACTCGTACGGAGATCTGAGTCGTACGGAGTCCTGTACGACTCGTACGGAGTTTGGCACCTGGTACGGATCGTACTTCGTCGTACGTACGGGACGTCTACGGGTACGATTCGTATGGGGAAAAAACTCTCCGTACGACGATTCGGAGCGCATTTTACCGGATCGGAATCGACCTACAAGTGTCAGGTTTTATACCTTTCTTTCTAGCTAAACTTTCTACATTTTACATTCTTCTGAACAAACCCAAGCTTTTCATTGGCTGTCCTGTGTCAGTCCATGATAAAACATTTGGTCATCTCCGTTTCTTGACCAAGTCCAGGCTTTACATAAGCCCTATTGTCTCTCATTTCCACGTCTTCCAGCTTCCTCAGGAAAGATACTTTTTCCACGAGTTTCAAACATTTACTTCCTAGCCTTGGCAGACACTTTAAGTTTCTGTCCTTGAGCCTTTTCTCCGAGAGCACATTTAACACAGCCAAAGAACTGCTTTTCTGATTAACGATGAGAGTGCAGAAAAATCTTCACAACTACGCATGTGTAAGGACATCACTCTGTTTTTTTGTTGTTTTTTTTAAGTTTTATTTTTTATTGCAAGCAAGTCAGATACAAAATTCATTCATAATAGAAAATACACAGAAGAAAAAAAGAAAAAAAGGAATTACAGGAAAAAGAAAATAGAGAATAAATAAATCAGCATGTCATTGTAGGTGCTCATAACAAAAGAAAAAACACAAAATCGTGTTATTACACATTGAATGTATATCATCATCTAAACCCCCAATTCTCCCTGAATCCATTGCTGGATTGGAGCCCATATTTTTCCCCCCGCTAATCTTCTAGCACGGCCTTTTACAGCATAAATAGCTTGTTCTACATTGTATTTAGCTAACAGCCGAGCCCTTCAGGAATGAAATAATGGCGGGTCTGGGCTTATCCATTCCTGAGTAACACAGGCACGAAACACAGACATGCATATAAATATCAGCTTTTTTTTATCCTCCGCAATGTTATCAAAGGTTGTACCTAACAAAACCATCTCTGCTGTTATGGTAACAGTACAACCAAGTATTAATGTAAAAAAAGTCTGTATTTCCGTAAATACTGTTGATAACTGCGGACATAGAAAAAACATATGGACTGCGTCCGCGGCTTCCACTAAACATCTCTTGCAGGTAGTACCTGATAAAGATCCCCATTTAGCAATTTTTTCCGGAGTGTGATATAAATCAAAGAGGACCATATAGTGCTGAGTACGAGCTCGTCCCGTTAATAAAATGGAGTTAGCCATCGATATAGAATCTTCTATCGATATATTTGCCTTCCCCAACTTCGTTACCCATCGCTCTTGTACTAATGATAGATCATCTGGATAGGATGAGATCAATAAATTATAGAAAAAACCAATCCTTCTTTTAGAGTATAAAGATTCAATCAAAGGTACTTTCAAGAGTCCTAAACGTTGATCAAGTGATAAAGTATTAAAATAGCTATGTAATTGAAAATAATTAAAATAATCTAAAGTTGAAATATTAAACTTAGTCTGAAGAGACTGTAAGGAAATCATTTCACCATTATTCCAGAGATCACCAATACAATTAATTCCTTGTTTACTCCATTTTATCATAGTATGGTCCCTACAAATAACAGGGAGAATGTATTCAGATGACAGGGGGGTATATCTTAAGATTTTTGGAATCCTCATATGTCGTTTAATAATCTTCCATGCTCTGTATGCTGCTATTACAATCTTAAATTTAATTTTCTTGTAATAGCTCGGTTCTATATTTTTTAGAAAACATCTACGAGCCTCTACCCCTAAAGAAAATTCATAAATGGAAGGGGAATGTGGTTCATATATTGGGGCTTTGATACCAATAACTAAGGGATTGATAAACTGCAGTATTGATGCTAAGTAATAAAACAGAAAATGTGATGTACTCCAACCTCCTCTATCCTTTGGAAGCGTTAGTTTTTTAAAAGCTCTGCGGTGGCGTTTGTATCCCCATAAAAAATTTCCGGCCATTCTCTCCAGTTGTTTAAAAAATTCTACTGGGAATTCAAGTGGAATGGTACGAAAAAGATACAGAAATCGTGGAACTATAAGCATTTTTAGTACGTTATTTCTACCGTATAAAGACAGATGCAAATGATTAATGCATTCCAAAGTAGAGTTTGCTTTCTTAAGTATGGGGGTAAAATTGAGTTTGGGAATATCAGAAATCGGGGTTGTAATTTTGATTTGAAGTATGTTGCCGTAGAGACTATATTCAGATGTGTGGGTGGATTTAGACCTACAAATAGGATTTGAGTTTTTGAAGAATTGAGTTTATACCCTGAAAAGGCACCAAAGTCCTCTGCTACCGCTTCAATCTTTGGCATTGCCCTTATAATATCTGTGGTAACAACCACCACATCATCAGCGTACGCCAATGCCCTGTATGAGACCCCCGCAACCTCCACCGGCTTTATTTCCTCCTCTCTATTTAGTTGATTTAGATAAATATCTATATATATAGAGAAGAGCAGTGGAGATGAAGGGCACCCTTGACGGGTACCCCGAAAGATAGAAAACGGGTTAGAGTTGCAGGCTCCAAGTTTGATAGATGACGTTTGTGATTGGTAGAGGGCTTTCAATGCAACAATCATTTTTGGTCCGAAACCTTTCATAGCCAATACATCCCAAAGATAAGGCCATGCCACCCTGACGAATGCCTTCTCGGCATCCAACAGGGTGATTCCGATGGGTGTATTAGTAGCCTGCGCCCAGTCCATCATGGCAATAACTCTTCGGACAGGATCAGCAGTATCCCTGTTCGGTATAAACCCATGTTGCCATCTTGACACAATAGAGGATATTACTGTTGACATGCGGGTAGCAAATATTTTTGAGAATACCTTGCTATCGGCATTTATCAAGGATATTGGTCTGAATGACGCCGGGTTTAGAGGGGGCTTATCCTTTTTAAGAAACGCCATCAGTATAGATTGGCTCCATGATACTGGTGGGAACCCTCTCTGAGCTTCCTGGAATGTAATTAGTAAGTCTTGTTTCATAACATTTCTAAAAATCCTGAAAAACTCAAGAGGGATGCCATCAGGTCCCATAGCTTTCCCCGCAGCCAGTGAAAGCAGGGCTGATTCAATCTCCTCCCAAGTAATATCAGCTTCCAAAGAGTATGATTGTAAATCATTCCGTTTTGTAAAATTGTTTTCTCCAATGAAGTTTAACAGCATATCCGAAGAATAAGCCTCGCTTTCATTTTTATAAAGCTGGGAGTAGAATTGCCGAAATACCTCCAAAATTTGGTTTGGCTGATTATAAACCTGACCTGCCTCATCTTGTATCTCGTTTATAGAAGTTAGAGTTTCTTTCTCTCTAGTTTTTTTTGCTAATATCTTTCCTGAATTTTCTCCCATTTCATAGAACTGAGATCTATATGTCGCAAGTTGTTCTGCAAGTTTAATTGCGACCGTCTCATAGAGCTTACTCTTGTAGATATCCAGTGTAGTCTTAATTTGTTCAGTATCTTGGTGTTTAGAGATGGCTGTAGCTAGTTTTTTCTCCCATTCAAGTACTAAGTTAAAGTTATGATCTGTTTTCACTTTAATATTTTTTTGTTTCTTAATTGAGTAGGAAAGTGTTTCCCCCCGGAACCCAGCTTTAAAAGCATCCCACACATTTTGAATAGATGTAGTACTCCTATTAAAGAGAAAAAAACTCTTTAATCCATTTTGTCATGGTTTCTATATACAAAGGGTCTGCTAGTAATTTCCGATCAAATGACCAGGATCTTAGCAATGGGGCAGAGCCGTTTTCTGTCGTTACCTCTATTACTATTGGGTTATGGTCAGAGATTATACGGGGGAAAATTTCAAATACAATACTGTTAATTAATCCAGAATTTACAAAAAAATAATCTAATTGTACAAATTTCTGATGGGGATTTGAAAAGAAGGTAAAACCAGGTGAAAGAGTTTTTTTTTGCATAGCCCACATCTCTTAAACCATATTCAGTTACTAAGCCTTTAACTGCATTATATGTCTTTTTTTTTTAAACCTGGATATATAGTATCGCTGGATATATCTATCCCCCCTTCAAGATGTATGTTCAAATCTCCACAGAGAACAACAGGGGACGGCCAGTCCGCTAATTCTAAACTTAAGTAATTCATAATCTCGGGATCATCTGAGTTTGGAACATAGACTGCACATATTGTCCATAGCTTTGTATCTATCTGAAGCTCGATTATTGACCATCTTCCATATTGATCAACCTTAGTGCGTTTTAACCGTCCCCGTCCATATCTCATTAGAATAGCCACCCCTTTTGTAGTGGTCCCTTGTTGCGTGCAGGCTAATAACTGCAAACCTAGATCTTTTAACATATGTCTATCGCTCCATCTGATATGTGTTTCTTGAAGACACACAATATCTAATTTCATACTCTGCATGATCTGGTTACAGATCCCCCTTTTTTTCTGTTATTTAAACCACAGAAGTTCCAAGAACAAATTCAGAATTTACCCATCATCAATATTTATACAGTTTCTCCATCTATCCACCTTCATACATCCTTGATAATTAACACATTTAAGATTTACATAAAAAATCAAAATTCGATTTTCGTCCCTTTTAATCAGGAAAGCAATGAGCTTTAATAGAGCACCAATCAAACAATTTTGCATTTTTTTCTGGTTTTGCCTGCACCCCCACCCACCCTTGTGACCCCCGCACCCCCCCTCCCCATCCCCTTGACCCCCAACCCTGGTTGGGCATAAGGACTAGTAGTCCCTAGTATAGATGATATGAGAAGCATCCGGTGTCTCACTGCCTTCTCCCTCCATAATTGGTCTATTGTCAAGCAACCACTATGAATCCTTTTTTAAGTCTAATTCAAGATGCCAAAGCAAATTTGTTTTAATCGTCGGGTATCAATCTTAATAAACCATAGTGTCCTCATAGCACATAAAAAGAGAAGCAATCAGAATGAGGCCAAGAGCTCTTTAGCTGCACCCTCTGAAGTAAGAAAATACAATTTCTCTTTAAAGATTACTTTAAGTTTAGAGGGGTTCAGGAGAAAGGCCTGAGCTCCTTTAGCCTGAAAAGCAGGAATAAGCTGTCGAAACTGCCAGCGTTGTTCCAGTGTGGCATGACAGTAGTCAGGCCGGACGAAGAAATCCATGCCTTTCCCCCTTCTTTTCCGATCTGGTCTGGCCAGATCATAAAGAGCCTCTCTTGCCAAAAAATTGTTTAGACAAATTAAAATTGCCCTAGGTTTAGCATTGGTATTCTGTCTGGTGTTTTTTTGAAATGGGAATCTGTGTACCCGTTGAAGTTCCACATCCCATTTCCAGTGCACGAGCTCTGGAAAAGCTTCTGAGAAAAGTTTAATTACAAATTGTCTTATATTCCCGTCTTCATTACCCTCTGGAATACCTAAAATTCGTAAGTTATTCCTGCGAGACTTGTTCTCCAAATCCACAAGTTTCCAATTTATCTCATCTCGGAGTCCTACTAGTGATGATATTTGGGTTTGTTGGTTTGTCATCGTGTCTTCAATTGCTGAGATTCTCCCCTCAGCCTCTGTCACTCTGACAGAGGTTTCATTACAAGATTTGGCAACCTTTCTAAGATTATTTTGAAGCCGGCGAATTGCTCCATGGGTGCGAAGATTATCTGCCCTTGTCTCCTCTCGATGCTGACTCATGAGCTGGCAGAGTGTATCTAAGATAGTGGCAGTTGGTTGCATATTATCCTGTGCCCGTGAATCCTGTGGTGTATCCGAAATCGACAAATTAAGGAGAGTATCTCCAGATAATGTAAGTACTGTATTATCCTCAGCACCCCGTTCCGGGGTCTTTTGAAGGCCATCCTCGTCCTCCTCCTCGTCCTCCTCATCCTCCTCCTGTCCCCCTGAGCCATGCGAATCATGTTGTGAGTCCAGGCTCTTACTGCTTAGGTCATCTCTCCATCCCCCGTCAGCCTCAAGAGTTTCAGAGTCTAAAGCCACCGATAGGTCAGTCATGGAGTAAAAATTCCCCGCAGAATCAATTGACTCAGTGTCCTCCACAGTTAATAATGTCTCTGATGTTTCCTGTACTGCTTTAGGCAATGTTACATCCATTGATTTACCAAAGGTTTGTAGGGGTGGGAGAGTATTAGTCTGTAAAGAAACTAGATTTTGGCTCACTATCGGTTTTTCTCTACCATTAACAGTATCTGTATTCAAGCCAGCTGATATATTTCCAGTATTGTCATTTTGGCAGAAATTCTCCATTCCTGATGCTTTGCCAGTTTTTTTTTTATGCAAACATGTCTGGAATTTTGGGAATAGCTCCCAGCCTACATCTCCCAGAATCCCCCAGTACCGGGCAAGTTGTAACACTAGCGCTAGTAATTTCAGCCGAAGCCACAGCCAGGAGAGTCAGTGTTGAGGTTTACCTGCTGAGGATTCTGAGAGGTATCCTGCAATGTGACACAACCGCTGTTTTCGCTGTTTCCACTGTTTCCACTGTTATAAGCATTTTGAGCACCTTCTTGTGCAGCCGTAGTCGCAGCCGTGGTCGCCCTTGTTTTAGGTTTATTTTGAGGCTTTAAAGCCCCCGTTGGGTTCTTCGGTGCCATTGCTTCTTTATTATCCGCCCCTTGCCGCCGGCACCTCCGAGGTCGTCCACCGGGATCCGCAGACCGACAGAAATCGATTTCCTCCAAAGAGCTGAGTTTCGCTCCGGTCCGCGGGTTCATTCCCGCCCCTGACCGCAGGAGAAGCGGGCGCCGTCACGCAGGTTGAAGTGACCGGCGAAACCAGCACCAAAGATCCAGCCGCATCCCAGGTAAGACAGCGGTAAAAGATCCCTGCAAGCTTCGGATGTCTCCCGGGAAAACAGCAGTTTTCTATTTTTTCTCCTTTAATCGCCGCATTTGCTGTATCAGAAGAATCCACAGGGAAGGTTCAGGCAGCGAGATCACTGGCGGTGCTGCTCACTCGGACGCCAGTGCGTCCGCCATCTTACCCATGGACATCACTCTGGACAAGTTTTCGTGTCTGCAGCTCTGTCAGCCATGTTTCTGAACCACCTTTAGGCCTCACTTTTGGAAACTATATTTAAACAAACACAAGACATCAATTAATTAAAGAATCGAGACCCATTCTGTTACCCACCCCCTTTACTAATTAATCCCGTTAATTATGTTACCTAGCTGAAGCACAAATAAGCAGCATTATATTTACTTCTCCTTTGGGAACTGCATGAACTCCTTGTGCTTTTGTCACAGAAAGGACATAACATAAGCACACAAAATAAGCACATGCTATTAGTTAAACAGCCGCATTTAATACTGACAAAGACAATAGACAAGGTTAGTTTATTATTTCTTTCTTTGCGTTTGCAACAAAAAGCACATTAGTTTATCCCGCGTGTACTGATGTATATATTCTTAAACTAAGTTGATTAGTAATTTCACCACAAGCTTATTAATTCAATTACTTGTTATGAGAGATTAACTTCACAGGTTTGAACAAAATGTTGTTCATCACCTTGCTTCATCAATGTCATAAAGTTAGAATGATTATGTATGCTCGAGAACTCAGTTAGAGTGAGCAGTAGGAGGCTGCTCCTGGTGAGGCATTGATGTTAACATTACATCACATCTTTAACCTGTAATTTACGACTATTTTCTCGAATTTAGAAATGCATCACAAACAGGGGAACGATGCATCACGCTGCCGGCAATGCAATGCCTGCAGTTCATACAGCAACGGTGAAGCGTCGGTTCAGAATGGCGCAACATCTTCGATGCATGAATTTTCTGGGTTGCAGCACAGAAAATTCACTTCCAAGGGCCCAGGACTGGACTGGCACCACTTGGCTAGTTTAGGTGCTAGGTACAGGTTGCAGGGAGAAGTCTTTCCTATCCCTGAGACTTCAGAAACAGGAGGTAAGTCAACAAGCCCTTGGAGATACTCTGGGATGTAGAGATACAGGTCCAGTCCTCCTCACTCCTGGGCAATAGGCAGAAGGCCAATATAGCAAAGTAGACAGTTGACCAACATACATGAAAAACAAACCAGCATATTTTTTTCTTTTTTCAATAACATTAATAACCCACAACACATTTAACGAAAACCAGAAGCCTGACAAATATAACTTGAATTCAATGAATGATGCCAGGGATATATTCATTACATCATTTCAACCTAATCATGTCACCTGTACACCAATAATGTCTTTGACACACGTTCTCTGTTGTGCAACACTGTCAGCATGTTTTGAACCCTAATCAATTTGGGGGTTCTCCCCAGGTCGCAGCACTGCTGGATACTATAAAAGACATAATAATAATATGTTTTACTGTTTAGTGAATTCTGTTATTTTTGTCACACTTCTATTTTTTTTCCTTCTGATAGGAGCTAGGTGAATAGTTAAATTACTGTGGCTCTCAGTGGGGTATTTAATTCAGAACCAAGATACAAGGTTATTTAGGTGTACACACAGATGTAAATTGGTTGTTGAATTTTTTTCACATGTGTAAGGTATGATTTCCATTAAATGTGCTGTGGGTTATTATTGTGATTGGAAAAAAAAATATGCCGGTATTGTTTTTCATGTATGTTGGTCGATTGTCGATGGGTTTATGATGCAAAAATGATTTATGAATATTTCAGAATATGAAAAAATAAATGGTGGTCGCAGTAATTAATTTGCGTGCTCACAAAACAAGTGAATGTATTAAAGGATCGTCAGGATTGTCAATTTAATTGTTGTTCTATTGGTTGTGGCTTAGCCTTGCTGCCGTGGTATTGGCCCAAACCCTGATTCTCCTTGTTAACTTTCTAAAAGTGGCCTTTTCAGAACTGCAGTTTAAAAAACAATGTCACCATCAGCTGTGTTTTTAAATTGTGAGCCCAGAGACATCACATTTGGGAGTCCCATTTCTTCCCAATCGGAAATGACACTTATAAAATGTAATAAGGCAATTCCAATGTTATCCTATGGGAGAGATAGGCCTTGCAGTAGTGAGAAACGGATTTAAGAGTATTTCACTACCAGGACATGTAAAACTTAAAAGTACATGTCCTACTTTTCAAATATACTGAACCCTGTCTATAGGCTGTCTAAGGCCTACCCTAGGGCTGATCTATATGTAGTAAAAAGGAATGTTTGGCCCTGACAAGTAGGTTAACTTGCCAGGTCGACATGGCAGTTTAAAGCTAAACACACAGGCTCTGCAGTGGAAAGGCATAGACATGTTTGAAGTGCTGCTTAAGTGCACTTAAGTACAATCAGTGCTGCAGGCCCACTAGTACCATTTAATTTACAGGCCCTGGGCAGAATAGTACACTTTACTAGTTAGAATCCCGGTTTTCCCTTTAAACTGATTTTTACATATAAATCTACACCAAAATGGCCTGTTTAAGACAAGCTGGTTGTACTGTACGCCAGCAGGTTTTGCTTGTTAGGGGGTGGGAAGCTGTAAGAAACAGAGTCCTTGACATTTAAAGAAGAACTGCGTCCATCCTAGAATGCCTAATAGCTGAGCAGAAGGTGTTAATATGCGTATTAGCAGGCTGGATCACTGTTTTTTTTATTTTTTTTATTGGCATTTACAAGACATATTATGTCAACAATCTATAAAACGTACTGACCATTGCTCTACAACATCCGTCATCCCAATAGGTAATCTTACATTATACTTCATGTTTACATACATTTCGGTACAGTCAATACATACAATTAGTCAACTTGGTGCGATTTCAGGTAATCAATCAGAAATGTCCAATAATCTCTTGGCCTTGAGCCCGCAGGTAATTTGTTCTCATACGTCAGCAATGTGTCTTTACAGTATGCTAGGTCTCGAAGCCACTGTTTGATTTTTGCTGTATTTCTCCCACCCAAACATAATGAAATGCGTTGTTTAGCCAGTAGCCATGCAAAAGCACAGAATTTTTTCTTAGTAGCGCGCACATTAGGCACCAGGCCTAGTAGACATACATGCGCAGTGCATTCTATGGACATTCCTTTTTTTTTTTAAATGTCTTTATTGCATTTTTCAAGAAAAAACAGCAAGATGGGTTAACAATTCCCCCGCCCCCCCGCCCAGAAGCGTTGTTGTCTTCCGCATAAACAGCGTTAGTGCGTCATATTCGATAAAGAGAAATAGTATACACAGCCATTCAGCCAACATTCCAAAGTCGGGCAGGCGGCGTTCCATCACAGCTATTAAAGATTTTGCCTTTGAGAGGCGTTCCACATATCAGCCTGCACAATAGAAAGGGATCCCCCTGAGTTCTGTCCCCTTCGCTCCCGAAAGTGAACACTCCCATATTCTATTCGTGTGGGGATTCAACAATGCTCTCCTTGCTCGACAAGAATGTGTGGTACAAACCCAGAAATGCTTGGGCCTACTAGTGGGGGGTTGCAGTTCACTATAGTTCTCTGACTGTGTACAGCAATAAAGCATGTCATGCGCCCAGCGTTTCAGAGTAGGCAGCGGGCCCTTCATTCAGCAGCAGGCCAGAACTCGGCGGGCCATCAGCAGGCCCATATCCACTAGGCGTTTAATCACTCTAGGCAGTTGTTGTATCCTAGCAAGGCTATTAAAGGGTTGGGCGCAATGACGACCTCCGTCAGCTTACTTATGTCTGCGAATATCTTCTCCCAAAAGTCCCAAACACCAGGACACTGCCAAGCAAGATGCAAAAAGTCAGCTTCTGGGGCGCTACATCTCTCGCAGCAGGCAGAGTCTCTCAACCCATATCTGCAGAGGCGAGACGGAGTGTAGTATACTCGGTTCAAAAATTTGAAGTGGATCAATCGATGTCGGCCATTAAGTGAAACTTTCTTAGTGATATTGCAGCAGTATCGCCACGTGTCATCGTCTAATACAGTGTCCAAGTCAGTCTGCCATGACAATCGTTCCTTAGTTTATGGGTATCGTGTGTCCGTCTGTGTTAGTCTATATAAACTGGACAGTAGCTTCCCGGGCGATGTGGTTTTGATTACATGTGTGAGCTCGGGGACCTCCGGCGGCTCCGCCATATCGCTACCCAATAGGTCGCCCAAGGCACTGCGCACTCTGTGGAATTGGAATCGTGTTAGCAGAGGGGGCGTTTCACTGGCTCCCAGTGCCTGCTCCCAGGTTTTAGACACTCCGTCAGTGAACAGATTGCCCGCCGTATGTATGTTTAGTTTATGTAAGGCAGCGATTACTTCCTTTTCCATGAGCGGGGGCAGCCATCTGGCCCAGTCTACTGGCATTACCGGTGAATACAGCAGCGCACCGTTTTGCATCTGTAATAGACTGTGCCATGCATGATTAGTGGCAGTCAATGAGTCTAAGACACCCGTTCTGTGATGCAGCGGATGAAAAATCGTGTGGGGGAGTGCATCAGGGTCGGCAAAGAGGGTCTCCATGCGTACATGTGGGATTTCACGGTCTCCATGGAGCCACGTGTGTAGATGTGACGCCTGGGCTACTCGGTAGTATGCCTCGAAGTCAGGGGCGCCGAGCCCCCCCCCATAGAGTATGGCATGGTAAGCGTCGTCCAACGAAAGCGGGGCTGTCCGCCCGCCCAGGCCAGCTTTATCATTTGTTGTTGCAGCCTTGCAAAGAATGACTTGGGAAGGACAATTGGTAGGGTCGTAAACAAGAACAAAAAACGGGGGAGCACAACCATTTTCATTATGGATATGCGCCCCATTAAGGACAACGGGAGCTTGCTCCAATTTATTACGTCGTCCTCCAGTTTGCTAAAGGCCGTGCCATAGTTGGCTCTAAAGAGGATTTCTGCATCGGTATGCAGCTGTATCCCCAAATAGCGGACCACGTCTGTGGTCCATTGGAGGGGATAGTCCATTGTCGCTGGTAGCGTAATCGGCGTGAGTGGAAAGGCCAGCGACTTGGTCCAGTTGACCCGCAGGCCAGAGAGCGCCCCAAAGCGGACCACTTCCCGAAGGACTGACGAAAGATTGTTATCAGGGTCACGCACATATAGCAGGGTATCATCTGCGTACATTGACACTATGATCTTGTACCCCGGGAATCCTATGCCCTCGTTCCCATGGTATTCGCGCAGGGCACATGCCAGCGGTTCTGCCACCAGAGCATAGAGGAGAGGCGAGAGGGGGCATCCCTGCCTAGTCCCTCTGCTAATAGGAAAGGAGTCCGTAACTAGATCTCCCATGCGTAGCCGCGCCCTCGGCTCATGGTATAACGCCCCTAGCATTTGTAGGAACGGCTGCCCCAGGCCCATACGCTGCAGTACTGTGCGCATGAAAGGCCACTCCACAGAGTCAAAGGCCTTCTCCATGTCTAAGAAGACGGCCAGCACTTTTCTGTCAGGTCTCACATGTTGGATCACCCCCAAAACCGTTCTTATGTTGTAGACCAGGTTTCTGCTAGGGATAAATCCTGCCTGGTCCGGGGCTATCAGGCTGCCAGCGAGGAGCGCCAACCGGGTGGCCAGCACCTTAGCAAAGAGTTTGGTGTCGACATTTAAAAGCGACAAGTGTCGATATGAGCTGCATTCATCGTGCAGTTTCCTTGGCTAACCAGAAGTGCCTCCCTCATTGATTGCGGCATACTGCCCTCTACGCAGATGTCATCAAATAGTGTAGATAGGTGTGGGAGCAGTTGGTCCGTAAATGTTTTATAGAAGGCGGCAGTGAGACCGTCAGCACCCGGGGCACTGCCCGATCTCATGCCGGCCAGGGCGTCTAAAATCTCATCCTTATCTATAGGTTGCATGAGGAATTCCCTGTCAGAGTCGGACAGGACAGGGAAGTCGATGTGACCTAGGTAGTCCTGGATTTCCTCTTCCATATCGCCAGTTAGAGGAGTACAGGTCGGAGTAATATCTTCTAAAGACCTCGGCTATGTCCCTCTCGTCAGTGGTCGGTTCTCCCTCTGGGGTGTTAACTACCGTAACGTGTTGGCGCAGGCTGGATCACTGTTAGAAAGCTGAAAGCCCCATCCGGTGGGGCCTGCTGGGGCCAGCGCTAATAAGCCTGTGAATATCAATCAGTGGTAGCAAGGCAAAGGCCTGTTAGTAGGTAGTAGGCTGCTCGGTGGCAGATGCCTGGTGTTAAGGAATTAAAAAATTAACATACTAGCAGTGTACAAATATGATGATGACCCCATTTAAAGAAAACATGAAATTCTTTCATTTTCTGAAAACTGTTTGCGTGTTGAATGCCAGCTGCTTCTGTGCAATTAGCCCTCTCTGTGGAGATGTGTGGGTCGCAGTCTTTTTCCTTTTTTCCTGTTGCCTTTGTAATAGTAGTTTGCCTTTTGCTTTCATGCCTTCTTCATTCCTCTTCTAATCTTTCTCACTAATGTTGCACTTGCTTTTTGCATCATGAAAGGTTAGAACAGACAGTTAACTTTGAGGAGAGAGTTTGTAATGCAATGCCATCACAATAACAAATATTTCAACCATTACCAAAGAGAGGATGCATCCCGTATCACCCCCTTCTAGAATACACTGCTTAACATTCCCTGCTTAACATGCCATGGAAGTCTGTACAATAAACGTACCTTTTTTGTTCCAAATGGAACGTTCTATCTTTCAGTGTTTTCAATTTTGTTTGGTAACTTTTTAAGTGTGTAGTCTTTAAAATCTCTCCACAACCCTTCTCTCACATGTACTTCAATTGTTGTAGCACATCTCTTACCTGCAGAGGGTGTTGGAGCACTTCACTCCACCCAAGCATACAGAGACAATGAATCATACATGTGTAATCAGTGTATAGAAATGTAATATAAGACAAAGGGTGTAGGTGCAGGATTCACGTCATCCATACTGGTAGGCATTTTTTTGGAGTGCTTGGTCTGAGAAACATAAACTAAGAATTCAGAACATAACACAGTGGTTAGGGGTGACTTTACAAATAACAAGTTATTTCTACCCAAACAAACCCTTTGTAGCAAAATTAGGAAAATTAAAGACTGACATAAAAACACAGATGAATGCATAATGTTTACTTAATTTAGAGTATGTATAGGTATATATAACCGTATAACAAGAGAGTTCAAGTGTGCATTAGCTATTTAAATAAATGTGAAAAAAATACTAGCACCAGCATCTTCTTTTGCTTGTGACAAAAATAAAGGTGATAAATACAGATAAAATGAAAATGACCAAAAAGTAAATATGGAAAAATACAGATGGAAATGGTAAAATAAATACTATAAAACCCAGGGCCCTACTTATAAGAAATGAGAGATGCCAATTGTGGATAGGACAATGTTACCAAGTTTTAAGTAAAGAGCACATTCCCTTTAGCACTAGTTAGCAGTGGTAAAGTGCCCAAATTCCTAAAGCCAGTAAAAACAAATGGGCTGAAGCCAACCCCCTTCTGTGGTTCCTCCCTGTTGATGAACAAAAGACATGGCAGGGGGACATCTCACTTACACCTCATGGGTTCCGGTAGACCAATAATCATTTCTTTGAGGGTACAGTTGAATCTTTCAACCAACCCATTGTTTTGGGGGTTGTATGGAGTGGATAACTTGTAGGTTACCCCACACTTCTTCCAGGTGGCCTTCATGTACCCGGACATAAAGTTGGGACCCCAGTCAAATACCACCTATTTGGGGAAACACATGCAGGTAAAAAAAAACACTGTGTCCTGGCCATGACGGGTGCAATCATAGTCCTTAGAGTGATAGCTTCCAGTTACTGAATGGCATGGTCCATCAAGACCAGAACTAATCTGTTGCGCATGGCATTCTTGGGATCCGAAGGCCCCTCAATGTTGATACCAACCCCTCAAAAATGTAGCTAACAAGAGGAAAACGTTGCGGGGGGCTTGCACATCCCCCTGACTTGCCACTGACCGGACAGCTGGGACAGGACTACCGAACACATCTGAGGCCTGGGTGACAAGCTTGTCAAATGTTTTGTCTTGCCCCAAATAACTTGCCAGTGGTACATCATAAGCCAGGCCCAGTAGGAAGGCCCTGAAGCACTGAATTACCCCCAACACAAATGTTTCACCAGGCTTCGGAGCCTTAGACTCATTGTATAGGAGACCATTCTCCCAGTAAATCAGATGTTTGCCAAAGGCGTCACCAGCTGCCTGGGTATCAGCCTACTGCTGAAGACCCACAAGAGTAGGGCACTCCTTCTGTGCCTTGTGGCAACTTCCTGGTGAGACACCCTCCTTCTGCCAGTTGGACAGCTCAGGCATGTTCCCCAGTTCGGCCACATTCTCCCCTGTAGGTCCGGAGTGTCCTCCTGAGGGTCAGCCTCCTCCCGAACTGTGGGAGTTTCAGGAGTGGGGTTCCAGTGCCCATTGCCCTTCCTCTTCTTGGTAAGCACCTGGGCTATTCTTCTAGACTCCATGTCCTCGACCACACTCACAGTCTGCCAAGGACCGTGTGATCAGGAACACCCACTCAGGCAACCTCAACATTTGCAAGTGGAATCTGAGCTGCAACTCCTTCCAGGCAGTAGGCTCCAGGTCATTACCATGCAGACAATCGACAGGCATGGATGGACTCACAGCTAGCCTCAAGGAACCTGAGACCCCTGCTCCATGGGAACCAGAGCCACTGTGCAGTGGCTCTCATGGATGTCAGCAGCAACAAATTGGTGGAACATATTAGGGACTACCTGCTCTGAAGACGTCCAATGACAACGGATAGTAGTCATGCTGGCTCTGATGTCTATCAGAGCCTCCTCCCTTTGTCAATTAATGGTGACCCACTGCCTGTACTTCCTAGTTTTACTAGGCATGTGGGTACTCGGTGCCATCTCGCTGTCACCCAGGGAGACTAGTGTAGCCTCAACTCTGTCCTCACCACTAGCTGGGATAGTTTGACTCCAGTGGTGTGGAGAGCATGGGACTCATGTCTGAGCATAACCATCCCACTCGGGGTGACAAATGCAAAAACAACAGTTGATGGACAGAATGCAGAACAATGTCATACATTCACCCCAGTACAGAGATCTGGGCCAAAATCCATGTTTTTTTTGCCCTCCACACCACCCCAGTTCAGACATTGGCCATATGCAAATCAGCCTTGACCCTGTTGTTTTGCATTTGTCACCCCGAGTGGGATGGGTATGCTCAGACGTGAGTCTCATGCTCTCCACACCACTGGAGTCAAGCTATCCTGGCTGAAGACGGCTGATAGCCAGAAACCGGTCCTAGGATGCTTGATTCCGGTCCAGGAAAGACATGGCTTGGCAGTTCGGGCTGGACTGTTCCCATGAGGCACAGGGTCAAGGCTGATTTGCATATGGCCATGTCTGAACTGGGGTGGTGTGGAGTGCAAAAAAACGATGGATTTAGGCCCAGATCTCTGTACTGGGGTGAATGTGTGCCATTGTTCTGCATTCTGTCCATCAACTGTTGTTTTGCATTTGTCACCCCGAGTGGGATGGGTATGCTCAGACGTGAGTCCCATGCTCTCCACACCACTGGAGTCAAGCTATCCTGGCTGAAGACGGCTGATAGCCAGAAACCGGTCCTAGGATGCTTGATTCCGGTCCAGGAAAGACATGGCTTGGCAGTTCGGGCTGGACTGTTCCCATGAGGCACAGGGTCAAGGCTGATTTGCATATGGCCATGTCTGAACTGGGGTGGTGTGGAGTGCAAAAAAATGATGGATTTAGGCCCAGATCTCTGTACTGGGGTGAATGTATGACATTGTTCTGCATTCTGTCCATCACCTGTTGTTTTGCATTTGTCACCCCGAGTGGGATGGGTATGCTCAGACGTGAGTCCCATGCTCTCCACACCACTGGAGTCAAGCTATCCTGGCTGAAGACGGCTGATAGCCAGAAACCAGTCTTAGGATGCTTGATTCCGGTCCAGGAAAGACATGGCTTGGCAGTTCGGGCTGGACTGTTCCCATGAGGCACAGGGTCAAGGCTGATTTGCATATGGTCATGTCTGAACTGGGGTGGTGTGGAGTGCATAAAAACAATGGATTTAGGCCCAGATCTCTGTACTGGGGTGAATGTATGACATTGTTCTGCATTCTGTCCATCAACTGTTGTTTTGCATTTGTCACCCCGAGTGGGATGGGTATGCTCAGACGTGAGTCCCATGCTCTCCACACCACTGGAGTCAAGCTATCCTGGCTGAAGACAGCTAATAGCCAGAAATCGGTCCTAGGATGCTTGATTCCGGTCCAGGAAAGACATGGCTTGGCAGTTCGGGCTGGACTGTTTCCATGAGGCACAGGGTCAAGGCTGATTTGCATATGGCCATGTCTGAACTGGGGTGGTGTGGAGTGCAAAAAAACGATGGATTTAGGCCCAGATCTCTGTACTGGGGTGAATGTATGACATTGTTCTGCATTCTGTCCATCAACTGTTGTTTTGCATTTGCAAAAAGAATCAACACAATCTACCCAGGTCTGTAGGAATAGTTTCACACTGTCCCTAAATTTCTGCTTGTACTTCTCTGGGGTCAAAACATATTTTCTGATTAGGGCTTCCTTCATGGAGGTCTATCAGAGCCTCCTCCCTTTGTCAATTAATGGTGACCCACTGCCTGTACTTCCTAGTTTTACTAGGCATGTGGGTACTCGGTGCCATCTCGCTGTCACCCAGGGAGACTAGTGTAGCCTCAACTCTGTCCTCACCACTAGCTGGGATAGTTTGACTCCAGTGGTGTGGAGAGCATGGGACTCATGTCTGAGCATAACCATCCCACTCGGGGTGACAAATGCAAAAACAACAGTTGATGGACAGAATGCAGAACAATGTCATACATTCACCCCAGTACAGAGATCTGGGCCAAAATCCATGGTTTTTTTGCCCTCCACACCACCCCAGTTCAGACATTGGCCATATGCAAATCAGCCTTGACCCTGTTGTTTTGCATTTGTCACCCCGAGTGGGATGGGTATGCTCAGACGTGAGTCTCATGCTCTCCACACCACTGGAGTCAAGCTATCCTGGCTGAAGACGGCTGATAGCCAGAAACCGGTCCTAGGATGCTTGATTCCGGTCCAGGAAAGACATGGCTTGGCAGTTCGGGCTGGACTGTTCCCATGAGGCACAGGGTCAAGGCTGATTTGCATATGGCCATGTCTGAACTGGGGTGGTGTGGAGTGCAAAAAAATGATGGATTTAGGCCCAGATCTCTGTACTGGGGTGAATGTGTGCCATTGTTCTGCATTCTGTCCATCAACTGTTGTTTTGCATTTGTCACCCCGAGTGGGATGGGTATGCTCAGACGTGAGTCCCATGCTCTCCACACCACTGGAGTCAAGCTATCCTGGCTGAAGACGGCTGATAGCCAGAAACCGGTCCTAGGATGCTTGATTCCGGTCCAGGAAAGACATGGCTTGGCAGTTCGGGCTGGACTGTTCCCATGAGGCACAGGGTCAAGGCTGATTTGCATATGGCCATGTCTGAACTGGGGTGGTGTGGAGTGCAAAAAAATGATGGATTTAGGCCCAGATCTCTGTACTGGGGTGAATGTATGACATTGTTCTGCATTCTGTCCATCACCTGTTGTTTTGCATTTGTCACCCCGAGTGGGATGGGTATGCTCAGACGTGAGTCCCATGCTCTCCACACCACTGGAGTCAAGCTATCCTGGCTGAAGACGGCTGATAGCCAGAAACCAGTCTTAGGATGCTTGATTCCGGTCCAGGAAAGACATGGCTTGGCAGTTCGGGCTGGACTGTTCCCATGAGGCACAGGGTCAAGGCTGATTTGCATATGGTCATGTCTGAACTGGGGTGGTGTGGAGTGCATAAAAACAATGGATTTAGGCCCAGATCTCTGTACTGGGGTGAATGTATGACATTGTTCTGCATTCTGTCCATCAACTGTTGTTTTGCATTTGTCACCCCGAGTGGGATGGGTATGCTCAGACGTGAGTCCCATGCTCTCCACACCACTGGAGTCAAGCTATCCTGGCTGAAGACAGCTAATAGCCAGAAACCGGTCCTAGGATGCTTGATTCCGGTCCAGGAAAGACATGGCTTGGCAGTTCGGGCTGGACTGTTTCCATGAGGCACAGGGTCAAGGCTGATTTGCATATGGCCATGTCTGAACTGGGGTGGTGTGGAGTGCAAAAAAACGATGGATTTAGGCCCAGATCTCTGTACTGGGGTGAATGTATGACATTGTTCTGCATTCTGTCCATCAACTGTTGTTTTGCATTTGCAAAAAGAATCAACACAATCTACCCAGGTCTGTAGGAATAGTTTCACACTGTCCCTAAATTTCTGCTTGTACTTCTCTGGGGTCAAAACATATTTTCTGATTAGGGCTTCCTTCATGGAGGAACACCTCATCCTGTGACTTCCCTCTAGGACAAGTAGAGTGTCTGACCACTCAGTAAGGATATGGTTCCACAGACTTGCCCCCCATACCCTCAAGGATCTTGTGCATCTGTAAAGCAATTTCATTCGCCGACAACCATCTGCCTATGTCATCTCCCATTCCAAAATCAGGCACCACACCCTTGGGTTTGTGTACTCTCTTGCACTAAAGAAATGCTGCAACCATCTTGGATGGGCTCAGCCCTCCTTTCCTGTATGTTCAGCTCTCTCAGGGTCCTCTCATGAGCTAAACGCTGCACAATTTTCTACTCAATTTTGAGTTTAGCCAGTTCCAATTTTAATTTTCTCTCCTCTTTCCTGTCCTCCAGCTCCTCTGGAGACAGGCCTCTGGATGATATACTGCTCCCTGCTTTGGTGGGAATCACTGCTCCTGGCAGGATGTTGGCCCCATACCCTAAAGGCAGTCTCGGATTCTCCAGTGAATCCTAGTCCAGCACTTCATCGTCATCCACTTCCTCGTCCTCCTCCTCTGGATTCACAGGTACTGCATCACAAGCCTCTATCCAGGCCTACAGCGCCTTTTGCAGCTCCACCTTCCAGGTGAAGCCTTTAGTAGAAAGCTCTACCCCCTGGCAGAAACCCTTGAGGTGGGCCACAGTGAAGATCTCTAGCTTGGCCAGCTCAAAATCCATTATTGCAGGTGTAGATGCTGCTTGTACAGATAGAAACATGATTTTGACAAATATTAAAAATGCCAATCATGAAGAATTAAAAAAGGTTTGAATGGTCTGAAATATGGATAGCAGTGTACACCAATCACTGTATGTGCTGCACAAATACAAGTCCTATCCCACCGCTGCCACCAATGCTAGAAATTGGGATTCTGATTGGCAGAGGTTTGCACCCAATCCAAGCAGGAATCATAATCCTAGCCAGGGTATGTCATATAACCACCAAAAATTAACCTTTGCCCACCCTCTAGTAGCTTGGCGCAGAGCAGTCAGGCTAAACTAAGGGGCAATGTGTAAACTATTTGTGCACAAAACACCAGTTTAGAAAAATAGAGAATATTGTAACGAGTAAAACAAGACCAAAAGTTCTAAAATATAGTATGCAAATGTTAAGATATGCATTTTTAAAGAATAAACAGTTTTTAGTGCTTAGAAACAAACAGTGATAACTGGGGCTATATGGTTGCGCTTGACTAGGGAAAATCCAAAAGTTGAGGCCGACCACGAAGGAGGCTTGGCCTGCTGAACAGTACCTTGGATGCGTCCACACCGAGGGCGATGTGTGGAGCATATGATGCTATGCCTCTCTGCTGAACTTGCAGAGAGAGCAATGTGTCGATTCAGAGCTGCGCAAATTTAAAGATGCTTCGAGAGTCAAAAAGCGATGAACATCAGGGCAATGTGTTATCGTTAAACGGGAGGGAGAGCACAGGTGAATTTATGATGTGTATCTGACTTACCCTGGCTAGGATTGTGTTTTTTGTTTGGAAAGGGTGTATACCTCTGCCAACCAGAAACCTAATTACTAACAGGCTGTCACTCGGACATCAGAAGTAATTATGGCTGTGTCCACACCAACAATGTGTGCTCCTCTTCATCTAGAAAAACAGGATCGAGGTCAGTTAACTTGGAGGTAAGGGCCATCCAGGGAAGTCTCGCAATATCTGTCACACTTCCGGCAAAGTGCCTCCCTCTAGGATTAATCGAGACGTCTTTATGGAGTTTGTGACCTACTTATTCACAACAACAGTTAGCTGCTTGGAATATGAAATCTTAGTTATTTATGTGCTGGCTCAGCTCCCTGAAAATCTCAACCCTCGGCTCTCTACCCGAGAGTGATACCTCTGAGTCACCAATGACAGAACCCTGCCTACGCACAGACAGACTGGCATATAGCGCTAGGCCTACATTGTGGCCAATCAGCATGTTAGGTTGACCACTAAGTACTGATCAACACCCTGAAAGCAGGCATGGGTTTCTCTGATACAGTTCTGCAATGACTGACCTCTCACCTTGCTAACAGCCATCAACTCGTTCAGGCAGGAGCCTCACGGTCATTGAAAATCCCCATCTCCTCTCCTTGGTCCACGGACCCACAGTTTTTGTGTAGTTGGGGGCTCCGAGGTGAGACCCAAGGCCCCCGCTGTCCCTGCCACTGCTCCAGCCAGCACCCATCCTGTATGCCAGATGGAACCGGACATTCTTTATTTTTCTCATGGGTGCCTCAGTCCCACCCGAGCCATCCTCAAATTTTCCTGGGGGTTATGGGGAACCCATGTCACCCACTGCCTGCCAGCATCCATCCCTGGGTACTGGTGAGAAGCAGCTTGCATACTTTTCTCCTTCGGTGGGAGCAACTTTTCTATGTGGTCCCACTGGATGGGAGCAATCTTTTGTTTCTGTAGGCGGGAGCAATGAAATCTTCCCTTTCTGTGCTCTGGCAGGCAGGAAACATCATTGTCCTTGTGGTTGGGGTCCCTGGGACACTGTGTTCAGGTGGGTTCCAGGGGAAGGGGGCCCAAGGGCCACACCATGGCTCTGTGAGAGGGGCTGCACCCACCACTTTCCAACAAAAAATACAGCGGGCCCTGACTGGTGGGATGGACTCCCCAGGTCTAAAATCGGATCTGGAGGAGGGTCCCCACGCCCCATCCCGAAAAAAAAATGCTTTTACTTTAGGGTATGATAACTATAACTGGTGAATTTCAATGATTTTTTTGTTTAAAACAGTAGATTTTAACTGACATGCTCATCTAACTGTAACCGCTTCCATGCTCATGACAGCTCCATGCCTTCATGAGCCACGGGCGGCATGTGCTCATGACGGCGTGGAGCCGTCATCCAACTGCCGCTCCGCCCACGCAGCACTAATTCCCCGCTTGTGCGGGCGAATTAGTGAGTGGGCGGGGTCATGACGGCTCCACGCCGTAATGAGCACACGCCGCGCATGACTCATGACGGCGTGGACCCGTCATGAGTAAGGAAGTGCCGCGCTCGCACTGCCGCGTCCAAAGTCACACAAAGGGGATGATGGACGGAGCGTTGGAGCAAATCAAACACTAACCCCCAGTCAACTGATCTGGGTTTAATCCATCACCATTCTTTAGCTCACTCGGCCACCCCAGTTCAGACATGGCCATATGCAAATCAGTCTGACCCTGTGCCTCATGGGAACAGTCCAGCCCGAACTGCCAAGCCATGTCTTCCCTGGACCGGAAACAAGCATCCTGGGACCGGTTTCGGATTCATAATCCTCATCAGCCAGGCTATCTTGAATCCAGTGGCCAAGTGAGCAAGGGACTCACGTCTGAGCATACCCTGCCACACATAGGGCGACCAAAGCGATACAAAAGGGGATGATGGACAGAGCGTTGGAGCAAATCAAACACTCACCCCCAGTCAACTGATCTGGGTTTAATCCATCACCATTCTTTAGCTCACTCGGCCACCCCAGTTCAGACATGGCCATATGCAAATCAGTCTGACCCTGTGCCTCATGGGAACAGTCCAGCCCGAACTGCCAAGCCATGTCTTCCCTGGACCGGAAACAAGCATCCTGGGACCGGTTTCAGATTCATAATGCTAATCAGCCAGGCTATCTTGAATCCAGTGGCCAAGTGAGCAAGGGACTCACGTCTGAGCATACCCTGCCACACATAGGGCACACAAAGCGATACAAAAGGGGATGATGGACGGAGCGTTGGAGCAAATCAAACACTCATCCCCAGTCAACTGATCTGGGTTTAATCCATCACCATTCTTTAGCTCACTCGGCCACCCCAGTTCAGACATAGCCATATGCAAATCAGTCTGACCCTGTGCCTCATGGGAAATAGTCCAGCCCGAACTGCCAAGCCATGTCTTCCCTGGACAGGAAACAAGCATCTTGGGACCGGTTTCGGATTCATAATCCTCATCAGCCAGGCTATCTTGAATCTAGTGGCCAAGTGAGCAAGGGACTCACGTCTGAGCATACCCTGCCACACATAGGGCGAACAAAGCGATACAAAAGGGGATGATGGATGGAGCGTTGGAGCAAATCAAACACTCACCCCCAGTCAACTGATCTGGGTTTAATCCATCACCATTCTTTAGCTCACTCGGCCACCCCAGTTCAGACATGGCCATATGCAAATCAGTCTTACCCTGTGCCTCATGGGAACAGTCCAGCCCGAACTGCCAAGCCATGTCTTCCTTGGACCGGAAACAAGCATCCTGGGACCGGTTTCGGATTCATAATCCTCATCAGCCAGGCTATCTTGAATCCAGTGGCCAAGTGAGCAAGGGACTCACGTCTGAGCATACCCTGCCACACATAGGGCGACCAAAGTGATACAAAAGGGGATGATGGACGGAGCGTTGGAGCAAATCAAACACTCACCCCCAGTCAACTGATCTGGGTTTAATCCATCACCATTCTTTAGCTCACTCGGCCACCCCAGTTCAGACATAGCCATATGCAAATCAGTCTGACCCTGTGCCTCATGGGAACAGTCCAGCCCGAACTGCCAAGCCATGTCTTCTCTGGACCGGAAACAAGCATCCTGGGACTGGTTTCGGATTCATAATCCTCATCAGCCAGGCTATCTTGAATCCAGTGGCCAAGTGAGCAAGGGACTCACGTCTGAGCATACCCTGCCACACATAGGGCGAACAAAGCGATACAAAAGGGGATGATGGACGGAGCGTTGGAGCAAATCAAACACTCACCCCCAGTCAACTGATCTGGGTTTAATCCATCACCATTCTTTAGCTCACTCGGCCACCCCAGTTCAGACATGGCCATATGCAAATCAGTCTGACCCTGTGCCTCATGGGAACAGTTGATTCCGGTCTGGGAAAGACATGGCTTGGTAGTTCGG
Source organism: Lissotriton helveticus (assembly GCF_964261635.1). Taxonomy (NCBI): domain Eukaryota; kingdom Metazoa; phylum Chordata; class Amphibia; order Caudata; family Salamandridae; genus Lissotriton; species Lissotriton helveticus. The sequence goes on from NC_136059.1 coordinate 557,321,603, forward strand.
ACTGGACTGTTCCCATGAGGCACAGGGTCAGAGCGGATTTGCATATAGCCATTGTCTAACCCAGGGTGGTGTGGAGTGCAAAAAAACGATGGATTTAGGCCCAGATCCTTGTACTGGGGTGAATGTATGACATTGTTCTACATTCTGTCCATCAACTGTGTGTTTTGTCCAAAGTCACGCCACGGAGAAGAGGATAATGCCCCTCCTTTAAGTAAATTTTTATGTTTTTGTAATGCAAAATAAGATATGATATTATCATACCTAACTATATTGTCACTTTAACCTTTGTTTTTTCAGCATATATATGCATATATATATATACATACACACGTCTGCATGTATATATAGTTATGTATGTATCTACATGCATGTATTAGTAAATATGCATGTATAGATGTATCTTTATATAAATATATATATGTGTGTGTATATAAATATATATATATATATACATATATATGAACCTAACTATAATGTCACTTTAACTTTCGTTTTTTTTCAGTGAATTTCTACGATTTGTTTAATGTAAAGTAAGACCTTTACTTTAAAGTCACTTTAACCTTTGTTTTTTTCAGTGAATTTTAGTTTTTTTTATCATATGCACCCAACTCCCTCACTGAGCATAGTTTTTGAAGTGCGTAGTAGTTCGTTACACAAGTCTTGTTTCCGACCTCTCCAGGGGGCGGGGGGCAACCCTCTGCCTTGCATGACATAGGGCCATTAGCAGCGGGGAATTGGTTGCAGTGAGTTGTTTTTTTCACTGTACTGCAGTACACTGGCAGTATAATGCATAAGCGGTACACTAAGGGTCCACAGGTCAGTGCAAGTTTGTATTTTTGATACGTGCATGCTCCTGCGGCACCCCACGGTACTCTTGCACGACCACCCGAGGGGCACTTTGAGTCCTGCGACAGTCCCTCAGATCCTGGCATGTGGCCTTGCTGCATCCCACAAGAGTAAGGTGGGACCCACAGCTTAAATGTCTTTTCTTTTAGTTTGGGCCCAAGGGCCTGGAGGTTAGGGTACCCTTCCTCTGCCCTATTGTATCTTATGTTTTTTTTAACAAATTCAGGACAGGGTGACTGAATATACGAGTCCTGAAGTATCAGCCACAACATTTCCACTGAAGTTGTGGCTATCCAATCAGAGTGCTCTGTCCTGCTAGGCCGATCTGGCAGGATCATAGTTGCAGAAAAGTAAAAAAGCCCTCTTAAGTAATCAGATCCCTCCATTTTTTTTCATTTGTGGTACTGTGGGAGTACTATAGTACTCCTATGGAACCAAACACCCAGAAATCACTACATTTTGACTTTCATTTTCTCAATAATGGCTGAACAGATTGACCCAAAGTCACAAAAAAGCACACTTTCTGTGCAAAGATTTAAATTGCATGGGAAGAATAGGTTTTGGGATCCCCTTTTTTCTCAGTCCCCGCTTGATGGATCACCCCGAAACTTTCCAGACAGAAGATGAAGTGGATGAACTTTTTGTTGGAAAGTTTTGTGAAGATTTGTCAAATGCCACCTAACTTATAAGCAAGATTGCCGGATGAGTTACTCCTTCACAAATGTGATGGATATCACAGCCGTCTTAATACAAGTGCATTATATCCTATGGCACTTGCAATAAGGTGGACGGGATCTCTGTCACATTTGTGATAGAGCAATCTGTCCACCAAACTCTAAATCAGACCCATAGTCTTATAAATGTGAATACTTGCATATACTTTGTTGCAATGTAATGTCCAATGTGATTTAGTGACTTTTAATGTAATTGTAGTGAAGACATTCCTGTGATTTAATGAGCCTTAATATAATGCCTAAGAAGTAGTGATCTTTGTTTTTGTTGATTTATTGCAGTGGGGATATATTACTGGTGTCCTAGATAATCTCAGCTCCATTGTAGACTTATGGGTATCATAGCTCTGGTTTTATTGGACACATAGGACCATTTTATTCTGGTTAATTATTTTTCATATGTGGCACTCACCAGAGGCCGTGTTACGGAATTGACCTGGGGCGCAACAGACATTTGCGCCCGCTTTGTGCGCCTCTGGGGCATTTTGGTATTACAGAAGGGACCATAGATGCTTGTGCAGCCCCTTCAGTATTACAGATAGTGCTGGTGCACATATAGCACCAGCACTATCACCAGAGGATGTTCACTCATTTGCATGGGGACATGGACTCGTGCAAATGAGGGAATCCCTTTGCCTCTGTGCCAGCGCTGTATTATACACACGGGCACAGAGGCAAAGAAGCTGTCAGTGCGCCTCTTAATGGCAGCCCTCTGGAAGCTGCAAAGACGGTCCCCCAAGACATCCCCTTGCAGGCAGGTGTAGTCACTCACTGCACACGCCTGCAAGGGGATATCTAATCCCCCTTGAAAGTGCAGGCGGGTGCTGCCTGGACAGTGAAACACAGAGTGGCTGCTTTGTTTTTCACTTGAATGTGCTGCCCCAAGCACAGCACGAGTTTGTGGCTGCCATGGGGGGCAGAGCATTCAATGTAATAGGGCGCACTTTCCCTGTTTGAGCCTGACGCACCTGTATTAAGGTGCTCCGTGATGCAAACAGGGAAGTGTGCCCTATTCATAGTATGGCCCCAGGTTGGCTGACTGCACTCCTTTCTGGAAGAAAATGCTCTTGTGTTTTCTCTCCCATTGATATTCCCTCCTGGACTCACTGGGAAAAGTTGCCGGGAGATTAATTCTGGAGCGTCTCCAGAATTGGGCCACAGAGAAGAAGATCTTAACTGACCTCCAGTATGGGTTTCAGGAGGGATTGGGCACCGTAGAACAGGCTCTTAATCTGACACTCCTAATGGGCAAATATGCTAGGGCAAAAGGCGGAAACCTCTACTTAGTGTATGTTGACCTAAGTTCCGCATTTGACTGCGTAATACACTCCAAGCTGTGGGAGATCCTGAGTAATTTGGGGGTAGATCCTCCACTTCTTAAATTCCTCTGAGAACTCTACACTGATGCCAAAGCATGTGTGAGGTATGGCACCAATGGGGAACTATCGGACTCATTCAGCGTAGCAAAAGGCGTCAGACAGGGGTGCGTCCTCGCCCCGTTTTTATTCAATATTTATACAAATGGGCTGGAGCAAGCGATGCTGGAAGGCAGCCAGGATCTCCCCTGCATAAATGCCCGGCCCATTCCAGCCCTATTATACGCCAACGACTCCGTTATATTGGCGAGAACCCTAAATCAGCTTCAACTCCAACTGGACAAGTACTGCCAATTCATGCTTTCCCTGGGTTTAAAAGTAAACAAGACCAAGACTTTTGTGATGCACATAGGCAAGAAAGTGAAAAAACAGAAACCTCTTTTTATAGAAAAGGTCAGACTGGAAAATGCTAGGGCATATCCTTACCTAGGCATTCTTATAGATGATCAAACAACCTGGAAACCTGCCACCACTAGTAAAAAAATGCAATTTCAGCGTACAACTGCGGCGCTGACCTCTGTCTCCAGGAAGTTGGGAAAGCCCGCTCCTGATGAGTTGCTCAAAATCTATCAAGCTAAATGTCTCAGTGTGGCAACTTATGGAGCGGGCGTATGGGGCTATGCTCCTGCCGGAGAGCTCCAAACAACTGAAAATGGCTTCTTGAAATATGTATTAGCCCTCCCTCGAAGCGCTCCAAATTACGGTAGCCATACTGAGCTCGGTTTGGACTATCTAACTGACACCATCAGATACCAACCGATTCTCCTCTGGCACCGAATATGGACCAAAGAGCAATGTCATCTTACTCGGTCACTGATAACCGATTGCCTATCCCTGACTCACTGGAAAAAGATCCCATGGCTACTTTATGTGTTTAATTTTCTGAACGATTTGAACTGTTTAACATTTTTTATTGACCCTCCCTCACTTGTGGACATATCCAGGAAGGCTCTGAAGAATTTGTGTGTTAACCACCTAAGAGATCTTCGCATGTGTTCAGAAATTGGTAAACATTCAAACAGTCATTTAATGACGATTCAAACCACACCCGGCATGCAGCCGTATCTGTCCTTCTATTTGACAAACTATGATAGATATGTTTTAACCAGATTCCGTTTTGACTCTTTTTATCGTCTCGTTTCATTCCCCGGGGTTTCAGACTGGTCACGTGAACTAATTAGATGCCCCTGTGATGGTAACGCACCTCAGTCCACCCTGCATGTAATTCTATTTTGTAGCTTTTATGAGACCCCGCGTAAACGCTGGCTTGTCCCTCTTCTCCGCCAAATGGGCCTGAGAAGATGTAGACCTGCTCTTTTGGCACTACAGTTTTTAGACTCACAATTTGCTGCTAAATGTATAGCCTGTTTTTTAAAAGCATGTCTGAAAACCCGTTTACAACTGACTGACCTTGCTTTTTAACTTTTATATGCAATTTTCACTTAATTGATAACCCGTGTCACATCGCATAGGCGACATTCTTTTCTAAAGACTAAACTTATTGTTTTGTCGTTATTACAGCTAATATTGCTCATGTGATAACTTTTTTACAATCTTGATGTAACTGTTTTTACTATGCACTTTTTATGATTGTATAATTCAATCGAAATAAAGTCTCTTTGACTTGACTTGATATCATTTGATGTCATTCAATATACTGTGCAGACCTCATATGTAGCCTCCATTAAAAATCATGTCTAATATTTATGTGACCCCTTTGGCTACCCTCTTGCTTCTTTCACATCCTAGTTTCAGCTTTAAATAGTGATGTATTGCTGACTAAACTCCGTTTCTACTCAATCTGGAATCTGATGTCCTCTTCATGCAGGTTGTTGGAAAGTGGATTAGAAGAAGTAAATATATAACTGCCAATGTCAAGAAGGCCACTAACACAATGTAGGGCTCAGAATATGTCTCAGAAAAGTATTCCCATGCTCAACACTTGGTAGCTTGGCTGTGAGCAGGCACGCTTAACTTCAAAGACAGGTATGTAAAGCATTTAAAAACACTGATTCAATAATTAATTAGGACACAACACACAATAAAAATACAACACCAATTTATAAAAATAGAAAATATTTTTATCTTTAGAATGACACCAAAACTGAAAGGGAGGTATGAGTTTTTAAAGATTTAGCACTATATAGTACATAAAAGCCTATAGCGCCTATTGGGACAAAATCAAAGTTTCAGGCCAACTGCAATGGTGCCCTGCGCGGCTATCACTCACGGTAGTCAAAGTTTTCACCTTCTGACTTAAAAACTTTTCTGGAGCTTTTCTTCCTGGGGTCCCTCGAAGCTCTCAGCCAGTCTGTGTTTGGTGGGGGTTTGCCGACTTGCCTTCCGACGAGCTCCTGGTCAAATCTATGAAAGTCAGACCTCTGGAGCTTTCCAGTGGGACAAACCAGAAATCTGGGCGGGCTCACGGTTGAAGTTGGGCGGCTTGACTGTCGCTGTTGGTCCTGGTCACCTCTTCTACTTTTGGACTTAGAAACGTTTAGGGAGCTTTTTTTACAGAGAGTCCCTCGATGCTCTTTACCAGGCCGGATTCAGTGAGGGTTCTCCAGCTTCGGTTTTGATCAGCTCCCGGTCAAACTCTGGAGGTCGAACCTCCAAAGCTTTTCAGCGGGATGAACCTGGAGAGTAGGCTGGTTCACGGTTGAGGGTCGCCGACTTGGCTGGCCAGGTCGAATCGGTCCACTTATGGAACTTTTTTCCAAAGTTGCTCCAAAGTTCTTCAAACTTCTGTAACTTCTTCCTGAAGTTACTTTGAGGGTCCCAAAGTGTCCAAAACTTACTCTAAGGGTCTGGAAGCTCCAAGATGGTCCTTGAAAGTTTGGGACTTCAATTCCCACAATCCACTTTGGACAACATTCGTAGAAATCCATTAGAGTCACTCCAGACTGGGGATTCTTGGTGGTGATGATCCAGGTGAGCTCTGCTAACCTGTAGCTTGCAGAGAGTCCACTCTTTAGACCTTTTGTAACAGGTTTGATCCACATGGCTGTAGTCCAGATTGTTCAGCAGCCACAGTCAGTCAGAGTGCAGGGCCTGATTGGGGCAAATCAAACTTCCAGCATGGACCCTTATCCTTCTGTGATTTCAAGCAGCAGATCTGAGACGCTCTGCCCCATCCAGATACTTATTCAGTGTTCTCTGGGGTCATACAGGTGGCCACTCCTTTCCAATGAGGTGCAGGGCAACACCCCAGAGTATTACTGTTCCCTCAAAGTGTAGCACAGTGGTCTCCCAGAAAGCAGTACTTCTCCAAAGTTCAATATAGCTGAAGTCTCAGCAAGAGGCAAGAGCTGGCTAAACCAACCTCCAGCATGGCTCATTATCAAATTCCCATTACCCCTGGCATCTGTAAATTCCTTTCTTAAGCCTGCCATCTGGCTGGGTTCAAAGAGTAAGGGTGTAAATGAAACTGGCTTCTTCTACATGCCCCCTCCCCACTTTGAAGATCATTATTTACGACCCCTACCCCTTGCTGTAGCATTCCTATGCAGCAGATCCCTCTCCTCCCAGAATGGCTCTTTCGACCTAGGAGCTACTTATCACTTCATCAAAGCAGCCTGGCTAATCCACTTAATTCTGACCAATCAGGACAGAACACCGAAAGGCTGAATTTTGGCTTACACACAGGAAAGTCTTATACATTTTTGTCTGAACATTTTAGGATAAATTCAACAAGAGCATATTGTTGGATTTATCAATATAATTTTACTGCGTACTTAAATCATATTTTTTCAATTTTGCCTGGGGGTATTATTATTAATTAATAACGTCTTGCCATGTTAACCTATGTGACTGGGTATCTTCAAGGGGGAAAATGAACTGGGCAATTTCTCCAACACCAGGGCTTATAAAACCACATTTTTTAAGGACCCTGTCTACATCTACAGGACCCCCCACTCAATATTGCAGATCCTCACTCCATAGTGCTCCTAGCACAACAGTCAATTTTGGGAAGCATTTTGCAGAAGTGAAATGTGTAACTTCACTAAACCCTATTTTATGAGGGACTTTCTTATAAGTACCTCACCCTCCATCCCTGTGGCACCTAGGGGAGACCCTGGGGGTACCAAATATGCAAAGATATTATAGTTTACCTATTTGTAAGTATCCCAAACACCAACGTTGAGTTCTGGCACAATTTACATTTTAAAAGGGCTGCTTTTAAACTGACCTTAGCCCTCAGCAGTGCACTCATGCAAATGCAGAAAGGGCTACTGGTCTCTCAACTGCCATGCTCTGTTATAGACTAGGGACTTAAAGGGAGTTTTAACCCCCTTCCCTACTATGTACTAGGGCCTTATAGGGGAGGTCGTGCAATTATAGGGATACCCTAACCCATAGTGTACCGTGGTGTATGCAGGTGATTTAATTGTGGTTTCAGCATAGATCTGGCCCTGTACCTTTTAAGCAGAGCCCAGGGACAGTCAAAGTCAGTTACCACCAGTACCAGTCAGCAAAAAAGTTGGGCGTTCCCAGGGCACAGGATGACTTTGCAACAAGGTAAAAGGATTATTTGGTGGCATTCATCGAACGGATGACCATATATCATGTAACACTGAATACAGATTAAACTGAGAAGAGAGCGATTGATGGAACAAATCATCAGTGAGATGCCTCAATATGTAGTTTTGTTTGGAGCAAACTATGCTCCAGTCCTTTGTGAGTAGAATTGAGGGTTTCAAACTGGATAGAAAGTGCTGCTTGATGTCCCACGTGCACTTTTCTACTAGTTGAAAAATAAGATTAATCACCCATGCACATGTATGTGTGCATTTCTCTGTCTATCTGTACAGTTCATATTTTTGATGCATCTGTGTTGTATGGAGATCATGGGAGGGTCCGGTGCAGCTAAGTGGAAAATCACACTAAGGGGAACTGGCCAAAGAGCTGTTTAAGAGGGTTATACATTAATGTGACTTCAGAACACTGATATTTCCTACTATTTTCCTAAAGATCTATTGGCTAATGCATGAGTCGAACAGTCTATGTCTACTGAGACAAGAAGCAATTCAGTTTGTGGTAGGCATGGTATAAAACAAGCATTGTCAAAGCCAATAGGTCTGGCCATGACTGTATGCTTTGGTTGGCATTATTTTTGCATTGCAAATTTAGCAAAAGTATTAGAAGGTGGGTTCTCAAACACTGTTCATGGAGATTATGCAGGCAAGGAGAATACAGGATGCACAAAGGAATAGAGGAGAGGCATTGTTTCCCAACCCGACACTTCATAGCATGCTCAGCAGTGCAATATATCTTACATAGATAGCTTCAATGTTTCTAGGTAAACATTAACACTACAGGGAACATTGATTTTCAAAGAGGCTATTGTACAACCACTAATGCCTGGGATGATTCACATAATGCCACTCAGAAAGGCAGATAATGCAGATCTTCAGTGTTGCTTACGCGACACTCTCACACGGTAAGACAATAAAAGATACATTGAACGCAAAAGCAACCATGCAACACTCGTCAGTTTCAAACAGTAAGCTACCCGGCTGCCAGTAATATTGACTGGGTAGGAGTGTTCTGCTTAATTCAGATACTCTGTCCATCACCACCCCCTTTTCTGAATCGTTTTGGCCACTATAGGAGTGGAAGGGTATGCTCAGACATGAGTCCCTTGCTCACTGCACCATCAGGATTCAAGCAAGCCGGGCCGAAGACGGCTGCAATGCCAGAAACCGGTCCCCGGAAGCTTGTTTCCTTTCCAGTAAAGAATTGGCTTGGTAGTTTGGTCTGCCCTGTTCCCATGATGCACTGGGCCAGGGACAGACTAATTTGCATGTAGCCAGGTTCTGAACTGGGATGGTGCAGTGAGCTAAAAAACGGTGATGGATCAAGCCCTGATCTTTTGACTGGGTAGGAGTGTTCTGCTTAATTCAGATACTCTGTCCATCACCACCCCCTTTTCTGAACCTGTACCTTTTAAGCAGAGCCCAGGGACAGTCAAAGTCAGTTAGCACCAGTACCAGTCAGCAAAAAAGTTGGGCGTTCCCAGGGCACAGGATGACTTTGCAACAAGGTTAAAGGATTATTTGGTGGCATTCATCGAACGGATGACCATATATCATGTAACACTGAATACAGATTAAACTGAGATGAGAGCGATTGATGGAACAAATCATCAGTGAGATGCCTCAATATGTAGTTTTGTTTGGAGAAAACTATGCTCCAGTCCTTTGTGAGTAGAATTGAGGGTTTCAAACTGGATAGAAAGTGCTGCTTGATGTCCCACGTGCACTTTTCTACCAGTTGAAAAATAAGATTAATCACCCATGCACATGTATGTGTGCATTTCTCTGTCTATCTGTACAGTTCATATTTTTGATGCATCTGTGTTGTATGGAGATCATGGGAGGGTCCGGTGCAGCTAAGTGGAAAATCTCACTAAGGAGAACTGGCCAAAGAGCTGTTTAAGAGGGTTATACATTAATGTGACTTCAGAACACTGATATTTCCTACTATTTTCCTAAAGATCTATTGGCTAATGCATGAGTCGAACAGTCTATGTCTACTGAGACAAGAAGCAATTCAGTTTGTGGTAGGCATGGTATAAAACAAGCATTGTCAAAGCCAATAGGTCTGGCCATGACTGTATGTTTTGCTTGGCATTATTTTTGCATTGCAAATTTAGCAAAAGTATTAGAAGGTGGGTTCTCAAACACTGCTCATGGAGATTATGCAGGCAAGGAGAATACAGGATGCACAAAGGAATAGAGGAGAGGCATTGTTTCCCAACCCGACACTTCATAGCATGCTCAGCAGTGCAATATATCTTACATAGATAGCTTCAATGTTTCTAGGTAAACATTAACACTACAGGGAACATTGATTTTCAAAGATGCTATTGTACAACCACTAATGCCTGGGATGATTCACATAATGCCACTCAGAAAGGCAGATAATGCAGATATTCAGTGTTGCTTACGCGACACTCTCACACGGTAAGACAATAAAAGATACATTGAACGCAAAAGCAACCATGCAACACTCGTCAGTTTCAAACAGTAAGCTACCCGGCTGCCAGTAATATATGCAATGCATGTGTTTAGAGCCTGCGAAGAACTGGATCCAGAACAAAATATAAGGTCAGTCAGTTGACCACTGACCCTGTGGTGAAGAGGTGCCTCTGTGGCACGCTACTTAACATGACATGATATATAACATATAACACTTGGCCTTTAAGAGCACGTCGTTTGAGAGGAACCATGCTCTCAAAGATACTCACGCGCAAATACGATGGGAAAATAAAAATCCAAAGAAAAAGGAAGGAAATAAGTGGCAAGTCAATTCCGCTTTGCATTACCTATTAGTCTGTATTGACAATGAGGCATGCGTACTTGTTGCTAACCTCTTTCATCAAGTTCTGAATAAGTAAAGAGATTGATGCAGTTGTCTCCCTTATAGTTATAATGTGTGGGCTTGTCCAGTCAACGTCATTTGGGAGATGTTAGCACTAGAAGGGGCCATTAGATCAGTAATGGCACAATAGATCCCAAGATCCCAGCTGACGTCATGAAACCTAAAAACATATTAGAATGCACATTTGAATGATTGTTAGAGTTGCAGGACTGTTTTCATTCTCGTCATTGGATGCCCCCTTAAGGTCAATATAAGGGAAGGAAACCGTGCTAAAGTACAATAGAATGGCCAGAAAGGAAGAAGGAGAGAAGGCTGTCACCAATGGGGAGTTAGGCTGAGGTCAGTAGCAAAGCCATCTGCTAATGGAAAATTGCTGCTTCTGAAAACTTTACCCTTGGCAGATGATGGGGAATAATTAATATTGGGCCTCATATATTAAGATTGCATTAGGCAGAAGTAGTTGCAATTTTCACACCAGCTTTTACTGAATGCATTGGTAATTTGCAAACTGACCTATGTACAAATAGGTCTGTTCACAAAATACCCAATTGAGGTAGTTCACAAAATGCGACCCACTGCTATATGCTGCCATCACAGGGACGGTGGCCTGCTGGGGGTCAGTAGACATACATGACTATGATTACTTTTAAATACATTTTTTGTAATACAGCCTGATAAGGAAAATAAGGAACCCATCTTCTCCCAAGAATTTGTTGTGCAGACAGATGCTTCGGAGCATGGTGTGGGAGCAGTACCCTCACAGTTGAATGACGAGGGCTTGGACCAATGCGTAGTTTTCATTAGTAGGAGGCTACTTTCCAGGGGACAGAGGTGGAGTGCAATTGAAAGAGAAGCTTTTGCTTTTAAGCTAAGACCCTACTTGTTTGGGACTCACTTTCGGGTTCAGACCAACCACAGGCACTTTAGATGGTTGATAAAACTGAGGGGTGAAAAACCAAAAATGTTGAGGTGATATATCTCCCGAAAGGGTTTCAGTCTTCACGGTGGAACACCGCCCTGGTACAAAATACACCAATGCTGATGGGCTGTCCAGATTCTTCAGCCTTAGTGATGAGAACTTCCAAGAGGGCGGGTAGTTCTCCCCACTTTTCAGCTGGAGGGGACACGTGCTAGACTTGGCATCTTTGGTGTGGTTTCCAAAACTTTTTGCCACTACCTCCTGTATTATTGGTGCTGTGCTGGATTTTGTTTTTGCTGACTTAGCTGCTTTGGGCACTTTGTCACTGCTGATCGGTGCCAAAGTGCAAATGCTCCCACAGTAAATTGTTATTACAATTGGATCTTCCTGTTTGACATATTTGGTTTACTGGTAAATCCCTAGTAAAGAGCACTGAGTGTGCCTGGGCCTGTAAATCAAGTGCTACTAGTGGGACTTCAGCACTAATTGGGCCACCCACATGAGTAGCCCAGAAAAGGTATCTTAGATCTGCCACTGCAGTGTCTGCTCACACTTTTAAAAGTGCCAGGTCGACCTGACAAGTGCACCCACTTGCCAGGCCCTAACCTTCCCTTTTCCTACATATAAGGCACCCCTATGGAAGGCCCAAGTTACTCCCATGGGCAGGGTGCAGTGAATATGAAAGATATGACATGTACTGGTGTGAGTGACATGTCCTGATAGTGAAATAGTGCCAATTTAGTTTTTCACTATTGAAAGGCTATCTGCCCCATAGGAGAGAATGGGAGATACTTTGATTGTAACATCTTACAAGTATAACCTCCCATTGGGACAAGATAGGGAAATAAAGTTTAGGCTCTCTGGCCTCAGAATTTAATGACACATATTTTAGTGAATATGTTTTTTAAATTGTGTGTTTGAAAATGCCACTTTTAGAAAGTAGGCATTTTCTTGTTTAACCATTCTGTGTGCATCTGCCTGTTTGTGGATTGACTGTCTGGCTTTGGAGTGACAGGGGCAGGGGATGTGCATTCACTGTAGAAAGCCACTGGGGGGGTTGAAGTGTGCTTGGCCCTTCCTGGACTCAGAGCTGAGCTAAATGGGGCTTGGCTGCATTTTGAGGAATGGGATTTGTCCTTGCACCCGAATAGGGCCTGTCTCCCATGCAAAATGCTGTCTCTGCCCCTGTGGTCATACTCCACCAGTGAGGACAGAACTGGTTTGGACTGGGCTCAGAGACCCTTGTACAAAGAGAACAAAGACAAAATGGGTTATAAGTAGTGGACCTTAAACTCCAGAACTTTAGATCTCTTCTGGACTCAAGAGGTACCTTTGCCAAGGAGAAGAGCTGGAGAGCTTTAAGGAGGAGCACTGCCCCTTTGCTGTGTGGGTTGGCCTGCAGTTGCTGTTTCTGCCGAGTAAAGGACACATATTGGAAACATGCTGTGAACCTGCTTGAAGAAGAATCTCCAAGGGCCTTTGTGTGCTGGTCTCCTGTTCTGAGTCTCAGGGGCACAAAGATTTCACCCCCAGAACTCCTGAACTCTATTGCTGAGAGTTCTGTCCTGCCAGGAGGTGCTTATACCAGTTTTGAGCCTCTGGAGGTTGTGCCTGTTGTTGGGAGCTGGAAGAAACCTAAAAGAAGCAAGAAATCCTGTTGCCGACTCTGTCGGTGACACAGCTGTGACACTGCGACCTGCACCAAGGCCAGGGTTACAGTTTGTGAAGTGCACGATGCACCGCCCTGCCTGCACTGCAGCTCTGACGCCCTTCGACACCTGTCGACGCCTACAGTTATCGGCATTTCCTGGTGCCAGCGCTTGCACCGACTCCGTCATCGCCAGCGTCTGCATCCTGTTATCGCGGTGCCGATAACTGCCGAGGGTGACTACACAAATTTGCTGACTTTGCTATGTCACTGGAACCGATGCCTCACCGCCCGCGCAACTGTCTTCCCCTGTGCTGGACTCGAAGCGTTGCTTCCTCACAGACATGACGCCTCACCTCCGCTCCCCTGTAGCAGCAAGGGACCCGGCCTCGACCTTGGCACTGATGCCTTCCACGAGGCCGTGTATCTTCATAGACTTTGTTTCCAATGTCCAGTTTGTTTGGGGGTCTTTGTTACTCCGTGGCCGACGCCGCGTTCCTCGCTGTCGGTGCCATACTTTGGATTTATTGCTTCACAACATTGCAATAGCCCCATGTGGAGCTATTTGTTTGGATCCCTGATCAAATATCGCTAACAAAAACACGGACCTACAAAAATATCGGCGCAATAATATCGTTAACAAAAATATCGTCACCATATACTTAAACAAGGATTTACACAAATATCGATATTTTATTATCGACTTAAAAAATATCGTTTTTAATTATATCGACTACTAAAATATCAACTACAAAATTATCGAAAATACTTCAAATATTATGAGACTCTACAAAAATATCGACACCACTATTATCGACTTACATACAGCCTATTTACGAATACAAAAAATATCGACATTTTTCTTTAACATTAAATACAAAATCCTCTCAAAAAAATAACATTTTAATTATTATTACCTTTTAAATAAATACCTAATAAACATATATAAATATACTATATACTTGAAATATATATAAATTATTTAATAATACACTAATAAATATAAACACACTTAATATTTCAAATATACTCAATTTATACATTTTTTACAAACACATTACATATATAAACATTTTTACAAATATAAACCATAAATATAAAACACATACAAAACATTTTTAATTATATAGTACTACTAAATCACAAATAAAACTGCCTCATTAAAAAATAACGGATACCAAATTCAAATTAAACTTCTCAACCAATAGATTTAAAATAAATGTCGTCAAACCAATCAAAATGCAGAAATACTTAACTAACTACTATAAAAACAATTACAAAATTAACTAACATTACCTTTTTTGGAGCAAACTCGACGACAAACAGTTACTTTGCTGAAGAGAAAAGAAAACTCACCTAGAACAACTACTACAACAGATTATACTACAACACAAGTAAGTAAACTCCCACTTTATATACTATTAAAGCCTCAAAAAACTTAGCTAAACTCCCTAAACTAAATAAATGCTCTCTTTTTTATTTAAATAAAAAAATACATACCAACAACAGCCACAATGAATAAATGTACTAAAAAATGAGCAGTCTTATCAATGCCTACATAGAAATGTAACAAATAAATAAAGATATAGCAAACTCAAGTTTTAAATGAAATTACATTGTCTGAGCTATAAATAAATACAAATATAATACACAACTAATACAAATACTTATTTTTTCAGCTTCAACAAACTTCATCTACCAAACTACATCTACGCAAACAACTGCTTCTACAAAATTAAGTAAGTATACTCACAGTTTAAATAAATGATAACAAAAGAGAAACAACTAAGTATCAATAATATTATTAATTACAACTGTTCTCTACCACAACTACAGAAATTACAACAGTGAAACTCCAATAAGAAGAAATAAAGACATCAGAAAAACTGAAAATACAACATTGTAAGTATATTTTTACATTTACTAATTAAACCTAGACATTGAAATAAATGTAATACATATTTACTAAAAACACATACATATGTTTTCACAGATCTACCCTAGAAATGGCAGAAGGAGCTACTTTTATAACATCTCAAAAAGGAAAAATAATGCTCAGCTACATAGGTTATACCTACACCCAAGAAAAAGTCAAAGATAACAAAACACATTGGAAATGTAGCAAATACTATTCTACTGCATGCTATGGTAGCTACAACTGTAGATAACAATGTTATAAATGTACGAGAGCATAACCACCCACCCAATGTGACCGAAGTAGAAGTAAGGAAAGCATTAGAAACACTTAGAGAAGCAAGTACAGGCTCCCAACAAACAAGCACTACAATTTTGAAAAAAGTATTGACCAATGTCCCAGAACACGTAACAGGACAGTTACCCTCAATCCCCAACTTGAAATGATTAATAGCTAAAACTAAAAGAATATCTGATCCAACTCCACCTCCACCTCAAATTTTTCAAGAAATTAAAATATATCCAGAATATACTATTACCCATAAAGAAGATAAATTCTTGATGTATGATAAACAAAGCCATGATAAAAGAATTCTACTTTTTGCAACAAATAACAACTTGCAAAAATTAAAAAATTGTGAAACATGGATGATGGACGGAACTTTTAAAGTGTGTCCAAATCCTTTTTATCAACTTTATACCATCCACGGTGAATACCAGGAAACTAATATCCCCTTAATTTATACATTGCTGCCAAATAAAACAAATGCAACCTACATAGAAATCTTAACAACAATCAAAGATTTCACAGATAATTACTATCCACAAAGAATCATAGTAGACTTTGAAATAGCTATGATACAAGCTATACTAAAAATATACCCACACACTGCAATACAAGGCTGTTATTATCACTACAATCAAAGTATATGGAGACACTTACAAAAATCTACCTTAAGTATAGAATACTCTACAAACAGCAACTTTACTTACCAGATCAAAAAATTAATAGCACTAGCATACGTCCCAACAACAGAAGTCGCAAATTACTACAATTTATTAATTGACAGTCCTTTCTACCGCAATAATGAAAAAAATTAACTCCCTTCTTAGACTATTTCGAAGACACCTGGGTAGGAAGATTACATCGTTCAGGTCACCGCAGACAACCTAAATTCCAAATTCCCTGGTGGAATGTCTACGCTAGCACTATAGCACAAAAAGCCAAAACAAACAACGCGGTAGAAGGATGGCATAATGCCTTCCAAGCCACAATAGGAAGAGCACAACCAACACTTCACAACCTAATCCAATGCATCAAAAAAGAACAAAGCTACCAAGAACTAAGAATTGAACAATCTCTAACAAATATAGGACCAAAACTAAGCAAACAAACAATAAATATGTACGAATACCTCCAACAAAAAACAAGAATGTACCCAAATATCCAAGGTCTAGAATACATAGATCTAATAGCAAAATCCATCCTTTAATAAAATACAAATAGCAAACCATAAAAACATATATAACACAGACCTTTTTTTTAATATTAGTTAAATTATGTCATGTAATATAAATTTGAAATTAATATCACAAGACATAATATAACTAATTAAAATACAAACTCACCAATAAATATAACCCACCCCAAAAAATTAATAAATAATTACTTACAGTTCTGTAGCTGTAGGATCTTTCCAAAATAGATGTTTTAAAAAACAATCCACATAGTAAAAACAAACCCCAAATAATGAAAAAATACAACTGTATAAAAAGATTCCAACGTAGCAATCCTCTCGAGAACGGAACCATAAAAACCCAAAAATAATTCACGATAAAAAACGCACCAAAATCCCGAAAACAAAGGAAATGTATATAAACTAGTAAAACACACTAGTAACAACATTTTCCTTTATTTTTCAAAAAAAAAACACGAGAGCAATTCCATCCGTTCACCAAAACCGGCACCTGTAAATAAAGTACATACAGAACCCACCCAAAACAAATAATAAACCCACTAACGGAATAAACAACATATAAAACATATTAAAATACATACAGTAATACTTAAATGCTAAACATTAACATCACATTCATATTAGATAGTAAACAAAGTACGCTATCACTAACGTGCTTAAATAACACGTACATTTTACATAAACAGTTAAATAACACACATAGCAACACATATACACTACTACTAACTAAAAAATTCCTTAAAAGTAACTTAAAAGTAATAAAAAAGAAACTTACATTAACAAACACGAAGCAGCTCCCAACCGCGAGGTTCCGTCTTCACAAATGACCCAAACAACGATGTAGATAGTCTAAAAAGTGAACTAAAGAAAACAAAATGGCAGCATAATTAAAACAAAAATAGGACTTAATCCCCATAAAAATGAATAAAAACAAAGCAAAAAAAATTCACATTTTTGATGAAAAATTGTTATGATTTTTAAAATGTTTAAAATAAACATATGAATATTGTAAAATATACATTACTTATTTTATGTTAAAATATATATAACAAAAATAATAATGTATATTAAAAATATGTTTATAAAATTAACTATTTTGTCATAATAGACAAATGTTAACAATTTAATGTATATACTTTAGTAAATGCAAAATATTTGTAAATTAATTAACATATTAAAATAAAATAAAATTTAAGATGCTAATTAATAAAAAAATGTTTTAATTGACAATGTATACATTAGAATTACTGCAATGTTATACATCAGTAAATGCAAATGTTTTTTTTAAATGCAAAATATTTGTAAATTAATTAACATATTACATTTTATTAAAAAACAAAAAATGAACATGCTAATTAATAAAACATTTTAAAAAAAATGTACAATGTATATATTAGAATTACTGCAATGTTATACATCAGTAAATACAAATGTTATTTTTTTTTAATGCAAAATATTTGTACATTAATTAACATATTGAATTTTTTTTAAATGAAATAAAATTTAAGATGCTAATTAATTTAAAAAAATTACATTGACAATGTATACATTAGAATTACTGCAATGTTATACATCAGTAAATACAAATGTTTTTTTTTAAATGCAAAATATTTGTAAATTAATTCACATATTACATTTTATTTAAAAAAAATAAAATTTAACATGCTAATTAATAAAACTTTTTTTAAATGTACAATGTATATATTAGAATTACTGCAATGTTATACATCAGTAAATACAAATGTTATTTTTTTTTAATGCAAAATATTTGTAAATTAATTAACATATTAAATTTGATATAAAAAAAATTTAACATGCTAATTAATAAAACATTTTCTTTAAAATGTACAATGTATATATTAGAATTACTGCAATGTTATACATCAGTAAATACAAATGTTATTTTTTTTAAATGTATACATGTTTCCAACTACAAACAAAACTAACACAATAAAGACTGTTTATTGTACAAGAAATTATTACTATGGTACTTTATAATTTTACAAGCATGTGATATAAATAATAAAATGCTAAAAACATGTGTAATTCATTTTTATACATATGTTACTAAATATAATCTTAAATACTTCAAAAGACATTACAGAATATTTAAAAAATATAAATAATAATAAAAAATTAATATTTATTTTTAATATTGTATAAAATAAATAAACCAAAAAAACAATTTTAGTAAAACACTATATAGTAAATAAAAAAATTAACTAATCTAATTCCAAACTCTATATAAATCACTAAGAATGCTGGATAATAAACCATAATAATTTACTATTCTAACTCCAAATCTAACACAACTCAGGGAAAGTGCTGCACATTAAACCATAATAATTTACTATTCTGACTCCAAATCCAACATAACTCAAGGAAAGTGCTGGACAGTAAACCATAATAATTTACTATTCTAACTCCAAATCCAACATAACTCATGGAAAGTGCTGGACAGTAAACCATAATAATTTACTATTCTAACTCAAATTCCAACATAACTCAGTGAGAGTGCTGGACAGTAAACCATAATAATTTACTATTCTAACTCCAAATCTAACATAACTCAGGGAAAGTGCTGGACAGTAACCCATAATAATTTACTATTCTAACTCCAAATCCAACATAACTCAGGGAAAGTGCAGGACAGTAAACCATAATAATTGACTATTATAACTCCAAATCTGACAAAACTCACGGAAAGTGCTGGACATTAAACCATAATAATTTACTATTCTAACTCCAAATACAACATAACTCATGGAAAGTGCTGGACAGTAAACCATAATAATTTACTATTCTAACTCCAAATCTAACATAACTCAGGGAAAGTGCTGGACAGTAAACCATAATAATTTACTATTCTAACTCCAAATCCAACATAACTCAGGGAAAGTGCTGGACAGTAAACCATAATAATTGACTATTAGAACTCCAAATCTAACATAACTCACAGAAAGTGCTGGACATTAAACCATAATAATTTACTATTCTAACTCCAAATCCAACATAACTCAGGGAAAGTGCTGGACAGTAAACCATATTAATTTACTATTCTCACTCCAAATCTAACATAACTCAGAGAAAGTGCTGGACAGTAAACCATAATAATTTACTATTCTAACTCCAAATCCAACATAACTCAGAGAAAGTGCTGGACAGTAAACCATAATAATTTACTATTCTAACTCCAAATCCAACATAACTCAGGGAAAGTGCTGGACAGTAAACCATATTAATTTACTATTCTAACTCCAAATCTAACATAACTCAGAGAAAGTGCTGGACAGAAAACCATAATAATTTACTATTCTAACTCCAAATCTAACATAACTCACAGAAAGTGCTGGACAGTAAACCATAATAATTTAATATTCTAACTCCAAATTTAACATAACTCACAGAAAGTGCTAGACAGTAAACCATAATAATTTACTATTCTAACTCCAAATTTAACATAACTCAGGGAAAGTGCTAGACAGTAAAGCATAAAAATTTACTATTATAACTCCAAAACCAACATAATTTAAATAAAATGCTGGACAGTACAAATATTACTTTCAGAAATTTTAACATTTCAAATTTAATTTTAAAATTTCGAAATAATTTTTTTTATTTCCTTCAATTTTTTACAAATTAAAAAATTTCAACACACATTTGGGCTATTACTAACAACTCTTATCCCCTACAATACAAAAAATCCTCACCTAAAATATTTACACAATTTAAAATATTCAATAATTTTAATTTTTTAAAACAAAATACATGCACATTTTAATTTTTAAATTACGTATTATTTTCAATTTTTTTTTAGTTTGTTAATAAAATTTCCAACACATTTAATAAATTAATACACACCCTTATCCCCTATAAACCCAACAACCCACTCCTACAAAATTTACAAATTTTATAATATATAAATATAAAAATATATTAAATAATTTCTAATTTCAAATTTCAAATTTCGAATTAAAAAAAATATTTGCCTTAAAAAATGGTAAATTTATAAAATATTCACACACATTTTAAACTTACTACCCACCCTTATCCCATATAAAACAAACAATACACTCATAAAATATGTACACATTTTATAATACTTAAAAAATACTAATATTTTTATTTATTTATACTTTCAAATGTAAAATTTCAAATGTTTAATTTTTTTTAAATTATTTTAAAAATGTTTTCAAATTTTTAACACAAATTTTTTTTTTTACTACCCACCCTTATCCCCTATATAACAAACAACACACTCATAAAATATTCACACTAAGGGGTCCATTAGGATGACGGGCGGACAAAGCCTACCGGTGTATGGGACCACCCGCCATAAGGGCGGGGGTCCCGTTCTACATATTATGATGCGCCCGCCACAGTGGCGGGCGCTTCCCGCATTTGTAGCATTGCGGCGGGCGGTGCTGAAAGCACCGCCCGCCGCAAGGCTAAAAATGCACGTTGTGCATTTCAATGCACAACATGACAGGCACCGCGAGGGTACCATAGGTACCCCCATGTGCACCCCCCACCCCCACGGAGCCCCTGGGGGCCCGCAACGGGCCCCCCGCAGGGGGACTCCGCATGCCTTTAATGCCGCCACGGAAAGGCATTCACAAATGCCTATCCTAATATGGCTGGCGGTGTCTAATAGACACCGCCACCATATAAACCCTTTTCTGCCCCGGCCGCAAGGCGACCGGGGCGGAAAAGCGGCGGACGGCTTTCCGTCCGCCGCGGCCAACCATGCCATGATAATATGGCGGGGGTGTTTTTAGTCAGGATGGCGGGCGGATTGCCCCCGCCAGGCCGGCGGTGGCTACCGCCTGCCTGGCGGGGGCAATCTGCCCGCCATCCTAATGGACCCCTAAGTATTTAATATAAAAAATGTATATAGCAGCTCGGGCCATCTTTGGACTATCTCGCCGTACTAGAGCCTCGGGTCTCCTGGAGGCACTGCACTGGCTTCCTGTCCGGAAGCGGATAATTTTTAAGATCCTGACTCTGGCGCACAAAGCCCTGCACGCCTCCGGTGCGAAATATCTCCAAAAAAGACTGACCTTCTACCATCCAGTCAGGTCGCTGAGGTCAGAATCCTTGTCTCTTGTTGTAGTGCCTCGTGTGAAGAGGGCACGCATCGGTGGCCGCTCTTTTAGACTACTGGCGCCCCAGTTATGGAATAAGCTGCCAATTGCCCTGCGCAGTATTCCAAACTTGCTGGCCTTCAGGAAGGGGCTCAAAACTTGGCTTTTCACCTCTTAGTTTTTCTCTGAGCTCCGTTGGTCTCCTTTCTGTTTTTATCGGTTTTCCTCTTGTTGTGTTGTAGATAGCTTGCAAAACAAAGCGCCGGGACACTCTTTGAGTAGCCGTGCGCTATATAAAACCCCAGTATAACATAACATAACATAACATATATATTAATTAATTTCCAATTTCGAATTTTAAAATTATTTTCATTAAAATTGTAAATTTACAAATATAATTTTAAAACACATTTTTTAATTTATCCCCTATATAACCAACAACCCGCTCCTAAAACGTTCACACATTTTATTTAATATAACAATTTTAAATATATTATTTAATTTCGATTTTCAAATTTCAAATTTCGAATTTTAAATTTATTTTCACCCACTCATAAAATATCCACACATAGTATTTAATATAATTTTTTTTATATATTAATTAATTTCGACTTTTAATTTTCAAATTTCGATTTTCAAAATAATTTTCATTAAAATTGTCAATTTACAAATAAAATTTGAAAACACAATTTTTAAATTACTACCCACCCTTATCCCCTCTATAACCAACAACCCGCTACTAAAACATTCACACATTTTATTTAATATAAACATTTTAAATATGTTAATTAATTTCGATTTTCAAATTTAAAATTTCAAAATTTTAATTTATTTTCATTAATTTTGTAAATTTATAAAATATTTTTAGCACACAATTTTTAAATTACTACCCACTCTTATCCCCTATAAAACAAATAACCCGCTCCTAAAATATTTACTAAAAATTATTTTAAAATAATACAATTTTACTTTTGTTACTCACATAAAAACATTAAAAATCAAAAAATTATTAACAGAACTATTAAAAAATATCCAAATATACCACCATAAACATAATATTGATATTAATTACATCGATATTTATATCAACTATATTAACTACAACGATATTTAAATATGTCGATATTTCTGCTATTCTAAAAAAACGATATTTACAACATCGATATTTAATTTGTCGATATTTAACAAAGTCGACATTCTTACCTCGATATTTCTGCTTGTC
This sequence comes from Lissotriton helveticus, assembly GCF_964261635.1. Classification (NCBI taxonomy): domain Eukaryota; kingdom Metazoa; phylum Chordata; class Amphibia; order Caudata; family Salamandridae; genus Lissotriton; species Lissotriton helveticus. The sequence continues at coordinate 557,344,204 of NC_136059.1, forward strand.
GATATTTCCACATCGATATTCCTGCTGTATACCATTTGTTTAATACAAGCTTTATTTTTGCAGTAACTGTTCTAAAGTCATATCTTATTACCTGTATGTTGGATTTTTGTCGTTTTGGTCTTGTTGAGTTTAGATAAAGATACGTTTGCTAAAATGGTGTGATGTCCATTTGTGGTGTTATTCCTGTATTACTGTGTGTTTTGAGTACAAATACTCTGCACATTGCCTTTGGGATAAGCTTGTCTGCTCGTGCCAAGCTACCAAGGGGGTAAGCAGGGTTTATCTAAAGTGTGTATCCCTCTTACCCTGACTAGAAGCAAGGGTTCTGTGGTATGCGCTCTAGTCTATGCGCGTATACGCGATGACGCGGCACGCGCTAGACTAGAGCGGAGAGGCGGCGCATGCGCAACAGAGCGAAAAGTGAAAGGCGCGAATGCTAAAGCGGCAGTTGGCGACCGGAGCTCGGCGCAGTTAGACGCTCGGCGCCCTTAGCTCGTTATGTACAATTTGTGATTGAAATAAACCTGTGTTAAACACCTACCTGCCTCAGTGTATCCTGTGGGGAAAATAAGGACATTACAGTGGCGACGAGGCTGGGACCCGGGCACCACCAGGTGCAGTGGACGACAGCAAACACCCCCACAGCCACCCTCACGAGTCAGCAAGGCAAATCACTGGCAAGGAAGAGCAAAGGGCGTGGCAGCAGCGCAGCAGCACGGCAAGAAACCGAACACTGACCTTACAAGCCAGGTTAGTGTGACCCAAGACTCCAGGAGCCCCCAGGCAGCAACCTGGCAACCAAGGGAGACTCCCCCAAGCCAGAGGAAGGGGGGGAGAGCGCACAGACGGCGCACAGTGCGAGGGACAATACCCCAGGGAGCCCAAGGGGCCAAAGTGACACGGCAGAAAGCGCAGGAGCGTCTGGGGAACCCACCCAACGGAGGGCCCAGGAAGGCGAACCTAGAGGCGAAGGAAAAATGGCGAATCAAGCGTCAGCCCTGATGGCGCCAGTCCCGTTCCTACCTAGACCAGGTGAACCCCAACTAAAATGGGAAGACTGGAAAGATTATTTCCTAAATTACATTGAGGCTCTGGGAGATGAGAGTGAAGGTGAATACACGCCGGAAAGGAAAAAGAGACTATTGCTCCACAACTTAGGCCCGGAAGGGGTGAGGGTGTTTAAGAACCTGGTGCCCAAGGAGAGGGGTGCAACGGAGACGGATGTTTTTGTGAATGCACTAGACGACCTGGACAGTCATTACCGCCCAGCGGTTTGCGTCTCGATAGACCGCTATAACTTCCAACAGCGGAAACAGGAGGCGGGAGAGTCCATTGATGATTATGTGGCAGCCCTTCGTAGGCTAGCGATCACGTGTAGGTATGGGAACCTGCAGGATGAATACATCAAGGACCAAATTGTAATGCACACCACCAGTAGGTCGGTTCAAGACAAGCTATGGGCAATGAACGAGACAACCCTGAAAGAAGTGGTGGCGATGGTCAAAAAGGCGGAAATGTCGAAGAGAGGCGCAGACGCGGCAAAACGGGAAAGTGGGCAGAGACAGATGATCAACAAGATTGATGAGGCACCACAATCCAGCAAACCCAAAAGCAATTACGGAGACCAGAGGAAGGATATAAGAGGGTCGGGGAAACAGATGGCTCGCTCCGGCCCGGGAACAAAATTCGCATGCTACAGATGCGGCAGTGCAGCACACGCGGCCCAGGACAGGCGTTGTCCCGCGTTCCGCGCCAGGTGCTCGTTCTGTGGGTTGACTGGCCACTTTGAAAAGGTCTGCCGGAAGAAAGGGACGAAGTCCACTGTTAAGTGCATCGAGGCAGCCACGGCCGACGTAAGTGAGGAAGACGACTTGGATGAAGATGATCTGGTCCTGTGCATAGAGGATCAAGTGCTGGACGTGTCCGGGAAGCGAAGAGATAAGCCCCGCACCGACATGCTCATCGGGGGCGTCAAAGTACATGTGGCCGTGGATTCAGGGTCCCCCTGGACCATTGTACAAAGGTCGATATGGGAAGAGGACTTCGCGCCAGTCATAGGACCTGACCTAATGCCACCGGACATCAGACCCATCTCGTATACCGAGAATGCCATCCCCCTGGTTGGGTGCAGGGACCTGGAGTTCGAGTTCAGAGGACGGTCAGCCACGTGCACCCTGTATGTAGCAGAAAAAGGCCCGTCAGTACTGGGATGGAGAGATGCAGGTGACCTCGGTATCATACTCAATCCTGGGGGGAAGGAACAGATTTTGCTAACAGACGAATGGCCCCTCTCGAAGGAGGAAGACTGGAAGGCAGCATACCCCAAGGTCTTTGAGGGCACGGTTGGCAAACTGGACAAATTTGTGCACAAGATGGTCCTCAAGGAGGGAGCAGTACCAGTGGTGCATAAGGTCCGGAACATACCGATGTCCACGAGTGAGGCGGTGCGCCAAGAACTACTGAAGCTAGAAGAGCAAGACATCATCGAACCAGTGGACAGTGCGGAATGGCTATCGCCTTTGGTAGTGGTCAAGAAGCCCAATGGCAAGGTCAGACTCTGCGTGGACCTAAGGGAGCTCAACAAAAACCTCATAGTGGAGAGGTTCCCGCTCCCTAGAATAGATGAGATGCTGGCTAGGACAAAAGGCATCACCCACTTCTCCACCATAGACCTGACGTCTGCGTATTACCAGATAGAACTGCATCCGTCGAGTAGGAAGTACACAGCCTTCATAACGCCCTTTGGATGCTACCAATTCAGGAGAATGCCATTCGGCCTAGCATCCGCTGCGGCTGTGTTCCAAAAGCTTATGCACAGGTTGTTTAAGGACATCTCAGGAGTGCAATACTTCCAAGATGACATCCTAGTGATGGGCTCCGACAAAAGTGAGCACGATAAGAAACTACATCGAGTGCTGGGAGTGCTGCAAGGCAAAGGATTGACGGCGGAATGGAGCAAGTGTAGAATAGGGTCCCGCTCTGTGACCTACCTGGGGCACGAGATAGGGACGCATGGCATATCACCGAAGGAGCAAAATGTGAAAGCAATAAAGGAAGCCAAGGCCCCAACTACCAAAGAGGAAGTGAGGACATTCCTCGGGATGGCCGAGTATTACAGCCGGTTTGTCAGACATTTTGCCACTAGAACATACAGGATGAGACAACTAATCAGAAACAATGCAAAATTCGAATGGGACGCAGAAGCCCAATCTGAATTCGAGTCCATTAAAGACTGTATCAGCCATGCCATCCCATTGCAAGGGTATGTCCCCACCGGCAAAACTGTGGTGACAACAGACGCAAGCGACAAGGGCTTGGGGGCCGTCTTGGCGCAAGACAGGGAAGATGGTGCCAGGGAAACGATCAGTTTTGCATCCCGGGCGCTGTCCCCGACGGAACAAAGGTACAGCGTAATTGAAAAGGAGATGCTGGCGGTCACGTGGGCGTTGAGTAAGTTTCGCCAGTTCATATGGGGCACGAGATTCAGACTTCAAACGGATCACAAGCCACTCATCAAAGTGTTGACATCATCGGGCCATGACACCGCCACCCCGAGAATAGCGAAAATGACCTTGAAGTTGCTTGACTATACATATGATGTTGAATATCTTCCAGGAACGCAGAACAAGGTAGCTGATTACCTCAGCCGGGCAGCCGCAATGGAGGAGGCGCCGGGTGAGACCCCGGACACAGAGGAGATGGTTGCCAGCATGGAGGATCACGAAATGTCAATCAGTGCACAGGAATGGCAGGCGGCTTACGAGCTCGATGAGGAAAAGATGGAAGTAAGGAAACACCTTACCGTGGGGTGGCCGGACAAGAAGAAGCTCAAGGAGGGTGTGCGACGATTCTATGAAATAAGAGAAGAATTGTCCCTGAGTGACTCAGGGATATTCTTGTACAGGGGAGAGAAAATGGTGCCCCCAGTGACACTGATACCCAGGCTGCTGAAATTGCTCCATGAGGGGCATTTGGGCATTGTAAAAACCAAAGCGCTGGTCAAGCAGATGTATTGGTGGCCAGGAATGGATACCCACATTGAGAGACAAGTGAGGGAGTGTGAACAGTGCCAAGGAGCAGATAAGGTGCTTCGCCCACTCAGACCAGCTCTGGGGAAGTTCGACACACCGCAAGGCCCGTGGGAAGAGGTGGCCATTGACATTCTGGGGCCTGTGTTGGACAGCAGAGGTGTGAATAAGTACATCTGTGTGATAATTGACAAGTACTCCAAATGGCCGGAGGTGGACATACAAGAGTCGATGGACACGGAGACGATCCTTAAGTTCCTAACCTCGGTGTTCCTCAGAGAGGGAATACCCAAATCCATTCTCAGTGACAATGGACCGCAATTTGTGTCGGACAAGTGGAGGAGATACATGAAGAGGAATGGGATCGAGGTGAAACACACGGCTGTGTACCATCCAGCTTGCAACGGCCAGGTTGAGAGGTTTAACAGGGTGCTCATGGGCTCCATTCAGGCAGCCATATCGCAAGGAAAAGACTGGGAGTTGGAAGTGATGAACATGCTGTGGGCCTACCGGATAACGCCCTCGGTGGTGGGGTATAGTCCGTTCCAAGTACTTAGGGGACGTTATCCCTTCACCCGGGACAATGTAGCATGGAGGGAGAAGACCATCACCAGCAAGTGGTCCCCAGCGGTGGTGCAACACAATCTGGAGAAGGCCCAGAAGGTCTATGCAGCCCACTATGACAAGCGACGCAGCACGAAGGACACGGGTTTGGAAAAAGGGGAGTGGGTTAGGATCAAACTCCCCACTCTGCAAAAGAAAGGCGAAAGTAAATTTAGCCAGCCACTACAAGTCAAGGAGGTGCGTGGTAGGGCGGCTCTTCTCAGTGACGGGAAGGTCTGGTCGCAAGACCGCATGGCCAGAGTCAACAAAATATTAGTCTGGCCCAAGGTCGAGGAGGAAGAGAGTTGCATGAATCACCAGGAGGCCAGAGCCCTCTCGGAGCACGGCACAGACAACCCCGTAGTAGGTGCAAGGGAGGACAGTGAAGCGGAAGTCCGGGGAGCCAGGATCTCCGACGGTGGTGATGTACAGGCGAATGCAGAACAGAGAGCAGATGCGAGAGAAGCTGGGGTGTCCCGAGGAGAGGCAGAAGTGGGAGAGAACATGCCGGTAAGACACACCCGCAGCGGAAGGGCAGTTATCATGCCCTCTCGTTATAGAGACTTTGAGGTGGAAGGACACTAGCTGGTTTCTGCCCCTCTGGGTGCCCCACCAAGACACTTTCACAGTTGGAGGACACTCAACCTTTTGGGGGGGAACGCCTTATCCTTGTTTTCATTAAAGGGGGGAGATATGTGGTATGCGCTCTAGTCTATGCGCGTATACGCAATGACGCGGCACGCGCTAGACTAGAGCGGAGAGGCGGCGCATGCGCAACAGAGCGAAAAGTGAAAGGCGCGAATGCTAAAGCGGCAGTTGGCGACCGGAGCTCGGCGCAGTTAGACGCTCGGCGCCCTTAGCTCGTTATGTACAATTTGTGATTGAAATAAACCTGTGTTAAACACCTACCTGCCTCAGTGTATCCTGTGGGGAAAATAAGGACATTACAGGTTCCTACTTGGACAAAGGCACCTACCAACTAGAGACCCCCATTTCTAACAGTGAGCGTGACTTTCCTTGGCTTATTTGCTTGGCCTGGTGTGTGCCCACTTTGCTAGGGAACCTCGTGTTCTGGCTTTTTCGCACCTTGTATCTGCCTAATGGTTCGAAGACTGGTGGCTGCCTTTGACTCATTTGTGTCGCCTCTTGTTGGTTGCTGTTGTGGGCGTCTACTCTCCTCTATTTTTTTGGGCGGGGGGGGGGTACTGGGCACACTGAATGAGGCCTTCTGTTTTCTGGGATTCTAGTGCTTACTTGCTTTAGCACTGGCACCTGGGACTTAAAGTTGGGTGGAATCGGCCCTTCTTCGTGGGTGTCTCAATGTTGTCTTTCTGGCGGGCTTCCTTAGGCAACCAGTGCTGAATGTGCCTGCCTTGCTAGACTCTCGGGGTATAAGGAAGTAATGAGGGGGTAATGGTTCGGTTCTTGATTGGTAATCCTAATACTCTTTCTCGACCTGCTCTCGACCTCCCTGCCACACGCCCGGCTTCGACTGCGGTCTCTTGGGCAGCTTTTAGGTAACTCGGGACGTTTCTGGATAGAGGCTGACCTTTACAGCAAATAGAACGTCACCTTAATAGCTTCCTCCAGCAGCAACTTCAAGTTCCATACAGTATGCACTCATCATACAAAAAGCACAGATCATTCAACTGAGACAAAAATACAAAACAAGCGACTTTGATGTAGAACATTTCTTGTTAGAAAATATTACTTTTTTTTACCAGTAGATGGCACACTAGGACTGTTATATGCCATCCTGACCGGAGTTTTTCGCCTTCACACTTTACTATACTTTCTGCCGGTTTCTGCTTTAAGAAACAAACATCCTCGTTATCTTGACACGCTGCTCGCGTTGCTGCCCCGAATGTAGGCACACGGGAGGAAGCCGTGGTTTTAGAAAGGGATGATGTCTTCCTTACACTTCTGATTAAGAAGTACAGCAAAACCCGCCAGTGATTGTTAAAACGCTTTGAGAGATGTCGGATATTTCCACGATGATTTCGCGTGTATAAATAACACTACTTTTCTATGAGATCGTTACCTTCAGATAAAAAGTGAGCGCTCTTCGGTAGTTGCAGTTTATTTAGAATAGTTAGAATTACGTCGGAACGCGTTGTAAGAAGTTGGGAAAATAAATAAATACAGTTAGTTGCACAAAGAGCAGAAGAGTGAAGAACAAGATATATTGAACTGAAGTATATATTAATATTAATGAAAACGCAGAAGAATTTGACGATAGAGACATATGCATGTAGCCGAGGCCATGTGAAGCAGAAGCAAATTAATCAATGTTTTTTTCTGCCTGTTGGAAAGGGATATCTGAATTGTGTTAAGGACATAGAGCTAAGTAAGTATGAAGCACTAGCTCTTGCCATTACTACCGATACGAGCACATATTACCTTTGGAGTGATACATTTCCCGTGAAACCTTTGGAAAAAAGGCCAAACAAAATCTAATCAATCCATGCTACATTTCCTGACCTTTTGTCGATTGTATGCTGTACATAGGAGGCAACTTCTCATACCACTGCTTCAGTCCCTGAATAGTGCACACCCGCATTGTATTATCTGCAGTTACTGCAATCTGAACATATCTGCATGATGGTGCTCACGTTTTTACTGGCTGCTGTTAGATTGAGGAATATGGTGGGGAAATGTTATTTTAATATTAATGTAACTTTTGCTTATGATCTGAACTTTAAATACTGCTTTTTCTATGTATTCTCTTTTTTATGGTTTTATCTGATGTCATATATTTATTACATACTTTTGTATTTTTATTATTTAGCTTTTTTATTATTTTATACAATATCGATGTGATGGTGATGACCAACTGAAACACTGTTGGACCGCCCTCTTACCACATGTCCCTTATCAACCCATCTAGAGTGCCCGTGTCTTTCGAGCCTCTGACAGTTAATGTTTCAAACATTACTATTGCCCTGGCGAGAGGTCCTTGGATCTTCTTCTGGCTCCCTTAACTAGTTATGAGCTTGGATTCTTAAAAAAACAACAACAAAAAAGCACCCTAGCAGTTCGCAACAGAAAGGTTCAGCGATGCAGGTGGTTGACACAAAATCATGACTCTCTATTTTTGTGCTACAAATTTACAAACAAAAGAACCTCTCCAAAACCCAGGCTTCGGCCCAGAGGTATCCAGGATTTTGGAGAGGGTGTTGGATAACCATATTCACTAGTGTATACACTGTGTATGTCCACCTGCACCAGTCCCTCTCTTTTCTGGGCATGCTCTAACTTTAATGTATTCAAAGCTATTTACATTAGTGCCTGAGACCTGCATAGCATGGATGCCCATTATATAGCAGAAATTACCATGATTTAGCCAGCGCCAGCATTACCCAGCATTACCCCAAGAGCGAACATCACGCCAGGCTTGACCACAGTATGCCACCAATGACTGCCATAATATATATAATATAACATAATATATAGGCCAACATTATACCAGAAGAGGTACCCATCGTCCCACGGTTCCATAGGATATGCTAATAAGTACCACTATATTGCATTGTATACATTATGTCAGGGGTGGCTGTCATTTTACAATGCATGCCCACAATATGCCAAGAATTGCATTACTGTCATTATAGCATAACCAACTTTTTACCAGAGTTAGGTACAGTCATACAGTGGATAACCACAATATGTCAGAAATGAAAACCATTCTACTTAAGCAAATATTGTGGTTGTTGTTGAAGCCATCATAGCAAGGATACCCACCATGGATGCCCATCAATATGTCAGGAGGTACCGTCATTGAGTCAGACAAACTGAGATCTCACAACATGGTTCAGGGTGGAAGAGGCAAGGGCCTCCACTGACCTGGTGGCTGGCAAGCTGCTCATCAGAGTCTAAATGACCCCTAAATCTCTGCTCTGACATCCTAGATAGATGCAAGAGAGCACACACCTGGCTTGGTGAGTTTACCCAAGGGGGGCACACATGACAGAGACTCATTGTTTGGTTATCACTTGAGCATGTTGAGGAACTTTTCACATCCTAGAGTTCCAAGAATTTACTAAAAAGATATCTAATCGACCGTATCATATTAAGAAAGTGACACACGTATGGCTGTTATCCCAGGCCACTTCTCAACACAGAAAGGTGACCAACGAAGATCACTGATTCCCAAGACTTGTCCTTGTCAATCAGTTGTGAGAGAAATTTCAAAACTTGCACTAAATCTGCTGTACTAGGACGAAGCTCCCATTCAAACCAAGCTGACAACCTGATCCGTAGCTTTTGTTTTTTCCCCAATGTGGGTTCACCTATTTGTAAAAAATGTATGTTTTTTTTAGGAAAATATTTTGACAAAAAACCTCCAAGAAATAGTCTTTTTACTGGATATTTTTTTGCATAAAAAAGGAGGATTTCACCAGAGGCACAGCCTACAGTCGAAAATGTAAGTCAGTGAAACTTCAAACTTAGGAATTTCAGCCAGTCATGCGAGTTGAATTAGAACTTCACAAATGCCTAGTACATGAGTTCCTTTTCTCCGAAAAAAAGAAAGAAACTGTGGTAATCCACTCCAACACAGTTGAGAGTAGAAGAGATTTATTGTCAGGAACTACACAGCTGCAGGTCATCACTTGCCAGGTACAGTCATAACAGTACAATTGCAGTTCTAATCTTTAAAACAGTAACATTCTAAGCATGCACTAACACTGTGACATTATAGCATCAGCTAAAACAGCAGTAGAGAATACTACAGAAACAAACCTGTAGGACTTAGATAAACTTTTCAGCACTGAATTTCTTTCCACTTCCAATTGTAGAAGTCACTCTAAGATTGTCTGTTGATCCTCTGCTAGATTCTGAAGAATCAACTGATCCAGGGAAAAAATGATTGGAGAATATCATGAACATTCCAAAAGAGGGGGGCGTGGCTTGGCACGCAATGGCGTAGGACGCACTAGGGTAGAGCTCTGATCAGGGCTCCCCTTTCCCAGGCCGCTTCTCCGACCCAGATATCCTGAGCTGTCCGAAACTGTTGGTGAGCCCCTGACTAACCCCTGCCCACCCACCGTCCAAGTTTGGGGCCAGCTGCTCACCGGGCCCAGCACCGGCCCGACTGAAGGAACGCAGCCACCCCAGCTGCTGCTCTCCTGGGGCGCCTGGCTGCGAGAGGCCGTGGCCTTGAATGAGAATCTGGGCCTGACGCTGCGGCCTACAAGACGCTCCGCGGTGGCCTGCGGCGCCTGCAGGGGAGGACCGGATATCTCCTCCCGCCTCCTACCGCTGCACTACTGGATGGCTTCCTCTGCATCGCAGTGTTCCTTCCCCCCCGCTCGACACTACACGGACCTTGAGGTGGCACCGAGGGATTACAGTGGAGCTCCCGTGGACTGCATGGGGCCAGGTGCGTGACGCTGCATACTGGGCTCTGACGGCAGAGGCCGTGGCGGAGGGTGTGCCCGGCTGGGCTTAGACGTGGTCCGATACCCCAGAAGACACAGGGAGGACCTGTGAGCGGGGAGTGAGGTACTGTCCGAAGGCGGGGAATAACCACACACCCCGACGACGGATAGGCGCCCCTACCCGATGCGCCGGACCTGGGAGTTGCGGCCTACCACATTCATTGCTGAACCTGTGGGGACCGAGGGTGCGGTGCAGACAGACCCCCCCCCCCTTGGCGCCAACACTGTATGGGTGCATCGCCCCCCACGCCATGGCTCAATGCCATCACCGGGCCTCGACACTGGCGAAGGCGGACCCAACGCCACGGAAACGACAAGGATCCGCGGGCCGGATGCGGAGAATGAAGCAACGCGCCTGAAGGCCATGGCGGACGCACCGGACCAGGTGAGCGGCGCTGCCCGCTGCCTTGGGGTCGGAACCGGGAGGACGAAAGGGCACGCACTAACCGGCTGCGGAGGCTCTCGCACCTGGAGTGCCGGCAGAACCGGTAGAAGCGAGGAGAGGGCTGCCTGTCTGCACGAGTATGCCACGCTACAACTGGCCACTCGCCTATAAGGCACAATACACCTGGAGGGGCCGAGAGGATGCGGGTTGTCCCATGGCGGTGAGGGCCCACACTTGAAGGCACCGGACTCCCTGGGAGAGTACTGCTGGAGGCGGCCCCCGCTTGGGGATCGCTGGGCCGCTCCAGCTCCTGATCATTCTACGGCCGGGAGAGCTGGTTCATCCGTGAACACGCACTGGCAGAAGGACCCCCCTGGAGCCAAGCTCAACCCTGCGACCCCCGACCCCTTTCGTGGACACCGCACACCTCGGGGGTCAACAGAACGAGGTTATCCTTGTGGGGCAGTGGTGTGGGGTGGCCCTGCTTGGACGCTTGCTGACCGACTGCTGGGGAACGGATTGTCCATCTCAGCTGCTATGCCTCCATTTATCGCATAACCTCATCTGTGTCTCTGCGAAGGGCCCTCGCTACCTGCCCTACCTGCCTGCGCACCCGCGGGCTGACTTCGACGCTAGAGCCGGCCCCACGGACGCGGTATTGCATGGACTCTATGATACCACTGCTGATACCGCCTCCCTAAGCCAGGACTGAACTTGTGGATCCTAACCCACCGAAAACCCACATACTTGTGGAGAAGTGTGGCTCACTGGTTAGAGGAGGCAGACCTGGAAGCAGAGGTCAGCCCGGGACCAGGGTTCAATTCCCGGCTCAGCGGGGTCTTGAGTCCTAAAATGTCCATGGACTCGACAATTCTCGCCACGGTGCCTACTCGATTCACGGGTTCACACTCTGCGACTCTGGGCAATAGCTTGCTTAATCTCCACAACGGCCCCTCGCGGCGGGATGCCTGGCTTTCACCTTGCGGATACCCTGCCGGGGTTATCTCTCAGGGGAATACCAGGACGGGTTCCCTAAGCAAGCGCTTAGAAACCGCTTGGTGATTTGCGCTATATAAATTCCTGTACATTTACATTTACATTTACTTGCTTGCTAGTGCTGCACCTTGGGTTGGTCCTCTTGTGTGTAGGACCTGTGTAACTGCCCCGCCTGGTCCATGTCTGGGGGGGAGAAGACACGAACCGGCACCGGAGGCACGTCGACGAAGGGAAAACTGACGAAGTCAGTATCCCGGATGGATGCGGAACAGGTGACGTCAAAGCTGGACAATGTTCTGGCTGTCATGGAGCGGCTGGAAGAGTCCCTCCAGCAGACTCGTGCCTCCCTGGAGACCAAGATAGACGGTGTGGCGATTGACTTAACCCACCTCAAAGCCGACCATAAGAAGCTACAAGATCGCACTACGACCCTGGAGAACGCGGTGGCGGTGCTGGAACCCACGGTGAGCCAAGCAGACCAACATATTCGAGACCTGCTCAACTGGGTAGAGTTCTTGGAGGAACGCGCTGAGGATGCGGAAGGATGGGCGCGAAGGAACAACATCCGACTAGTAGGCATCCCGGAGAAATGGGAAGGGATGGATCCCACTCGTCGAGTGGAAGACTGGCTGCGAGACCTGCTGCCGGAGGGCACGCTGTCGCCTCATTTTGTGGTGGAACGCGCACACCGAGTCCCCACGAGACCCCTTCCTCCTGGATCCAACCCCAGACCTCTCATCTTCCGCATCATTAACTACAGAGATCGTGACACGATTCTGCACGAGTCCAGGAAACTTGGCGACATCCAGATCGACAATGCCACAGTCATGTTTTTTCCCGACTATACCGTGCAGGTGCAACGGCAAAGACACTCCTTTCTGGCTGTGAAGCGACGGCTACGACAGGCCGACCTCAAATATTCGCTACTCTTCCCCGCAAAATTACGGGTGGTGGCGCAGGACAAAACACACTTTTTCACCAGCCCTAAGGAGGCCACACCTGACCATTTTGCAGCAAGACAAACTCGGGGCATCGCTAGCCCCCGAGGAACTCCGCGAGGCAATTTTTAACTTATCCAATGGCAAATCCCCCGGCCCGGACGGTTTACTGGCCGAATTTTATAAGGCCGGTTCGGACATTCTCATTCCTAAGCTCCTGAAAGTGTTCACTGCAGCCGCAGAGGATTCCTCTCTCCATCCCACGCTAAATGAAGCCAATCTGATATCCATACTTAAACCTGGCAGGGACGGCACGCGAATGGGCTCCTATCGCCCCCTGGCCCTCTTGAACACAGACTATAAAATTCTTGCTTCCACCCTTGCCCGACGACTGGCCCCCCTGGTCCCACTCCTGGTGCACCATGACCAGAATGCCTTTGTTCCAGGGTGCCACACCTCTCACATCCGTCGCTTGTTCCGTATACAAGAATATGCCGTGCGGCGCTGGCCACGGGCGGGGTGCCTAGTGTTGGACCTCAAAATTCGATTCTGTTGAGTGGCCGTACCTGAGGGCGGTGATGGAAAAATACAAACTGGGCGGCGGCTATGAGACCATGGTTGACCTGCTCTATCGAGGGCCCACGGTCCGAGTCCGCACTGGCAAACTGCTCTCCTAAGCCATTCGTGTGCGGAGGGGTACCAGACAGGGCTGCCCCCTGTCCCCCTGCTGTTCTCCTTGGCCATGGAACCCCTGGCCACGATCCTCCGGATGCAAGGAGAGGAGTGGGGAATCCCGATGGCAGATGGAATCCATGTGATCTCACTGTATGCAGACGACTTGCTACTATACGTCAGGGATTTGACCAATGTCCCGAGATCTCTCAGTGACATTTTCCGAACCTTCGAGGATATGTCGGGATTGCGGGTCAACTGGTCCAAGTCGGGAGCCTATTCCTTCAGCCCAGATACGCCAGAAAGCGATATCCGCCTCGGAGGTGAGAGGCTACACTGGTACCCCACCACATTCCGCTATTTGGGTATCCACATCTACCGGAACCCAACAGATGCCCTGGAAGGAAATCTGATGCGGGCGATTGCCTCCATTCGTTCCCAGATAGGCTTCTGGAAAACCCTACCTCTGAATGTGCCAAGCCATGTGGCACTAGCTAAGATGATAGTCTTACCGAGACTATTGTACTATTTCGCCAATGTTCCAACGTATGTTCCCAACAAGGTATTTCGGGAACTAGAGGTTCTGCTTCAAGGACTCGTCTGGAATACGGGCCGCCCCCGCGTGGCGCTGACAAAGTTGTACATGCCCACTGAAACGGGAGGGCTAGCGGTTCCCAACATGGAGCTGTACTACCTGGCGGCACAGCTGCAATGGGTGTCGGGATGGCTTTGCGGTAGGGGCTTGGGCGACACTGCCACGGATGTCACCGCCTGGACCCAGAAGCAGGTTTACACATTATTCCATCCTCTGACCTAAACCCCCTGTCCCTCTCAACTACACCTGGCGGTGGCGCGCAGATGCTTCTTTCGATGCCTACGGCTTACCCGGGCAACGAAGCCGTATGCCCCGATACTCCCTCTGCTGGGCACTCCCGGAGCCTCTGGAGCGCTGACGCAGGCCCTTCTAGCCAGTTGGTCGCGGGCAGGAGTGGAAACATTGGGAGACCTCTACGCTGACGGTGCGCTGCTTTCTTTTGCGGACCTCGCCGCGAGCACGGATCTCCCCGCCGGGCAATTCCTATTGCATGCGTCCCTCATGCGTACGCTGTCAGCCACATGGGGCGATATAACTGAGGAGTTGCTGATGCATCACTTCATACAGTATTTGCATGTCATGGGCGACGGCTCCCACATTATACATTGGCTGGCGCAGGCCCTACTGATCCACACGCAACCTTCCACCTCACAGCTCCGGGAGAAATGGGCGACCGATAGGGGAAGGGATTGGACTGACAGGGAATGGGCGATGGTGTTGGCTGGACCGACTAACATCCCGCGCATCCCTCGCTTCAGGATCATGCAATTTTATATCTTGCACCGAGCCTATCTCACGCCCGACAAGATAAATAGGTATTTTTCGGTCGCCGACACTGCCTGTCAACGCTGTTCCCTGGTAGGAGCAGATCTTCTGCATATGCTCTGGCAGTGTCCTCACATCCAAACATACTGGGACGAGGTCACAACCCTACTCACGCACAGCACTGACGAACATGTGCCGCGAACATGGGAAGCCTGTATCCTAGGGCTCTACAAACGTACGAAGTTGAATAAGGTACCGACAAGGTTCTGGGACATGGGGCTGATCACGGGCAAACGCCTACTCACTAAACATTGGAAGGCCAATACTCCCCACATACTCGACACTGGTGCACGTCCTTCACTAATTGGGCGCGGACGGAAAGCACGGTACTCCTCCGGGAGGAAACTGCGGGCCTCCGGAAATTCCCCATTGCGCAGCTCTGGGACGATCTTCTCAAGTCCTTTCAACAAGCCTGTCTGGAACAGGGGATCACTTGACGCGACAAACACCAATGCTCCCTCACTGCTCGAGACGCGGCGAGAAATTGCTACACCCACTGCCTCCCACACACCTGCTCGTTTCTACCTCCGTGCCGACGCTAGCGCCGCTGCCTACCCACAGCACTGCACATGCTTGGAATGCACCGCACTCGCTACCACACTCTCAGTCCAGATCGCCTGCGCTGCACACTCCGCCGCTGGCACATCACTATCTTCCTCCTCCAGCCCTGCCGCGCATCCCGCGCACCGCATACTGGCCATACACCCCGGAACGTAGCCGCTGACCTTGCTGCACCCTGAGGATCCTACCCATGGGCCCACGCTCAAGGCCCCTCCCCACACACTCGCGCCACTGTCCCGCTGCCTCCCGTACCCAGACCACTGACCCTTCGCCCCGGCGTTGACACCCCTCCCCCCTACGCACTGACGGGCGCTTTCGCTTTCTCATTTTCCTCCCTCTGCTATCCCCTCCCTGTTCTGGTTCATGTTTCTGCTTCTTTCTTGGTCATGTTCCCCGACCAGACCTCTTATTACTCATGACGGAGACATCATGCACGCTATGATCGTGTCGATGGGTTCTATGTCCATGTGGACACAACACACTTCCTTCGCACTGGCATGACACAACTCCCAAGTGCATGGTCTGAGGGTAAACACTGGGGCAGGTGTCTTCCGGGACGGGGCGGCCGGGCCTGGGCGGTACGTCCCGACTCTACTAACCATACCCACAACACCATCGTTCCGCGCACGGCCGGACACCAGACACAGCGGCCCGACTGCGGCAGGCACTGTCTGACGCCGCCGACTAAATGAGACAACTCTCTTACCTTAGTGAGCTATACAACCACACACTTGCGAACACCATGGTGGCATCTTTACAGATTGCTTTTCAGTTCCTCTACCACCTATCCACACGGTACCTGACAGCTGTAACTGCTAGCCGCACTCCACAGTGGACATGGACTGTTACTCATATGGTACAGACGCCAGGGATACATTGATACACCGAAAAAAAGGAAAAAATTAAAAACCCATAGACCTGCTTGTCTATTATGCTGTGAATTATAAGATGTCTACATGTCATTATTTTACTGCGCTGCCGGACCCCAGGATTGCCGGCTGAAAGGCTGTGTCATCTTGCCGATTTTTCCTATCATTGCCATCCTCCGCAGCTGGCCCTTGAGGGTTGTAGGCCAGGAGTTATGTGTAAGATATCTTGCACAATAAAGGTCTTTAAACATAAAAAAAAAATGAACTTTCCAAAAGAGCTGGAAACCATACTTTATGTATCTAGAAAGGGATCAGTGGGACCAAAACAGTCTGTGTTTTCAAACAAAGAATCACACTTCCACTGACTTCACTCCTAGAGGAACGTATTCACTCCTGGCCTTTTCAAGTCTGGGTTCCCAGCTGAAGACTTACGTTTCTTTTGCACTGAGCTGGATTGTGAACATGTTTTCCACATGGGCTCTATTTGTCTCAAGTGACCATATATAAGTAAAAAGAGAGTGCTTAGGAAGTCCATAAATGTTTTTTAATCTAAATTCAAATTAACACAATACGATGTCAGTCCAAATTCTTATTCCAATCATGCAACTTCTTCTTTCAGGTCCAGCCTATGCACAAAAATTGCTTGGGAAGCCAAGTAAGTATTATTCCAAATTTGTCTTAAAGTAGCGATCATTCAAACCCAGTGATGCTTCTCACAGATTTCAATATAATGCAGGAGCAAAGGCATGATATTTCAAAGCAAACTTATTCTTTACAAAATCCAACAGCAGCCCAGCCAACGTCTTTCATCCCTAACAGGGACTTCATCAGGGATTAGAAAAATGATTGTTCTTTTTTATTTTTGTGACGCATTCCTGGATAGATATATCCCATACAAATGCAGGTGTAGAGTGAATGTATCCAGTGGGACCTGCTACATTATGCAGAATTGCGCCAAATCTCATCTTCACGAATCCTTATCATTACGTTGCGTTAGGTCCCAATGTGTTGGATTCAGCAGAGAAATACATGTGGAAGTGCATCCTCAGTTAGATCCTCCAGTTCAGTCATGTGTTGTGCATATAGAAGAAGAAGCAGATGTTTCTACAGTTGCTCCAAGAAGAGTTTACCTTTTCAGATGTGCATGTGAATAGAATTTGTCTGAGAGGTGGAGAATTACCAGCAATATACAATTCAATGAAAGCTCATATTGCATTAAGTTCATCATTAACTAAGGAGCTATGAAGATTGTGTCCTAACACAGAGAAATTATTGACCTCTAAGGCATACCATGTTTTTCCCAACATTGGGATGCTTACTTCTGGTGCTTAGGAGGCAGGACTCCCTGTTCAACAATCCGAAGGTTGGAGGAGGTGAGGGGACTTGTACATCAGCACTCTTTAGCACTCCGGGACCTCGCAGCACAGGACGCAGGTGGTACGCACCCCGGTGAAGACTGGGCCAGAGTGGGCCTGTCTGTGCCGTCCATGGCTGGACAAGGCTAGGCTAGGCCACTCCCTTTGGCTTATTTCCTCGAATTTAGAGGAAGAGGAAGTGTAAGTTCTCTGGAGGATGGGCTACTGAGTATAGGCAGGCAATTACAATTGAGGGATATCTGAGCGGTGCAGTGTTGTGAATCGCTTTCCTTTTCTCTAGGTGCGACTCCTGCCCCTCTCACAGAACACTATCATAGTGGAACCCCAAGTGCACTGCCTCTCTGGCAGCCCAACAGTGGATTCATGTGCTACACTGGTATCTGATTGCATCCACTCATCTGCTAAGTCGCCTTTGTCACTTACATCCATTGTGGGTCCAGCAACCAAGCACTTAAAGAAACAACCGAAATCATGAAGTAGAAAGAGGCGACTTACCTATCTCAACATTACAATGTTAATGTATTTGCGATCTCCTCTGTGACTGAAATCTCTACTAAATACTAGCCTTACACCCCTGTATAATCTCTTGGGGGCTATCAATGCTTTGTTTGAAAAACTAGGGGACCAGGGTTTGGCTAGGATGTTTAGCATACATGCACCCATGGTGTTCCCGAACATTTTGAAGGTGCCTTATCCCATGCTAAATCTGTGCTTAAAGTGATCCAGAAGGTACATAGCTGTCAAGGTTTCAGATTGCTATGTGTGACATTTTCATAATTTCAGAGTAATTATGAGTGACATTTCAATAACTATGAGTGACACTTTACGCGAGCAAAATAAGTCAATGAAAATGAGGGAAACATATAAATATCAGAAATACACATATTTAAGCAATGAGAAGATCTTAAAACTGCTGCAAAGCACCAGAAATGGAAGGAAGGGTACTAACCAGAGCCAGACTGGGTGACTGGAGTTCTCAGTAACCGAGGGCAGGCAGGCAGCTGCTCAGTAGATGATCTTGATCCAGCGGCCTATAGGAAAAATGTCATAAGCAACGCTACCCAACTTCACAATACTCACCAAAAACTATTCATAAGCCCATAAACTAACATGACATATTTTGACCAACTGAATCATGTGACCTAATTAACCTATTCACACATTATATACATTTATATACAACTGCAGTAAAACGAATTCATCACACCTTAACATACCCTACGATTAGTTAAGCCACTGTGGCGAAAAGATCTGCTATTAGTAACCTAAACTCATGAAAAAACAAGGCCAGCTTGATTTTCAAAGAATGTTTTTATTAACTAATATTTAGAAAGTGCATTAGAATCTTTTATTAAAGCATTTTTATTTAAGTCTTTGCAAAAGGTAATGACAGTTTCAAGTAAAATTTAAATGCATAATTCGAATAGAAAATAGTAGTTTGGCATCATTGAAATTCTAAGTTCCTGACTACTCTTGCTATATAAAAGAATAAAGGGTAAAAATCTTTATGGCCTAAAGAGTCTCTTACGTGCTCCAAGAGAAGTCCGTCAGCACGACACTCCCATCTAAAGGTCAGCAAGAAGCAGCAGCTCTCTTCCCCGGGGAAAGAGTTTTTATACCTTTCTACGCTAAACTAATCTAAGAAAACTTATATTTTTCTGCTCAAGTCGAAGTCTGATTGGCTGTCAAATGACAGGCCATCATGTCATTGCAATTTTCAGAACCTTATAGTTCCGTCTCTTTCTTAGAGTCCATTGTCCTTCGCTTTTCGAATTGTGAGGCTTCCTCCAGTTTGCAACATTATAATAACAGGGTTCATAACTTCCTCAGCTTGTCATACTCCTCTGCCGGTTCCTGGCCTTGGCCTTGCTTGACTAAAGAACAGTCAGCTCATCACGTTTCATTTTTCATCACGTCAATAAGTTTGGCAGAGAATTCGACCACATTTGGACTCTTGCTTTCTTCGAGCAGAATTTTTGCCAACCGCGAAAACACTAGGCCTCAAAAACGCCTTCACGTTAACTAGTGTATAAACAAACATAAAAGAATAATTAATGCAAGAAATGAAATTCGTTCTGTTACCCACCCACCATTGCTAATAATTAACCCATTAGTCTATATTACCTAGCAGAAGCAAACAAATAAAGCAGCATTTATATCTACCATTCTTCACTTAGTCCAGCAGGATTCTCCGCATACCTGTATAAAATATAAAGACACCACATAGACAAAAGCATACATAAAATAGGCACATGCCATTAATTTAAACAGCCGCAATTAATAAGACAAATAGACAAACAAACAAGGTTAGTTAATTATTTTTTGTAAACGTACTTGCTGCAACATAGAGCACATAATGTTAAACCCATATATTCGTGAATGCAACTTTATTCTAGGTTGAATTAGTAAACACACAACACACATCATCATTTATATTATTAATTATTTATGGAAGTGTAACTTCACGAGCTGAAATGAATGCATTTCTGAAACTCGCTCCATCAACTCCCTCATCTGGTGATCACCACACCACACCCAAAATTTTGCAAATTTTATCTAGGATGAACATGATTTGATTTCACTGTGTTAGTATTTCTAAAGACTTGTTTCAGCAGTTTCTTTGCAACTATCATATTGAGCTCTACGAAACTCCTCCAGCTCTACCTCCCTCTCCTGTTCCTTTCTGATTTTGTAAATTCTTCTCTTTTCCTTCATGTACTTTTCCCTCTTATGTAACATGCAACTGATCTTCAACAAGATTATCACGAACATTATTACAAACAAAGGTGTTAGAATCTTGCCAAGAACTGAACCACCAATTTCTTGAAACCAGGTTTTGATAACCTGAAATCTTT
This sequence comes from Lissotriton helveticus, assembly GCF_964261635.1. NCBI lineage: Eukaryota > Metazoa > Chordata > Amphibia > Caudata > Salamandridae > Lissotriton > Lissotriton helveticus. Next base: position 557,364,345 of record NC_136059.1, read on the forward strand.
TGGAAAGACGTTCTGAAAAATCATCCTCTTCTAATGGAACTATTTCCGAATGCATCACTGTGATGTTCTTAATGTACATTTCAATGTTTCTGCTTTCGTCTGGGATATATGTACAGCAATGCTGAACATATAAAATGCCACAGACTCCTCCCTCTTTTGCTAGGAGTATGTCTAGGGCAAGACGGTTTTGCATTACCATCGATCTAATTGCAATGACCTCGGTATCCACTAATTGGAAACCACCAGCTGTGTCAGTTGATAATCTGTCAACTATTGTGGACAATTTTCTGATTCTACCTGCATTCAGGGTAATACCTACTAAAGGTATCACTGCATCAAAAATGTCTTCCAAAATTTCTGAGAAACTTTCTCTTTGGTACCTGTTTACATGATTACTGATTTCAAATGAGCCTTCTGCATTTCTGTCAACGTGAAATATCTTTGGAAACACAAGACCAACAAAACACGTCCCATACTAATGGTCCGGGAGGTTATAATAGGCTTTGTCTCCGCAGACAAAATAAATTCCAGGAAAAATTGGGTCTTTACCACCTTTGAATCCCCAACCCCCCATGATTTGGTAAGTGTCCTCACAATTGCTAGCACCCACAAAATAATTGTCAAAAATTGTATTATCTCTTCTAATGCAAAGCTTGCCACTAATTGGTTTGTCTATGTGAATTGCAACATTATCAAAAGATTTGCCATTGAACCTTTCATCCTCCTTCTGCCAGAACTTGGATTTGGTCTGTTTAACCATCTCATTTCTTTTATAGATTGACCTTCTCTCCACAACTAGGTTCAGGAAAGTCTTTTCCTCAGTTCTCAATTTGCAAGTTAAATTATTTCTATAAGCATACTCATAGGTGAGTTCATTAGTGACTAAAAAGAATTCCCTCACCTGTTTAGCTTGCTTGTGTTTATTTAAAGCCTTCTCAATTTTCTGATTAGCAAAAATCTCATCATAATTAGAGTAATAATACTCCAAACGACCAGTCTGATAAAATAAGCTAGCTATCACACTGCAGGTCATGGCATAAGTAAGAGGAAGCATATTATATGTCACTCCCTCAGAAACAGAAGCAGGTAACTTTACACAAATGTAACAATCTTTGACACCCATAACCTTAACATACTCTCCCAAAAGCCTTGAAAATGTATTGCTAGAAAAATCACCAACAGTCCTATCTTGATGAGCCTCTGGTCTGTGATCGATAACTTTGTTAGCTTTGTTTGTTGCACTATGTTTGTCTTGACTAACTGAAGCTTTGCTTGTCATATTGACTTTGTACATCTCCTTATCGATCCCGAAAGGAAAGATAACAGCTAAAACTAACCAGAGCAGAATTAATATGAGCATACATATCAGAGTCATCTTACAGCAATTTCTAAAAATGGAACATTTCGAGGTACTACGCTTCAAAACAACAGGCATTTTTCACTTGCCTTATCTCAGAAAAAGAAAACAAAAATTTAAAAATATGTCTAAATGTAAAAAGGTAAAATTTTAAACACCCCCCTTTTTAATTTTTTTTTTTAATCCTCTAACAACTTTTCTTCGACCTTGCGTCACAAGTTATTTTCCAACTAAACACAATTTCTTCGCCCTTGTGTCACCTAACACAATTTCTTCAGCCTTATGCCAAAAACAGAAACCTAAACTTTTAACAGATTAGTACTTCAATCATTGTCACTATTGTCCTCAACTTCTTCCTGACTGCTACTATGTATTTCAACTACAGGCGGGATAATTATATAAGCCCACTCAGGAGACTTATACCTTTGGTTTGGCCTTAAAACTCTTTTTGTTTTTCTAGAGACAACTTTTATTTTATTTCCTACCTCTGCTTTCTTTTCAGGGTCCTCCTGACTAGTTATCTCATTCACCTGTTCTTTTGATCTGTTTATCAATCTATATCTCAGCCCTCCGTTTTCACCTGGCCAGATATCACCTTTTCTTAGTATTTTCTTCTTTGGCTCAGTCACATTCGATTCCGTTCTCCAAGATCTTTTTCTCAATCTGCCTATTTGACAATCTTCATCACTTTCTCCAGAATCACTGACAGAAACTTCAATTCTTGACTCAGGTATTTCTTTACTCGGCAGCTTCACTCCGTTAGGAACATTACTTCCCCCACTGGTACTCGGCAATTCGTCCTCTTCTTCAATTACCTTCAACTTCCCAGCTTCAGATTTCTTGTTCCTGCTTTCAGAGCTTCTTTTCTGCTTTTCAATACTCTCCTGGTCCTGCTTCTGAACCTGATAAGACTTTTCTGCCTCTTCCGCTTCTCTTTCAGATCCCTCTGCTATTTCTCTTTCTAGCAGATCTTCATCATCCTCAGAGTCTACAACAATTATTTTTAAATCTTTTTTAGTCAAATCTCCATTCACAGATGAACGTTCCAGATGTCGACCTTCCTGTCGATCTTCCGAATCCGGATTTTCTTCAGCTTCTTCTTCAGAATCTGAATCAGCTGTTGTATCACTCTCTTCATCAGAGTTTTCAGGTGTAGGTATAGCGATAGTATGACTGGGATGAATCCACCTTTTTATCCCTCTACACTTTACTGCATTTGTTGTCACAAGTATCACCTGTCTCGGTTTCTGCCACTTCGGCATCAGACAGTTTCTTCTTCGGTGATCTTTTGTTCTCACCCAATCTCCAGGTCTCAGATCATGCGTTTGCACTTTTTCTCTTGACTGTACTTCAGTTCCCACCTGATTAGACACAAAAGTCACGACGTCAGACAGCTTCTTACAGTATTCCAAAATTGCACTGTCATTAATGCTTAACAGTTTTCCCACTGGTATAAATGCTTGTCTCATGACTCTGCCCATGAGGATATCATGTGGACTTAAACCTGTCTTTTTATCTGGTGTACTTCTTAGGGTCATCAAAACAAGTGGAAGAGCATCTGTCCACTTTATACCTGTAGCTAAACACATTTTCCCTATTCTGTTCTTGATCGTTCCATTTATTTGCTCTACAACTCCAGATGCCTCTGGTCTGTATGCACAGTGCAACTTCTGCTCAATGTGTAAGGCTTCACAAATTAATTTCAACAGTCTGTTATCAAAATGACCTCCTCTATCACTCTCTATAGTCACAGGAAATCCGTAAAGCAACTTTGCTACAGTAATTGAATCACTGTGACATGTGGGGAATGCTTCTACCCATCTTGAAAACAAACAGACAATCACCAAAACATATTGTAGCCTGTTGTGTTTGGGCATTTCAATGAAATCCATCTGTAACCTGGTGAAAGGACCACCCTCCCGTCCTATGGTTCCCATTCCTACAACCGTCTTTCTGTTTGGGTTCATTTGTTGACAGACCAAACACCTTTGGCAAAGTGATTCTGCAATTGTTCTGAATTTGGTATTAAACCAAGTTTCTTTGAAAAGCCTAATCATTGAATCTCTTCCAATATGACCTGGGCCATGGTACATTCTGGCCATGTCAGCAATCATGCAATTTGGTAAAACTACCCTGCCATCTTTGTAAGTCCAAACTCCATCCTCATCTCGTTGTCTACATTCTGCCTTCAACCATGTGTTTTTCTCCTCATCATCTGCTTCATCTTGCAAATCTTTGACTTCCTCCCATGTCTCTACTACTGATGTTAGCATTAGTGAATTCAAAGCATTATTCATCATTCTTCTCCCGATTCAGTGCAAAATTGTTTCTTGCACAATATTTTGCAATTTCATCTGCATAGGCATTTCCTTTGGTGATAAAATCTTCACCTTTCTGATGAGCAGCACATTTTACTACTGCAATTTCCTCTGGCAGTTGTATACCATCAATTAATCTTTTAATAAATTTTGCGTTTCTGATTGGTGAACCTGCTGATGTCATATAGCCTCTCTGAGACCAGAGCTGTCCATAATCATGCACAACTCCATACCCATATTGGCTATCAGTTATTATCGTTATTTTCAAACCCATTGCTCTTTCACATGCACAAATTAAAGTAATCAACTCAGCCACTTGTGCTGAACGAATTCCTTCAAGACATGATGCTTCCACAACATCTGCAACTGTGCAGACTGAGTAAGCTGCTCTGAGAAAACCTCCCTCTGTTCTCAAGCATGAACCATCAACAAAGTAAACGTGATCTGAAACAGGCAAAGGTACATCTTTAATGTCCTGCCTTGGCTTGGTACAATATTCCAAAACATCCAAACACTCATGATCCACATCATTTTCATCTCCAATTACAGTTACAGTTCCATCAGGTAACAACGTGGAAGGATTTAGATTCACACATCTTGCTATCGAAACATTATCTGATCCCAGAATAATGTTTTCGTATTGTGTAAGTCTATTGCTTGTTAAATGTTGCGTTTTGCTCCTTGTAAGGAGAATCTCAACTGAATGGGGAACATAGACTTTTACAGGAAATCCCATTATGATTCCTTCACTTTGCTCAAGACTCACACTAGTTGCTGCAACTGCTTTTAAGCAACCTGGTTATGCCTTTGCAACTGGATCAAGTACTGCTGAGAAATAGGCAATAGGTTTTCTCAATTTCCATGTCTCTGTATTAACACAGACAATGCAAATCCTTCCCTCTCACTGCAATACAACTCAAAATCTTTCTCATAGTCTGGTATGCCCAGAGCTGGAGCTTCACACAAGCTTCTTTTTAACTTTTCAAAAGCCTCCAACTCAGTTTCAGTAAGGACAATTGGATCCTTTATGTCTGATTTTGTCAATCTCTGCAGTGGTTTCGCAATTACTGAAAATCCACTAATCCATTGACGACAGTAACCAACCATTCCTAGAAACATTCTGACTTGTCTTTGTGTTTTTGGAGGTTGCATTCCCTGAATCATTTTAATTCTCTCAATTGTCACCTGTCTGATTCCTTTTGCAATTCTATGATCAAGATATTTTACTTCTTGTTTACAAAACTGCAATTTTGCAGGAGACACTTTATGTCCCTCATCTGCCAAATGATTCAAAAGAGTAATTGTATCTGTAACACAGTTTTCTCTTGTTTTTGCTGCCACTAGAAGGTCGTCAATATATTGAACCAAAGTTGATCGACCTGGTAAATCTAGATCCATACACTCCTCGTTTGCTCTTTCACCTCTTTCTAACCTGGGGAACTAAGTATCAATTTGGTTATAAATCTAGATCTTCCAAAGATTTCTTTAACAGCTCATTAAAGATAGAAGGACTCTCTGTATACCCTTGAGGAATTCTACACCATGCGAGGGTCCTACTTTGGAACCTGAACGCAAAGATTTCCTGGCTTTCTGGATGCAATGGAACAGTAAAGAACGCATTGCAAAGATCAATGACAGTATACCATTCTGCATCATGTGGAATCTGGTAAAGAATGACTGCAGGGTTTGGAACAACTGGACAAGGAACAACAATTTGGTTAACCTTTCTCAAATCCTGAACAATTCTGTACGTTCCATTTGGCTTTTTGATCCCCATAATCGATGAGTTACAAGGACTGCTCTCAATTTCTTTCAAAACACCTTGCTTAATGAATTTTTCAATCACAGGAATTACACCCTCAATTGTTTCAGCTTTCATTTTGTACTGTGGAATGTTTGGAAAATCTATTCCCTGCTTCACTGTAATCTTGACTGGATCACCATGTTTCATCAGACCCATTTCATTTCCTGTCAAATCCCAAATTTCAGCTTTGACTGTCTTTTTTAGTTCTTCAGGTAAATTTTCTTTATCAAACACAGGAAATAATTTTGTTTCTTCTGCTTCAACCATTAACATTGTTAATCTGTACAGCCCATCTTCCTCCATAGTTTGTAATTCAATTCCTTCTGGTGAGCAATATATTCTGCAATTCATCTTGCACAATATATCTCTCCCCAACAAGTTTACAGGACTGCTGTTGCAAACTACAAACCTGTGTTTGTCTTTAAAATTGCCAATTCCCACCTTCACAGGTTCTGTCAGATCTGTCTTAATTTGCTGATTACTAACACCGACTACTTGGATGGACTCCCCAGAGAGAGGCAGGTTTTCAATTTCCACTGATCTAACAGTAGAACGGGTAGCACCAGTGTCCACAAGAAAAGTGATTTCTACATCATTCACTTTACCATTTACATATGGACCAGACTGGTCAACCTCAAGAGTGGCTCCAATTACACACTCTTCCTCCTCTCTCGGGCACCGTCAGAAGCAGTCATCAGAATCGCTTCCTTGGTTTCCTGTTATCAAAAATTGTCCTGATGCATTTTGCATCTTTGGTCTTTGAGCTCTTATTACCTGATCACCTCCGCTGGATCCAGTGTTTGAATTAAACCTTTGACCACCCCCGCAGTTTGGAAACGGAGGCTGTGGAATCTGACTCTGCTATTGCACTAACTGTCGCTGTAGCTGTTGCTGAAGACTCAAGTCGTTCAACTGTCGCTGTAGCTGTTGCTGCAGATCTACATCGTTCTGCATCTGTGGATTTAATGATGCATTTTTAAAATTTCTGGGCGGGTTTTTACACTCGCCCTTCCAGTGTCCAATTTCGCCGCAATTGAAACAAGGTATCTTTTGTTTTAACTCTTCAATGTTAACATTACATTTTGGCTTATTAAAATTATTTTTAAACTTTCCCTGACCCTGATTCTGGTTCTGATTCTGAACAAAGTTTACATTTTTATTATCAAGGCTTGCAATTTGATGTTCTGCTACTTTCACCTGTGCCCACATTGCTTTCTCTTTTAATTTCTTTTGCTTTGCTTCCAATTCATCACTGCAGTATTTTGCCTTTCTCAAAATATCATCAACTGAATTTGATTGCCATCCGACAATATTATTCCTGATCATTTCTCCAATTTCAGCTCTAAGACCATAAACAAATCTGTAAATAAAGTGGCTCATGTCCTTTTCATTTAATTTCTTATAGCCACTGTACTGTTTAAAAACCAACAGTAATCTTTCATAGAATGAATGTACTGATTCCTTTGGCTCCTGATTTGTTCTGTCTATTTTTACCCAATCAACTTCTTTTGGTGGAATTATTTCTTTTAACCAATAAATCACTTTGTCATATAGATCCATGACCACCGGTGCTGGAGCACCTGTTTCCTTGATTCGATCTGGCTCTGACTTGGGCCAACTCACAGCAATTTTACATTCTGTCCAAAGATCTGATGGGACAACTATGTCAAAGAATCCATCTAGATCAATCCATAGAACTTTCGAAACTTTGATGAATCTGTCTACCTGCCGATACCATTCCACTGGTTTTTCTCTCAGCCGAGGAAAATCATTTGTAAAAAGCAGAATGTCTTGTCTCGGCCATGGAACATGAACATATCCAGCCCCAGCAATTTCCCTCATTGGGAGCTGTCTAGATAGTTTTTCTAACCTTTCGTCTTCCTTCTTTTTAGTCCACTTCACTCTCCATTTACTCAGGTCACCTAACCTTTTGATGTACACAATCAGCTCTTTTATATGCATGATTCTTCCCATTGTATTGAAATTCCCAATGTCTTTCTCAGTAAAATCTAATCTATAATGGTTTCCTAAATTTTTCTGTTTGCTCAAATCAAAATCCAACTCTGCAGCTAATTCCTCCAACTGATCATATTTATTTTGAGTTTTCCACTGAATGCTTTTGCTGATGAACAGAAGTGCATCATCCCGATAATACTTCAAACTGTCAGGACCAATTGTGCCAATTATTAACTCCTCTAAATCTGCTTTTAGTTTTGCCACATCAAGTTTAGAAGTGGACTCTGTTTTTTCTGATGATTCAGTATCTGACTCTGCACCCATTGGTGTTCTGTTTAATGAACCTTCATTGAAAGTTAAATCAGGCATTTTTGTTTTTTCATGATGTATTTCAGATAATTCCGAATAGAATTTTTCAGCTACTTTCTGAATTTCTGCATTTAATGGAATTGTCAAACCTGGTTGTTTAATTTCTCCTTTATTAAAAACAGGCTGGACAGGACCAATCGTTACTGGAACTGTCACTGCTTCCATTCCCTTTGATAACTGCCGAATTAATTCCTCTTTTGATCGTAAATAGTCTGAGGTATTTGCAACTTCCTCATCTCTACCAGTTCCCATTGAATTTCTAGGAGCTTCCCTTCTCATTGGGGTTTCAGGAAAATTTCTACTCTCATTGTAGAGACTAGAATTAGTTCTTGTTTCAAACCTTTCAGGGGGTTCAAAAGATTCAGAATTATTGGGATACAATCTGGATGATTCTTCATTTAATGGAGGTGCACTCGGTGTGGTCCCTGGAGAAACCATCGGAGTGGACCATGAACAAGCTGGTTTTAATGGGGCCTGCTTTTTGTTTGTCATATAAATTTCTTCTAAGACTGCATCTTCTGTTTCACTTTCTGCAACAGCATTATTTTTCTTTTAAGTACTCTTTTCACCTGGCGTTCCAGAAACCATTTCTCTTATAACATAAAGACCTTCACACATGTCTGCCTGTCTCCACACACGCATCCTATCCTCATGTGTTTCTCGTTTGTAAATCGATGTTTTAGGAGGTCTTATTAAACCATTTGCTTCCTTCTGAAGTTGAAACATCTCATCCTCCCATTCAACTAAAGCCTCAAATTGTGTTGGTCTAGGCTTTGGAACAAGAGCTGTCATTTTTTCTCTTAAGTTTCTCAAAATCCTCATGTTAAATGAACCATCTTCCGGCCAAGCTAAAACTCCATCATCTTTAGTGTAATATTTCCAAACATGAAACCATAAGCAGGTATGATAACCATATTCACCTTCCATATACGCTGCAGGTGTTTTGTATTTATGAAGTAATTTTCCACCTCGCGTTTCAATTTTCTTATCGGGCGAAATAACATTTTTAAATCTCTGAAACATCGTAAGCTTTTTCTCTACTTTCTTGTAAAAATAACTCATTTTTAAATCAAATTCGCTTAATTGAAATGTTCGTAAACACTTCCTGTATGTTCCGCAAACCCAGCCAATCCATGCGTGAAACACACCAACAGACCAATGAGGTTCAAGCTACGTCACCACCTTGCTCAACCAATAAGAACAGAGCTTTCCGCAAAAGCCAATCAGCATCTAGCTCGTCAAAGTCACGTGAGCCAATCAAAGTACAAGCTGTGACGTATGCTACCCAATCACAGCACGGACGTGTGACGTACACAGCCGCTGCGGTTTCTTGCGTCTCACTCCCAGCGCTCACCCCTCCTTTACAAAAACTTTTCACAGCGCCATTTTAAGAACGCTTTCTCAATGAAAACTCAATTAATAACGACAAAAGAACAAACCATTTGTCTGTTTCTCTAAAATAAGGTGACAGTTTTTACAGGCATACAAGAATTCTTTTGTGTGGAATAGACGACGCTACTCTCACAGAATATACATTCGTCGATAAAGTAAACTTTTACTCTACCCTTCAAACAGGTAATAACAAACTCGTTTCCCTCTGAATGCACATAAAGTAGCAATTCAAAGTTTGACTTGGACGGATTTACAGAATCATTTACGCACTTTCAAACGGAAAATCACCCTATCTACTCATACATGAAATCCTGGCAGGACTTTAACCAGCCACAGAAATCCAGAACCGCCAGCAAAATAAACGACGTTATCCTACCCTTCACACAAGCTCAAATATATTCTATTACTCTTTTCACAGTGAGTTTTAAAACGGGCTCTCTGTCCCGATACTCAAAGCCAAAATTTCATAGATAATCCTCACTATACATGCACTCAATCTAGCACACCTAAATCCCTAACACGTGTTGTACGACCACAACACTTGTGATATAAAGTAATACCACTATTCTGAAACAGATCAAATGCACTGTTTAACTTCACTTCTCGTCACACCACTCTGTACCGGTACAACTAGGATTTTTCACACTGTAGGAAAAAACCTTTCGACTACACATAACGTAACACAAGTGAACGAACTCAACATATGTTAGACATCGATCCTATGTAACTACCATATAGCATGTTGGTTACCATAGCAACCATCTCTCTGCTACCAGGAAATTGATCCAGCGGCCTATAGGAAATATGTCATAAGCAACGCTACCCAACTTCACAATACTCACCAAAAACTATTCATAAGCCCATAAACTAACATGACATATTTTGACCAACTGAATCATGTGACCTAATTAACCTATTCACATATTATATACATTTATATACAACTGCAGTAAAACGAATTCATCACACCTTAACAAACCCTACGATTAATTAAGCCACTGTGGCGAAAAGATCTGCTATTAGTAACCTAAACTCATGAAAAAACAAGGCCAGCTTCATTTTCAAAGAATGTTTTTATTAACTAATATTTAGAAAGTGCATTAGAATCTTTTATTAAAGCATTTTTATTAAAGTCTTTGCAAAAAGGTAATGACAGTTTCAAGTAAAATTTAAAAGCATAATTCGAATAGAAAATAGTAGTTTGGCATCATTGAAATTCTAAGTTCCTGACTACTCTTGCTATATAAAAGAATAAAGGGTAAAAATCTTTATGGCCTAAAGAGTCTCTTACGTGCTCCAAGAGAAGTCCGTCAGCACGACACTCCCATCTAAAGGTCAGCAAGAAGCAGCAGCTCTCTTCCCCGGGGAAAGAGTTTTTATACCTTTCTACGCTAAACTAATCTAAGAAAACTTATATTTTTCTGCTCAAGTCGAAGTCTAATTGGCTGTCAAATGACAGGCCATCATGTCATTGCAATTTTCAGAACCTTAGTTCCGTCTCTTTCTTAGAGTCCATTGTCCTTCGCTTTTCGAATTGTGAGACTTCCTCCAGTTTGCAACATTATAATAACAGGGTTCATAACTTCCTCAGCTTGTCATACTCCTCTGCCGGTTCCTGGCCTTGGCCTTGCTTGACTAAAGAACAGTCTGCTCATCACGTTTCATTTTTCATCACGTCAATAAGTTTGGCAGAGATTTCGACCACATTTGGACTCTTGCTTTCTTCGAGCAGAATTTTTGCCAACCGCGAAAACACTAGGCCTCAAAAACGCCTTCACGTTAACTAGTGTATAAACAAACATAAAAGAATAATTAATGCAAGAAATGAAATTCGTTCTGTTACCCACCCACCATTGCTAATAATTAACCCATTAGTCTATCTTAATTAATTAATTAATTATGTGCTTATATAGCGCTGGAATCACTCCCGAAGGGGTACCTCCGCGCTTCGACCGCTGCGAAACCCTTCCTGGCTTCCCTGAGAGATGGTCCCTTAATGGGTATCTCCAGGGTGAGACCAGGCATCCCCGGTGGTCTGGTGGGGCCGTTAGTGAAGATGAGGCAAGCTAGTGCCCAGAGTTGCCGAGTGTGATCGCTGATCAGAGTGGGCACCGAGGCGAGAGAATTATCGAGTCCGCTGACCCTGGTCCAGAAACCTGCCGCGTCGGGAATCGAACCCTGGTCCCGGGCCGTCCTCTGCTCTCGGGTCTGCCGCCTCTAACCAGTGAGCCACACTACTCACTCTTACCTAGCAGAAGCAACCAAATAAAGCAGCATTTATATCTACCATTCTTCACTTAGTCCAGCAGGATTCTCCGCATACCTGTATAAAATAAAAAGACACCACATAGACAAAAGCATACATAAAATAGGCACATGCCATTAATTTAAACAGCCGCAATTAATAAGACAAATAGACAAACAAACAAGGTTAGTTAATTATTTTTTTAAAACGTACTTGCTGCACATAGAGCACATAATGTTAAACCCATATATTCGTGAATGCAACTTTATTCTAGTTTGAATTAGTAAACACACAACACACATCATCATTAATATTATTAATTATTTATGGAAGTGTAACTTCACGAGCTGAAATGAATGCATTTCTGAAACTCGCTCCATCAATCTCATTGATCTGATCATTCATGACCGCGCACTAGCCTAAAATACCGTCACTCAGTCTCAGACATAATCGATGCAATAAGGTAAAAAAGAATGCTGGGACGCACCAGCGCAAAACTCGGAGATGTTACGCTATAAACATGTGGTAGTGCAAATACATGAATAAATACAAATTACCCCCAAAGTGCAGGTTAGGTCGCAGGTGCATGGCTCGCTTCCAGCTCTTCAAGGTGGAAAGAGCTATTAATTGACATGTATTGCAACACTCGGTGCACCATGGTGTGATTTCTCATTCATCAGGCCTGTCACTTCAGTCTCAAGACATGCCATGATTTGCAGGTGTAGAGGGACTAGAGAGATGACACCAGAGCTTCGCACCAAGCAACGCTCTAATTATAGCTTTACCTGTTTTAATAATTTACTGTTTCAAATAGACAAAAGGCTTGGCAGCGTTTCAGTGCTCCATGTTGTTAATTGATAAGTGTGTGAGGCAGCAGCGAAGGTTGCAATGCTTTCGGATATTGCATGGAAGGCGAGGGCAGGCCTCTGTGTACCGGTTGGTTCTCATTAACTTCTTGAAGTCTGTATCCTCCTAACAAAGGCAGGCTGCACAGTCAACAAGCACATCTCCTGAGCTGCACAATGAGTGTGCCCGCAAGAAGAGTAGCAACAAAATGGGCGCATGACAAAGCTTCATTCCAGAGACTGACTGAATTTGTGAGAATCGTAACTCTTTTATTACTTCTTTTTTTGTAGGAGAGTACCCCTTTTTGCATGGTTGACCCCACTCTTTGCCTAATGTTGCCTAATGTTGATATACTTTGACTGAGTGTAGCCTGGGTTCCTGCCAACCAACCCAGGGCCTATGTTCGTTCCCTAAACTGTACAGTTGCAAAACCCAATTGGCAACTCCCTGGCCACATGTAAGTCCCTTGTACAAGGTACAATAGGTACCAAAGGCACTATGACCAGGGAAGGCCTCTAAGGGCTGCAGCACTTATTGTGCCACCCTTAGAGGCCCTGTACCTTCACACACACACACACTGCCATTGCAGGCTGCTTGTTTTGGTGCAGAACAAAGTAAAGACTCGACATGGCACACATTCCTGTGTGCCATGCCTACAATCCCCTGCGGAGGCATAGGTAAGCCACCCCTCTAGCTGTGTCGACTATACCAATGGTGAAGGTACAGGTGCATGAGCTGTGTGCCCCCGACAGTGCCTAAATCAATTTTTATAATGAATTGTTATCACACTCGCGAGTGTGATAACAATTCATTAAAGTTCCTATTCCGAAGATACACACTTGGCACCATTTGAAACATGCAGTATGAAGAGATATGTAATATCACCGATCAAAGAGCTGATACCTTCGCAATTACACCTGAGGAAGCCACTCGTATTTATTCATTAATCCATGAGGATATTACGGAAACCACATCACACAAGAATAGAGAACAAAGCATAAGACAGTTGATCTATCTTTCAAAAAGGGCGATCAATCAGAAACTACATGCAAGCACTTTAGTAAAATATCACCGTGCTCGAGGACTAAGAATTGCACTGAAACCGTCACTTTGTAAAAATTCTCTGAAATTTAAAGAAAAATGGTTCGTAATCCTAAACAAATGTTCGTTAGACCTCATCCTTCTGATAATCGAGGAATTATCGAATATTTTAGAAGAACTACAGAAGGAAATCATGACCTTAACCAAAGAAATAACGGAAAATACACCACCGCAAGATTGGACGAAAATATTGGAAGATATCAATATTCAACTCAATAAACATACACAAGAGATCAATGATAGAATAATTCGAAAACTACGCAGAGACACCATGGATTACAAGCTGGGGGAGGTATATACCTGGGCAGAAGTATATGCCCGTCGAAGACAACAAAAACCATATGCCCAGAGTACTGATTCAACATTATCCTGATAGCGACCAATCAACCAGACCAAGAACCACTGGTAGACCGAGACAACCTCAAAATATGGGATCTGATCAACAACCTGAAACTTCCGGACAACGACAAGGAACTGAACATCAAAAAAATGGACAGTCTTTTTTAGAAGTGGGCCAACAGGAAACAGAAGACCCAGGAGGAGCTAAAACAAAAGAAAAAGATGCACCGAACACTCGGAGCGTAACTGCAGAGAAGAAGAAGGACAAAACGAAGAAAAATGTGAATTAAACGAAGATACAGCTGAATTAAACAACTTAGTCATCAACATATCAGACTACAACTTGGATAAGATTTCCATAGAAACATTACAAAAGGGGATGACTTTTGTTCCAACAACTGAGACGGATCAATTGGAACTGGAAATCAGTTTTTATAAACTGATGAGAAAATTACGACTTAGACACTTCTTTACTAACATTGTGACAGAGAAAGGGGATAAAAAAGACGATCAACTTTTAGGTTTAGCACCACATAGTACCTATACGGCACCACTGTCCCACAAAACATTGGACACTTTAGAAAATCTGGTAAAAATGGAAATATCCAAATTGAACTTTTCCCAAAAAACTATACGTTACAACCTAACTCAAAAAAAAAGAGAAGCTTTACAGAAAATAGCGTGGAATCCTAATATCATTTGCTTAAAGGCAGACAAAGGAGGTGCAATTGTTATAATGAACACCGCACATTATGATAGAGAAGTTGATCGACATGTCATGGACACAAGTATATATTCACCTCTTGATGGCAAGCCCACAGACCAATTCTCAAAACATCTTGAAACAATCATTATTAAAGCATACAATAATGGAGTCATCAATGAGAAAACGAAACGTTTTTTGATTACTAGTCATCCAAAGAGCCCGATGATTCATATGTTACCGAAGATACATAAAGATCTCAAAAATCCGCCATTTCGACCGATTGTGTCAGCTATAGGAAGCATCCATCAACCGATAGGACAACTACTAGATAAACATCTACAACCTAGCGTGATGAGGATGAAGACATTTGTGAAGGACACGACCCATTTCTTAGAAACATTGGAACAAATTCAAATAACCAGTGACGAACATATCATCCTTTGCAGCATGGACGTTAAATCCTTATATACTTCAATACCTCACCAAGAGGGAATAGAAGCGATTGAACATGCATTACTAAACACGGATTTAGACCTGGATTTCCAATTTTTTTTAATGGAATTGCTAAATTTCACACTCTTTAACAGTTACTTCAAATGGAAGAATCAATACTACCTACAGCAGACGGGCACCGCGATGGGCAATTCGGCAGCTCCTGTGTACGCAAATCTTTACATGGAACAATTTGAAGAACAGTACATTCTTACTCAGGAACCATGGTTATCACAGGCAAAACTCATATTGAGATACATAGATGACATGTTCATAATATGGACTGGATCAATGGATACACTCATAAAAGCTATTGGTGAACTGAACTCAAGAGATGAAAGAATTCAATTCACATCAGAAATCAATGAAAACCAGATTACCTTTTTGGATGTGGTAATTCACAGAATGGGTAACACTTTTAAAACAAACATTCACCGGAAACCAACAGATCGCAATAATTTACTTCATCATAACAGCTTTCACCAAGAATCCTTAAAAAAACATCTCCAATACTCTCAAATGATACGTGTAAAAAGAATAGTTTCATCATCAGAACAAGCAGAAATCAGATTAACGGAAATGGAGAATAGATTTAAAGAAAGAGGTCATCCTTCAGGAACCCTGATTGAGGCTCGAACACGTTGTGCACTGAAGAGTAGGAGAGAATTACTCATGAAAACTGTGAAGAAAGATAACACGAGAATAGTGGTGGTGTCTAAATACTCCACCAAAAGCAATGCGTTCAGAAGCATTTTGAAAAAACATTGGATAATACTGTCACATGAAGCAGATTTCAACAACATTTTTAAAGAAATGCCACTGTTCGCTTACCAAAGATCAAAGAACCTGGGAAGTTTCTTAAAGCACAAGGAACAGAATCTCATTGAAACTTCTCAAGGAACACCCTTGTCATAATTGCAGCCACTGCAATAGTATTATTAGAGGGAACTTCATAACACATCCAAGTAAAGGATATAAAATCAAGTTACGTGTATCAGCCACATGTGATACTATGAATGTTATCTATTTACTGAAATGTCCCTGCAGTCAAGGCTATGTAGGGAAAACTGAGAGGAAAATAAAGACAAGACTAAATGAACATAAATCCAACATACGCAATAAACTGATGAAATCGACGATTGCGGCTCATTTCAATGAGGCTTCACACAATATAAGCCAACTAAGATACACTATCTTAGAGGTTGTAATAAAAAGAGAAGGTGTGGACAACAACAAGAATTTATTACAACGCGAAAACTATTGGATTTACAAACTAAACACATTGAAGCCAACTGGAATGAATGACCGGACTGAATTTAGCTGTTACTTATAGACTTTTGGATTATCCATATGAATTCATATATTGCCTGCTAATTTCTCTTTTTTGCCCGAATGACATCTACACCAACATATACCCTTGTGCTTCATTACACATAAACTCATTTTATACATAATAGTGGGTCTTTCTTTTACCTTTTGAACACACTTAAACATGTTTTATTGTTACTATAATTTTTTTGTTTTTCTTTAATTCACCTAAGCTTTATTTGAACGACAGACTGATTTATTAGGACACACATGTTGTCTTGGTTACTTTCCACGATATATCAGATCATAACTCCGGGGCTTCACCCGTTCAAAGATGGCCGCCATATATTATCGAACATTCTGATGATCCTGGTTCGATCGTATGACTCCCCAAACTTGCTCTATTCAATTTAGCATGTTATATGCCTTTTTTAATATATATACTACACGCGTATAAATTTGTGGTTGGTTACGGCTGTAGATTTCCACTATAACCGCATTATAAGATGGCCGACAGCAGCGAACTGAACGTTCATCTGAGAGTCTCCCATCTCAGTCCTATTTTGATATCTGTACCTAATTAGATATTGCGGCTTTTCACGCTGCCGGTATCCTTCGACAAACGCCATTTTGCAGAGAGGATGTAAGGCGTCCTGCATGTAAGTTATAGTTCATCCCGTTACACGTAGGGAGGTTAGATGGTTTTAATCTATTGTGACATACATTCCACAGGGGAGATTATAGCATGTTCGTAACCATTCACTCACCGTTCAGACAATGTATTTTGTAATTTTGGGATATGTTATCGTGATTTCACTTCGAACTCACCGTTTTTCTCACTATGACGATTGCACATTGAATTTACGGTTAAATGTACATTATTCACGCTTTTTACCTTCATTCTGATACCAAATGAACATTCTCACCATTGTTTGTAGAGACATAATGTCGACGATTATGATCTGGTTGTTTTACACCTTTGATAAGATATATGTTTCCCCATGTATCCTCATGTATGATTTATCTATTTTTTCCAGAATCGATATCCCTGATGAAGGCTTATTCAGCCGAAATGCATTGGATATAAATATGTTTCTTTTGGACATGTAGCTGAATGCCCAATATTTTGTATTGAGATTACAAAACATCAAATATACAAATCATGGATATATATTGATCAAGATTGACGAATAAAGAAAATCTTGGAACAGTTATATTGAACTTTATTTGAAATTTACAACCCTGTATGGGAAGTGGCTGTGACTAGGGGACATCACCCAATCAGGGTCACGCTATTTCTAAATCAATTTTTAGACATTGTGAGTGCAGTAATGCCATAAAGAGTATATGGTATGGGAGTTTGTTATTACAAACACCACAGCACCATAATGGCTTCACTGAAAACTGGGAAGTTTGGTATCAAATTAAACTCACACTGACGCCAGTGTGGTATTTAATGAGGAATGCACTCAGAGTGCATCTTAGAGATGCCCCCTGAAAAATGACCTAACGCTAGTGTCCTCGCTGAGGGGCTGCTCACCAGCTGCATCCACCAGACAAGTTTCTGGACCCCTGGGTGGAGAGCCTGCCGCTCTTGGTGTGGTATTGGGTTTCAAAAGATCTACATACTCGGCAAAAAACTCTCGATCATCATAGAATAGAAGTTGGCACGGAAACTGGGAATGCAAAATACAAGTTTATTAGGACCCCATGGGGTGGTGGTACAATCCTACAGCACCCTTCGGTAATGCAAGAAGTATCACACCGGACATTGGTGCGTGGCCTCTTTTATACAGTTTGACAGAAATGAAAAGGGTAGGCGGTATACTTTTTACACAGTTTAGGTACATATAGGGGCATTTTTGGAACACAGCCAACTTGTGGGAGGAGTTTAGCACCACTGGTCAGTTTGGAGAACATTCCTGAAAGGTGACCGTTCACTAATCTAAAATGTTCGAGTACGCATGCGCGAGCTTGACCAGTGCTAAAAATAGGCTGTTGCTGGGCAACTTAAATGGTCATCGGTACAGAGAAAGGACAAAAGGGCATGCTGACCACGAGGAAGCGCGTTCACTTAGAATGGAAGCCAGGAATACAAAATGGCCTCCGCAAACATGGTCAAGTTAACAGTGAAAAGTTCGTATAGCTGAAGCAAATGCTAACCTGATCACTGCCAAATTACGACATTGGGTCCTAAAACAAAGCACATCCTGGGTCGAGGAGCCATGCCTCCTCACCAGGATGGGCTGGTCCACGAAGTGGGAGCGTCAAAGGCTTGCTGCCTTTGTGAGCTACCCCAGCCATTTTCTGCTTCCAGAGACTGCCCCCCACTGGTTCTGACCTCCACTTTGGGTGAGAGAATCAGCGTGGAAATCAAGTTAGGAGGAGTAGTGTGCCCACCTTTGCCAACCCCACCCCTCAGGTGGGGGAGGGGAGGTGGAGCCCAACTCTCAGTCTTTGCCATCTTGCAGATGGGGTGACCCAGCCAACCAGAATGAGGCTTATGCCCCCCTTGCACTAGAGGGTGGCATAATAGGGATGTACCCACCCCAAGGAATGGACTCATTGGTCCCGACTTGTACCTGTAACGCCCCTAAGTTTAGTATTTAGGGGCAACCCTGAACCTTGCCTCCTCCGAGAAGAAGAAACAAAAAGAAAAAGGATTGAATAGCCCTGCTGAAGAAGAAGAGGAGACCAAATAGATGAATAATAAGGAAGTACAGAGGGATTAATATCCAATTTATTTTCAGTAAGAGCACAAATAATTACCCTGCCGATACTGTATAATTTTCAAGAAAGTTCTGTTCAAATTTAATTTAGCACACATGCCATTGGACCAGTCTCTGACCCACATATCACTTCAAAAATAAATTGATGAAAAAACATACAACAATGTATATACAATAACCAACACAAAACATACATATATGTATATATGTACAAAACACAGTTTCTCCAATACCCTAACAAAATATTTGAAACACTAGTGCTCACCGATAATATCTGGGTTATACACTTAGAGGTAGTCCTTCTAGCACATGAGGTACAACACCTCTCTATCCTTTCAAAAATGTGCTTCTAAACAATTCAACACGTTTGCATTAATGGTGACTCCTCTATATAAAAGCTGTGGACGCGGACGCGTTTCAGCTGTCAATTTCTTCTGGCCTCCTCTGGACAAGGGTAAAGCAAAATCTATGGGCTTGCGTCACGTCAATAAGACTGCTCTCTATCTCACAACAAGTACCAATCCCTGAATCACGGCACCCTCAGCATTCTGGGGCTGGCACCCTTGGCTGTGCTACCTTACCATCTGGTTCACCCGGGCCTCCGTTTCCATTTGCCACTAATAATTCGTGGTCTGTCCACCTCAAATCAAGCAGTACGCAGCCTCAATTGATTTTGTAAGCTCCCCGACTCAAAATCCACGTTTGCTGAGGAGGACACCAACTGACTTGGCACCAGCCCTACCAGCCTGTCCAGACCTGAACTTGTTTAAGCGAAATACCCGAGTGTCCTGCAGCCAGCAGCCTCCAAGAACCGGTAGAACCTTCCTTGCCTTCTCAAACCAGACTTTGTCTCCCATGAGCACCGAATTTGCTCAACCACAGACTCTGGCAAAATCCGCGAGTCTGCACCACTCTGCACCCGAAGCCCATGGCCCGAGTTTGAATGGCCCAACACCATGAGGAGGAGTCCCCAGCGATCCTGACCTGGGATCTGATGATCCCTGACCTACCTCAAGTCTCCAGCCAACGCCTGCTGCCTCTTTCTGGAGGATCCCCCGTGACAGCGACCGGAGCCAGTAAGAAAAACCCAACATCAAAAGACACCCCTGCACCCGACTTCCCACTGCCTTGGGTGGCCCAAAACGACGGTGTCCTGGTATCCCAAGACATCCCAACTTACCTCTCTAACTGCTGGTCGCCTCCAGAAGAGCTTTGTCCCTGAGCCTGAGTTGCAAACAGGGAATCCCCTTTGAAAACCACAGGGCACCCGATGCCAAAACAACACCCTGAACCCTGCCAATCCTTAGCCGCTGTTGGTGCACCTTGTGTGCTAAATCAGATCCCAGTTTGCCCTGAACCTAATTTCAGGAAGTTTGCTACCACAACCTTGTGGCCTGCGCGTGAGCAGCTACCAACCAGAGGCCACATATTCCCTAATTGAATAACATTGGGCCTTAGCACTCTGCGCCCTAGTGTCGTTGAGGGTGCTTCGAGAGTGCATCCTTGATCCTGGGGCAACTGTTTTTAACCCCTAAAAAACAACTCCCAAACCTATGCTCTTACTGTTAGTCAATAACATTGTTTTCTCCCATAGGACTGCACTGACTGCTTTCTTGTGAAAACTATTTTTTAAGTGTGGAGTTTGTTTGTATGAAACCTTGAAAAACTACATTTATCCAAAAATTGATTTACTTACCTTTTGTCTGGGAAATGTCCCATAGTCACATCTAGGCATATCACACTGAGTAGAAAAAGTAGCTTAAAAAGTAACCTGAAAAGTAATCTGAAAAGTAATCTGAAAAGTAATTGAAATTGTTTTACAAACAAAATGACTTACCTGTAACCATCCAATTGCATTTAACTGCATTCAAACTGCAATTTAACTACATTATTCTTGCAAAAAACAATTACACTTCCCTGTACCTGGCCTGGCTTGGTTCTAGAAAATAAAATACCTCAAAATAATATTTTTATACAAACAAATTGGTATGATTTCAGTGTTTGAGTGGGCGTCATCATTCTTCCTGGAGTGTGTACAATAAATGCTTAGCCCCGGCCCTCTGATAAAGCGTTACTGCTCGTCCACACTACCACAAATAGAGAGTAAGGTATTATCTACTTTTACCTCTACCTCTGCTTTGGGGTTCCACTGGACTCTTTGCACACTATACCTCACTTTAGTATAGTATATACAGAGCCAGCTTCCTACAGATGTTACCAACGGTTATCTCTCTGACATCGATGAAGGATCGTGTGACTATTTTCTTGACTCATTGGAAGCTCTTACAGTCTACAACCTTCTAATATTGCCCAACCGGCCGGCAATCACAAGCCAGCCCAGGGAAGAACTTCAGTATTAACACTGAACAGCAGACAGCTGATGATTGCTCACTGGCGCTAAAAAGCAAATTAGATTAACAAACTCTCAGCTGGTTGCAATCTCAGTAACTCCACTTACTTGGGAGGCAAGTCAGGGCAATTTGTTACTGTGGCAGCGGACCCCCACCCGCCTCCTCAGAGTCCTGTCCGCTTCAAGGACTCAATCCTTCGGTCATCATGGGAGGGTCATGATGATTCATTTTAAATTTACCATGCAGCTGTATGAGCAGCGCTGCCATGATTTGCCACAAACTCTGCAGCTGGACGTGACATCCTGCAACGCATTAGTCTGACTCTGTGACTCTGTCACTTAACCTGACTAGTTGGCTGATGTCTCAGTAGTAGGCAATGGGCACTGCCTCGATGTGACATCATGTAATCATGCCACTGCTGGAATCGCCTTCTAGTGATACATTGTAGCAGCAGCTAGTCAGCCAACTGAGCACCCAAGCCTGCCAGGGGGCAGCACGCCACAGCGAGCTGCCTGCCACTTCAGCTTCATTATATCAGCATTATTAACACATTAGATTGGGTAGTAGTGGATTAGTTTTCACACTACGTAAGAAAGAAAACTTGTTTTGTGGGTAAAAGTATTAATAAATAAGTCGTATGATGGGTGCTAAAGGGTTTGCACACCTTACAGGTCCAGTTATCAAGTGGGTTAGAGGACCCCACCTATTTACAATATGAAATCAAAAACCTAAGCACTCCTATAGTTTAGTGTAAATATGAAATCCACACCGTAAGGATAATGTTTAAATGAAAATATAGTTTTACAGTTTATTCACCCATGGAAAAGGTTCTTGTTTTCGTCCATATATTCCACTTTATACAGTTTCTTGCTCGACAAACACAACCGAAACGTGTTTTTTCACTACGTGACATTTTCAAGGCTTCATAAGTTGAAGGAAGTAGTCCAAAGAGAAATATAACGTGGCACGAAAATAGTTTTCAGATGTCCATATAGATCAAATCACCTATCAGTAGTTAGTGTTTAATTTGAAAGTGTGTTCTAAGTCCTTCAAGTTCATTGTCTGTTAAGTCTGTTAGAAAGTCACATCCAGTCAAAAAGTCCTACTACATACTAATTAAAAGTGTCAGGGACGAGGCTCTAAGTTAGTGAGTGCAGGAGTACATAGTTAGCTCCTTCCTGATCTGGTCTCCCTAGAGTATGCAGAAGAGTTTCTTCTGGAACCTCGTCCCTGACACTCTTAGTAAGTATTTAGTGGGACTTTTTGACTGGATATTACTTTCTAACAAACTTAATCAATGATAAACTTGAAGGACTTGGAACACACTTTCAAATTAAACATTAACTACTGAATGGTGATTTGATCTATTCAGACCTTTGAATACTATTTTCGTTCCAGGTTATATTTCTCTTTGGACTAATTCTTTTAACTTATGAAATCTTGAAAAAGTCATGTAGTGACGAAACACGTGTTGGATGTGGTTGTCAAGCAAGAAACTGTATAACGTGGCATGTATGGAAGAAAACAAGAACATTTTCTATGTGTAAATAAACTGTATTTGCATTTGAACATTACCCTTCCTGTGTGGATTTCATATATACACTAAACTATGGCAGCGCTTAGGTTTTAAAATTCTCATTATATCAGCATGACAGTATCAGGTAGCTGGGACACCTATTATGCGTGACAATGCCTTTCAATGAGGTGATGTGGACCACCACTGAAATGCCTTAGTCTGACGCCTGGTACATGGTTCTTAGCAGGACTGAAGGTATCTACCCTAGTTTCGGATAACTGGTGGAGCCTACACACTAAGGGGCATATTCTCAAGAACGTGTGATAACCATCGCAAAAATTACTTAATGCAACTTCCAACATCGTAGTCTATCGCGGGAAAATGACGCCTTATTAACCAAGCATTCTCGACACAGATAGGCTCCAGATAACGCGTCAACTGACCATGTTAAAATCAACGCCACGCCACAAAAATGCGAACGCAAAAAAAGGCGCAATGAGGCCAAACGTGATACTAAAATCTGCGAAAACTAGCAACAGGCCTGAAATTCACGTATGTCATGCAGGAAAAATCACCATAAAAGTAGAAAAAATCCTGACAAACAAATGCCAAACAACAGCGAAGCACAATGGATATTGCCGAAGCAAGTACGTCGGAGAACCAGAACCCCACAAGCCCCCCGGAGGAACTGCCTGGGACCTCGGGGTCAGGGAAGGCCAAGGAGAAAAAGAGTAGGAAGAAGCGATTCAGTCCGCAGGAAAACAGGATCCTGATAATGGAGGTGGTTGAACACCATCAACAACTGTTCGTCACCTCCACTGTGTCAGTGGCAACAAAAATTGCACTATGGCAGCCCATCGTGGACAAGGTAAATGCAGTTGGAGTGCTAAAGAGGTCAAGAAGCGCTGGAATGACGTCGCAAGCAAAACAAAGCTGAAACTCGCCAACAACCGGAAGGCAGCAATGCAGACTGGAAGTGGGAGTCCTGTGCCACAGGAGGAGCTGGATGATATGGAAGAAATAGTGTCCACAGTCATCAGTGGAGAGACAGTGAGTGGAGTCGGGGGACCGGACAATCAATCAATCATAAAAATTTGTATAGCGCGGTACTCACCCGTAAGGGTCTCAAGGCGCTGAGGGGGGGGGTCGCTACTGCTGGAACAGCCAGGTCATGAGTAATTTCCTGAAGGAGAGGTGATCCTGGGTCAGCCATAGGTGAGTGGGGAAGGAGTTCCATGTCTTGGCTGCCAGGTAGGAGAAGGATCTTCCTCCGACGGTGGATTTCCGAATTCTTGGGACGGAGGCGAGGGCGAGGCCGGCGGATCGGCGCTGGCGGGTGGGTGTGTAGAAAGTGAGGCGGCTGTTGAGGTACTTCGGGCCCAAGTCATGGAGAGCCTTGTGTGCGCCCAACACCGCTCAACATGACTGGACACAACAGCAACAGGGTGAGTAATGACCAGGGACTAGGTGGACGGGGGAGATGGGCACTATGGCACACATGCACAATAGAGCTGAGCACATCTGTTGTTATTTTCCTGGGGAAGGGAGGATGAATCGATCCAGGCAGCACAACACTGCCTTGCCTCTGTCTTTCATTGGTTGGCTCAGGCTCAGCTAAAGTGCAACGAGGGGAAGTCCGAGGTTCTGTTGTATGGCTTCTTCCCGGTTGACGTCAGAGCCAAGCTGTGGCCGCCGAGTCTTTTCCTTTGCCGAGTGCAGAGAAAAATATCGTGAAAAATGTAGGGATCTGGTTCTCGGACACTCTAAATTTCCAAACACAAATTAATAAGCTCGTTGGGGCCTGCTTTGGCACTTTGAAAGGCCCTGAGGAAGTTCCTCCCCTTTCTCCCTGGTCCTGCTCAGGAAACAGTGGTGCGCGCTTTAATTTTATTGCGCCTGGATTACGTGAATGCTCTGTATGCGGGCCTCCCGGGGTACCTGTTACGCAAACTGCAGGTTGTTCAAAATGCGGCCGCCAGACTCCTGCTCGGCCTATCAAAGGGGTGCAGTGTGCACTCGCATTTACGCTCCCTGCACTGGCTTCCTGTGGAGTCGCAAATTCAATTCAAGGTGCTGACTATTGCCCTTTGGGCCCTGTATGGTAATGGCCCGAGGTATCTGCAGGACAGATTTGCTTTCTATTCCCCGGCTAGACAGTTGAGATCCTCTTCTGCTCTCCTGATGCAGACCCCCAGAATTAGGCGCCATAGGCTGGTAGGCTGCTCGCTTGTTAGGAAAACTAGTGTTGCCGGGAATGCCCGTCCCTGGGCGCTTCGGAGCACTCAGGATGCTGTATTGTTCAAAAAACATCTTAAAACTTTCTTGCTCTAGCTGTTGTAGGTTCGGTCTGCCTTTTCCTTTGCAAGCGCCGGGACACTCTCCGGAGTAGCTGAACGCGATATAAATGTATGTAACATAACATAACATAACATAACATAACATAACATAACATAACATAACATAACAAACCATGCCCCAGCCCCCAACTCCCACCAAGAGACCAATGTACACAAGTATGCAACATCTGAGCACTGTATAAGCACAGAAGTCAAAGGCACACCGCAGAAAATGAATAAGGGGCAGAAAAACAGAGCAGCAAGGGCCACCCCCTAAAATGCAGCACACACACATGACATGCAGAGCACAGCAACACTGACAACAATGTGGCACAAACCGCAACACGTCCACAACAGAACACAGGACAGAACTGGTGCCTGCTGGGTGTAGACACAGGCCAATCACAAGTGGCATTGCAGGGAAATGTGAGATGACTATGTACAAGTACAAACACACACACGTCTGTTGTCAAACTGTCCACTGTCCCCGATCAAATAGGCAGCTCCTCACAAACAGCCACGATGTACACAGTAATGCAGTCTGTATGTAAACATGTACAATGTGACAACACACATGTAAACACATTGTTAAACTGCATCTCTCCTTCACATTTCAGAGGTACAATCAACACCTCCTGCAGAGCAACCTGAACCTCTCTTCTCTGATGATGAAGAGGACCACCACAGCTTCGACTCCGACACCCTCAAGAGTTAATTGATAGCCTCAGCAGCCCACCTCCAGGAGCAGGGCAGCCCAGCTGCAACGAGGACACCCCACCCCCTGCACAGACCACACAGCAGACAGCACCCACCCCCACGGCTGCCTCCCAGGACCCCCACGAAGAACACATGGCCTTCCAACGCCATGTGTTGGGATGCCAGGAGCAGCTGGCTGAACAGGTACAGGTGGGCTTTGACCGCATGGCAGACAACTAGTTGCCATACGTGGGTGTCTAAGTCCCATCAGGGACCACTCACAGTCCCTAACGGACACCCACAGGCCACTCCATGCTCTACAACTAACCATACCTGACATCTCCAGAGTCCTGACTCAGAGACAAGAACGACTGACTAGTCAGAGTGGCTCTATCGAGCTCGCCTGGGAGGTGGGAAACATGCAGAGGCTCATGGAGACCATGGAGCGGGCCAAAGTGGAAAGATCGGCTGCCACGGCTGCACACCAGCGAGTGGTAGCTGGGTTCCTCAATGACCTCAAAACCATCCTCATGGCATTGCTGCCACAAGGCCTGGTGCTGATGCATGCTGCTGCTACCACTACATCCACATCTCCGCCCCCTGAAGTGTCAGTGCCACACAGTGCAGCAGACATTACACCTCCGGCCCCTGAGGTGTCACTTCCACACAGTGCTGGAGAAAGGCCAGCACCACCCACATGTGAGGCACATGGAACAGCAGAGGACGAAGATGTGGATGAATCTGCAATCATGGTAAGAAGGATGCAGTAGCATTCTTCTCCGCCATATGGCCGGTTTCAGCTTGGTTCTGCCCTCTGCATCATCACCTTCCACTGTCCCCTAATACACTCTGCGCCACTCACCTTGGACCTCGCAATGGACTGCCATTTTCTGTTTGATCACCAATGACACAGCAAACAGACTGCGGACTGAACTCTTCCTCTTCCTTTGGACTTGTCATTCCATGAAGGACTCTGGCTGACCCTCCACTGGCCAACATTGTAAAGTGGGGTTTGCATGGCCCTGTACTGCTGCAGATGAAGCACTCCACTGAATATGCTTTAAACATTCCGAATCACACAGATGTGTTGTGTCTATGGTCTTTAATGTGTGGTAGTATTAATGAATGTAGGGTCAGTGAATTCCCCCTAAGTCCATGTAGCTCATGTCGTTGGACACATTGCCGAATGTTGTCCGGGTGGCGCCGACGCAACAACAGAGACACACTGATTAGTTACTTCTTTGCCCAGCCCCATACGGAACCACGCCCAGAGCCCCGGGGTCATTGTTCATAACCCTTACGCTGGTCTGTCAGATGCCAGGTCAGCCAACTACGCTTACAATCCGAGGGGGACAACAACGCTTCATGTGCCAGGACTTCCCTGCTGTGATCTGCTGCTCACAGGTCTAGTTGTCAGCAAGCCACAGCCACTCCCTCACGGCTGGTATACACCCACACCACACCCATACAGCACACGCATCACAGCACATGTGACCCTGCCAATAAAAAGGGCTGGGCGCACGTGCACGACGCCATTTTCCAACCTCTCTCGGGGTGTATCTGTCTGGTGTGCATGTAGGCATGGGGGCCCAGGGGCCTGCGAAATCACATTCCGTAGGCCCAGAGGTGACATGATGGCGTCCGCACCACAATAGCCAATCATAGAGGGTCCATGACTAGCGGGGCACAGACTTGGTTGCACCGGATGCACTGTGGCCGGCACAGGCACACCGCCAAGGGACGGTGACTTTCGGTGCACTTCAGTGCTGATCGAGTGTGCAGCCTGCGATGATGCCCATCCTGTCGGTCC
The DNA here is from genome assembly GCF_964261635.1 of Lissotriton helveticus. Classification (NCBI taxonomy): domain Eukaryota; kingdom Metazoa; phylum Chordata; class Amphibia; order Caudata; family Salamandridae; genus Lissotriton; species Lissotriton helveticus. Next base: position 557,392,016 of record NC_136059.1, read on the forward strand.
GGACGGCTCAGGTTTTGTGTGCCCTGCTGGACAGCAGTGTAGACCTGAGCCAGCAGGCAGCGCGGGACAACCGCCCTGTGACGTTGCCTCCTGGATCACAGAGTTTGTGGCACCTATGAGGCTGAGCGGGTGTGCAGCCTGCGATGATGCCGGGTGACTGCTATGTTCTTTTCCATGCAAAAATCAAGACCCACCACCAAATGTGAGATATGAGGGCCCGCGGAGCGGTGCTGCCTGATGTGGAGGGTGACATGTCTGCGGGCCCCGGGCTCTTGCCTTGCACCGGCACATGGTGGGCCCTCATTTCTACACGCCGGTGGCGGAAGGTGAGCAGTGAGGCCTGGGTGCGCAGGGGCCGGCATGCTCTGCTGGGCAGTGGGAGGGGCTGGGGTGCAGCTGCTTGGGTGCGCAGGGGTGGGCATGCACTGCTGGGCGGTGGGAGGGGCTGGGGTACAGCTGCTTGGGTGCGCAGGTGCGGACAAGCGATGATGTCGCATGCTATTGTATATACTGTGCCATTCATGTATCTGGACTCTGTTTCAGATGATGGATCTGTTTCAGATATGGGACCTGGTGAACTGCACTACACACCGGATCGTGGTGGGAGACACACTCTGTCCATCTATCTCTCTCTCACCCTCTCTGTCCATTTAGCTGTCTCTGCCCCTCTGTCCATCTGTCTCTCTCTCTCCCCCTCTATGTCCGTCTATCTCTCTCTCTCCCCTCTCTGTCTGTCTATCTATGTCTCTCTCCTTCACTCTCTCTCTGTCCCTTGATGTGTGCAGGACACACCTTCTCATCATGATTTTTGTCTTGCAGGCTGTGACCTATGGAGTGTCCTGAGGGGTGCCTCCATGTGTCTTCATTTCTGTTCTGTGTTTGTTTGAATACATTTTCATTTGTTGTTCGAAGGTGAATATGTGATGCTCATATTTGTGTCGACACATGCATGTAACCAGATGTGATTGTGAAACATCAGGCGGAATATTTGATACATGATTCTGTGTCGTTGATGTGGCATGTCTTCGTCCAGGAGGTGGGGTCCTGGGGAAGGGGGGTCCTGGGAGTGGTGGCGGGGGTGATGTGGTCCTGTTGGGGCTCCGAGCTGCATGATGAGTGGCTCCATGGCATGTGTTGCTCTTCAGTTGTGGCTATGGCCTGGGCTCCCTTTTGTGGAGCAGGCTGTGGTCCAACTTTACACCAGGTCAGAGCAGGAGGTAGTTTCCTGCTGCTAATGCGCCTTATCGTATGTTTTGTGTTCTTATCGCCGAGCTGTCTGGTCATTGAGAATGTTGAGGAGTGGTGTTGTTGCAGCTTTTTGCTCGGGAACGCATACTTTGCATCTCATTAGCGATAGTTGCGTGGCTCATCTGTGGAGATGTTTTTTATGGCTGCTATCGGAGGTAAACTGGTGCTATGACCTGTTAGCACTGGCTTGTGAATGGGGTGATACATTTATCGCGACTTTGGCTACACTAAAGTGTCTTTAACTCGGCGATAGCTCCTTGAGAATATGCTCCTCACTGTTTTGATTTTGAGACTATATACACTCTAGCAGGGGAAAAAGCCTTGCGAGGGGATGTAGCCAATAATGCGGGGTCATCTCGTGTAGTAGCTCCAGTTGTTAATCTTCCACCGGATGTGCGTCCTTATGTCACCATTTTAACTGATGTACCCCCTCTAGCCCTGCGATCAACTGACTCTACAGGACAACAAAGAAGGAATGTCTGTCACTGGTTAACGCAAAATGGTAAGTATAATAGTTTAAATTAAAGTAACATTTTAATGGTGTGAGATCCATCTGAGATCCATCTGAGTCAGGCCATTACCCAAGGTATTCAAAGGTGACTGTGTTGTTGTTAATTTCAGAAAACCCTATTTGGCTGGTGGATTGTTTGAATCAGCCAAACGTGGGTTATCGTCCTTGGCAACCAATAAAATGCTACCTTGGGCTGCTTTTGCATTTTGCAGGCATTTAAACCTGGCTCCTAATGTCCCTTGTCTTTTTCCTTCTGCACACCATGTAAGTTGTCCATCAGTACCTGAAAAGTCTACAGTATGTGTACCCACATCTAATCATTTGCCCTACTTGCTGGCTGCTCTGACAACGATTGCAAATACATTTTACAATTCTTGCAACGATTATCTGTGTGGCTTGTATTTCAGCACACTATGTTAAAAACAAAACTAGGCTACACTAAAGAAATACTGAAACTCATTTGTGTCATGAGTGAAGGCACACTTGTGTGAAAATGTTTGTGTCAGAAACACGTGTAGCTTCAGCATTTGTAAGGACATGAAATGAAGTATCAATGCAGTAGCACAAGCACTGAAAGTTGTGGCACAGGTAGTTGCAATGAAAATATCCCATTGACAGTATTGATTCAAGAGGACTACCTTGAATTTCTTTCCTTTCACACTGATTATGTGTGTTCTGATCATGTCTTGAGCATTGTGCCAGACCATGACAACCTTACTAATTTTCTCTGTTTAGCCATTGTCTTCTATCTGAAGGTTCATGATATCCTAACATGGTAAGTGGTTGCACATGATGCTGGCCAATAATCAGCAGAAGATATGCTGGTAATTTGGTAAATTCTATAAATGCATTCACATCAACTCATCCGGGGTAATGCAAGTAGGTGGAATGCAACCATGTTTCATTGTTTTCACCCATGTGAAAATATTGCAATACAGCAATCTTTAGTAAGCAGGTGCAGCAGAATTAGACACAGTAATTAAAGTGCTACGTGATAATGACAATGAATGACCCTTCCCTCTCCATGCTTAACAACCTGAACACTTCCCTGACTCCCCCTCCTGGCATCCCCCCCCCACATCAGACTTCTTTTCCTCATATTTGTCTTTTCCCTAGTCATTTCTTTATTTTCTTTTTCCCCTCTTTCTCTTTTCCCGAGTCCTCTTCTAACGTCCTAACGTCCTAACATGCCCCCTCCCAATTCCTTCCTCACACCTCCGGACCCTGCCCTCTCCAGACATGGCCCCAACACATGGAATATCTTATACCCTTCCAATCTATCCAAAAACGCCAAGAACATTTTTAAACATAGGTTATTTATTCGTCACCCCGAAATTGTAATCGTTGCTACCTATCACATCCTCTCCTCTACTATAAAAACAAGCTACATGTTTTACTCCAAACACCCCTCAAAATGGAAAAACATTTTCCTTCTCCACCTTACAGTCTCTAAATCAAGTGAAATCCCATTTGGATTCAAATGATCTACTTCCCCTTCCCCAGGTTTTCTCGGCGAAATTGACATTTCCATATTCAAATCTGGTAATATCCTCGTTCAAGCCTCTGAATACCACCACAACATCTTTGAGCACCATTTCAGTACCCTGGCCGACCAACTATCCAAATCAGCTCCTAACCCTTCTTCCTCCCAATAATCTGACACCCTTATGTTGGCTCCCTCCCCCGATGTTGACCCCCCATGACATCCTAACTGCTCACTCCTTTATCCAAACTCTCTCTCTAATGACCGACCTCCTCAAACCCCTCTTGCTAACCCTAATCTCTCTCCTACTTCCCTGCCCCCACACCTAGAATTTCCACGTGTCCCCCCACGACAATATCTCCCTGTCTGAACATCTTTCTCTCCCTTCAAACCGATGTAACTTCCCCCTACATCCCTCACTCCCTCTTATCATCTTCTTCCTCATTGCCTGACTCAATGAATGACACGCCCCTCTCCACGTCTAACAACCTGAATACTCCCCGGACTCCCCATACCAGCATCTCCCCGTCTACCCACATCATACTTTCTACCTCCTCCTCTTCACCTGAGTTCCCCCTCAATCTTATTGCCCAGACTCTATCTAACATTGAACAAGGGGCCATATGTATGAAGGTACCGATTTGCGATTCTGAAATAGCGATTGGTATGTATGTACAAATTTGCTTTTTTTAGCTAATTCTTAGTATTCCTTAGTTGCGATTAGCAAATTGCGAATCACAATTAAGGAATACTTTCCCATTCATTTCTATGGGCCAGGAGGCCCAGAGGAATGAATGGGAAGGTATTCTCAATTTTGCGATTCACAATTTGAAAATCACAAATTGAGAATAATTTCAAGGGTGCAGGGGTGTCCAAAGGACACCCTGTTGCACCCCTGAAATGTGCATGGGTGCACATGTGGCGCACATACATGCCCTGAGGGCATGTATGTGCGTCACATGGCACTTTGAAAAATGTTGAAATGTGCATTTTTCAAAGAAATTGCAACTTACCACCAACTAGAAGTTGCGAACGGCTCCTGGTCAAATCGATTACGGGACTCCTCCGCCAGGAATTGCAGATACGACCACTGCGTCGGGTCCTACCCTTGTTCCCGATCTTGGGCTAATTTTCGACCATTGGTAGTAACGCAATCTGCGTAAACTGCCGGACACCACGCTGTTCCGGACATCCCCCGGATCTCTGTTTTGTTTTGTGCCTTCACTCCAGGCATAGAACCACCTCCTGAGAGAAACACCCGACACCAGACGCCTTGGACCCAACTCATGCCACCTGTGCATATGTCCAGGCTTACAATTCAGGCAATACATTGTCAGTCCTGATGATGATCCTTCATTTTTAATGGGATCGAAATGCCGTCGACAGTTGATGTATTTATACACTAGTTCTCCATTGTGTGACTCAATTGTGTTGTACTACATGAGCACAGCTAGAATGATTTTGCTACTTGATTAGTGTCTCACTAGTTTTCTAATTTTGCCTGAGAAACACCTTATCCCTGTAAATATTATTTTGTCATGTTTTGTTGTTGTGTGCACTGGATGCAGGATTCCGTCCGACTGTAAATTTGTGTGCTATGAAATCCCCTTTTTTATTGTATATTGATTAATAAACAGGGTCTGGCTGGACACCTTTTCATTATAGCGCAGATTGTGGCCTATAATCATTCCAAGTCCCTACAGAAAATTGTCAAGGACCTCTGTTGCTTTATAAACCTTACTGGACTACTATCATCAACACCTCCCTTGCCACAGGATGTGTCCCAAATCACTCCCATTCATAAAAACCCCACTGCTGACCCTAATGACCCGAACAATATACACCCTATCGCTAACCTCCCTCTTCTTTCCAAAGTCCTTGAAAAATGTGCTCTGCTCCTCTTGGATGAACACATTAGCAATTTCAATTTACTTGACTCCCTGCAATCTGGCTTCAGAAAAGCCTGCAGCTCCGATACCGCCATGCTTAATATAGTTGATGACATCCACTGTTCCCTTGATAATGGTGAAACCTGCCTACTTATTCTCTTCAACCTCTCTGCTGCCTTTGATACAGTTAACCACTTTTACCTACTTAACTCGCTCAAAACTCGCTTTGGCCTTAACGGTCTTGTCTTCAAATGGTTTGTCTCTTATCCCCAACACAGATCACAACAAATCAAAACAATGACTGCCTCTCAAACCCTTCACCTGTCTCCCTAGGTGTCCCTCGGGGCTCTATTATCTCCCCCTCTTGCTTTAACCTCTTTATGGAACCCCTCACCCTCATTCTGAAACCAGCTGGAATCAACTATCACCTCTATGCTGATGACAACCAACTTTACTCTAAGATTAGATCCCACTCTGATGTAATTCATCTAAACACTACCCTGGGTAAGGCTCAATCCTGGTTCTACTCCAATCATCTCAAACTAAACCCTAAAAAAACTGAAATCATTCTCTTCTCTCCAAAAAACAACCGGTTCCCGATCCAATCCTGGATCTCTGACCAAATACCCTCAATTGTTTGCTCTCCTTATCAAATTCAGTGAAATCACTTGGTATCACCATGGACAAAATCCTAACTCTTCCCAACCACATAAAAAACTCAGCTAAAGGAGCTCTCTTCATCTCAAGAAAGTTAAACTCTTCATTCCAGCTGATGACTTCAAATGGGTTGTCCAATTACTAGCCCTCTCGAAAATTGACAATGGTAACGCTATCCTCACAGGAACCCCTAAAGTACACCTACCCCCCCACAGATCTGTGCTCAACCTAGCGGCCAGGCTAATCACTGGCTATATACATTTTGACCACATCTCCCCAGCCTTTAAAGCCCTTAATTGGTTACCCATTGAAGGTTGATCCTGCTACCTGACAGTATGTATTACGCACAAATCTCTCCACAAAAAAACCTGTTTTACCTCACTAACAAACTCGAAAAAGTAGGCTGCTCCACACCAATGAGAAGCACTAACGCACTCCTCCTCGTCCCCCCCTCCCCAGTTAAAAAAGAAAACCACACAATCACGCTCTTTCTCTGGAAATGCCCCGTTCATTTGGAATGCTCTCCCCAAGTACCTGCGTTGTAACCCCTCCTACCTCCGTTTAAAAAAAGACCTCAAACATCACCTTCTCAACAAGTACTGAAGTCCATAACCTCCCCTTTGACCCAATTTATTTCGATTCTCTCCTCACCGGCAGTCCCGCCCAGAATTTTTTTCCTCCCCCCTTCATTCTATACTGAACTTTAGCTACGCTTCTTGTTACTGTGCACATTTGCTTTCCTTGATCGCTTTCTCATGTATATTGCTCGTTTGCCCATTTGTTAATTAATTTGTTTTAATCTTCCTGTTCTGAATGTTTTGCTATTGAATAATCCGTTCTTTTTCCTGTAATGTATTTTTTGCTTTTTTGCTTATGTAAAGCACTCTGATACCCCTGGGTCGACCCAGCACTATATAAAACCTTTCAAATAAATAAATAATAAATAGACACATAATATCTTATAGCAGATTAAACTAATGCATTTTATTTGAGTAGACTTATAAATTCATTAAGTAGAAGAATAGAATTTTTAAACACAGTAAAATAAAGTGCTATGCGACCATAAATACACTATGACAAGTCGAAACAATAGATAGACACACATTATCCCTTAGTAAGTTGGGCCAATGAATTTCATCTAGGTAGACTTATAACTTCATTAAGGGGAAAAAAGCTGAATTCCATACATATTGAATATCCCTATTAATCAACCATGTTCATGGTGTGATGCTTGTCCAAGCAGAAGCAGGCCAACACTATTTGTGATACTTGTACATGGGAAATGACAGAAACGTCATAAGTGCTGTGCAGCATTCTGACCAAATGTTTTCAACATAGTGTTTATGGACTGCTGTGGAGGTTGCTTTGATGCCCCCTTGATATACTCGCAAACTAAAAAATCAGTATGACCAGTGTCAGTCAACAGGCGAAGGTACGTACACTTTGGGATCAGTGAATCACTATAGGGATATCACATTAGGAAGGGTTAGGAGAACACAAAGGTAATGAGTTTGGTAGTCGTAGTTATTGTAGGCAATAGACATATGTAGACAGAGGAACTATAAGCATGGAATGTTATTATGGGTTCTGCTTCATGACGAGTCACATTTTCGATAAACCCGAAGAGACAGGAGCAAGTAGTAGGCAGTGGAAATTGTTATGTGTGATGAAAGTGAGACTTGAGATTATATTGCATCCTCAATGGGAATCCAAGTCTTCGTTGCAAGATGATGAAGCACACATGAGATGAGATTGTAACACGGCGGAAGCATTGGCCAAACAATGATCTGGGACTGCTTGGCTCCTATGCTGATTCTGCAGACTGAGAAAATAGAAGAGTCCTCTCACCAGGTATAATTCCTCAGAGCAGCAGGACTGTGGTCTCTCTGTCCATGAAACCATTGTTTGGTAAGGATTTTGCTCAGCATAGTGTCTTGGAATGTCCTCTGTTAACAGGCATTCATGCCTGGTTTGTTGTTCCATGAGTGAGAGAGCACACTGAGTGGGTAACAGCTCGATTCCAGAACCTTGAAAAGCCTTGTGGTATGACAAATCAGAGTGCATGTCCTAGTAGGAGGCCCTTATTCTTCTGGATGACAACATGTTCATCCACTGGAACTGCTAATAATAAAATACTGGTGGCAATGCCAATGCTGGATGACAGAGTGGACTATTAAAAGTGTTCAACTTTTTACCTTTCTCTCATATTTTGTCAGTATATAGAGGTTTGTGTAGGGTAATAATGTGTTTTGTTTTTGATGGACCCACAAAGCTGAAGTTGGAGGAACTGTATTGTTTTACTATTCCTAAAGAGGGTGAATGAAAGGGGTGACTCATCCTTGCATATTGTATTCATGCAGACTTGATGTACAAATCGGTGAAGCTTTTTTTGTTTTAACTGTTTATTAAATTTTATTGTTAGTCACCGAGTACTGGAGGTCAGATCGGAAGTAGTCTTTATATTTCCTCTTGTGGGCCAAACTAATCCAAAAATGTTTTTAATTTTTTTGATTTTTTTCCTTTACTCTTAGTTTTTTCAAAAAACAATTCTTAACTTTTTTTAGTTTTATCTTTTTTTGTGGCCTTGTTTTTGGTGTTATTTCAGTATTTTCGTGCTTCGTTTTTGTTTGTGATATTGTAATTGTTATTTGTAATTTTTTTAATAGAATTTTTTTGTTTTGTTTACATGCACAATTACATGCACAATTACTCAGCGCCAAGATGCTCCCCTGGGAGCGAATGTTCGCGCTTTATAAAACCCCATAAATATCAACTAGCAAAAATTACAAAAAAGACAAACAATTGCACTTGTCAAATATAAAGCAATTAGACAATACCCCAATGGCTAACTATATCTGTTTTGGCTATCACTGTTCCCAGGTCCACCTTCATACTGTCCCCTCGGAGCCCTCCTTACACCACCCAGTATGCCCAGCAGTGCTATCCTTAGCTGGACCGCTATGTGAATTCTTACTACCCAATACAGGATGTTTACAGTAATTATGTATCACCGGGCACTTACACACCATATGATAAAAGGCCCCTCTGGGTTCCTGGCTGGGGAGTCATGGATAGCAGCTTCCCACAAACAGAGTTGTGTTAGGTAGGCCTGGTCCAAAAACTCAATTTTTACTAGGCGGAGTTTTACTGAAGTCATCAGTACTTGTGGTGCCATGCACGTGTCCCTCCAGTCTGCCTCGTCTAGTGTGCCAACCCATCCCTCCCACTTCTCCCTCAGGGAGCCCAGTAAATTGGGTGAGTGCACCATGAGGGTTCTGTAGCTCTGTGAGACCCCATGCCTCCCTGAATGGCCCATAAGCCGTCTACCCTCCAGTGAGGTGTACTCCGGCATATTTTCCTATTCCTCTTGGTACGCAGCAAGGGCATCACAAAGTTGAAGATACCGAAAGAACTGAGAGGCTTGCATTTAGAAGTCCGTGCTCAGTTCCTGGGAGGCCGGCACATGATCCCGTTCCCATACATCACCAAACTTCGAAATACCGATGTTGTCCCATCCTTTCAAGCCCTCTAAGGACAACACCTGGGGCAGCCTTTGACCCAGTTTGCGGCCCCACATGGTCAACCGTGGTTCTCTATGCCCTAAACACTACTTGGGTCACCTTCAGAATGGAGGCTGAAATGGGCATGCCGTATAAGACATTTGTTACCTTGTCCTAGCCTAGCACCGATAGCTCACCCTGATAAGCAGGGTCGTCCCACCCCATGCATCCACGGTGAAGAATTGAGTTACCCAGTAATGCAGGTGAACGTCTGCCATAGCCAGGCAACCATCTTAAACCGTGCAAACACATTTGCTAGAGGCCACCCTGGGGATTTTATCTGACCATAGAAATTTGCACCACATGGTCATTACAACATCGAACCAAGCCTGTGGAATGTGGTGCAGGGGATCATGCTGAACAACATACAGAAGCTTCGGGAGGATCATCATTTAAAAAAGCGCTGTTCTGGCCAGAAGGTTGAGGGGGAGTTTGTTCCACTCTACCTTGCCCTAGTGGGCTCTGCCCGGCACTAGGCAAAGTTTCAGGCTCCATGTAAGGCCAAGCTCCCAGGAGCTGTATATATCAAGATATTGAAAGCCCAAGATCTTGGAAGGTAACATGACATATTGGCATATTGATTGCCAGGCTTCGTCTTGGCAGTTGCCCCTCAAAGGCACCAACAGGGATTTATCAAATTGATCTTGAGCAAGGAGGCTGCCGCGAAGATTTCCAAGATATAGAGGAGCTTAGGTCCCATCTCGGCTGGGTGGCATAAAAACAGCAAGACATTGTCTCTATAGAGTGCTATTCGATCCTACATCGCCAGGCCCCAGTCAAACCCTCAAACCTGGGCATCGCATTGGATCCAGACCACCAAAGGCTCTATGACCAAGGCAAACAGGAGAGGAGAGAGGGGGCAGCCCTCCCTGGTACACCTCCCGATGGAAAACCTATGAGACAACAGCCAGTTAACCCGTACTCAGGCCTGTGGACCAGTGCAGAGGATCCTAACAAATGGACAGAATCTAGGCCCAAATCCAATTTTGAAAAGAGTTTCTTCTAGGAATGACCAGTTGACCGTTTCAACTGCCTTTTCGAAAGTTATGAAAAGTAGGGCAGCCGGGCAGCGAGGGCTTGTATGCAGGCCAGTGCCAGGTGCACTCTGCAAATGCAGTAACTGGTGCTGAGGTGAGGACTAAAGTCACACTGGTCCGAATGTACCAGGTGAGGGATGACGCTCAGCAAGGGTTTGGTCAAGAGTTTCTCCTATAGCTTAACCTCCATATTAATGAGGGAAATGGGTCAAAATGAGGCATACGCACGTTGATGGCAGCCCAGCTTGGGCAGGGCCATTATCGTAGCTTGATCTATATCATTGGGAAAGCGACCCCTAGCAATAGCCTTGATGTGTAAATCCTGCATGGGCAGGAGAATGTCTGGTCATAGCCTGTGATAAAACTCCACAAGGTATCCATCCGGTCATGGTGCCTTTTAGAGCTCAGGTCCACCAAGGAGTTGTAAAGACGCAGTCCAGCACATCAGAGGTAAAACAGGAACCTTTATTCCAGTCTAACTGGCCCAGAGGATCAGCACCAACTGAAGCTGATGTTCTAATCCACTGCTCCCTTACATTCTAGTAAAGCATTACACTAGATAGAAGGACAGAACAATCTCAACATTCTGTACCATAAGTAATACAAAAGGAGGACACAGGAAATGCAATATGCAGTAGTATAACGAACACCACAAGAGTCTCCTACCTCCTCCACTGTAATGTCTCAGCCAGGACTGTCCTGTCAAAGTCAGTTAGTCAAGGTAGCAGGAGTTCTGCCAACAAAGGGTCAGATGATTCGTAATCCCTCATAGTATTGTTCAACTACTGCTGCGATGCCCTGTGAGTCTTCAAACCACTGTCTGGCCCCGTCCATTATGCAAGGTATCACCCTAGTTTCTGAATCTTTTGTGGCCAGCCAGTGCAGAAGCTTGTCGGACTTGTTCCCCCATTCATAAACCCGTCGCAGGGATGCCATTCAATACTTCTGGGCCTCCTCCAAGCAGACTTGGCATAACCTCATTCTATGGAATTCCAACTGGTGTCTCATTGATTTAGTTTGCTTATCTGGACCCTCCCTTTCTCTGGTAAGTATTTAGGCTTCCAGGTCAGTGATGTAGCTGCATTTCTTGGGGTCTTCCCCTGGAGCGTCTGAATGGGCTTTACCCCTCATGGATACCGTGCAGGTCTCCCACAAGGTTCCCACCGAGTCAACTGTGCCCCTATTCAAGTTTAGGAAGGCCTTCAGTTCTTCAAGCATATAGTCTTCAAATTGGTCATCCATGTGGAGCCAAGCTTTAAGGCGCCACATGGGGTGCTCCCCTGCCTCTTCAGAGACCAGAGTAGGACTAGAGCATGGTCCGATAACCTGCATGGGAGAATATGCGTTCCCATGGTGTGAAGAAGGTCAGCAGCAGGGAGAAACATGTAATCTATGAGGGACAGCGACCTGTGCACTGCATATGCGTGGGTCCAATTTCTCAGGGTTCCACACTTGCCAGGCATTGCTGAGGCCAAGCTCCCTTGCCCAGTCCTCTAGGCCCCTGCCCCGTCACGAGGAACGTCCAACTGCCCACCCGTCCATCCGCTCTATGACATAATTAAAATCATTTCCCACAAGGGTCACCCAAGGGTAGTAAAGTGGCCACTACTGGCTCTGAAAACCCCGTGTGGATTGGTGCATAGCCGATAGGACATACATGCTGAGGAATATTGTATGTAGTGCCCTCTAGTGTTCCCTCTAAGAGTATGTATCAGCACTTTCATCCCGTGTTACTTTGATTATAGCTAGTGACAGTGTTTTGTGCAAAAGGATTGCTACCCAGTGGACCCTCGCGCATACCCCGCATGATATATTCAGTTATATCCCCTGTGGACCATAAAATTATGGTGGGCTTCCTGGACTTCCTCACCCGACAGAACCGTTGTTACTTTTGTATACTATTGCTCAGGTTCTGAGGGATACTGGGTTACCCAATTGTTACTAAGCTGGGTTTCCTGGAGCAGCAGGACCTTAGGTTTATTCTGTTGCACAAATTGGAAGACCGCCCCTCTCTAAATGCGGTCTAAAAGACTGTTAATGTTCCAGGTCATGAAAGAATGGGGCCCTGTCAAGGTGGTAAAGAACAAACCAACTGAAACCCCCTGCATGCTGTCCACCCAACCCCTTCAAGGCTGGTCTTGTAGGGTCCCCTTCAATAAATCCACCCCTCCAGGTGCACAATGGAATTAGGCTGTGTAACATATCAATTAGTGAAGAGCATAACATTAGACAGAGGAAATCGAATTTATACAAGAACAAAACAGAACCCCTTCCCTCCAGATCCCCCTCCCTATACTTCCCACCCAGTAGAAGCATCTGTCACCCATCCCCAACTTAGTCTTGGAGTTAGAACTAACTGTCTAACTCTGGGGGGTGGATCAATGTACCCAGGTGGGTCAAATGGGCCACCAACCGTCTGTCTCGAAGATGGCATACTAGTCAATACTGTCTCAAGATACAGTGGTGCTGGTGTGCATTGTAGTATCTTTCAGGCAACACTGGGGATTCACCCAAAGTTTGAGTCTGCCTTTGGGACAGCTGGGATGCAGGATCAGCAGCGGTCGATGGAGGCATCCACCCCCAATGGCCTGCCGTGTCGCTGCTTAGAACATTTCCTTTTATCAATCAAGCATATCATTTGTAAAGCGCACTGCTCACTCGTGAGGGTTTCAAGGTGCTGGGGTGGGGAATGCTGCTACCGCTTTAAAAGCCAGGTCTTGAGGAGATTTCTGAAGGTCAGCAGGTCTTGGGTCTGCCGTAGGTGGATGGGGAGGGTGTTCCAGGTCTTGGCGGCGAGGTGGGAGAACGATGTGCCACCGGAGGTCGCTCTTCGGAAGTGGGGGACTGTGGCGAGGGTGAGGTCGGCAGTGCGGAGCTGGCGGGTGGGGGTGTAGAAGCTGAGTCATCTGTTGAGGTACGTTTGTCCGGTGTTGTAGAGTGCCTTGTGTGCTGGCTAGTTTCCTCTTGGGGAATATCTCTGCCTATAGGTCAACTTGAGAATATTCTTCTGGGGGAGCGGGGGCAATACGATCCCCTTGCACCAAAGGTGCTTTTCTGGGCAGCACGAGCAGTCAGTCCCAACCCCCGTTCATCAGAAATTCCAGCATTAGGCAGACCATGTCTCTCGTATGGTCACTGAGGCCGATGGGGGCCACCCACGCCAGGGTGCAGGCCCAGCGTTCCAGCCAGTCTGCTTCTGAATTGTTTATGGAAGGGGGTAGGCCTGATCAAGGGGAACAACTGCCACTTCCAGAGCAACCAAATTGACTCTACCTTCAAAATAAGCACTAAGTTGGCCGCACTAGTGATCTTGATCGTCGCGGGATGGGACCTTTGAGAGAGGCCGATCTGCAGCTGCACTGCTGCCTCTCCATGTCATTGCAGTGTGTAACACGCCAAGTCCTGGTTGCCTGTCTGAGCCGGTTGTCAGGCAGGCACCGATCCCCCCTCAGGTTGAGCAATCCTGGCAAGCTAGAAAGGGCCCTTTGCCCTCCATCTTGGGAGGCAATGTGGCCCATCCAAGACTGTGGTTCTGGCTCCATCTGGCATACTCCAAGGCCTCTGAATGCCCCCCACTGCCGCCAGCCGCGGCCCTTGGAGGGAGTTACGGTGGGGCAGGGAGGCGGGGAGGGGGAGAGGCAGGGTGGAGGGTGCTAAAACCTGGCATATGGATAATTGCAGGTAAGTACACAATTTAATTAATAAAACGAAATTCGTAGCATGCACAGCAGCGCATTTTGCAATGCAGTGCGCACTACGAAATTTGTTTTATTAATTAAATTGTGTACTTACCTGCAATTATCCATATGCCGGTTTTTTGCACCCTCCACCCTGCCCCTCCCCCTCCCCGTCTCCCTGCCTCCCTGCCCCACCGTAACTCCCTCCACGGGCCGCGGCTGACTGCCGCTGCAACTCATCTGGGACGCGCGACGGCCTCGCTCCAGCCCTGTTGGGAATGCCAGCACTCCAGCACAACTTTGTTGTGGCGGTCGGCGGAATCTCTTCTAGGCCTTTCAGGCCACTCCCTCCATTTTTTGTCGTTTTGATTGTTATTTGTCTCCTTTTTAGGTCTCGCCTATCCCATTCCACAAGGAATGGATAGGGGAGAATTATAGGGTTGGATCAGGAAAGGTAAACCAGGCGGCAGATTTCGACGAGTGCATGTGTCCGTGCACGCGCTTCCATCCGCCTGCCTCGCATTATTGCCACCAGCAGCTTCACTTCGATCCGCTCCTCCTCCTGCTGCACGCGCTTTCCATCCGCCTGCCTCGCGCGTCCACATCAAAGCCATATGTTGCTTCCCCAGCGTGCTCGGCCTCACTTCTCCGCTTCTCCTCCCCCCTCCTAATTACATCCCTGCTGTTTGCTGGCATACTTGCCCAGCCCCTCTCACAGCGCTTGTCCCTCGTTCTTTTAACTTCCAGCCTTTTTGTAAATTGTACATTTTCCGGAGTACGGAGTAGAATACAAAAGTACAGCAGACTAACAGCGACAGTACATGCAATGTGCAATAAGCAAGCCTTAATTCGCAGGCAAACCAGTAATCTCTTATAGCATCATTCTTTGCTTCGCTTCACATTACTCGGATTACTTCACTGGTTTGAAAAGCCACAGCTACCGTGCCAGCGCCTTGAATTTCAGCCCTCCAATTTAGTACGCCTATTTAGCACTCCAATTTAGCTGCTGCCGGTTTAAAAAAACAAAAAGCATCTGTGGCATCCTTTTCCACTGTCTTTCACTGCTATTTTACTTCATTTGGAAAGCCTCGTTCCTCCACCTTAGAGCACAGCAATCATCGCGCTTTTACCTTGGGAGAAATGCCACAAATCCAGGAGTCCAGAAATCCTTGTCAGTAGCCCCTAGCATGCCACAATCACTCCTCGGCATACGGGGACCTAGCAGCACCTGGAGCAGCCTTTCTGTGGCATCCCAGCAGAGCCAGCACAGTCAGAAACAGAGTCAAGCAGGAAGTCGTGTGGCCGTCCCCGATATCATCACCTAGCTCCCGAAACTCGCACAACAGCGTCCACCACTCGGCACTCGAGATGCTTCAAGATGCGTCCCACAGCACTGTGTTTTTACCGCGTTCTCAGCGTTCTCGGCATCTCGCCTCCTGGCGCCATTGCCAAACTTGCGAACATTACTGGCGATCGACGGAGCGACCAGCACCTGAGCTTCGGAGAGGCGAGAATCTCCATATATGCATATATGCACACTTTCTTCTATTTTGATTGTGAATTTCTTATGTAGTATTTTCAGACCTTGAGGTTGCAGAAGTAGAATTCTCCCTAAATAAAAAACTGTTTGCTTCTGTCGAAACCTTGCTTAATTTATTAATGATTTTGCCTCCTTAACACTTGAATAAGCATGTTATCTGAGATGCTTCGTAGTGGGTCTTTGGACCTCAGCCTGTAGGACTTTGGAATGTCTTGTTTTCTTCTTTTTATCGGCTCTGTCAGCCCCACCTTGCTGTATTGCCTCTTTGTTCCTTCCACACACACAAACACCTCTCCTTATATCGCTGCCCCTCCCTCCCCTTACCCCTCCCCCAACTGTAACTTAAACTATCCTGAGTCAATATTCACCTTTGATATAATCTGTTTTCAGAGAGGTGCTGTAATGCACCATGTTGCATCAGCTGGCCCTTCCCAGGCCCAACCCTAAGCAGTTTGGAAAAGCAAATTGTTTCATCAATCTGGTGGTTCACGGGCAGTATGTGTGTGTGAGTGGTGGGGGCACCTATTACACCACAGGTTACAGAGAACAATGTTAGACGGGTATGTGTTGTGTAAGTGTGTCTTTATATCTCTGTACAGCTGCTTACAACATGACTAACCTGTCTAAATCTCTAGTGGCACATGTGTGTGTGTGTTTTTACTGTCAGAATAAAAGCAATTATAATCTAATAGCTGTGTGCCCAACTGTGTCTGTAGTGGCACCCATGTGGCTGGCTGTCTTGGTGTATGCATACGTCTGTATCCAACTATGTGCCCATAAGTATGTCTCCCTGTTTACCTTTTTGTATGTGCGTTTATGTATAATTGTCTCTCTTCACGAGTGTTTGTTTTCAGGTATCTGTGTTTGACCTCCGTAGGTGTGTGTGTGTCTTTGTGTTTTTGTTTAGGCTGTGATACGTGACTGTTTGCATTGTGGTGAGTTGATGTAATTTTGCCTTCTCCTGCCACATAATTTACTTAGCCCTACCGTATAATTCCAGTGGCCCTGGTCTTAGCCTTTGTACGTTATTGTGTGAATATTCAAGTATACTTCAATGTGTCTATTCTAGTGTCTATCTATTCTGGGCAAATAACTTAATCTCCCCTTGTCTTCCCCTTGGATCAATGGACATGTTTGACCTTCCTGCTCTTTCTTTCCCCAATTGTCTTAATTGCTTTATTTTGCTTCCACCACCTTGTCATGCTTGTCCTACTTTCTATGTATGTTGTTTCTCTTCCACCCTGTGTTGTAATTTGTTTTTGCTCCTACGCTACTTTATTTCTCACTCCCCAACTTCTCACTTTCTTCTCACTAGCTTCTCTCTGCTTCTTTCTTCTTTTCCGTGCCCCCATTTATTTTTGGGATCGGTGTTTTCCCATACCTTCCACATCGTGTTCCGTTTATATTTTCCTTTCTCTTTCCCTAGTGTCCGCACTGTCTTCATTCTCTCGTGTACCTCCCTTTACTTCTCTCCTTTACTCCTGTCCCTAGATCCTTATTCTCACTCTCCAGTTCTCTTTTTGCCTATCCCTCACTATTCCTCTTTCTCTCTCTTCCCTTTCTCCCCGTCTCCTTTCTTTTGTTGTTCTCACTTCCTTGCATTGCTTTCTTCCCCGCTCTCCAAGCTTCTTTTGCAGTCCTTCTTTCTGCTGCTTCATGCCTCTTTCTGCATTGATGTCAAGTGCTCCCTGACAGGTGAGACACATGCAGACAGTCCTGTTTTCTTTAACCCAATAGAACATGTGTTTAAAGGCATATTCCTGCAACGGATAATATAAAACTACAAAGTGCTAGAATGAGTCTGAAGGTATCACATTGCACCCCATTGTTATGTGAGCTATTACACAGTTTATAAGCATGCCAAATACAGATGTAAGTTGTATTTTTATAGCGCCATCAGTGGATATATGGCACTAGGCAGGTCTATTGTATGCCCCTCTCTTGTTGAGATAATGCTCGAGTTTAGTTTGATTTATATTGAAGCATGTCTTTCTGAAAGAATGTGCCCACTATTGCAGTGCCAGAATAAAACGTATAAATTATGGAGCTTTACCGCTCACATCTTCTCTACTCCTACCCTCCCCCTCCAAGAGAGCCTCCCTTCAGATACAACCCCATCGCGTATTGTGAGTGCCTATCTCGTTCTTTCACATGGATTTTTTTAAAAGGCGTTGACCATCTGCCAAGAGCCTTCTTTTCATGTCAACACTGAGTCCGTCTGCCCTTCTCGCTTTATTATGGAAGTAATCCTTCCTGTTCCTCTGATTATTTTACTGTATCGAACGATGGAATCCTACCATTCGCTGTTTTTTTCAGGAAGGAAAGGGTACTCTATTTTCACCCAGCAAGCATTACCCCACAAATTGGAGTTTGGATTTTTTATCTCGGATTGAAAAACGGAAAAAACGATTTACATGTAGTGTCTACTTTTTTAGCTCTCGCTGAGCCAACGCACACACACACAATCAAACACACACACAACCCCCCCACACACACACAACCCCACACACACAACACACACACAACCCCCCACCCCCACACCCCCACACACACACAACCCCCCCACACACACACACAACCACACACACCCACAACTACACACACACAACCACACACACACAACCACACACACCACACACACAACCCCACAACCACACACACAACCCCAAACACAACACACACAACCACACACAACCTCAAACACAACACACACAACCACACACACACCCCACACACACACACAACCACACACACACAACCTCAAACACAACACACACAACCACACACAACCTCAAACACAACACACACAACCACACACACCCCCACTCACACCCGCACACACACACAACCACACACACACACAACACCACAACCACACACACAACCCCAAACACAACACAGACCACCCCAAACACAACACACACAACCACACACACAACCTCACACACAGAACCCCACACACACAACCCCACACACACAACCACACACACACAACCACAACCACACACACAACTACAACCACTCACACAACCACACACAACCACAACCATCTATCTATCTATCTATCTATCTATCTATCTATCTATCTATCTATCTATCTATCTATCTATCTATCTATCTATCTATCTATCTATCTATCTATCTAGCTATCTATCTATCTATCTATCTATCTATTGCCCTCCCTCTATCTATCTATCGCCCTCCCTCTATCTATCTATCGCCTCACCACAGCATCACTCAGCACTACCACAGAATAACTCAGGGGCACCACAACATCACTATGCGCTACCACAGCATTACTGAACGCCACAGCATCACTCGTCACCACCACAACATCACTCAGCGCCACCACAGCATCAATCTGTGCAACCATTCAACAACAACTGGTTCAAATATGTTCTCTCAATGTTTCAAGCTTTATTGCAAATGTCACAAAAAGATGTTAATATTTCACTTCTGTTCTTGGATTTTCGTCACAAAATAAAATACACTGAACATAATCTTCACAAAAGTTAAAGCTATTACCATTATATATTACAATAACTTTTATTTAAGTATTAATTATTTAAAAAAATTAAAAGCCATTGTTATTTGTAATATCAATACATCTAAGTCAGGAAAATACAACACATATTGCATTACAAATGCTATAGGTGTCACATTTGCAAAAGTTAAAACTATTGGCATTGTAAATGACAAAGCTATTAATTTCGCTATTATCAAAACCAACACATAAATAAAATATTTGTCATTTTCAATACCAATAGCTCAAACTTTCCTAATGCGAGACCTATTGCATTGCAAATGCTTGTTATTTGTTGATGCTTTCATTTTTTTGGGGGCGAGAGGATGCCCCTGTTTACATTTTCAATTTTTTTTGTTCTTTTATTGATACATGTTTAAAACTGTGCCTGAGAATATAAATCCTGTGGAATGCAAATCCACTATTCTGTCTTTTTGAGCCCCTTTGTTAAGCTCTTTCAGCTTTTATCAACTCCATCATTGACATTATCAGTCCTTTTTTTCTCACTTTCGACCCAGCATCTTTGGTCCCGTCGCCACCATTGAAGGTTTTTCCTGCCCCTTCCCATACTATTTTGGAGCCCCTTACTTCTTACTCTGCTTATACTTTCCTCTATCAAATCTGTCTTCCTCTTGACTCACTAATCATGGACGTGGTTCATCTAGCAACCACCACCCTCACCTCTATTCTAATGGAAGTTTGCTGTTGTTTGCATCTTCAGATTATATTCTTCCATGTTGAAAAAAAGCCACAGTTGTGCCTTGTTTTTAGAAACTGGGTGCTGATTCATCCCTTTTGGTAAATTCTTGCCTTATGTTCCTTTTTCCATTCCTTTCCAAACTCATTGAATCAGCAGTCCGTTGCCAGCTTTCTTCTTTTTTGAACACTCATTGTCTCCCGCATCCCATTCCTAAAGAAGATTTTGGTCTGACTCACAGAACAGAGTCTGCATTCATAACTGTCAACATATGATCTGTAATGCTGGTGGCCAGGCAGCTTTGATTCCTCTTGACAATGGTTGATATAGTCTTCTACCCAATGTTATTGAGTAAACTGATTTATGGCTGATACATGGGTGTAGTGTATGTAGGAACACCAAACATGACATTTGTCAATCCATTGAACTAGCTTGGGAAAAACACAATGCCTAACAGAATACTGAATTTGCACTTGGGATTAAAGCAAACATGACTATCTCTGTTTATGCTTGTCTAAATGTCTGACTTTATTTAAGTACACATGAATACAGCGTTTCCAATGATCGGAATGTAATGCATTTAAGCAGTCTCCATTTAGGAATGAAAGTCTCCAACTATCTGTGTGACTGTACCATTCCCACCATTTTCCTTTTTGTCTAAGGTCCCACTCATTTTTTTCTTTTTGACATTGTCAGTGTCACCCCTGGTATTCAAAGACCCCAAACCTTCCAACGTCTGATCTGGTACTCCTCAAGGATCCCCATAGTGTGCTTTGAGATAGGCGAGACCTTCAGTTGGTTTCACCCCTCTTTAGTTTAGGGGATGACCACCCTGAACCCTTTTTCCAGAGGCAGTGGCTTGTGGCAGCTGTGAAAAACAAACTATGCTTAGTGTGTTTATATAAGCTTTAGCTGTCATCTTTTCCTTGCTCTCCCTAATCTATGAGACTAAGGTTGTTCTTTGCATATAAAATTACAAAAGCAGCTGAGCTTCATGTTTAGTTACAATTAAAAGATGTCACTTGTTTCTCGTGGTCTAACATCTGTCTCTTGGAACATCTTGAAATGTGTGACAGTGTTTCAGACGTTTCCAATATTTACTGGAAATGCGTTCACTGCCTTGCTGCAGGAGATCGTCTCCAGGGTGGCTGAGGCTGCCACACAAAGATATACCTGATCTGCTTCCTTCTGACAATTGCTTGAAAGCTATCCTAGAGCTAAGAGAAAGTTTCTGTCATGCACTAGCAATAGGAATGCTTGATTACAGAAAGACAGTTACTTTATTTTGCAGTGAGAGGGAGGGCTGTGCTCTGTCAGTGCTTACTCAGATGCATGGAGATGCTCAAAAACCCATGGCTTACTACTCATGAACCAGTGATCCTGTGGCCACAGGACTGCACGGCTGCCTTCAAGCAGTCACTGCAGTGGGTGTTAGTATCGAGAAGGCATATTGATGGGACACCCTTTAACTGTGATACGTTCACACTCTGGAAGTTTTGCTGACCCAAACAAAAATCCAATACATGACACATAATAGACTTACCAAGTACGAAAAACAGTTCCCATCAGCCGACAATACGACTTTAAAACGTTGCCAGATTCTTAACCCATCAAAGTTGTTGCTTATAACTGATGATGTTTGCAATGATGTTCATCATGATTGCCTAGATCTCACAAATGTATGCACAAAGCCAAGAACCGACATTAAGGATGAACTTCTAAATAATCCTGATTATAATATTTTTATTGACGCTTCATGTTTGGAAAACAATTAAGGTATCCTGAGAGCAGCTTATACTGTCTGCACAATCAATGACATTATGGAAGCTTCCTGGCTTCGAGGTATTACCTCAGCAAAAGCTGCAAAATCAATTGCCCTTACAAGAGCTTGTATGTTGGCAGCCCAATTAAAAGTGTCTATATTTATGGATAGTCAGTATGGCTTTGGCGTTGTCCATGATGTGGGGCAATTGTTGTCACAAAGAGATTTCATGACCTCTTCGGGAACCACTATCAGAACAGGGAGCATGTGCAAAATCTTTTAGAAGCTGTCTAATTGTCTTCTGAAATTGCAGTGGTTAAATGTGCAGCTTGCCAAAGTCACACTGGTTACATTGCAGTCAGAAACAGGTACACCCGACAAAGTTGCTTGGTATTGTGTACTAATTGCTTGCACATTTAACGGAACTTTCAGATGTTAATCTGAGGAGTACACTGTCTTTTATATGTTTATGCCCATAGCTGACGCATGGGAAGAATTTGAAAGGGTGTAAGAAAATGGGTTAGGAGAAGAATAGCAAGTTAGGATCAGAGCAGGATGTGAGAAAAATTCACCTGACATCTGGATGTCAGCTGATGGGAGACCACTGTTACCTATTAGCTTGTTGTTCTCAATACATGACACTTCCATGGACACACATATTTAGGGAGGGATGCAATGCAAGGCTGTTTAGGCGGAATTGGTTCAATCCCAGATTTAGGATGTTTGCAGACAAATTGGGCTATTGTTCTGTAACATGCCAACAAATGAATGTGGGGGAAAGAATTCCCTTTACATTGAGTCACAGAGGTAGATTAGGTGGTTTCCTTTAACAGATTGCTAATGAACTTTATTGAGTAGCCTGTTTGCAACAGGTTGAAATATGTCCTGACCATCGCATGTATCTTCTCTTGATGGGTGGAACTTACCCAACCAGAAGAAATGACAGTCTCACTGTAGTAACACTGTTATTGTGAGAATTGATACCAAGATACAGTGTGCCGGTGTCTCCGGGAATCAGATTGAGGAACCCACTTTAATAACGAGGTCCTGAGAATGATATGTACAGCACTACAGATTGAAGAAAAATAGCATTGAGCTATTGGCCTAAAGCTTCTGGCATTGTAGAGCAGCTAAATGGCACCATAAAGTCTTGTTTGGCCAAGGTTTGTCTGTCAACATCACTGAAATGGCTCGGAAAGGAGAACTGGTTTATCACCACATTAAATTCTCATGGGACGTGCCAAGAGATTGCTAGCTGCATTTGCTAATGCACTGGAGAGCATCACAGATGCTATGATACTCGATTATTGCAAGGGATTAGCTGAAGTGATGCGTTCTGTCTCTCAGTAGGTTGTAGCTGCTACACAACTTCCACATCGTCAACAGTGCCACAACCTCAATCCAGGGGACTGGGTCATGATCAAAAAGCACATTCGGAAGATATGTCTTGAACTGAGATGGAAAGGCCCCTTTCAAGTTATCCAGGTCACTAACACTGCTGTCAAGTGCACCAGAGTTCCAAACGGTGCATGAGTTGCACACCCTAAGAGTAAGAAATCCTAATGTAGAAATGGTGTTCTTTGAGCTTGAATGAAGAGCACTCGTGGCTGCATCACCACAAGTTGAACCTCAACAAAGAGCATTGATACCAAGAACACAACAGCAGCAAGGAGAAGAAAGGGGTGAAGAACTGCAAACTGTTACACCAAATCAAGTGCCTGTAATTTCACAGAGTGGCATTGAGGTCTCTAATGAAGAAGAAGAGATTAAACCTCAACTGGAGGAGCTTACGGAGCCAGCATTATTACAAATAGATGATCTGCAAGCACTGAAACAAGAAAAGTCACCCATAAAGTTTAATGGTCACAAAACTGTAATCAAAGAAAATTGACAACAAGTGTATCAGTTGATCGAATACCGCTGACTATCACTGAGGAGACAAAGTCGAGCCATAGAAGTTATACAGAGGAAGATTAACAAAGACCGAGGAGATCAAAAAGAGAAAAAGTGCCTTGTTCAAGGTATTTTGCACCTGCATATATTTACTATGTGAAAAAGGTACTGAATGTATCATTGAACAAACTGTGATGTGAAAACTGAATAGGTGAAACCACCATGACATCCCTTCAATGTAATTATTGGATATAGCTGTTTA
This sequence comes from Lissotriton helveticus, assembly GCF_964261635.1. Taxonomy (NCBI): domain Eukaryota; kingdom Metazoa; phylum Chordata; class Amphibia; order Caudata; family Salamandridae; genus Lissotriton; species Lissotriton helveticus. The sequence goes on from NC_136059.1 coordinate 557,415,755, forward strand.
ACAAAGATTTCTAGGGAATACTTAGAGTCATTCAAAAGGTAAAGATCAGCCTAAATGTGCTAAAAGACTGCAACAATTTATATTTATTTTTGTTTTAATAAGATTTACCTAGGCCCAAGGTTGCAATAGAAGAGTAGGGACAACATTTTAGAAGAATAGCGAGTAGGGCTACGGTTGTCTATATGAAGAGTTTGAATTTAAAGAAACTTGTGAAAAGAGACTGTTGGGAAAATTTGCGAGGAGCAAATTTAGAGAAAACTCTGAATAGATATCTTGAACTGTTGCTGTTTACTTTGCCTGAAACGAACGGATTTTAGACAAACATGTGTTGCCTTAGAAATAGATGCAAAAGTATTGTGTTTTCAATTTTTATAATATCAGTACTAATGATTATAATAGTGTTAGTAGGGGCTTTATTTAGCACTCGAGAAAGATATTTGGTCTACTAATGTAACTAGCACATATACACACACAACAGATGAAGAGCAACTGAAAGCATTATTTGCAAGAAACAAGAGGGATGGCTACAAAACTAACGTTTATTCTAGGTTAGTGCAAGAATAGACACAAGCTATGGAAGCAAAAGACTGCTACATTTGCGCCCATTTACCATCATCATCAGCAAAATAAATTGCATACCATCACATTCCATTATTATACACACTTTCATGTGGTATATTGCGTACATTTGGTGAGAACATTTTCAATACTTTTATTCTATCCACGATCTAATACTTTCCAGAGTTCCACTGGGACAAAGCATGAAATTACATGCACAAGGAAAAGAAATGGTCACAGCTTAGTATAAATTTAGACCGGCTATGCCCATAGATAGTGTTAAGGCTTACTAGAACAATTTAAACTGTTAATTGAGACAACTAGAGAAAGTCTTTATCATGACATTAGAGTACAGGGATGCTAACAATACACATAGTAAGGATAAAAAAAAATTATGTTGTGAAAAATGTTTGGAAAAAGGAGGAAGATAAATAAAAAAGGTGGTTTACCCAAAGCTGAATTTAGACAGATGACAAAATGGAAACATTTGTGTTCACAAAAGGAGAACACACACAAGAACCAAACATGTGAGAATTAGTAGTTGTGAACATTGAACATGTATTTGAATTTAAGGGAGACACATGGCGAATTTTACAAGGGGAAGAAACTGCAATTCCAGGGGTATATTTCTTTTGTTAACAAGACACTTACTTCAAGTTACCTGCTGATTGGGAGGGTGTTTTCTATTTAACTATGTTGTTTCCAAAGTTGTATCATGTATATAGATTGACAATGACACCAGCACGCAGACACACCAATGGTACAGAAGATGGAACCCAGCTAGTGAGAATCCTTTTTGGTGCAATAATTCACTGCTGTAGGAGTCATATCGAATGGTGAAAAGATTAGAAAGCTGTCAACAGTTGTTGACAAGCTTGCAACTAGTACTTCGAAAACTGTGAACACTGAGCTTGTAGCAATCAGTTCCATGGTTTTCTAAACTTTCTAGGCATTAGACATCTTACTTGCCTAGAAAGGCAGATTCTACTGAATGCTGAAAACTCAGTATTGCTGCTCAAACATGCCGGATGAGAGTAACAACATTCAAGAATTTGCAAAAAAACTTTTCCAACCTAAAATATGAGCTAGAGGAGTTGGAAACACATAGTATTTTAGAAAAGATTGGAAGGGAAAAACACACATTTAGAAACTGGTTTGCAACTGCAGGAGGATTAATCCTAAAGGCTATTTTGGTGCTAATACTAATTATAGGGTTTTATTTACTTTTCCTTTTTGCATTATTCAAAGGCTAGAGATACTTCACTAAAAGAAGAAAGAGCAGGGAAATGAGCTAGAGAATAGAAAAAAACTAGCACTAAAGGATCGTCTTAATGATGAATATAGAAAGGCATTAACATTCAAAAGTTTGAAGATGAAAAACAATACTCAATTGATGATGAGAGGGCCCTTTGAACAGAAGTTTAAAGCAAAGGTGTGATGGTTTGATGAGGGATTGAAAGTAAGTTATATTTAAAAAAAATCAACTCGATAAAGTCACGTGCAAATTGAATGTGCAACTTATATTGAACTGACACAACATTATAATGTGTAGAAATGTAATATGTAACTATACTTATTAGTATTAGGCTTCAAAATGTCCAAGCAAATTTCATTTTACAAGCATCTAGAGCAATATGTTGTTCTTTTAATATAGTTTTCTCATTTTATAATGAAGAAATGTGATGTTGAATAATATTTGTTTCATCTGAAGTTTCTATTTCACATAGACTATTGTTTATCTAGCATACAATCTATTTCATTGTAAGGTTAAAAATGTACTCATACCCATGGGAAAAGGGGTCGAAGAATTGAAAGGTTTGATACATAGACATGGTATTAATAAATGTTTCATATTTCATGACATTTCCTTGTAAGCTCTTTGTTTGGAACCATGAGAAAGGAAAAGGGGAGTCTGTCCTCAGTACACCAAGAGTTGATTGGATGAGAGAAGAAGAACACAAACAGCAACATTTCTTTCTACTGTTTATTTTAGTGCGTGTTGCTAGAGTAGGTTAACTGTTTTTGTCTTTTTGACTCTTGTCCATACACCATATCCATTCTGAAGCAGAATGCTGACAGCTTTATGCTGTAGGCTGAATGCTGAATTGCAGTCCCTTTCCTAACCTGTTTGTTAATTGCAGCTGCTACTGCATGAATATTTTTGCTTTATTGATGAACTCTACTGGGTTTGGTGAACCTCTCTTTATGAGAAGATCGACTCCTATTGACTAATCCAATTTTTTAGTTTTATGCTCTATCTAACTTTCGCCACTTGAATTTCGACTCTTTATGGGTTCCTGCTAACACCTTTTATGCCCCATATTTCAGAAAGGGAATTCTTTCCTTTATGGAACACGTTTGAGTGTGTGCTGTGCCTGGCGCGTAAGTTGTCAACACCGGGGTCGAAAACCGTAAGTTGCCAGTCCGGCCCCGGAACTGGTTTGCTGGCGGCCGGCGGCCGCAAGAAGTGAAGCAGACAACCGGAGGAGGACTGGGACTCACCAGTGGGACCCTCTGCCTTCCATCGGAGGCCTGACCCGCTCGGACCTTGCGGGACACCGAGGGAGGAGGCGCAACTTCGTGTTCTGCGCGAAACAGGAGGGTGCGTCGGGGGTGCCCTGGATCGGGCACCGGAGGTGAAGTGAGACCTTGATTAGCGGTGAAGGCGGAATTCCCACTACAGCCTCGGCACACCGCGGACCTGTCGGGCGTCCCCCAGGACTTTGAGGGGTCGGGTTGTGCTATCCCGCCCACAAAGAGTGCCCGTACTGCTGTCAAGTCTGACTGTGCAGGTGTGGAGCATGGAGGGCCCTGAGGTGGATCCTGGGGCGTGGCTGGCAGCGGCCACTGTGCCTAGACATCGAGGAGAGGGTGTTGGTGCGCTCGGGCAGTGAGGCCCGGTGATAGATCCCTCCCGGTGAGGCTGGTCCATGGAGTGGCGGTGGGGTGGTGGCACCCCCTGCTGTGGTGAGGCATCCTGTGCCCCCGCACACTGCACCTCAGGCATTACTGGTAGGAGGCCGCGCGTGCCTGTCGGCGTCAAGACGGCCGTTGTGAGGCTCTCAGGGTGTATGGGCCTGCGTGTATCACCGACTCAGCCCTACACATTGCTGACCATTGCAAGGGAACCCTGGTGAGTCCTTTAGTTCGGGGTTGCTGGTCGTATGTTTGGTGGGCCTGCCGCTATCCTAGAGAGGAATCTTCATTGGTCCCTGAGACACTGGAGAAACTGCCCATATCCCTACCCGGTGACTGTGGTGTGCGGACGCTTGCTGGCCTTGTATACCTGGGTTTTGGCGGGGCTACCTCTGGCCGCCATAGCTCGCGCGGTGGGCCCTGTGACCCAGAGACTCCAAGTGTATTAGTGGGATCCGTGTGTTGGAGCGGCGAGTGGCTGACGGCCCGATGGTGACCAAACCGGAGACTTATAAGCAGCTGCCCAGGTCCTCGTAGGGGTCGAAACAAATCCAGTCTAATAAATTAGACTGCTACTCGATGCCCAAGGGTTCCCCTACAGATTTGAAACGGGCTCAGTTGGCGGTGGGACTCTCTGGGCTCTTCCGTAGAACCAACGCTTACCGACGTTATGGCAGCCATCAATGGGGTCCAGTCATCTCTGGCACAGGAAATAGAGGCATTGGACAATAAATTGGACACCGTCACTATAGATGTTAATTTGATACGGGCAGACCTTACGAAGGCGAGTGAAAAAGTTAAATCGCTCGATATTAAGACTGCTAGCTTCATCGATGATATGGCATTGCTGCAGCAGGAGGTGCGTGATCTCAAGACCTCTCGGGATCTGACGAATCGGAAGCTTGACAAATACGAGGGAGGGCCAGGCATAATAACATACGCATCCTCGGGGTGCATGAGAAACCAGAGGGACCGGCCCCGGACCTTTTCATTGAAGATATTATCCTCAATCACCTAAAGCCCAAGGGACTGGGAAACTTCATTACTATCGAGCGTGCACATAGGGTGCCAGGGGGAGGCCCAGGCCTGGGGCCCCTCCCCGCCCGATGATTGCGAGGGTGCTGAACTTCCGAGACAGGGATGCGATCCTGCAGGCGGCTTGCACAGGGGCCCCCCTGCGGTATGAGAATGCCACGCTCTCCTTTTTCCCCGAATTTATCCAAATGGTGCTGAAACAATGGCAGAGTTTTCTCCCGGTGAAGAAGAAACTTAGGGACAAGGGACTAAAGTATGCCATGATGTTCCCGGCTCGCCTATGTGTGGAAATCGAAGGGAGGGCCTGTTTTTTTGACAACCCAGAGGTTGCTTCAGACTGGTTAGACAGCAGACACTCAGACGGACCGGAGGGGCGAGACTGTGGCGGAGGAGGCGGACTGCAGTGGCAGGAATGCAAGAGGCCATTTGAACTTTCACACTGTTTTGATCTGTCGGGTAGTGGGGTAGATCCGCAGCCAGTTTTCTTGCCAGATTTTGTTGACTGTAAGACCGCTGTGGGTGGCCCCAGGTTCCGGGGATGGTGTTCTTGGGGTTGGGGGGGCGGGGCGCTGGCCTTCCTCCTCATTACTACCTTTAGTTAGTTCGTAGGTTAAATGTTGGGCGACAGGCACACTGCTAGTTGGGGATGGGCATTGGCCATGTGCAGGGGTGCCGGGAGGGGGGCGGGGTTTGGGGTCAATGGGGTTTTTTGGTCTTGAGATTTTATTGTCTGAAGGATCGTTTGCAATGTGTTTTTCTCTTTTTTTGCTTTTTCACATCAGGGGACAATGCTGGGACTGTACTGCTTCCATACCAGTTCAATGTTAAATACTAGACGGGGATCGGGGATAAATGTGCTTAGTTGGAATGTGAACGGCTTTGGGGACAAAATTAAGAGGGGAATGGTCAGTCAGTTGGTCAGACAGCACTCCCCAGATGCAGTGCTGGTACAGGAGACACATCTCATTCACAATTGTTGCATGACCCTACACAGAGGGGGTTATAAATTGGCAGCGCACGCAGGATTTACCACGGGGTTGAGAGGGATTGGTGTCTTGGTGAAAAAATCTTTTCCCTTAACGATTCAGGCCACATGGTCTGATCAGCGAGGTCGGTACAATGGCATATCAGGGCAGTGGGAGGGGATGACGGTCACCTTCATTTCCATCTATGTCCCGCCCGGCCTCCAATCCGCCACTTTCCGCGACCTGGGTTCTATCTTTCTGACTTTGCCATTGGGCCTCCTTGTGATGGTGGGGGACCTTAATGCGATGGTGGACGGGAAGGTAGACCGGTACCCAGCCTGAGCTCTGAGACCGGCGCAGAGGTGGCTTCCCGATTTCTTAGAAACAGCGGGGCTAGTAGACGGTTGGAGGGTACGCAATCCCAGTGAGGTGCACTACACGCATGTGTCCGCTGCCCATCATAGCCTGTCTAGGATAGACTATGTGCCGTGCCAGCTGCTCAAGCGAATGCGGTTTGGGAGGCTTGACACCTGGGGAGGGGCATGTCAGACCACTCTCCAGTTTGGCTCCGGCTGGAGTTCGACCCGTTTGATGTAGGTAGGGTTGCCCCTATTAGCGCATGGCACCTGAGGGACCCCACCACTAAGAAAGAAATTGTTATGGTCTCTGACAGGTACTTCCAGGAGAATGCGGGCATGGTGGACTCGGCTCAGACTCTGTGGGAGGCTTATAAAACCGTCATTCAGGGAGGCTTTATCCTTGGTTCTGGGGGAAAAAAAGTAACAGCAGCCGGAAATGGAGAGGGTGGAGGAGGAAGTGACGAGGTTGGAAGCGGAGGTATCTAGGGCAGTGACACCGGAGGGGCTACACCGGCTAAAATTACGACAGGATGAGTATAAGGGCCTCGCTAGGGACAAGGCTAGAGTGCAGAATGATGAGACTCAGAGTAGGGTGTACGAACACGAAGATAAAGCCGGAAAACTGATAGCGTGGCTTGAAAAGGGAGAGTAGGCATTGCAGCTTGTATCAGAACTACAGGGGGAAAATTCCAGTACACTTACAGACGCGCAGGCCGTAGCAGATAGGTTCGCGGAATACTATAGTGGGGTATATACCTTGGCTGGGGTATATACGGAGGTGGATAACAGCGAAATGATAAAAGACATCCAAATGCCCACGCTATCGGACGACAACCGGGAGTATTTGGAATCCCCACTCACGGATGACGAGGAGGCGAAGGCCATCAGGGGAGTAAACTCCGGGAAAGCCACGGGCCCAAACGGAATTCCCATAGAAATGTATATACTGAGCGCCAACAAGCTTGCTCCATTTCTACGCTCCATGTTTACAGAATGCAGAGAGGAGGGACAGCTCCCGTATGACCAGCGGGTGGCAAACATAGTGGTCATCCAAAAAGCGGGTAAGCCCAAGATGCTTTGTTCGTCGTATAGACCTATCTCGTTGCTGAACTCTGAGCCTAAAGTCCTGGCGAAGCTGCTGGTGATGAGATTGGCTAAAGTCATCACCACCTTGATACACCAGGATCAGTCCAGCTTCATGCCCCGTCGGAATACTGCTCTTAATTTGGTTGGTTACATGGGGTGTTGGGCAGGACCCCGACGATCCAGGAACCAGCGGCACTGGTATCTTTTGATGCCACCATGGCATTTGATAGGATTGCGTGGCCATACCTATTTGCAGTACTGGGGAAGCTGGGTTTTGGTCCAGAGTTTGTGAATTGGGTATGCCTCCTATATGCCCAGCCCTTGGCCAGAGTCCTAGTGAACAATCGGAAGTCCTCTGACTTTCTCCTTGGCAAGGGCACGAGACAAGGATGTCCCCTGTCCCCGCTCCTATTTGCCTTGGCCTTGGAGGTCTGGCTGCATGGGTTCGGTGGGACCGTGAGATCCGCGTCCTACCATGGACGTTGGAATGGGAGGATAAAATTTCACTATACAGTGACGATATCCTACCTTACCAACCCGAGGGGATCCCTTATGTGTTTCCTAGACGTGCTTGCCATTTTTGGGAGGTACTCCGGCTTTGCTATAAACTGGTCAAAGTCAGTGCTTTTCGTTCTTAGGGGCGACCCACCAGTTGCTCCGCAGACCTGCCCAATACAAATTAAGCCGATAGGGTTTAGGTACCTCAGTTATGTTATGCTTGACCCGAAACTACGATATGCTAATAATCTTGGCCCCCCTCTGATTCGATTTAAAGGGGATGTGGCGCACTGGAAGGCGCATCCGCTCTCCCTTCTGGGTAGGGTGGTGCTTTTTAAGATGATGGCCCTTCCCCGGTTTTTATACGCACTCCAGAACACAATGGACTCGGTACCTGCATCCTACTTTAGGGAGGTAGAGGCCCTCCAGAGGCAGCTTCCTTGGGACGGTATGCGCCGCATAGCATTCTCTAAACTCACTCTCCCCTTGTATGACGGGGGATAGGACTGCTGGACTTCCGAAAATACTACTGGCCCTCCCAGCTGGCAGGGGTGAATCATGCTATATACGGGACCCCTGGGCACCCGGGGTATGTTATGGACCGCTGGCAGGTACCGGGCGGCGACTTCACTAGAGCGCTTTATTCTATACCTCGTCGGTTTCCCCTTGTGGGACCAACGGCACATGCCGTTCATGTGTGGCACGCGGCAAATAGACCCCTCAAGTGGGAGGGAAGGCTCTCACTTGCCACCCTGTTGTGGAGCTCGGAGAAGTTGGGGAGCCTATGGAAGTCTAAGGGGTTTGACAAGTGGGTCTTCATTGGGATTACACAGATCAAAGATGTTTGGGGAAAGGCACAGTCCACACATTCAGTTCACTTAAGCAACAATACCACCTTCACGACCGCGAACACTACCGTTACCTTCAGATTAGACATGCCCTACTTGCAAACATCCCCAAGGACACGTTAATTCCCGATGCCTCCCCTCTCGAAGACCAACTGTTGGACGGCCAGCTCCCTGAGAAGACCATTTCTTTATACAAGAAGCTTATTAACCATATGGAGGACCCGCTGGTACTTCTAAGAATGCACTGGAGTGAGGATTGGATAGAGTTGGATGATGAGGACTGGCGGGAGGCAGTCTCCTCTCCACGGGTGGTAGCGATACAGATGAGGCTTAGGTCAGTACAACTAAAGATTCTCCATAGGTCATATGTTACAGGGCCCTGTCTGGTCCGTATGGGTCGCTCAGAGGGAGGGGAATGTAGGAGGGGGTGTGGGGAGCTTGGAACGTTCATGCATATATTGTGGCACTGTTCTGGGGTACAGGCATACTGGGAGAAGATCCATGATATGCTACAAGATGTCCTGGGGGTGGAGATGCGACCGGAGGCACGCAGGTGCATCTTGAACGTCTGGGAACCCACATATCTAAATGCATATAGGAAGCAATGGGTAATGTTGGCATGCATGATAGCTAAGCGTAATATTGTCCAGTTATGGGGAGCCAGCAAGCCGCCCGAGTCGAGAAGTGGGAGGAGGACCTGGATTGGTGCATGTTCAGGTAGAGGTTGGTATACGTGTCTAGGGGGTATCCTGAGAAATGGGGGAAGCTCGGGGAGGCTTGGAATCATTACCGCGGAGAAGTTTGTGTGCCCCCGATGTGTCCGGAGGAAGTGGGGGTGCATGTGTCCCCTTGATCCATTACCTACATTTTGTATCTATTATTTTGAATGCATGGAAATGTACTAACGGAACTTGCAAGAGCTGCTAATGTCACCTGATGTTTTTCTTCGTCATTTTGTTAATAAAAATAATTTTAAAAGAACCAGTAAAACTAATCAATACTCTCATTATTGACTAAAAACAGAAATAGAATTGTAATATGATTTTTGTGATGCTTAGCTCCTGATCGTCTCCTAAACGATGGCAAAGATCCATCGCCGGGAAGTGATTAAAATCATCCAGTGGGAATTAACTCTGTTGATATAAGATAGAGATGTTAAACCGTTTTATTTCAATTGATGCCTGCTACATTAATAATAAGCATCAAAAGGTGGGTGTAGGGGATAGTTTGCAGACACCATTGGTGGACACACCTTATGATTATACAAATGGCATTTGCAAGATGGAGGATGCCTCCCCACAGAGAACAAGGGAAGCCTATCTCCCACTTCTTCTTCCTCTCCTGTTTCCTTTGTCTCCTTGACCTGCCTCAGAGGAATACCCAAGGTTTTCCTTCATAGCAAGTTGTTAGATTTATTATTATACTGTCCTGGTGATGACACTGTAGAGTAACATGGGGAAGGAAGATGGTGGCTTGACCCTGCTGCTGTGAGCTTGCAAACTCGTCTGCTCCCGCTCCCACTACTGCTGCCATAATGCAAAACTTTTTACTTACGGCTTGAGAAACTTCGGGCTGGATTTTAGATGTTAATCACAACCTGTCATCCGCTTCGACTTTGTTGGCTGTCAGCTGGTCCGTGGGTGTAGCGCGACAAAGCTTATACAATGGTCTTGGCGGCCACTTTTCAAGACTGCATAGACCATAGGATTTTTTTCATATGAAGAAGAATATGGCTCCACTGCACAGCTGGAATCAGTGTGCTCCAGCCGCGGCGCCTGCTACTGCTTCGCCGGCCTCTATGCCTCAGCCGGAAAGTAAAGGTATTAAATCCAATGAGACAGGTGGTCCAGCGTGCAACTACTGAGAAAAAACAAGGACCCCCTGAACAATGGATAGTTCAATTCCTAGGACAGGGACTTAAATGGTAGTGACAAAAACTCCTAGGCAATGTCAATAAAGCAATTATACACAGTATCTATAACATTAAGAAAACCAAGGAAGACAGAAAAAATATATTCAAAGTTGTTACCATTTTAATAATTTATTCTCATATTATCTAAGCAAATGATATTTATACAAAACATTTAAAAAATGAAACACAATATGTAACACATCACATTTAATCAATATGTATAAATAAAGGGTTAAAAATAGTCTCAGATCACAATCCTTTATTGTTGACACTTACGTTTAGCTTACCTATTAAGCAAGCACTTCAATTCTCGCTGCCTCATTATTTGCTGAAAGATAGAGAATATCAAGTCTTTATGACGGAAAGTATTAGTAATTTTATATTAGACAATGAAGGCTCTGCCTCTCTTTTTTTTATTTGGGATTCACATAAGGCTTATATAAGGGGAGCCACGCAGCAATATGTTCTAATACAAAATCGCATAACAAAATCAGGCAAATAAGGCTACTAGGGATGTTATCTGACAATTAGAAGTAGCACATGAGAATGAAATCAGACATGGCTTCACTCAACATATGGTAGCTTCTATACATTCTCAAACTTATCTACTCTCTATTGAAAAACTTGCTGCGATGGTCTTTAAAAGAGAAAACATCGGCTAATTATAATAAAAATAGAGCTCTACAATATGAATATGGGGAACAAGTTGGCAAATTGCTCGCACATCAGCTCTGCGATAAACGGGCAGAGTGAGAAATAAAGGGCATAAGCAGTGATTATGGGCTACTTTACACACAACCAGAAGAGATAGTTGAACAAATTTTAGGTTTTTATTAGGCTTTATACAGTAATCCCAATGCGTTTGATAAAAGAAAATTCACTAATAATAAGGATAAGTGTAAATTTAGTGAAACTACCCATAGATTGGAAATAGAGCAGGCTAATCTTCTTAACTCAGAAATTACAATTGAAGAAATAGCTGAGGCTATTGATGCTTTTCCCTCTGGGAAAGCAGCCGGTGAAGATACTCTGCCATTGGAATTCTATAAGATCTTTAAGACCAGCTTAATCCTTGTAACGTCCAAAGTTGTGAACCATATTAGTGTAAATGGGACGGTACCTCAGAATTAGGATATGACAAATATTTTCTTCTTCTTAAAGAAAAACAAGCCGAAAGCAGAATGTGGGTCATACCGTCCGATTTCATTAATAAATGTAGACGCGAAAATCTTCGCAAAAATATTAGCAACGCGTCTTGCACCTTTAATGACACAACTAGCCTCTGTCCAGCAACATGGATTTATACCAGGCAGGGATACCACTGCGCATGTGAATACTGCTATAGTTGCCTTCGATGTCGCCTCAAAAATTAACTTGGATATAGGAATGATCATGCTTGACGCAGAAAAAACATTTGACCGCGTTACATGGGACTGTCTTGGGGCTACACTTACGGCATATAATATTCACGGCCGATTTTATGATTGGGTTAGAGCTCTATATGGATGTCTGAGAGCCAAATTAATTTACTTAAATCATCAGTACACTCCATTAAAAATACTGAGGTGTACTCGGCAAGGGTGCCTTTTGTCACCCTTACTTTTTGTTTTAAATATAGAGCCTTTTATTAAATCATTGCTCGCTAATCCATCCATCCCGCCAGTCCTATTAGGCTTTGAAGAATTGAAAATAACAGCTTATGCCGATGATATTGCTGTTTTCTCTATGGATCCAGCTAGGGCAATAGAAGCTATCCAATCCGAAGAGAATATATTTGGGAAGTTTTCTGGATACAAGCTTAATGTCAATAAAACCTAGACTGTTCTTAACTTCCAAGCAGATAGGGTGGTAATTGGGGCTTGTATGTCAGCTACTTATTTAGGCGTGCAGATTACTGCAGATGTGGGACAGGTAGTAAAACTGAATTATGATACTTTGCTTAAGTTAATGGTTTCTAAAATGAGGGACTGGCACAAATTGACTATTAGTATTATAGGATGCTGAAATATTATAAAAATGATTGTTTTGCCTAAATTTCTTTATTTATTTAGGGCATTACTTTTGAGAGTCCCGAATTTTTTATTTTTAAGCTTGAGGGGTCTATTAGTAGCTTTATTTGCAGCCGAGACGCGCTATAAAGTACTTACCATTTTCTTACAGTAATGGTGGATTCAAATTACAGGATTTTAAAATATATTTTTGGGCCTCTTTTGTTTGACGCCTGCGAGACCTTCTTGATTCTAGAAGACAACAATGCTGCTACAATCTTGCCATCTGCAGCAATAGCATTATGTTTTTGTACAGGATTAACGATCCACATTTTTTTAAGAGAGTGCCATTTAAGAGTTTTAGGGACATAGTTTATATTTGGCGTGGGATAGCTAATTGCTCTTTGCCTCTAGTACGTCATAATATGCCATAAGGGGCAATTCTATGCTCCCGGAAATATTCCATGATACGCAAGCTAAATCATATGACAGATTTGGTATTAGTCAGATTACTCATCTGTATAATGCCACTGGATTTCGTACATTTTTAGTTTGCAGACGACATTTGATATCCCCAAAAATATGTTCTATAAATATTGACAGATAAGAGACTATTTATAGGGACATAGAGGTAAAAAACAACCTACGGGATCAGACATACTGCAGTATATACACTCCGAGTTAAAACTGACTATCAGTAAGGCCTATCAGTTAGTTTCTCAATTTTGGGAGAATGATAATCTAAAGATAGCATCTAAATGGGTTGAGCTATTGGGCCAAGATGTCAGCCCTGTGGATATAGAAGAGTCATTAGAGAGTTTAGACATTGCAGTTCATTCTGCTAATCTTAAGCTGCAACAGTTCAAAAAAGTGTTCATGTTCTACTATACACCAGAACGAGTAGTTAAATGGATTGACCCCAGTAATATAAATACAAATGATAAATGTAAATGCGTAAAGTATGGAATGGTCGCTGCTAATTGTCTGCATATGGTTGTCACTTGTCCAGAATTGCCTGCTTTTTAGAAAGATGTCCAGGATATAATAGCTGATCGCTTAAAAATTAATTTACACCTGCAAGAGAAGGAGCTCATGCTTGGCTATAAGTCAAACGTAACCCTATGACTTAGATCGCTAATATCGATTATGATTGTAACAGCACGACTCTGCATTACCCATGCCTGGATATATAAAATCTCACAAAGAGCTTTTGAATGGTGGGCAATGCTAAGGGAGATTCTTGAAAGAGAGATGGCTATTGCTAAGAGCAGAGGTATTCGATCCCGGAAGAAGTTCTATTAAATCTGGGGGCCTCTGCTTAGCTTAAACTAAATTTAGACTTTAATAGTTCTTGAATACTTGTGTATCATTATATTTCATTTGTCTATTTTTTCCATTTACTCAATGTATAGTGATCTTTTCGCCCTCTCTGTACCTTCTTTTTTTCTCTCTCTATTTTGTACATGCATTGTATGCTAACAGTCTGATATTTGGTTTCTGTGTTTATTGTGTTTACTCCTTCTGATATTAAAAATTATTTAAAAAAATAAAAATAAAAAAAGACACTGTAGAGTAACATGTTTGGTGTTGAAATGTCGCTGAAAAATAACATTCTTGACCTGTCCCATAGTAAAAGAGAATCAGCAAGGAAAGGAATATCTCATTTCCACCTGCTACTCAACTCTTAATATTATGCAGATAGTGAATTGTTCTTAGCATGTGCTTCTCTCCCTTATTCACCTTATTGGTGTCTGTGGGGTATATATTCTTTTGGCATTCAGTATAGCTGCCAACTACCAGGAGCTGGACTACTGGAGCCAGTGGCGTCACAGAACTTGAGGGGGCCCCCTACTATGTACATGGAGGCCTACCACACCCCACCACCTACAGCTTTGGTCCCAGACCCAGTCAGTGTTCTGTGATGAAGTAGGCCCCTGGAGCCTGGGGGCTGTGGAGGGGGGGTTAATGTTATAAACTGGCTGGAACTAGACATTAAAACTCGAGAAAGACCTCAGTAACACTGACTCAGCAATGAACGGGCCTGTACTAACTCTGGTGCGAGGTGTCTAAAACTGGGAGCTGAGTCTGCTTCTTTCCTCCTGGCTGGTATTAAGCCTGAATGCCCTTCTGAAGCTCTGCTAGCCTGCAGTGATTCTGCAGACTGACTTACATGTGTGAAAGTGTCAGACATACAGAAAGTGCCTAGAAACCCTCAAGTTCCTTACCACAAACCAGAATCAAATCAAATTAAATCAAATCAGGGGCATTTATGTAGGGCACAAATCACCCGAAGGTCTCATGGCGCTAGTAGACAAAACTCCAGGGTTGGGTCAGGTATGGGGAGACAGTTAATTATCGAACAGCCATGTCTTTAAATTCTTGCAAAACAATAGTGGTCAATGATGGTGCGTAAATGTAGAGGTAGGTTGTTCCAGAGAGCTGGTGCACGGAAAGAGAAGGACCTTCATCCGTTTCTGGTAGTACGGATTCTGAGGGGTGTGAGCAGTCGTTCATTACTAGATCGCAGGGTCTTGCGAGGCTGGTACCAGGTTAGCTTATTTGCCCAGTACCCTGGTCCCCTTCCATACATGCTTTTATATGTTAGACAGAGAGTCTTAAAACGGATTTGCTACCTCACAGGAAGCCAGTGAAAAAGTCTCAGATTAGGGGCCCGAGGAGATCTTGGCGGGAGGTTGAGTACCAGCCTAGCCGCCGTGTTTTGTAGAATCTGAAGCCTAGACAGGAGGTCTTCATTTATTGAAGACAGCAGGGCATTTCCATAGTCCATGCGATTAATGACCAAACCCTGGACTAATGGTTTCCTGGCTTCCGTTGGAATCCATTTGAAAACTTTGCATAGATTACGCATGATTCCGAAACAGGAACCTATGATGTAACTAACATGATTTTTCAATGATAGTTTGTTGTCCAATAGTATTCCTAGGTTTCGTACCGTCTGGTTTGGAGTGTGACATGGGCCAAGATTTGGAGGCCACCAGTCGTTTGACCAATGCTCATGAGCCTTGCCAAACAATATGATCTCAGTTTTGCCTCCATTTAGTTGCAGATGGTTTGTGCTCATCCACCTGTCAACATGGGACATACATTCTTTGAAATGTGACTTTGTTTCAGTAGGATCTGGACTTAGGGTGATCAAGATCTGAGCATCATCGGCGTATGACACAACATCAAAGCCGTAAGATCGTCCCACCCTGGCCAGCGGGTTCACGTAAAGATTGAAAAGTGTCAGGCTCAGGATGGAGCCCTGCGGAGCTTCCATCCTTACAGGTCTGTCAAATAAGTTTATTGTATGATTAATTAAAATCTTTACAATCATCCCAAGAAATAAAATTTACATTATAGTCACGATTAATACCAAGCAACATTAAAAAATTACCCATTAATTTTATAACTTGTGAACCATGAAATTGGCTAACATATAAAGTGTTCCAGCTTCTATTATCCTACCGTCTAAGTAAGCTCTTAATTTGTTTTACATTCAGTCCATGTATTGAGCAGTTGGTCCATAAAGTCCAGGCCTAGAGGAACTTTCTCGTCTGTTTTCCTCCTGCTCGGCTTGCCATAAGCGTTTTCTTACCTCTGCCAGGAATTTTACTCCCCGGCAGGCCAGAATTATGGAGGAGCCTCCCAACCAGCTTATTACTGCCTG
Source organism: Lissotriton helveticus (assembly GCF_964261635.1). Taxonomy (NCBI): domain Eukaryota; kingdom Metazoa; phylum Chordata; class Amphibia; order Caudata; family Salamandridae; genus Lissotriton; species Lissotriton helveticus. Next base: position 557,431,590 of record NC_136059.1, read on the forward strand.
TCTGCATGTGCGAATGTTCTGTTAACTAAAGATGGGTTTTAAATACCGTCTCCTCAGGGTCATGACTGCTGGGCATATGCATAATAGATGGGTTAGGGATTCCTTTTTATATCCACATAGTCGACACTGCACTGTTAGTTGTTTGTGTTTCCAGGAAGGCTGAAGATCTTTTGAGACGTGCTGTCCCATCCGATAGTCTGTGTAGCTTTTTTTTAAATGCCCGCTAAAATGTGATACTAAGTATGCTTGCGGTTTCAGTAATTTATAGGAGGTGATGAGGGTCCACCCATGCCGGCATTTAGAGATTGTATTTTTATCCTCCAAAAAAGATTTCCTTTTTGCTGCGTCATTGACTGTTTTACTAATGCTTGCTTTATCTACCCTGGTTTCCCAGACTGTTTATAAATCGAGGACTGCCAAACAGGTTTTCAAATACCTTCCCCAGGCACTCGATGGTTCTTGGTCCGCCTGATACGTGACTTCGTCCCAGCATAGACTGTCCATTGAGTCTGGGTTTGCCGATCAAACTTTTTGGCATAACTTCACGAAGCCGCTCATGCTCCGGAATTTCTGATGCTGAAGGCCAAATTCGAGCCACACCTGTGATGGGGAGGCGGATTTTGGCAGGTTAAAAACGGCCTTTTAGATCTTGGTCTGAAGATCATTTAGTAGGTCAGCCTCCTTGCCACACCAAGTGACTAGACCGTACGACAGGGTGGGCAAAATTTGAGCAGCCATCACCTTTAAGAGGTGGTTATAATTCGGGCAATCCAGTTTTGTTTTTAACAATCGATATGCAAAAATTAGCGATTGCGCTTTGGCTTTCATTGCCGATTTATCTCCTTGTGTGTTAGGCCTTGCCCTATTGTTATACCGAGATATTTATAGGACTCTTGCTCTTCCACCATGGCCCCATTCGCCGTCCATTTGAACTTGATTTTTTTGAGATCCACTAAGCGTACAACTTTTGTTTTTGCTTTGTTTAATTCCAATTTTTCACGATTCAAATAGGATGCTAGAATATTTATTGCTCTTTGTAGGCCTATTGGTGTTTGACTTAGCACTACTATGTCGTCCGCGTATTGTAGTATAGTGATGGGCTTGTTGGCCATGGTCGGCGGGTGGCATTCGGCAGTTTCCATCACTTTGCTGATGTCTGAAAGGAACAGGTTGAATAGGCTTGGTGCTAACACGCATCCTTGTTTTAAGCCTTGAAGTGTTGCGATGCTCGAAGTTACGCTACGTCCATCGCCTAATTTCACTCTCGCCCAGGTGTCATTGTGAAGGGCGATTATTGCCTTTATTAGTTGGCTCGGCAGTCCCCATTTATTTAGCTTTGGCCAGAGATGCTCTCTGCTCACTCGGTCAAAAGCTGATTTTATATCGACGAAACATGTGTACAACCATGTTCCCTTTTTTACCGCTCTTTCCGTTAAGAGCGCCAAAATAGCCACGTTTGTTATTGTTCCCATCCCTTGCCTAAAGCCTGTTTGGAACTTAGGAATTATGTTTGTGTCGTCCATCCAGTCTCGTAGCTGTACTAAAAGGCAGGAAGCGTACAATTTGGCCTCAACATCAATTAAAGATATCAACCTATTATTTGCTGGCTTGCGATGGTCTCCCTGTTTAAATATCGGGTGTATTATGTTCCCTTACCAAGAGCCAGGGACGTCAGAATGTGCATATACGTGGTTGAAAAGAGGCGTTAGGATCTCTGACCAGAAGTCAGGGTCGTCCTTAAAGAGCGCGTTGGGCAGCCCATTTGGACCGGCGGCTCCTTCTGTCTTTAGTTTTAATATTATGGCCCGCAATTGTTTACTGGTGATTAGCAGATTTTGTTAATTGCCCCCAATCTCTTGTTCGTATTCTTCATTTTCTCTGTTATCCGTAACCAGGTTTCTTTTTCTTTTTCCTTCTTCTAATGCCATCCCACGGGAACCTTCAATGATGCTTGAGTCTGTGTTACAGTACAAGTTTTGCACGTGTTAGACCCACGTTTCCTCTCCGATTCCCACCTCTTGTTGGAGACTTGCACCTTTGTTCAGATTGTTTATAATGCCCCAGAAATCCCTACTGTTTGGCAATTTACTTGCGCACAATCATTTGTTCCAGATGGTTTCCTTATGTGCAGTTTTGGCGACCCTCAACATCTTCCTATATACGTTCCTTACTTCCGTTAGTTTACTATTAGTTGGGCTTCTTCCTGTTCTTTTTGCCCGCGCCTGTGATCTGACCTCTCCTGCGACCCTTCTTTTTTGAGCTCGTAGGTCCGTGTTGAACCAAGGCTCCTTCCTGGTGTTTGATCTTCTTTGATTACCCAGTAATGCTGGAAATTTCTGGATAAGGACCTGGGCCAACTGTTCCCAGTTGGTTACGCGTTCTTCCTCTAATTGAGGCCCTCATTTACTCACATAGTCCCTTGCTGTCTCCTGGACACTTTTCAAGCCCCCAACTTGCCATTTTAATTTTTTTAAGTTGAACTTATCTGCGTGTTGTATAAGAGAGTTCATTCTTAGGGCCGAAGTGAGGAAATGTTCAATCTCGTTATTTGGGGAAAGTGATCACTTTCTGTGCGTTGGTCAATTTGAAATGTATCGTTACTGGGGAGTAGGTTATTACTAGTAATTGTAAAATCTATTGTTGAGCGAGCCTTGCCACTCAAGTACGTGACAGCTGCTGGCATGTCGCCTTTTTTTTTACCATTCAAAATTGTCAATTCCAAGTCTTCTAGTATGTTTGTTATTTTACGTCCACCATAGATCATTTGCGTCTTCCCTTTAACCTGTTTTTTTGTTATGAGGTTGCAATTAAAGTCTCCTGAGATAAACATTGGGCATTGCGTGTAGGATCTTTGCATTAGTTTTATCAGGGACAATAAAGTTGAATATTTTTCTTTCTGGGACTTCCTCTCCGGGTGAATATAGACATTAATCAGTAAGAGTTGCCACTTATGATTCTTTAATGGAGGCTTATCACTAATTTTAATCGCTTGAGCCCAATTAACCCCCACGTCCTGTTCTTCTGTTAACCAATCGTACTTTTGGGCTACGAATATTGATAATCTGGCTCGTGGATGCCCAAAAGGTGAAAGCCTTTCTGCGAAGATGTGGTGTTCTTTGAATCCTGGGATTGAAATGGGCATCAAATTCCATGTTTCCTGGAGCATGATTATATCTTGTTGCTGAAAGAAGGCTAGGGTTTCATGGTCCTGGGCCATTTCTTGAAAACCATGGACATTCCAAGAGCAAAACATGACGCTATGCAGCCTTTTTTACTTCTGGATTTGGCCCTGCTTCTCCACTGCCTTTATTATGTTTGAATCTTCGCTAGGTATGTTTTTTGCTAAGTGTCTTTGGCACCCATGACCAATCCATCCTGTCCAGTATTCCACGTCCCATGTGTTGTGAGCTTACTGATGTATTAGCCCTGTTTACGCTGATTGGAAATGCTGGTGTGGTAGCGCGTGCACCTCAAACGCATGTGGTCTGGCTTTTCCCATCTTTATCTTCCTTTTTTGCGTTTCTTGGGCTAACAAGTAGGGGGTAAGGGTACCTAGGATGTTTATGTTGCTTCAAAGTAATTCCCCAAACTCCAAATCTTGGTCTCGCAGAATATATCTTGTCCACCAGGTCTTTTGTAGCCCAGGTTGTCACGGATTCTTCAGTGTCCGGATTTTCCCTTTTTTGTTGAAATTCAACGGATATTAAATCCTGGGTTGTTATCCCTTTTAATTCAGGGATTTCCTTAAGCAATTTTAACAGATTCCCTCGATTCAGGATGTCCTGCCTTCCTTTTGTGGGATATTCTGGTACAAATGTCAGGTTTAATTTGAACGCCTCTGTATGGTTAGAGTGGCATTCGGCCAATTGTGCAATATCACCTTTAAAGGTTGCAGAATTGTTAATTGTAAAGACATCACACCTGGCATGGGCTTCTTGTTCCTCTCGTACTTCGTACACCTCCTCGTTTATTTCCTCTGGTATCCCCCGAGTACTTGTTTTCCTTTTCCTTGTTGGTTCTAGCCCTGGTTCCCTGTTGGGTAGCGTTCATCTTCGGTCCATACCCATTATTGTAACTTTCAGGGAGATTGGCTTGGTTGAGTGTTGGTTGTTATTTTTTCCTTGTGCGTTTTGGTTTTTAAGAATTCCTGTATTCTAGATGCATTCTGTATTCTACTTCCCTTGGTCCCATGTGGAAAATCTCTCCCCTTGCGTTTTTTTGACGCATGTTGTCCCCGGGGGCGGATGTCATTTGAGATGTTCCTGTTTGACCTGCACCTTTGATTATTTCAGGTTTTTCAGGTTTTTCATATCGCGATTCCTGTCTACTTTTAGGTTCTGTTTCGTTTTTCACTCGATTACCTTGATCTACAGGGAAAATTTGGATTGTCATATTTTCCTGAAAGGTGGGAATGATGGTTGCACCAGAGACAGGACTTCCTTCCGTTGGAATGGAATCTAAGATGTACGTCCGGTGAGATATGTTGAATAATGCCTCGCACGGGGCGTATTCAATGATTTACTTTTGCCTCCACGGGAAGTTCTCGTTTTAAATATTGAAATGTTTTTTCCTGAGTCTATATTTGTTGCTTTTGTATTTGAGCCTTGCCTTCCTTGCATGTTGTCTTTGCCTTTTTGTTGGTTTTACAAGGGGCGAGGTTTTGGTAGAGGACTGTGTTGTTTCCATTAGATTGTCTATTATTTCCGGTTGCTCCTCAGGAACCGCTTGCTCTAGGTAATTTTTTGCTTTGTTACTTAAATTTGTTAACAAGTTGTTGCATTTTGGAGTTGCCGGTATGTCCAAATTGTATTGCACTTCCTTATTCTGCTTGCTATTACGGGTCAATTTTACAGCCCCTAGGATGTCCTTTAAAATGTCTGGTAGACTTGCCAATTTCTCGATAATGCTCCCGCAGCCACAGTTAAACTGTTGTTTGGCTTTGTACAATTGAAGCTCCGGGTTCCCCCTGTTGGATAGAAGTGACGTGAGTAAGTCCATCTTGGCATTTATGCCTGAGATATGGCCAGCGATTAGGTTTATGAGGTCTATTTGGACCTCCATTTTGTTGGATTGATAATTCAGCACCCTTATCGCTTTGTCTAGAGTGCCTAGCAAGGACTGACTCCTTTGAGCGCTTGGCTTTTGTTCTTGGGACTTCTGCAAAACATCTGATTCATGACCAATCATACTAACAGAGGAAATTGTTATAGGTGCTGAGAGATTCGAACAATCTAATTTTATTGGAATGTCACTGTTGTCGTCTAGTACAAACCGTTGTTGGTCTTTATTAGCCGAGGCACATCGTGGAGTAGAAACCACCATTCCCAGAATGCTCTGTTGAGCTTTGGAACATGTTGCTGCTAGGAAGGCGTTCCCTTGAGGTCCTTTGTTCTGGGTTTTTATTTCCAGGATTTCTAAAAAATTAAGGTCATTAGATAAGGAAAGAGAGTTTAGCCAGGGTTCCTCCTCTTGGGCTAGCTGCTTAGAGGATTCGCTGTACTTTAACATTTCCTCCATCATTTCCTTTGTGAGATCCTTTACGTTTGTAGTTCCCTCAGTTACTATGTCTCAGAGTTTTATACTTCTGCTTAAATTCTTTAGTTTTAATTTTGACGGGGTGTCTGTGGAAAAGTAAATTTTGCCATGTTCTGTGTCCCTACGCCTCATCCATCATATGTTATGTGTGCATGACCAATATGCATATGTTATTCCCCATGTCCGATTAATGACGCAATTCCAGTTGTGTCCACCTTTAGTATGTCATTTTCCAGTCCTCGTGAATACTACGAATATCAGGCCTATGTAAAGTTATGTTGCCACGTTTCCCAGTGTGCACGTTATTCCATTATAGAGTCCCCGTTTCCAGGCCTCAAAAGGGCCCGGACCACAGATTCAGCTCCTGTCTCCTGAAAGCCTCGCTGAGGAGCGATACAGCCCCCACCTGTATCCTCGACCCTTCACTTACTTCCTGCCTCGCAGTGCCCGGTGCAGCTTGGTTCTGCCTCTAAGTCTGCCAAAAGTATGTTATGATTCCAGTTATCAGTTCAGTCCTCCTCTTCTGCATTCCTAAACTACTGAACTGCATCAATAGTTTCCGTCATTGTCTAGCCTATTCGGCTCCACGTTAGAGAAATACTGTATTAATGGTCATTTAATATTCTTCATCACGCACTACATGTAGAATAATGCATGGTCCAGTCTTAGAATCAAGTTAGCTTCTCCCCTCATGACTTCTAGTTTATATCAACATGTTCCCTAAACATAAGATACCAGATAGGGTTTAGGTACATGTCGCTCCGACCCTCCAGACTCTAGTCTCTGCTCCTAGCACAGAGTTCGTAGCCCCAGCTTCTCCTAGTAACACGTCATTGCCAGTTTTCGCGCACCACCAGGTTAGAGGTCCCGGCTCCTTAGGTAGCCCCCTCCTATGTTTCCGCCCATTCATGACATATTCTGTTACGTTTGCATCACATGTCTATGTATACTCCCAGTTACACCTCTTTTTACTGTTATCTTTCGCGACTGCTACGCGTCACGCCTTCTGCTCCACCCACTGCTACGCCTACTGCAATGTAATGCTATGTGTTTGCGCTATGTATATAAGTCAATGTATTGTTATTAAAAGTTAGCGCGCTCATTCCTGACCCAGCCCCGGCAGCTGTTGGGCCCTGTTACCCCCGTTCTATGCAGGTTGTCCTGATCCTGTCCTTATGCTGTAATAAACCTGCAGAAACTCCTACTACCTCGAATCTTGACTCTTATTTTATTGAGCTATCTGTTATTCATTCATTCATCCAAAAATAGATCCGGTATTATTTATTTATATACCACATGTCCTCTGTGCTTCCCTTATTTGCTGGGCTTCCCGTTGTTTCCCTTGTGTTTATTGGGGTTTTAAGTTGGTGCACTTGTGACTTTTGGTTCTGTGGGGGTTGATTCCCTGTTGGGGCATCGTTAATTTTAGTTGAGACTTATGTCGAGGGGGCATTAGTGTTATCTGGAACAATGGGGCTTGGCAATTTAGAGACCTCGTCGGTTGGTGCATAGATCGCCGCCATGGGATCCTTTAAGTAGAAGTATTTAAAAATTCCGGTTTTCCTTCTGGGACTCAGCGTGGTTGTTTCGAGAGTTGGTACAGAGACCAGCCTCGCCCTTAATCTTGCAGACTTTCCTCTTTGGCTGATAGGGGAGCCTTCCACGAGTACTGTTTTTTTTTTTGTTTTTTGCTTGCCACCACTTGACGAACTTTCCCTGATCTCATTTCCTGCTTTATTCCTTAGCACTACTTGGGTCTCACATAAGCTTCTGGCCGTGAACTCATGGAGGTCTTCTTAGTTCACTGCATCTTAATGGAGACTTGTAACTGAGTGACCTTTCACTCACAGATGATGGAAGGGGGTGTGCTGTAGCTGCCAGTAACTGCCCGGGTGGGAGTCTAATCCCAGGTGGACTCCAATCTCGCTGGCACAGTCCCAGCAACAACCTCAGCCACTGGCTTCCCCCTGCTCTTTACTCCCTCTTGCTATAGGTCAGTGGACAGAGGACGATCGTTGCCTCTATCACAACGGTCCTTGGTGCCTCAGCAGCTCCTCACAATCCCCCTCATGAGCCTTCAGTCCTTCAGTCCTTCAGCCCCCCTTGATTCTGGAGGCTGGGACTGGAACAGGGATTTTTTACTAAATGCAGATCTCTGTTACTGCTTGCCGTCCCAAATTGCCTCCAGCGCAGAAAAGCAGGCTGAGTGGGGTGGAGGCGGGGCGGAGGCAGAGGTTGACAAAGATACAATGGCTGCCGACCCTCACTGCTGATGGGCAAAGGCGGGCAAAGGCGGGCACGTCAGGCTAGCGAGGTTAGACTCCCCCTGTCCTGCCCAGCTCTGGTGAAACAACAGCGGCCAAAATTGCTCAACTTTACTCACTACACCGCTGCACTGCTCCACTCGCTGCTCCCGTGGACCAAGAAAAGAGAGTTACAGGGCGATCCGGAAGCAGAGAGGTGCAGCACTGTACCTCAGCGGGCACATAGGGGTGCCAGAGACTAAGACCTGGGGCCTCAGGGGAGGTTCCCGGAATCCGTGTCGCCGCCCCAGTAGTCCTTCGGGCGGTTGTGGGCCTGTGCAACCGGGGGTTTGCCTAGCTACGCCCCGCAAGGGGCCTGAGTATAATCATTAACATAAGGGGCAGCACATAGGTGGTTCACCACGGTGCTGCCTGGCTCAGCAGGCGGGCAGGTGGCGAGAATGCGGCCTGCCCTTGGATCATCCGTAAGATAACCCACTCTGATTACATAATGTTGTATGTAATAAACCTGCAGCAATTTTCCCAATCTAACACTGGTGTCTAGTGTGTTATTTGCGGGATGCATGCTTATGTTGTGGGTCCTGTTGCCATGATGTGACTAAGAGAAGCGCTACCGTGGGAGCTCACCACAGGGCTCACTGGGCTCACTGAGCTCACCAGTGGCTCCCCGCTCCTCACTGCTTGCCGCCACTCGCGGCTCCGGTTGGCGGTTTGGGCATTTGTATTTGTGTCTCCGGTGACTCCATCGACCAGCGGCTCCTCGTTACCGCCGCCACCGCCGCCGCCGCTGTATCCTCCCACAGGCTCCTCGCCACAAGCCGCCGATCGCGGCTCTCGGTTTGTGCCTCCTGCAGCCCCTCACTGCCGCCGTCGCCTACCGCCGCCGCTCACCTCTGCTCGCGGCCCCCGTCACCGCAGCTCCTCACTGTGAGCAGGCAAGCTCACTGCTTGTGGCTCCGTCTCGTTGCTCGTTAGTCTCGTTGCTCCGGCAGTACCGTCTGCTACATGAGATGGTGTTTTCAATCTGGACCGCCGTGGCTCGATCTGTTAAATAGCTCCTCAGCCATTTCAGGGCCTCCCCTCTGACACCGATCTCCCAGAGCCGGAGTTCGAGAATGCTGTGGGAGATGGTGTCAAAAGCTGCTGCTACATCCAGCAGAACGAGAATAGATGACTGCCCTTTGTCCAGAGCTAGCCTGATGTTATCTGTTATTTCAACCAGAGCTGTCTCTGTACTATGAGTGGCCCTGAAGCCCGACTGTGAGGGGTCCAGTACTCCATGACGCTCGAGGGGGATAGCAAGTTGTTGATTGACCAGCGATTTTAGCATCTTCCCAAAATGAGGTAGCAGCGAGATGGGACAATAGTTGGATGGAAGTTTGGGGTCTGCAGTAGGTTTTTTGAGAATTGGCCTGGCTCTGGTGGCTTTCCAGATCTTAGGGACCTCAGATTGGAAAGAGACCTGTTAAATAGATCAGTGAGATCATCCAACAGCAGCGGAGCGATGATTGGAAGGAATCTCGATGGCATGGGATCAATAGGTGAACCCGATTTGATTTTTAACATGGCTTTTCCCACTTCCTCTGAGCTACAGAGGGAGAACTTGTCTAGAACATGAGGAGGGCCAGATAATGCAACTGAATCATTTCCTGAAAAGTTTATATTTTCTTGTGGAGGGAAGAAGTTATGAATCACAATAATTGTATCTTCAAAGAACTTTGAAAGGGAATCTGTCCAATCCTGTGATATAAGGGTTTGTGTCTGAACGGGGGGGCGTCATAAATTCTTTTAGTATTTGATATAGCTCCTTGTTTGAATTTGCTGCCTTTTCGATTTGTTTTAGGAGAACGTTTTTTCGTTTGTCTAATGTCCTCCATATAGCTGCGGTGGATACATTTATAGTATTTACGGTCTGTCGGGTCTTTACTTCTCCTCCATTTCTGCTCCGCAGTCCTACAGGAGAGCTTAGCTATCTTATGTTGCTCCGTGAACCAGGGGGCAGGCTCTAGATTTGATTTTGATCCTGGTAAGAGGGGCAATTTTATCTAATGCATCTGTTATTGCTCTCTCGAAGGAGGCTACAGCCTCTTGACTATATTGGGTTGAGCTGAAATAAGTTGTAAAGGAGGATGCGGTGACTTTACACCATGACCTTCACCATGTTTGTTCATTCCTACAATCAAGTTTAATGGTGAGAGCTGGAATGGCAATTTTTAACAGGTCATGGTCCGACCAAAGTAGTGGAGATGAGAGTTCCACTGTGATATCTGTGGAATTTGTACCAGTAGGTCAAGCGTATGGCCAGCAAAGGGGCTGCCTCAAGAAACCAACAGTATAAAGTACAAATGAGGGGGTGGTGACTACCTGGTGAATACATTCCCTCCATCCAGCAGCTGGTTCATCTGCAATCTTGCTTGAACAAGGGGTCTGAGTAGTCCTATTGTGTGCCCTTTTGTCTTGTTTTACTCACTGTTGGCTCTCCGTGTAAGACTGCAGTCTGACACTTTTGCCATTAATATCAGTAGCCACTGCAGACCCCAGTTTTTGAGATAACACCTCAAAAGCTAATCCAAAACAGGGAGACAAGTTCTTTTATGATTTTATTGATTCTCACAAACAGATACTTCACATTTCCGTTTCAGAGTTACCTGATTTTTATTTTGTCATTTGCCGGCTGTTTTTCTTTATTTTATCCATTTGTGGTGTTACAGTTAAGGTTTGCATGCTTAGTACAAAGTGCATGTTGCTTGGCGGATGTTAGACCTGAACTGCCAGCCCAGGCCCTTCCTGGATTGGAAACAAGCTTCCTAGGACCGGTTTCGGGGTTTCGCCCCTCTTCAGCCAGGATAGCTTGACTCCAGTGGCATGGAGAGCATAGGACTCACGTCTGGGCATACCCGTCCCACTCAGACAACAAATGCAAAAAGAACAATTGATGGACAGAATGCAGAACAATGTCATTCATTCACCCCAGTACAGAGATCTGGGCCTAAATACATTATTTTTTTGCTCCTTAAGCCATTCCAAATCAAAAATATCTTTATTTAGATATAACACATATATCTTTTAAAGAAGGTTACAAAATTCACATTGTATATCAATTAATAGGATAAAAACAAAGGAGAAACAAGAACATGGTCAGTTAAACAGTCGTTATAAAAGCAGAGGTTGTCCTCTCTTGAGCCTCCTTGACCCTTTGTATTTTAAAAGAAAAATAAAAGAAAAAAGACAGGGTAGTATGATAAAAGAGAAGATAGCTTAAAACATATTGTGCAACAAAAACTCTTCTCTTCAACCCTTTTATGTTGCACTCGGTATCAATGGTGTCATGAATATGGAAAGCAACCAACATTCCTGAGGCTACTGATCATTTCGTTTCAACCTCCCTAGAGATTGGAATAAGTTGTAGGGTGTATTGGATGATTAAAAGAAGTGGGAGGGACACTTTAACAGGGCCTCTTTTGTTTAAGATTACGGTATGCTTGCTGAATGAAGTTTGTAAGTCTTATATTTAAGACAGTATTTTCAGGATTCAAAGCTACCATAATGGCTTGCCTGCAGGTCCGGGCGCCCATCCTATTCCATTCTGCTTTAAGTTTACGCCTGCGTTCTGAATTAAAGGCTGGGCAGAGGCAGATCACATGCAACATAGTTTTGGCTGTTTTGCCGCACCCTCTGCAAGTTAGATCTTCCGCAGTGCGCCGCCAGGGAGGTAAATCTTGCAAAAATCGCCAGTCGCCCATTCTGATGGCGATAAGGCTGCGTTTTAGGTACAGTGAGTATGTACAGGCCAGATAGGAGGCGGGGCCAGCCGTCTGTACGAATTTACAAGAGCCCAAGCATGACTGCGTTTCAAAAAGAGTGCTTTGTCAGTGATAAGTGATCTCATTCTCACACACTTTTTGATCCCAATTTTAAATGCTGTCTGGCTAGGATTCAGGGCCCACAAATCGCTCGCTGACATTTGCTGAATGGCGTCTTTAAAAAGACGACCTTACTTTCCACCTGGGTTTTACTGGGTAATTTCTTGCCAGACTAGGGATTCTAATGTGTCTGGGTCCGCCTGTCTCAGTTTGTGACAAAGGTTCAGGTATGCCCCGGTGTTAGAGGCATCATAGTTTATTAGCCCCATCTCCAGTCTTATCTGCGCAGCAGATACAGACTTTGGCAGCTGGAGAACCTTTTTGTAAATTTTTGTTGTGTGCTGGTTCAAGGCGGTGTTCATTTTCCCCCTGAATGTCTCTATACCGTATGATAGAGTAGGGCCAATTTTTGCTCTCATCACCTCCAGAAGAGGCGATAGGGTTGGGCCTGAGAGGTTTTTTGCAAGCTTACCTAGTGACAACGCAAGGGTTATTGCTTTAACTGCAATCTCATTACGCTGTTTTATTAGGTTGCGTCTAGAGTCCAGGTGGATGCCTAGGTATTTATACGACTGACCTGTGACGAGGCTTATGTTGTTAAATGACCATCCGCCACCTGTGTGTCGTTTCTTCCCAAACGGGACAACTTGTGTTTTCTTTAAGTTGACCTCTAGTTGGTTAATGGTAGTGTAGCTAAGCAGTAGCTAAGCAGTTTGTCGAGGAGCCTTTGTAGGCCAACCCTCGTGAGGCTACAGAAAACCAGATCATCGGCATACAAAAGGTTGCTTAGAGCCAAACCTCCCACCTTTGGAGAATGACTGTTGGTATCGTCCAAGGTCGCCGACAGATCTGCTTTAAACAGATTAAAGAGTAGGGGGGCCAGCACACATCCCTGCTTCACGCCTCTGGTTGTCATAATTTTCCGCGAGAGATGTGTGCCGGACCCTAACTTCACCCGGACCCATGTGCGGGAGTGGAGTTGGATAATTGCCTCTAATAGATTCTCTGGGATCCCCCACTTCCTTAATTTTACCCATCGTGCCTCCCTGGGGACTCTATCAAATGCTGCTTTGAAGTCGACAAAGCAGCAAAACACTAACCTAGATGTTAAAAGTGCTTTGTCAACAATGGTTGATATTGCTAACAGATTAGTTCTGGTCCCTGAGTTTGCAACAAACCCTGTTTGATTCATTGGCATCAGTTTATGGTCCTTTGCCCATAGCCTTAGATCCTCCAAGAGGAGGCCTGCATAATGCTTGGCTTCAATGTGCAGGAGGGCAATAAGTCTGTAATTGTTCGGTTTGGCACGTGATCCTGATTTGTAAATTGGGTGGATTATAGCGCCCCGCCATGAGTCCGGGATTGTTGCTGTTCTCAGAGCGTTATTGAAGAGGTTAGTTAGTGTTCCTGACCAGAAGGCAATGTCAGATTTAAACAGGCTCTGTGGCAGGCCATTTGGGCCCGGAGCCCCATCAGATCTTACTTTTGTCATTGCTGTGGCAACCCTTTCTTGTGTCACCTCGAGATCCATGTTGACGAGGTGTGAACAGTCGGTGGATATACTCCGCATGATACCGGGCCCAGGATTAATCTCATTTGAAGAACTACTTCCTTTGGGACCTGGATGTTCTGGATACTTAAAGTGGTCGAATAGGAATGTTGCCCAGTCTGATTCCTGGATGTTTGCTGATCCAAAGCTCGATGTACTAGAGTTTGTGTGATTAATAAGGGCCCAAAATTTTCTAGAGTTTTTTCGCTTGCTCTCCCACACCAGTTTACACCAAAATTGGTTTTCGTGAGACCGTTTATCTTTTGTAATCGCCAGCTTAAAGGATTTTTGGGTAGTTTGGTAGTGAATTATGCATTCACTGTTCCCCAGAGATTTTGCCAGTGCCCGCAAGGCATTGTTTCTAACTTTCTTGAGTGACTTGGTCTGCAATGAGATTATAAACTGACGCGCCTGAGTTGCCCTTTGGGCCTGCTGCTTTGCTGGAAAAAGATTGGTCAGAGCATTGTCCAGGTTACAGTCGGAATGGCCTCTTGCTCGGTTCCAACTATTATGATGTCCATGCTTGCTTGCAGAATGTTCGGGCTAATATCTTCAGTCCACTTGAGGCGCTTTAGGTTTTCCGTATGTATTCCCCAGCATGTTGGTGGTGCAGATTTATGTTTCACAGGATTTGTGTTGAAGGAAGTGACCTGTGGTCACTTTCGGTTCGTGGATAGATATGAAAGTTGGCTAAACAGTGAAGCAAGGCAGCGTTACAGATGGTATAATCCAAGTAGGATTGCTTGGTACCATTTGTCCATGACCAGTTTGGCGGGGTGTCACCTACTGACCTACCATTGATAACCAGGTATCCTGCACTGCAAAATCTCATCACACAGAGCTCGCCCAATCCACTTTGAGCTTGGATGGGCGGTTTGGTTTGTGTTACAGCCTCAGTGATTGGAAATAGGAAAGGCCCTTCAATGTCTGCTACGTTCCCTTGAAATAAGTAGGTGTTAAAATCCCCCGTGACAATGCAGTCTGAGTTGGGGTGTTCCACAGCTATGTCGTTCATGATTTCCGTTCGGCGTGTCAGGTGTTCTTTTTTTGTACGCGTGCTGGGGTTAATGTACACGTTCAGAAGGAAGAGTGGACGCTGTTTCCGCCATGCATTGATTTTAACCCCAAGTAGCCAGTCTTCATCAAGGGGCAATCGTGAGATTGAACCTTTTAAGGTGTTTGATATGTATATTGACAGTCCACCTTTGGGATGACCGAAGCGGCTGTCCCTAAGTGCTGGATTCCATAACTCGATGAAACCGATGAGTGGACACCCTTGTGTGGCCCAAGTTTCCTGCAGAACTATTACTGAATGTTCACACAGGAAGGAAAAAGTTTCGGGATTCTTAATTTTTTGCTGAAGGCCACTTATATTCCAGGAACATAATAGGATGGTAGAGTCCGCTTGTGTGTTTGGTGCAGCTTCTGGGGGGGTTGACTTTGCCAAGTGTTTGGGGCCATGGACCGCTGTCTCTAATTAGAGTGGTCATTCTGAGCTTTTGGTCGATAAGATGGCTGGAAGCCAATCCCATCCTTGACAAGTGTCGATGTTGGCGACCACTGTAGGAAGGGTTTTATGATCTTCTTCGGGCCCTGACGCATTTTTTAAGATCAAATATGTTTTCTGGTGGTCTTTCAATCTAATGGTTCCAGATTTTTGAGGTGATATTGGCTGGTTTAGTCGGGCGGTGGGGTAGCCTGGCGTGGAATATGGGTACACTCGGATGCCCCATTCCCTTAGTGTGGCTTTGTGGTCCAAAAACGTGCCTGCCCAGCTGGCCGACTTGAGTGTCACCAGAGTTACCTCCGACGGTTGGGTTCCTCTTGGTGGGAGAAATTCGATAGATTCAATGTCGTCCGATACCAGACCAGCGAATCCGGGAATGCCATCTACCAGTTTAATGATATTCGATCTGTTAAGGATATCTTGGCGGCCTTTTGATTTATATTCGGGTGCCAGTAAAATGTGGGAATATGATGAACCATTTGTGGTCTCGATATGTTTTTGACTTGTACCTATCTTATTGTGTTTGTTAAGTGACGGACCTTCATCCAATTCCTGCTCCTGTTGCATCGAGCAATGACGGGCCTTCCACGAGGGCCGGCGATTTGTAGGGAAAGCTATTTTCTGGTTGTAAATTGTTTTTGTCAAGTACATTCCTGTCCTTGTGGTGTCCGCCCGAGATGAAGATAGGGCATGCCCTAGTTTTAATTTCACTTGGGTCTCTATGGACCCCGATGTGCTTAATTCATCGGTTTTCGTGCTTGGCTTTTCTAAGACAGGACCGTGCTCGTTTATTGCTGTTCCAGTTTGAACCCAGCCATATGAAAATCATTCTTGACCCTGCATCCAGTGGGAACAGTACAGCCCGAACTGCCAGGCCAGGTTTTCCCTGGACTGGAAACATGCATCATAGGACCGGTTTTGGGGTTTCACTTCTCATCAGTCAGGATTGCTTGACTCCAGTGGCATGAAGCTGCTGATCTGTGCTAAAGTGCATGTGCTCTCCCTGTAAATTGTATTTATGGATTGGTGATTCCATGATTGGCATATTTGATTTACTGGTAAGTCCCTAGTACAGTGCACTGTGTGTGCCCAGGGCCTGTAAATTAAATGCTTCTAGTGGGCCTGCATCACTGATTATGCCACCCACATGAGCAGCCTGTAAATGCAACTCAGACCTGCCACTGCAGTGTCTGTGTGCAGTTTGGTACTGCCATGTCAACATGGCAAGTGCACCCACTTGCCAGAACCTAACCTTCCCTTTTCTTACTTGTAAGACACTCCTAAGGTAGGCCCGAGCTAGCCCCATTGGCAGGGTGCAGTGTATGTGAAAGGTAGGAGGTGTACTGAGGTGTGTGACATGTCCTGATATTGAAATACTGCCAATTTCGTTTTTTCACTATTGAAAGGCTATCTGTCCCATAGGATAGAGTGGGAGTTTATTTATGACATCTTATAAATATAATTTCCCATTGTGACAAGATAGAAAGATGGAGTTTAGTATGCCTGAACTCAGAATAGCAAAATGTATCTTTTAGTAAAGATGATTTTTATATTGTGTGTTTGAAAATACCACTTTTAGTCAGTGGGTATTTTCTCGCTTAGCCATCCTATGTGCCTCTGCTAGGTTTATGTATTGACTGTCTGGCTTCTGAATGACCGAGGCTGGGGATACGCATTCTCTCAGATGCCCACCGCCGAGGGGAGAGGAGGCTTGATGTGTGTCCTGCCTTTCCCGGATGAGTCAGGGCTGGGCTGAATAGACCTGGGCTGCATTTAGAGTAGGGGAGGACATTCCTTTCACACATGAATAAGCCTGTGACAATGCTGTCACCACCTCCAGCCAGGCAGCTGCACCAGAGAGGACAGAACTGGTTTTGGCTGGGCAAAGAGCTTCACTGCCACCAGGGAACAAAGGAATTTATGCTATAAAAGTGGAGCCCAGAGAAGAGCTGGAGAAACTGAGGAGAAGTACTTTTCCTTTGCTGTGTGCTGTCCGGGGTTGGCCTGCAGAGGCTGTTTTTGCCAAGGAAGTGACAGGGACTTTGCTGTGTGCTGTGTCCCCTGCTTGAGGAAGATCTCCAATGGCTTGAAGTAGAGCTTGCCACCTGTTTTGAAGTCTCAGGGATACAAAGACTTCATCCCCAGCTCCCTGAACTTCTTTGCTGGACGTTCTGACCTGCCAAGAGGTAGCTGTTGCTGTTCTTGGCCCCAGGAGGTTGTTTCTGCGTTTGGGAGCTAGAAAAGTAACACAACAAAGAGAAGCGCAACGCATCCACAACTGTTTATGATGCATTGCCAAAGAAACGACACAGCACCTGCCCGCATGGGAGAAAATCACTGCATCTACTACACCGATCTACAAAGTCCGAGATCACTGCACCAATTCCGACGCAGGCCTGCTATGCGGCTGCAGGAACCAACACATTGTGGGACTGCGGCTGGAGACACCAACGCAGCGCCATTGTTGCCGCCGCATCGAGAACTGATGCATCCCCGATCCTCACGCATCCCATTTGGGGCGCCAAGTCTACATCAGCGCTAGGGCCACAGTAAGAAACCAACACATCACCTCCTCTGTGTGGGAGTGAGGAACCAAACCAACGCATCACCTCCTCTGGAGTGAGGCACCAACTCATCACCTTCCCTGCGTGTGAATAACCAACCCATCACCTTCCCTGCAGCTGTTTTTGTTTATGATTTTGAAGCATCCAACTTTGTGTTGAAAGTGTTGCATCTATGTTTGTATGGACAGAATGGTTTCAACCTTTTAACGTCATATTTTGATTAGTGTCATGTGAATTTTTGTCATTTTGGTCTTGTTTGGTGTAGATAAAGACTACTTATTTTTCTATACAGGTGTGGTGTCCATGCGTAGGGTTTTCACTGTATGTACTTTATGTATGCACAAATGCTTTACATTCTCTCCCTTGAGATAAGCCTGTCTGCTCGTGCCAAGCTACCATTGGGGAGAGCAGGTTTTTTTTTAGAAGTCTGCCCCCCATACCCTGACTAGGAAGAAGGATCCCTACTAGGACAAAGGTGCAAACCATTGCCAACTAGAGATCCCCATTTCTAACAGCGGAGTACTGCAATCCTCCATTCTAGAGTACAGTGATTGTGAATGTTATATGTCTGGCTACTTGTAGGAATCCCCAATCCATGTTTTAGTAACTATATTGTTTTTTGTATTTGTGTTCTTGTTTTCAGGAGTGTTCTATCATCCTTGATTGGCTAGTAATTGTGAACAGTACATAGTGTATACATCCAACAGTCCTGGTGTGTCTCTCTATCACCCCATTATTTGTTTATTGTGAATTTTTTGAACTGTGGATTTACTGTCTGGCTAATGTTCTTACTGCAAATATATCTATATATTATGAGGTATTATTAAACTGTGCCTTTAGCTAGCATTTCCATGGAGGAGACTAGCACTAAGTAACTCCCAAATCCCTGTCCTGTCGAAGTTAAATCTACTTGATTCCATCATGATTGAGTGCTTGTTGGATTCTGTTAAATCAGGTTCTCCCCATGACCCACTTGCTCCTGAGCTGAAGAGACAGATTGCTCTACCGTCACATATTGAATGTCCTAAATTCCTCCTTAAGAGAAGGAGAACATTTTCTCAATCTGGTAACATGCAATGGTTGTTCTTCTACTTAAAAAGCCTACTTTAGATGCCAAAGTATGGGCCACTTTTCATCCAATTTCGCTCCTGCCGATCTGTGCTAAGATTGGGGAAAAGCATGTCAACAGCCAGCTCTCAATCTATCTGGAGCCAGTCTGGCTTTTGCTCCGACTTTAGTATAGAAACTGCACTTCTTGGGCAGGAGAGCATCTTCGAAAATAACTGGACCTGGGGCACTACTGCTCTCATCCTTCGAGACATCAGTGCAGCCTTCGATATGGTATCTCATCCTGTCTGTCACAGACTGACAGATATTGGCATCCAGGATTCTGCCCTTTCTTGGCTCTCCTCAGTCCTCCAGGATCGCACTTTCCATGTCTATTCCAAACCCTATGAGCCCTTAACATGTAATCTGTCATATGGTGCGCCACAGGGTTCCTCACTGAACCCTACACTCTTTAACATCTATGTTTTGCTTTTCACCTACCTTGTTGAGGCTTATGGCCTGTCTTTTTATGTATGATGATGATACCCAAATTATCGTTAACGCTCAGTGCTGAGGATCGGGAAGAGGTGTCCAACTTCTGCCTCTACCTTACGGGGGTTGCAGTCTGGATAAGACTTGATTTTCTTACCATGAGTGGCTGTAATGCCAAGGTGCTGGTGGTTGGTAACCAATCTCAGCTCTGGGGCCCTCAAGCTTGGCCCACCGATCTTGGGCTGTTGCTCACTCCCAGCAAGGTGGTTAAGAACTTAGGCAGTTGGCTGGACTTAAAGCACTCTATGGACTTTCACATTTCGAAGATCATCGCCTTCTATTTTCTGGTTTCTTTCTCTTTTGGCTCAAAAAAGCATTATTCAAGCTTTGATTGTTTCCAGGATAGATTATGCTCTATTGAGGTGAACCAAAAACAGTGCTGAAGAGGCTTCTGATTGTACGACATGTCGCATCACGCCTGCTCTGCCATGTTCTTAGGGGGAAACAGCGTTTACATTGCATGCGCTACAACTCATGTAATTACAACACAGTCGTTACAACGACCGTGATGTTACAACGCAAGCCATTACATCACAAGTTGTTTCTACAACTTGCTGTAGGGGGGCGCTAAATTAAGGAGTAGTATAATTTACTATTCCAACACCTTCCCTACTGCACACGCTGGAGCTGGAATAGTAAATTATACTATTCCTAAGTCCAGCACGCCCCCTACAGCAAGTCGGAGAAATGACTAGCGATGTAATGGCTTGCGTTGTAACAACGCAGTCATTGTAACAACTGTGTTGTAATCACATGCATTGTAGCGCATGCGATGTAACATCGCATATACGTTCATAGGCATTCATCTGTTCACCTTCATTCACTCCATTGGTTGCCCGTAGAAAAGTGTATCCATTATAAAACATTGTGCTTGATGCACAAGGCCTTAATGGTGGCCCCTCACCGTAAGCCACTGGTACCTTTTTACTCCCACAAGTACAATCTTCACTCTGGGAATCAGCTTCTAGCCACACCAGACTTTGCTATAAACATGCAAGACAGGGTGGCTGGTCTAATGCTGTACTTGGTCCTACTTTATTGAATTCTCTCACACTAGATATTCAGACTTGCACTTCTTATTTAGAGTTTCTTAGGGCCATATGTAGAAAGCCAAATTGCGATCGCAAATGCTGAAATTCGCTGAATTTCAGCATTTGCGATTGAAAATTAGCAGTGTGCAATGTATCACACAAAAACCCGCTTGCAAAATAAGGACTCACAAAATTTGCGATTCCTTATTTTGTGAATGCATTTAAGGAATCCCAAACTGCGATTCCTTAAATGCAATGTAGGAAGCATCCAAGTTGTGCTATTTTGGCTTAAGGAATCGTAAATTAACACCAACTTCTGGTTGGTGGTAATTTACAATTTCTTTGAAAAATCCACTTTTTAGCATTTTTCAAAGTGCCATGTGGCGCACATACATGCCCTTAGGGCATGTATGTGTGCCACATCTGCACCCATGCTTATTTCAGGGGTGCAACAAGGTGTCATTTTGACACCCTCGCATCCTTGAAATTGCATTCACAATTTGCGAGTACCTCATGGGCACTCGCAAATTGCGAATGCCTCCCCATTCATTCCTATGGGCCTGTAGGCCCATAGGAATGAATGGGGAGGTATTCCTTAATTGTGAATCGCAATTTCTGATTCGCATTCAAGGAATATGTAGGATTCCCAAAAGTGTTTTGCAAGTCCTACATACATCGCATTTTGCAAATCTCAAACAGCGATTCTCCAAAAATCACTATTTGAAAATCACAAAACATTTTGATAGATATGGCCCTTAGACCGTAGAAAACTTGGCTATTTTATCAATCAATCATAACATTTGTAAAGCGCACTACTTACCCGTGAGGGTCTCAAGGCGCTGGGGGGTGGGGGATGCTGCTACTGCTCGAAAAGCCAGGTCTTGAGGAGTCTTCTGAAGGTCAGTAGGTCTTGGGTCTGCCGTAGGTTGGTGGGGAAGGTGTTCCAGGTCTTGGCGGCGCGGTGGCAGAACGATCTGCTGCCGGAGGTCGCTCTTTGGATGCGGGGGACTGTGGCGAGGTCGGTAGAGCGGAGCTGGCGGGTGGGGGTGTAGAAGCTGAGTCGTTTGTTGCGGTAAGCTGCTCCGATGTTGTGGAGTGCCTTGTGTGCGTGGGTGAGGAGCTTGAAGGTTATCCTCTTGTTGACGGGGAGCCAGTGCAGGTCTGTCAGGTGGGGTGTGATGTGGCTGTGGTGAGGGATGTCGAGGATCAGGCATACAGAGGCGTTCTGGATGCATTGCAGCCATCTCAGGAGTTTGACAAAGGCTCCTGCGTAGAGGGCGTTTCCGTAGTCCAGTCTGCTACTGACGAGGGCCTGGGTGACCGTTCTTTTCATTTTGGTGGGGATCCACTTGTATATCCTGCAAAGCATGCTGAGGGTGTTGAAGCATGAGGAAGATATGGTGTTGACCTGCTTAGTCATGGAGAGGGTGGAGTCGAGGATGACCCTTAGGTTGCGTGCATGGTCGGTGGGTGTTGGGACTGTTCCCAGTGCGGTCAGCCACCATGAGTCATCCTAGGCCGAGGGGGCGGATCCGAGGATGAGGACCTCCATCTTGTCCGAGTTCAGCTTCAGTCGGCTGGTACTCATCCATTCGGCGACGGCCTTCATTCCTTTGTGGTGGTTGGTTTTGGTGGTCTTTGGTGAGGGAGAGGATCATCTGGGTGTCGTCGGCTTTGGAGATGATGTTGAGAACATGCTGTCGGGCGACGTGGGCGAGTGGTACCATGTAGATGTTGAACAGCGCTGGGCTGAGGGATGAGCCCTGGGGTACACCGAAGATGATCTTGGTGGCTTTGGAGTGAAAGGGGGGAAGGCGGACTCTCTGTAATCTGCCGGAGAGGAAGGAGGTGGTCCAGTCCCAGGCCTTCTCTTGGATCCCGGCGTCATGGAGGCGTATTCATAGTGTGCGGTGGCAGACCGTGTCGAAGGCAGCTGACAGGTCCAGAAGGATGAGGGCCGCTGTTTCTCTGTTGTCTAGCAGGGTCCTGATCTCATTGGTGGCGGCAATGAGGACAGTTTCTGCGCTGAGGTTGCTGTGGAACCCAGACTGGGAAGGATCCAGGATGCTGTTCTCCTCAAGGTAGCGGGTCAGTTGTTTGTTGACAGTCTTCTCGATGACCTTTGCCAGGAACGGTAACAGGGAGAGGGGCTCGAAATTCTTGAGATGCTTGGGGTCCACCTTGGGTTTCTTGAGTAAGGCGTTGATATCGGCGTGCTTCCACCTCTCCGGGAAGGTTGCTGTCTCAAAGGAGATGTTGATGACTTTCCGGATATGGGGTGCGATGGCTGTGCTGGCTTTGTTGAAGATGTGGTGTGGGCTTGGGTCTGACGGAGATCCAGAGTGGATGGTTTTCATGGTGTTGATGGTGTTGATGGTGTCGTCATCGGTGATGTTGGTCCAGGCGAGCAGGCGGTTGGTGCGGATGGTGGTCATGGGAGCAGAGGTCTCGGTGGTTGTCGAGGCGGGTGTGGAGTTGAAGCTGTTGTGGATGTCTGCGATCTTGCGGTGGAAGAAGGTGGCCAGCGAGTTGCACAGGTTTTGTGAAGGTGGGACGTCGTTGGTGTTGGTGCTGGGGTTGGAGAGTTCCTTGACGATGTTGAAGATCTCTTTGCTGTTGGTGCGTTGTTGTCTAGGCGGGCTTTGAAGGAGGTCCTTTTGGCAGATCTGATGAGGTGATGGTGTCTGCGGGTGGCGCTCTTGTGGGCTGAGTAGCTGTCCGGTGTTTGTTCAGAAAGCCAGTTCTTCTCCAGTTTTCTGCAGGTTCGCTTAGAGGCCTGGAGGTCTTTAGTGAACAAGCTGGCTTTCTTACTGGTGTGACTGTTGGAGGGTCTCTTGAACAGGGCGAGGGTGTTGGCGCAGTCGTCGATCCACTGTCTGAGGTTGCGGACGGCGATGTTGGAGTTGGTGGGGTCGGTGGGTGGGCGTCTGCGCGAGGGAGGTGGAAAGCTGGTCTTCGGTAACTTTGCTCCAGAAGCGGCGAGGCATCTGTTGGGTGCGGTGGTGCGTTGTGGGCTTCTTAAAGGTGAAGTGGATGCAGCTGTGGTCAGTCCAGTAGAGTTTGGTGGTGTGGTTGAAGGAGACGTGGGGTCTTGTGGAGAAGATGGGGTTGAGCGTGTGGCCAGCGGAGTGGGTGGGTGTCTTGACGAGTTGTCTGAGGTTGGCTAGGTTGTCGATCAGGCTGGTGGAGTTGGTGTCGTCGTTGTTCTCGAGGTGGAAGTTCAGGTCACCGAGGAGGATGTAGTCCGTGGAGGCGAGGGCGAGTGTGCTGATGAAGTCGGCGATGGAGTCGCTGAACTGTGGTCATGGTCCGGGGGTCTGTAGACGAGGGTTCCTCTGAGTGTGGTGTTGGGGTCAGTGTGGATCAGGAAGTGCAGTTGTTCGGTGGTACTGAGGGTGTCGTCAGTGTTGGTCAAGACTCTGATAGTGTTCCTGGGGATGATGGCGATTCCTCCTCCTACTCCATTGGTGCGGTCCCTGAGGGTGATTTTGTAGCCTTCCGGGACCGCGATGCGATGTCAGGTGCCGAGTCGGGGTTCAGCCAGGTCTCTGTCAGGAAGGCGATGTCTGGGGAGGTTGAGTCGAGTAGGTCCCAGAGTTCAACTGCATGTTTGCGGGCAGAGCGGATGATGAGGAGGATGCATCTGAGGTAGTTGGGTTCTTTCCTGGTCAGCGGTTTGGCAGGGTGGGTGCTGGTGAAGCTGCAGTTCCGGCAGGTGAAACGTCCGTCGGTGCGCTTTGGGAGGCCAGGAAGCAGGTGTGTGGTCATCCGATGTTGAGTGCGTGGAGGGTGCTGGCATCGTAGGGGTGACGGGAGGCAGGGGTTCTGGCGCTGGGCGCGGTCCAGGCGCGGACGGGCATAGACGGGCTTGCCTTAGGCGTGCCGAAGGCATGCACGCTGCGTGGCCTCCATATAAGGGGAGTTGGGAGGGAGGGGCAGCTGGGAGACGGGAGCGGGCCGGCAAATGGGAGAGCAGGGGGGCGGGCCCGCAGGGACGTAGCGACGGGAAGAACGGGAAAAGAACGGGTGACAGACAGTGGGGGGAACAGCAGGCAAGTGGGGCACAAAGACTAGGAGGAGGGTAAAAGGAAATTAGGCAAGCAACAACAGGAAAAATAGAGTCAAGCAGTCAAAGGCAGTGCAGCAAAATAAACAGCAAAATAAACACTAGTGCACCAAGGCAGTGCGGCGGCGTGGGGAGCGACCTGCCTGCGAGCAGGGTCAGAGGTCTTGCTGTTCCTTTACTCTTAGCACTGGGAAACTGTATTTGAGAAGCTATGCGCTTTACAAATGCATTAATTTGTTGATTGATTACAAAAACGCACAACTCCAGCTGAACATATTTTTATTGCGTCTGTGGTAACTGTTTTATACTTTTCCTTGACTGAACGTTAAGCCACGATGTTGAGCTGTGATGTGACTGCTGCCCTGCAGCTACCTGGCGAGTCAAAGAGGTTTGGGAAACCGACTTTCCTTCACAGACTGAGTACGTAGAGCCCAGTTAAGTGTGGGACAGCTGCAATGTCACCTCTTTTATTGCTTGGTTGTCGCTGTGACCGCAAGGATTGGGGGACATCCATGATTCCCTTGCATTGCTTGTTATTCTTGTGCTTGCAGACACGTTTGCTGACTGGAGTAATTGGTTCTCTGATTTATCTTGTTCATTGGTGCAAAAAAGTGGCCTTGGCACTGATGTGTCTGTGCACCATAGGCTATAATATACATAGGTTGCATTGCCTGCTTAACTAAGTGTGCAGAATGAAAACAGGGACATGTGCCCTTTTTCCAGTGCTTAATTTGAGCCGGTGGTTTCCCCAGCTCTGCACCTGCACTTATTTGTCAACACTGGCGCTTGTAGCATAAACTCGACCCAAAGGTAGGGGAGTACTTTTCATGATCACCAGATAAGGATACATTCATTTTGTGTAGGCACAGGGAGATTAAGTGATTTGCCCAGAATCACAGGGTGTTAAGCCTACGCTTAGACTCGGTTTCTCCAGGTTCAAATTCGGCATCTCTTGCCATTACGACACACCCTCTGTCCACTTGTAGGGTTTCATGGTTACCAATTGGTTTTGTTATAGGCAGGGCTAATAGCAGCAAAGGGCTGGTGCAAGCTTCTCCCTAGTGAGAACCCCTGCACTTATTTTTTCACAAATTAACCACTGCCTATCACACAGAATACACTTCCCTCAGGGCAGCCATGAACGTGTGCCTGTCCTAGAGGCAACGAATGAGTGAAAGGAAAGTTGCAGAAAACTGAAGCAGCCGGTCTTTCCCAGCGCAGCCAGCTGCCTCCCTGCTTTACAAAGGAGAACAGAGATCCCTTAGTGCAATGAATGACTGCTCCCACAGGAATTTCGGGAGGGTCCATGGGGACTTCCTCCCCCCTTTGCAAGGGTCACGCTCTGGTGGTGCACATTTCTGGTGCACAATCTGTGTGCTCCTGGCGGCCTCTTTGCTGTGTCCATTATACAGCAGGTTTGCAGATAAGGCTTTAAGTGGGCCGGGTCCTGACGGTGCTCAGTATCTGAGGATCTAAAATGCAGGTGCTGAGACGGGGTCCCATCGGGCTCTCCATTGTTGCAGTCATAACTTTACAGCAGTACCACCCTTCACTGCTTTTGATGTCATTTCCAAGAGACTCGTTATAGTTCATTCACAGTCTCATCATTTCAGAATTGTTTTTTATGCAGTTTTTTAGGCGAAGTTTGCATGAGCACTAGTTACATTACACAAGGACAGATACATTTTTTTAATCGCAGGAAGTGGAGCTGACGCAGAGGCCTTGAACCTGCTTCTCGAGCTCCAAAGCCGGCAGATGTAGCCATTATGCGACAAGAACTGAGGCGTTTTCAATATTATATACAACAAAGCTCATTTTATGCAACTAACAACCATTGACAAAGCCAAATGTTTTGGCCTAATGTTACTTTTTGTGTTATATGTCTGGATTAACCCCTTCGCTGCGGGGGTAATTCCCCCGATGTGCTGGGGGGCAGGGAGGCGCGCACATCGCCCGCATGCTCACGACGAGCTCAGCTCGTCATGAGGCACGGCGCTCCTGTGCTCATGACGAGCTGAGCTCGTCACAGGTGCACCGGCTCCCGCGGAACGCTCAGCACAGCAGGGGAATTCTCCCCACACCTGAGCGTTCCACGGCTCATGACGAGCTGAGCTCGTCATGAGCACCGGAGCACCGTGCCTCATGACGAGCTCAGCTCGTCATGAGCATGGAAAAGGTTAAATGACAGAATCAGCAAAATACCAGACGGGTGGAACACTATGCTAAACACAGATTATTAGTTTAAGGGGTTTTAAGCCAAGCCCTCAATTACATTGGCCACACCTCTTCAAGAGACCCCATAGTTTTTTCATCCCAATTAAAGCCCTGGGCGCAGAGGCAAACTGTTTCCCTCATAAGCATGGGGCCAGCCAACATGCAAATGACGGAAACCCCCTTACAATGAGACCAGTATTATATGTGCGCCGCTGTGATCTATATTACAGAAGGGGTCATGCCAAGCATCTGAAGCCCTCTAATAAGGGCTTAAAGTGGAATGAAAAAACGAAGGGGTCTCTCAAAGGGAAGTGGCCGATGTAATTAAGGGCGTGGCTTACAAATATGCAAACTAAAAGTGCTTAGCATAATGTCGTTCTCCCCCCCACTGGTATTTTGCTGCTTCTGTCACTGCATGCAGATATATAATACAACAAGTAACATTACACCTACAACAAGCCAGGACTATTGACTTTGTCAATGGTGTTAGTTGTGTAAGATAAATAAGCACGAACTTCTTCTTCATTGTATATAATTAGGGCTCCCGGTTTTATGGTATTTATTTTTTTCCCATTTCCGTCTGTATTTATCCATATTTATATTTTTATTAATTTTATCTGTATTTATCCATATTTATTTTGGGTTTTATGCAAAAATTAAGCTGAAAATAGTATATTTCCACATTTATTTAACCCAAAAATATGCACTTGTGTTTCAATGTCTGGCAGGTTTCAAGGCTGTGAACATCCACAGAAGATAAATCAATGCACTTACATGAACATATGCAAATTTCATTATCAACCTTGTGCATATCTACTGCTGGTAAAGTCTCTTAACTGAAATTCCTTTCTTTTTTAACCCCCTTTTCTATCAATCCACACATCCATTGACCTGGCAGTCATGGCAGACAGTATTTGGAATCACTCAAAAAGCAACACAATTTCCGTTTTTATCCACATTTTAAAATAAATACAGACAAGAAAATGAAATTTATCTGTAAAAATCAGTAAAAACGGAAAACACGGAGCCATATATATAATATTGAAAATGCTTCAGTTCTGACATGATGAGACTGTGAAAGAACTATGCCGAGTCTCTTTGAAGTTACCTCAAAGGTAGTTAAGGGTGCTACTGCTGCAGAGTTAAAAAAAATCGCCCTCATGGTGCAGGCAAAAATGGAGAGCCCGATAGGTACCCCTCTAGGTACCTGATTTATAGAACTGCCAGTGCTGAGCACCGGCAGAACCCGGCACACTTAAATCCCTGCCTGAACTACTTGAAAGGGCACTGGGGCATTCACCCATTGCACCCTGCAGGGCACTTTATCTATTACGGCCACAGAAACTAATTTGAAAATGCAATTTTAAACTGAAGTTCGACTATTTCTAAGTGCGACCGTAAAGTGCTCCTTATACGATATTAAAACTGAAAAAAAGCTACATTTTTATGGATTTAACCGCAAATGTCTCAAGATTATCGAAACTGAAGCCTCAAAATGGATCTATCCGTTTTTAAATCGAGGCTTCTTAAGCGGAGATCCTAAGCTGTATTTCGAGAGTAGACCATGTGCTATCACGGTTTTCTCTAGCAACGTGTAACCCAAAACGTATAGTTTGGGATCTATTTAAAGTTGACCGGCATCAGACCTTAGACCCAGATCGTGCTAATGTCCCTGTGTATGGTAAAGGAGTCCGTTTAAACATGGCATACACACACTACATGTAACCGAACTCCAAAGCTCCCCAATTTGTCCAAAACAAGTTCGTTTGAATTAAAAAGAGGCAGGGGCATGAGTGATAGCCAGAACACTTTCTGCAATGTGTCTTTAGCAACCCACAAGAAATGGCTGATGAAAGAGTGGCACAAAGCCGCAACTGTGTAATATCCTGACAGGTGGCAATTTTACAAACAAAACAGCTATTGTCAAAGATTCGTGTGGGCCTGAATCGTATTTCTTATCACGAAAAAGAGTAATCGCTTCTAGAAAGAGATTATGTTTACGTGGGGCTTCTTAGCAGGGAGAAAGAGGCCTGGAAAAAGCTGAGAGTGGGAACTTCCCGCCTTCCTGCCAGCTCCCCCATCCCTACCACCCACTGCCCGCCTCCCCCTCCCTCCTCCATACATTTACCCCCCTGTGTGGCGACATGAATCACGTCGAAGGCGTTCTGTGCCAGTGACTAGCAGCCGGCTCCAAACAAACATTACCACGTTTGTTAATGACTGGTAATTACAAAAAGATGATATAGCGATGAGCGTTCAAGTAATTGCTAATGTTTGTAATTCGTAGTTTCGGAACTCTCAAGTTGCGCTCCTGTCTGAGATACTGAGCAATATTCAGCCATGACAAGAGGCACTTTCTAAACTGCTATTATCAATTGGTAAGCACTTTATAATCCTGCTAATTTCATTTTTGTTGGCAATACGATCTTACATATATGTTTATTTAAAACAAATAAAACATTTTCAGATCAAAAATATAAGGTATGTGCGGTGTATACCAGAAGGTCTCAATACGTTCAGGTACAAGAGTAAATTCAACGGTCTGATTGACAAACTTTATTTCAAAAACCCCAAAATAACTCACACTTAAGATTTGAAAGCTTTCCAACTTTTTCTTGAAGAATTATCAAAAATCCACAGTTGTAGTAATGAAAAAGCTACAGAAATCATACATGTCCACGGGTACTGTTCTTGCTTTAGATCTGTCATATCAAAATAATTTGTGTCTGAGCCGCTCTTTAGTTGCACAAAATTGGCTAAACCTGCGTAATTGACGTAATCTCTTAAAATATTTAACGTGAAACATTGAATATTGCGATTATAGGTGTTAGACTTTAATGAATGTTTGAGTGAACTCAAGGATAACAGGACAAGCGTGAAATGCAGCAGTATACATCACCTGTACTTAGAATATTAAATGCAGAGTATGTTTTACAGTGTATACAGCAAAGGCAGCAACGGTTGTGCAACCTTCCCTGACAGGCACAGAACAGGTACAGCACAAGCATCATCAGAGCAGGGCTTCCATTACCTGCAGAACAGGTACAGCACAGGCATCATCAGAGCAGGTCTTGCTTTACTTGCAGAACAGGTACTGCACCAGGAAAACCAGAGCAGGTCTTCCCTTACCTGCAGAACAGGTACAGCACAAGCATCATCAGAGCAGGTCTTCTCTTACAAAACAGGTGCAGCACAGCATCATCAGAGCAGGTCTTTCCTTGGATGCAGAACAGGCACAGCACAAGCATCTAAATACAAAATATGTTCTAGAGTCTAGGATCTGATGGAGCAAAAGGAAACAACAAACTCAACAAGAATCAAAGTGTGGTTTAGAAAAATACATAAAATCTTATGTGTGCGGATTCCCATCATACACCAGAAACGGTGATCAGCTTCATCATTTGGGTATCCTTTGTCTATAAGAGTGACAAATATGCTCTATAGAGATCAGAGCTTGCCAGTGTCACAAAGGTATAGAAACCAAAATGAGCAAAGTAAAGTGTATGGCAACAGATATAGGTGCAGTGCAAGTGGTGAAGTGCAAGGGCTAAAAATTGGTGCGTGAACAGACGGTGAATTTTTATTAGTGTCTGTCACGATCAAAAGTTAAAAACCATGAATACTAGGACCAGTTTTAAAAAATAGCTGTCCTAAATAAAAGTGGTCAACATGTTTCAGCACGTCTGGCCAAAGTTTAAGCCAAGTGCTTTCGTCAGGACCGCTAAAGAAAACTATTATTTCTACCAATTAGTCATAAAGGATATAGTGTGAGATAGAACTCTCACAATCCGATATTCCTCCTTGTATCAGCAAGTTTCTGAAATAGATAAGAAAAAAACCCACAACACAAATGATTCTTGAAAAAGAAAAATGAATCGATAGTACCATCAACACATGTGGGCAAACTATTTTATACCATCATGTAAGCCCATTGATTAGGGCAGAGCTCCATCTTACCTCAATGGTATGGAGGACCAAGCCTCACCTCACCTGGCAACAGCTCAGGATAAAGGAGGCACCGCTCTAAAAAAAGAATAATACACCAACCTAAAGTTCTTGTAGTGTACCACAATTTAACGTTTAAAAACAGAATAAAGTGTCCACAGCACATGGTCCAACACGACCCAACGCGGCGTGAAATACATATACACTATTATAATAACACTACTAGGTATTATATTATATAAATAGTGTCTCCACAAGTTGTCAACTTCTAATACGTCAAAGCTGTGTAATTAAATCACATTAGGAAAATACATTGTCATGTGCCACTTATATCATTATTATAACAGTGGACAAAGTTCAAAGTTCACTTATTGCTACAGGGTGGGCAATAATAATACTCCCTCATGAGCGATCTAATTCTCAAAAGTACAATACGCTGTCCCCCAATCCCAGGACCCACGTGTCTTGAACGATCTTAATCTGAACTGGTTCAAGTACCATTTTTTCAGAATACAGAAACGGACTGCGCCGATGATGTAGCGCGATACACTCACCTAACCGTCGGTACCTCGGACGGTCTTCAGAGCCGTCGGGGAGGTACCGATCGGACTGTAACGCGCCGTTATCTGTCCTCGGTCTTCTGCAAGACGCTTCCGGGTTCAGAATGAAAACCCGGAAGTGAATCAATGACACGAGGTTGCGCTGAACTACAAAACAGGTGGGACTTGTAGTTCCAGCGCGGGCTGCTAATCAGTGTATCAACCAAGAAGGCTAACGAGTGCTTCTTAGAAGTAATGTCGGACTCTGTTAATAAATACGAAGTTCAATCACAAAATGTTATTACAAAAATGTCCACATTAGTTAAAATAAGCAGATAAATGCACAAATAATATCATTGCCTGTGGCTTGGCAGCATGATGGTTAGAAATTATTTCGATGAGAAATGCCTACCGACCACTTAAACAAGACCCCACAGATATAATTAAGAGAGAAATAGTTGTCATGGTGGAGGAGGCTGAGAGTGAAGGCTGGATAACAGCACATGAAGCCAATTTCCTCGTCACTAACAAACCTGTCATGCCATACTTCTATGTTCTCCCTAAAGTTCATAAGCCTAACCGACCACCATTGGGACGCCAGATCATATCAGGCATCGGGTCGTTACTCGAACCCCTTTCTACCTTTGTTGATTTCTTTTTGAATCCCATTGTGAAGGAAATGCCCACCTTCCTTCAAGATACCAAAGACGTCCTCAGACTCATTCCAGACATCGAATATGATTACGATACTGATGTACTAGTATCATTTGATGTAGAGTCACTTTACACCTCGATCCCACAGGACGAGACACTGGACTCAGTGAACATTTTGTTGTCACAGCTCAACTTGGATTCTATAACACCGCCACATTTCATCATGGCGTGTGCACAAATAGCAATGAAAGAGAATTTCTTTAAATTTGAGGATACGATCTACCTCCAAACATCTGGTACGAATATGGGCAGCATTTTTGCCACAAACATGGCTAATCTGTACGTCCACGTGTTCGAGCAGGAACATGTCCTTAATGACAACAACCCGCATCGAGGTTCCATTCGCCTTTGGAGGCGTTACATCGACAATATTCTTGTTGTATGGAGAGGTGATACCAACAGTGTGTATGAGTTTTTAGGATGGCTTAACAGCAGGAACAATTTTCTAAAGTTTACGGTGGAGATGGACAACACAGGTAGCCATTTCTGGATCTTCTTATTACTGCCTCACCAAATGGCCTTGAAACGGAGCTGTACACTAAACCTATGGCTAGAAACTCCCTGTTGAGCTACAACAGTCATCACCCGGTAGCTCTCAGGGACAACCTGCCATATGGTCAGTTCCTACGTATTCGTAAGAACTGTTCGACCAAAGACAGTTATCAAAAACTAGCCAAGATTCTGTCGTCCAATTTGATTGACAGACACTATCTGAAAAGGGTGGTCAAGCAAGCAGCTAAAAGAGCTAGCAACAACAATCGAGAGAGCTTGCTTGAAGTTAACAGAAAACCATCTAGTGACCCTAGGTTGACTTTTGTTAAAACATACAGCACGGTGTCTCACGATGTCAAAAAATCTGTGTTGAAGCATTGGAAAATTCTCAACATTGAAGGTGACAACCTGCCTGCCCCGTTGTTTGCTTTTAAGAGAAATAGCAATTTACGTGATAAGTTGGTACACACACGACCACGTGCCATTGAAGCAACCACACAGGAGAACATTTGGGGGACCCCTAGTTTGCAGGGACATTTTCCTTGTGGCACCTGCAAGGTGTGCCCGTTGACAAAGAAATCTAAAACCGTCGACATTGGCACAGATCGCCCTTGGGTGCAGAAGAAAATGCCCAACTGCAATAGTGAGCGAGTGGTATACCTAATTTCCTGCCCTTGTAAGCTTAACTACGTGGGCATGACAATACGGAAGGTTAAGTTGCGCATCATGGAGCATATGAGCACCGTGAGATGCAAAAAACAAGCCACTAGACTAACGGCTCATTTTCAAGAGTTAAATCACAAACCCGAGGATTTAACATGGACTATCTTAGAACAACCTTATATTCCACAGCATATTACAGATATCACCAAATTCCTTTTTTTAAGAGAACAACAATGGGTTTTCAGATTAAAAAGTGATACACAGGGATTGAATGATTCCATCCCCTGGGCAAGTCTGTAATTTGGTGAGACACTAGTGGAATATTGTTTACTTCCCGTGGCATACTGTTTACTTCCCGTATCATACTGGAGGAGTCCATTTAGAAATCTGTATATCCCAAGTTAAGGAGAGTCACAGCACCTGTAACTACCCTGAGATGTACTCCCAGCATTATCTACATTATCGAAATAATTCCTAACCAACATGTTGCCAAGCCACAGGCAAATGCAACTACCCTGAGATGTACTCCGAGCATTATCTAGATTATCGAAATAATTTCTAACCATCATGCTGCCAAGCCACAGGCAATGATATTATTTGTGCATTTATCTGCTTATTTTAACTAATGTGGACATTTTTGTAATAAAATTTTGTGATTGAACTTCGTATTTATTAACAGAGTCCAACATTACTTCTAAGAAGCACTCGTTAGCCTTCTTGGTTGATACACTGATTAGCAGCCCGCGCTGGAACTACAAGTCCCACCTGTTTTGTAGTTCAGCGCAACCTCGATTCATTGATTCACTTCTGGGTTTTCATTCTGAACCCGGAAGCGTCTTGCAGAAGACCGAGGACAGATAACGGCGCGTTACAATCCGATCAGTACCTCCCCGACGGCTCTGAAGACCGTCCGAGCTACCGACGGTTAGGTGAGTGTATCGCGCTACATCACCGGCGCAGTCCGTTTCTGTATTCTGAAAAAATGGTACTTGAACCAGTTCAGATTAAGATCGTTCAAGACACGTGGGTCCTGGGATTGGGGGACAGCGTATTGTACTTTTGAGAATTAGATCGCTCACGAGGGAGTATTATTATTGCCCACCCTGTAGCAAGAAGTGAATTTTGAACTTTGTCCACTGTTATAATAATGATATAAGTGGCACATGACAATGTATTTTCCTAATGTGATTTAATTACACAGCTTTGACGTATTAGAAGTTGACAACTTGTGGAGACACTATTTATATAATATAATACCTAATAGTGTTATTATAATAGTGTATATGTATTTCACGCCGCGTTGGGTCGTGTTGGACCATGTGCTGTGGACACTTTATTCTGTTTTTAAACGTTAAATTGTGGTACACTACAAGAACTTTAGGTTGGTGTATTATTCTTTTTTTAGAGCGGTGCCTCCTTTATCCTGAGCTGTTGCCAGGTGGGGCGAGGCTTGGTCCTCCATACCATTGAGGTAAGATGGAGCTCTACCCTAATCAATGGGCTTACATGATGGTATAAAATAGTTTGCCCACATGTGTTGATGGTACTATCGATTCATTTTTCTTTTTCAAGAATCATTTGTGTTGTGTGTTTTTTTCTTATCTATTTCAGAAACCTGCTGATACAATGAGGAATATCGGATTGTGAGAGTTCTATCTCACACTATATCCTTTATGACTAATTGGTAGTAATAATAGTTTTCTTTAGAGGTCCTGACGAAAGCACTTGGCTTAAACTTTGGCCAGACGTGCTGAAACATGTTGACCACTTTTATTTAGGACGGCTATTTGTTAAAACTGGTCCTAGTATTCATGGTTTTTAACTTTTGATCGTGACAGACACTAATAAAAATTCACAGTCTGTTCACGCACCAATTTTTAGCCCTTGCACTTCACCACTTGCACTGCACCTATTTCTGTTCCCATACACTTTACTTTGCTCATTTTGGTTTCTATACCTTTGTGACACTGGCAAGTTCTGATCTCTATAGAGCATATTTGTCACTCTTATAGACAAAGGATACCCAAATGATGAAGCTGATCACCGTTTCTGGTGTATGATGGGAATCCGCACACATAAGATTTTATGTATTTTTCCAAACCACACTTTGATTCTTGTTGAGTTAGTTGTTTCCTTTTGTTCCATCAGATCCTAGACGCTAGAACATATTTTGTATTTACATGTCTGTGTGGGGCTGCATGTTCTAGTTGGTCTATAAACTCTGGCCTCTGACCCGTATCTACCTTTTCTGTGTGTTTTGCTCTAGTGCAGCTTCGGCTGTGGGTCATTTGTTATCCTATATTTTTCTAGGATTTCTTTGTTACACACGCAGTGTAGCTGTAGCTCCGTTTTGACAGGGCTTGTGTCTTTAGCGGTGGTCTGTGTGCGGATATCTATACACTTTTATTTATTTTTTTACCCACATTTGATGATGGCTGAGATTTGTGGTTTGGCTTATGATGAGAATGAGTTAGAATCCATATTAACATCTAATCCTAGTATTCTAGACAGTCTTCCATCATCCTCAGCAGCAATTAATGAAGACGAATGGTACAAAGTCCTTGGTCTGAAGAAATCCCATTCACGTACCATAGTACATGGGTTGGCCATGGCTGAATATCTTAGAGTAAACTGTGCCCCTACAGGGCTCATAGTTACTAATGCACCAAGATTGTTCCTTAAAGATAAGGAATTTCTCAAAGACTGGTCGATGATCGCTTGGCGATGCACACGCGATTGGCTGATTTTAATCATCAAGACAGCCAAGCGCGTGGCTGATACCATTCTAATAGAAATACAGCTGCTTGAAACACAAATCAAGACTACTATTAGCACATCCTTTAAGAAAAATCAGGACGAGTCAAACAAGACTAATAAAGAATTTAAAGATAACATCCTTTTTTCAAAAAATTAAAAATTTAAAAAAGACCTGGCCAAATTTAAGTTTGAGAAGGTATATCCATATACCAGCGATGGATATGTCGCTCCTGATTTTAATAATAAAGGCCGTAAGCTTGGGTCCAGTTATGGTTCATCTTCTGATGATAAAACCGATTCTAGCGAGTCAGATTCATCTGCCAAAGGTGCACAACAGAGAGGCAGAGGTAGAGGGAAAACGTACCAACAACAGTGGCGAGGAGGGGCTTCGTACCAATTTCCTCCTTGGTGGCAACCGAATCCTTGGCAACCACCTTTTCCCTCAGGCCCTATGGGTCCAATGGGCCCGATTACTCCTTTCCAAAACTTTCAAGGAAACTTCCCTAACCAGCATTTTTTAGGGTTTGGCCGCGGACAACAGAGGGGCAGACGCAGAAACCAGAGAGCACAAGTGCATTGGAACCCACCTCCCTCGCCTCGGACACTGCGGAGCTCCAAGAAGAACAAACCGGGGCAAGCAGGGACGAGCAACGAGTCGGATTAGTCATCAATCTGAGCTCGAAAATACTTTCCGAAAACGAAGAAAAGATACTCAACAGAGGCCTGGGGTTTGTAAGTACCACCCATGGTGATCCCTTTAAAGCAAATTGGGAGATGGCAAACTTTTTTCGCAAAGTGAGATTACACTTTTTCTTTAAGGATAGAGAGGTTGATGTGGAAACTATTGATTCTAATACTGGGTTGAGGCAACCATCTACTTTCTGTCCTCCCATCCATCTTGTACCTCCACAAGTTCTCACATTTGAGAGAGCAGTGAATAGAGATCTTACTCATATTTTCCAGAAAGAGCGTAAGAAGTTTTCCAATTTAACAAAGGAAGAACATGTTGCACTCCGCAGCTTTATGTCTGACTCAACAGTGACTATCAAGCCGGCGGACAAAGGTGGGGCGATTGTCCTCCTAGACACCGGGGTCTATCGCGGAGAATGTTTAAGACAGTTAGGGATGAGAAATGCCTACCGACCACTTAAACAAGACCCCACAGATAGAATTAAGAGAGAAATAGTTGTCATGGTGGAGGAGGCTGAGAGTGAAGGCTGGATAACAGCATATGAAGCCAATGTCCTCATCACTAACAAACCTGTCATGCCATACTTCTATGTTCTCCCTAAAGTTCATAAGCCTAACCGATCACCATTGGGACGCCCGATCATATCAGGCATCGGGTCGTTACTCGAACCCCTTTCTACCTTTGTTGATTTCTTTTTGAATCCCATCGTGAAGGAAATGCCCACCTTCCTTCAAGATACCAAAGACGTCCTCAGACTCATTCCAGACATCGAATATGATTACGATACTGATGTACTAGTATCATTTGATGTTGAGTCACTTTACACCTCGATCCCACAGGACGAGACACTGGACTCAGTGAACATTTTGTTGTCACAGCGCAACTTGGATTCTATAACACCGCCACATTTCATCATGGCATGTGCACAAATAGCCATGAAAGAGAATTTCTTTAAATTTGAGGATACGATCTACCTCCAAACATCTGGTACGAGTATGGGCAGCATTTTTGCCCCTAGCATGGCTAATCTGTACGTCCACGTGTTCGAGCAGGAACACGTCCTTAATGACAACAACCCGCATCGAGGTTCCATTCGCCTTTGGAGGCGTTACATCGACGATATTCTTGTTGTATGGAGAGGTGATACCAACAGTGTGTATGAGTTTTTAGGATGGCTTAAAAGCAGGAACAATTATCTAAAGTTTACGGTGTAGATGGACAAACACAGGTTGCCATTTCTGGATCTTCTTATTACTGCCTCACCAAATGGCCTTGAAACGGAGCTGTACACTAAACCTATGGCTAGAAACTCCCTGTTGAGCTACAACAGTCATCACCCGGTAGCTCTCAGGGACAACCTGCCATATGGTCAGTTCCTACGTATTCGTAGGAACTGTTCGACCAAAGACAGTTTCCAAAAACATGCCAAGATTCTGTCGTCCAATTTGATTGACAGACACTATCCGAAAAGGGTGGTCAAGCAAGCAGCTAAAAGAGCTAGCAGCAACAATCGAGAGAGCTTGCTTGAAGTTAACAGAAAACCATCTAGTGACCCTAGGTTGACTTTTGTTAACACATACAGCACGGTGTCTAACGATGTACAAAAATCTGTGTTGAAGCATTGGAAAATTCTCAACATTGAAGGTGACAACCTGCCTGCCCCGTTGTTTGCTTTTAAGAGAAATAGCAATTTACGTGATAAGTTGGTACACACACGACCACGTGCCATTGAAGCAACCACACAGGAGAACATTTTGGGGGACCCCTAGTTTGCAGGGACATTTTCCTTGTGGCACCTGCAAGGTGTGCCCGTTGACAAAGAAATCTAAAACCGTCGACATTGGCACAGATCACCCTTGGGTGCAGAAGAAAATGACCAACTGCAATAGTGAGCGAGTGGTATACCTGATTTCCTGCCCTTGTAAGCTTAACTACGTGGGCATGACAATACGGAAGGTTAAGTTGCGCATCATGGAGCATATGAGCACCGTGAGATGCAAAAAACAAGCCACTAGACTAACGGCTCATTTTCTAGAGTTAAATCACAAACCCGAGGATTTAACATGGACTATCTTAGAACAACCTTATATTCCACAGCATATTACAGATATCACCAAATTCCTTTTTTTAAGAGAACAACAATGGGTTTTCAGATTAAAAAGTGATACACAGGGATTGAATGATTCCATCCCCTGGGCAAGTCTGTAATTTGGTGAGACACTAGTGGAATATTGTTTACTTCCCGTGGCATACTGTTTACTTCCCGTATCATACTGGAGGAGTCCATTTAGAAATCTGTATATCCCAAGTTAAGGAGAGTCACAGCACCTGTAACTACCCTGAGATGTACTCCCAGCATTATCTACATTATCAAAATAATTCCTAACCAACATGTTGCCAAGCCACAGGCAAATGCAACTACCCTGAGATGTACTCCGAGCATTATCTAGATTATCGAAATAATTTCTAACCATCATGCTGCCAAGCCACAGGCAATGATATTATTTGTGCATTTATCTGCTTATTTTAACTAATGTGGACATTTTTGTAATAACATTTTGTGATTGAACTTCGTATTTATTAACAGAGTCCAACATTACTTCTAAGAAGCACTCGTTAGCCTTCTTGGTTGATACACTGATTAGCAGCCCGCACTGGAACTACAAGTCCCACCTGTTTTGTAGTTCAGCGCAACCTCGTGTCATTGATTCACTTCTGGGTTTTCATTCTGAACCCGGAAGCGTTTTGCAGAAGACCGAGGACAGATAACGGCGCGTTACAATCCGATCGGTACCTCCCCGACGGCTCTGAAGACCGTCCGAGGTACCGACGGTTAGGTGAGTGTATCGCGCTACATCATCGGCGCAGTCCGTTTCTGTATTCTGAAAAAATGGTACTTGAACCAGTTCAGATTAAGATCGTTCAAGACACGTGGGTCCTGGGATTGAGGGACAGCGTATTGTACTTTTGAGAATTAGATCGCCACCGAGGGAGTATTATTATTGCCCACCCTGTAGCAAGAAGTGAATTTTGAACTTTGTCCACTGTTATAATAATGATATAAGTGGCACATGACAATGTATTTTCCTAATGTGATTTAATTACACAGCTTTGACGTATTAGAAGTTGACAACTTGTGGAGACACTATTTATATAATATAATACCTAGTAGTGTTATTATAATAGTGTATATGTATTTCACGCTGCGTTGGGTTGTGTTGGACCATGTGCTGTGGACACTTTATTCTGTTTTTAAACGTTAAATTGTGGTACACTGCAAGAACTTTAGGTTGGTGTATTATTCTTTTTTTAGAGCGGTGCCTCCTTTATCCTGAGCTGTTGCCAGGTGGGGTGAGGCTTGGTCCTCCATACCATTGAGGTAAGATGGAGCTCTGCCCTAATCAATGGGCTTACATGATGGTATAAAATAGTTTGCCCACATGTGTTGATGGTACTATCGATTCATTTTTCTTTTTCAAGAATCATTTGTGTTGTGTGTTTTTTTCTTATCTATTTCAGAAACTTGCTGATACAAGGAGGAATATCGGATTGTGAGAGTTCTATCTCACACTATATCCTTTATGACTAATTGGTAGTAATAATAGTTTTCTTTAGAGGTCCTGACGAAAGCACTTGGCTTAAACTTTGGCCAGACGTGCTGAAACATGTTGACCACTTTTATTTAGGACAGCTATTTGTTAAAACTGGTCCTAGTATTCATGGTTTTTAACTTTTGATCGTGACAGACACTAATAAAAATTCACAGTCTGTTCACGCATCAATTTTTAGCCCTTGCACTTCACCACTTGCACTGCACCTATATCTGTTCCCATACACTTTACTTTGCTCATTTTGGTTATTATACCTTTGTGACACTGGCAAGCTCTGATCTCTATAGAGCATATTTGTCACTCTTATAGACAAAGGATACCCAAATGATGAAGCTGATCACCGTTTCTAGTGTATGATGAAAATCCGCACACATAAGATTTTATGTATTTTTCTAAACCACACTTTGATTCTTGTTGAGTTTGTTGTTTCCTTTTGTTCCATCAGATCCTAGACGCTAGAACATATTTTGTATTTACATGTCTGTGTGGGGCTGCATGTTCTAGTTGGTCTATAAACTCTGGCCTCTGACCCGTATCTACCTTTTCTGTGTGTTTTTACAGCACCAGCATCACCAGAGCAGGTCTTCCCTTACCTGCACAACAGTTACAGCATCAGCATCATCCGAGCAGGTCTTCCCTTACAGGCAGAACAGGTACAGCACAAGCATCATCAGATCAGGTTTTCCCTTGCAGGCAGAACAGGTACAGCACCAGCATCATCAGAGCAAGTCTTCCCTTACCTGCAGAACAGGTACAGCACCAGCATCATCAGAGCAGGTCTTCCCTTACCTGCAGAACAAGTACAGCACCAGCATCATCAGAGCAGGTCTTCCCTTACCTGCAGAACAGGTACTGCACCAGCATCATCAGAGCAGGGCTTTCCTTACGTGCGGACAGGTGCAGCACAAACATCAGCAGAGCAGGGCTTCCCTTACTTGTTGACAGGTACAACACAAGCATCATCAGAGCAGGTCTTCCCTTACAGGCAGAACAGGAACAGCACCAGCATCATCAGAGCAGGTCTTACCTGACAGAAAAAAACATGTACAGCACAAGCATCATCAGAGCAGGTCTACCTTTAGCTGCAGAACAGGTTCAGCACCAGCATCATCAGAGCAGGACTTCCCTTACAGGCAGAACAGGTACAGCACCAGCTTCACCAGAGCAGGTCTTCCCTTCCCTGCAGAACAGGTACAGCACCAGCATCATCTGAGCAGGTCTTCCCTTCCCTGCAGAACAGGTATTGCACAAGCATCACCAGAGCAGGTATCCCCTTACCTGAAGAACAGGTACAGCACCAGCATCCTCAGAGCAGGTCTTCCCTTACCTGCAGAAGAGGTACAGCACAGCATTATCAGAGCAGGTCTTCCCTTACCTGCAGAACAGGTACAGCACAGCATCATCAGAGCAGGTCTTCCCTTACCTGAAGAACAGGTATTGCACAGCATCATCAGAGCAGGTCTTCCCTTACCTGAAGAACAGGTACAGCACCAGCATCATCAGAGCAGGTCTTCCTTTACCTGCAAAACAGGTACAGCACCAGATTCACCAGAGCAGGTCTTCCCTTACCTGCAGAACAGGTACAACACAAGCATCATCAGAGCAGGTCTTCCCTTACCTGCAGAACAGGTACTGCACAGCATCATCAGAGCAGGTCTTCCCTTACATGCAGAACAGGTACTACACAAGCATCCTCAGAGCAGGTCTTAACTTACCTGCAGAACAGGTACAGCACAGCATCATCAGAGCAGGTTGTCCCTTACATGCAGAACAGGTACAGCACAAGCATCATCAGAGCAGGTCTTCCCTTACCTGCAGAACAGGTACTGCACAGCATCATCAGAGCAGGTCTTCCCTTACATGCAGAACAGGTACTTCACAAGCATCATCAGAGCAGGTCTTCCCTTACCTGCAGAACAGGTACAGCACAAGCATCATCAGAGCAGGTCTTCCCTTACAGCAAAACAGGTACAGCACAAGCATCCTCGGAGCAGGTCCTCCCTCACCTGCAGAACAGGTTCAGCACCAGCATCATCAGAGCAGGTCTTCTCTTACCTGCAGAACAGGTACAGCACAAGCATCATCAGAGCAGGTCTTCCCTTACAGGCAGAACAGGTACAGCACAAGCATCCTCTGAGCAGGTCCTACCTCACCTGCAGAACAGGTACAACACAAGCATCACCAGAGCAGGTCTTCCCTTACCTGCAGAACAGGTACAGCCCCAGCATAATCAGAGCAGGTCTTCCTTTACCTGCAGAACAGGTACAGCACCAGCATCATCCGAGCAGGTCTTCCCTTACCTGCAGAACAGATACAGCACAAGGATCACCAGAGCAGGTCTTCCCTTACAGGCAGAACAGGTACAGCACAGCATCATCTGGGCAGGTCTTCTCTTACCTGCAGAACAGGTACATCACCAGCATCATCAGAGCAGGTCTTCCCTTACCTACAGAACAGATACAGCACAAGCATCACCAGAGCAGGTCTTCCCTTACCTGCACAACAGTTACAGCATCAGCATCATCCGAGCAGGTCTTCCCTTACAGGCAGAACAGGTACAGCACA
The DNA here is from genome assembly GCF_964261635.1 of Lissotriton helveticus. Lineage (NCBI taxonomy): Eukaryota > Metazoa > Chordata > Amphibia > Caudata > Salamandridae > Lissotriton > Lissotriton helveticus. The sequence continues at coordinate 557,473,759 of NC_136059.1, forward strand.
AGCATCATCGGGGCAAGTCTTCCCTTACAGGCAGAACAGGCACAGCATCATCAGAGCAGGCCTTCCCTTACATGCAGACCAGGTACTGCACCAGCATCATCAGAGCAGGTCTTCCCTTACCTGCAGAACAGGTATTGCACCAGCATCATCAGAGCAGGTCTTCCCTGACAGACAAAGAACAGGTACAGCACCAGCATCATCAGAGCAGGGGTTCCCTTCCCTGCAGAACAGGTACAGCACCAGCATCATCAGAGCAGGTCTTCTCTTACCTGCAGAACAGGTACAGCACCAACATCATTAGAGCAGGTCGTCCCTTACCTGCAGAACAGGTACAGCACAAGCATCATCAGAGCAGGTCTTCCCTTACAGGCAGTACAGGTACAGCACCAGCATCATCAGAGCAGGTATTCCCTTCCCTGCAGAAAAGGTACAGCATAAGCATCCTCGGAGCAGGTCCTCCCTCACCTGCAGAACAGGTACAGCACAAGCATCACCAGAGCAGGTCTTCCCTTACCTGAAGAACAGGTACAGCACCAGTATCATCAGAGCAGGTCTTCCCATACCTGCAGAACAGGTACAGCACAGCATCATCAGAGCAGGTCTTCCTATACCTGCAGAACAGGTACAGCACCAGCATAATCAGAGCAGGTCTTCCCTTACCTGCAGAACAGGTACAGCACAAACATCATCAGAGCAGGTCTTCCCATAACTGCAGAACAGGTACTGCACAAACATCATCAGAGCGGGTCTTCCCTTACCTGCAGAACAGGTACAGCACCAGCATCATTAGAGCAGGTCTTCCCTTCCGTGCAGAACAGGTACAGCACCAGCATCATCAGAGCACGTCTTCCCTTCCCTGCAGAACAGGTACAGCACAGCATCATCAGAGCAGGTCTTCCCTTACCTGCAGAACAGGTACTGCACAAGCATCATCAGAGTAGGTCTTCCCTTACCTACAGAACAGGTACAGCACCAGCATCATCAGAGCAGGTCTTCCCTTCCCTGCAGAACAGGTACAGCACAAGCATCATCAGAGCAGGTCTTCCCTTACAGGCAGAACAGGTACAGCACCAGCATCATCAGAGCAGGTCTTCCCTTCCCTGCAGAACAGGTACAACACAAGCATCCTCGGAGCAGGTCCTCCCTCACCTTCAGAACAGGTACAGCACAAGCATCTTAAGAGCAGGTCTTCCCTTACCTGAAGAACAGGTACAGCACCAGTATCATCAGAGCAGGTCTTCCCGTACCTGCAGAACAGGTACAGCACCAGCATCATCAGAGCAGGTCTTCTCTTACCTGCAGAACAGGTACAGCACCAGCATTATCAGAGCAGTTCGTCCCTTACCTGCAGAACAGGTACAGCACAAGCATCATCAGAGCAGGTCTTCCCTTCCCTGCAGAACAGGTACAGCACCAGCATCATCAGAGCAGGTCATCTCTTACTTGCAGAACAGGTACAGCACCAGCATCATCAGAGCAGGTTGTCCCTTACCTGCAGAACAGGTACAGCACCAGCATCATGAGAGCAGGTCTTCCCTTCCCTGCAGAACAGGTACAGCACCAGCATAATCAGAGCAGGTCTTCTCTTACCTGCAGAACAGGTACAGCACCAGCATCATCAGAGCAGGTCGTCCCTTACCTGCAGAACAGGTACAGCACAAGCATCATCAGAGCAGGTCTTCCCTTCCCTGCAGAACAGGTAAAGCACCAGCATCATCAGAGCAGGTTTTCCCTTCCCTGCAGAACAGGTACAGCACAGCATCATCAAAGCAGGTCTTCCCTTACCTGCAGAACAGGTACTGCACTAGCATCATCAGAGTAGGTATTCCCTTACCTGCACAACAGGTACAGTACAAGCATCATCAGAGCAGGTCTTCCCTTACAGGCATAACAGGCACAGCATCATCAGAGCAGGCCTTCCCTTACATGCAGACCAGGTACTGCACCAGCATCATCAGAGCAGGTCTTCCCTTACCTGCAGAACAGGTATTGCACCAGCATCATCAGAGCAGGTCTTCCCTGACAAAGAACAGGTACAGCACCAGCATCATCAGAGCAGGTCTTCCCTTCCCTGCAGAACAGGTATAGCACCAGCATCATCAGAGCAGGTCTTCTCTTACCTGCAGAACAGGTACAGCACCAACATCATCAGAGCAGGTCATCCCTTACCTGCAGAACAGGTACAGCACAAGCATCATCAGAGCAAGTCTTCCCTTCCCTGCAGAACAGGTAAAGCACCAGCATCATCAGAGCAGGTCTTCCCTTCCCTGCAGAACAGGTACAGCACAGCATCATCAGAGCAGGTCTTCCCTTCCCTGCAGAACAGGTACAGCACAAGCATTCTCGGAGCAGGTCCTCCCTCACCTGCAGAACAGGTACAGCACAAGCATCACCAGAGCAGGTCTTCCCTTACCTGAAGAACAGGTACAGCACCAGTATCATCAGAGCAGGTCTTCCCGGACCTGCAGAACAGGTACAGCACAGCATCATCAGAGCAGGTCTTCCTTTACCTGCAGAACAGGTACAGCACCAGCATAATCAGAGCAGGTCTTCCCTTACCTGCAGAACAGGTACAGCACAAACATCATCAGAGCAGGTCTTCTCATACCTGCAGAACAGGTACTGCACAAACATCATCAGAGCGGGTCTTCCCTTACCTGCAGAACAGGTACAGCACCAGCATCATCAGAGCAGGTCTTCCCTTCCGTGCAGAACAGGTACAGCACCGGCATCATCAGAGCAGGTCTTCCCTTCCCTGCAGAACAGGTACAGCACCAGAATCATCAGATCAGGTCTTCTCTTACCTGCAGAACAGGTACAGCACCAGCATCATCAGAGCAGGTCGTCCCTTACCTGCAGAACAGGTACAGCACAAGCATCATCAGAGCAGGTCTTCCCTTCCGTGCAGAACAGGTAGAGCACCAGCATCATCAGAGCAGGTCTTCCCTTCCTTGCAGAACAGGTACAGCACCAGCATCATCAGAGCAGGTCTTCTCTTACCTGCAGAACAGGTACAGCACAAGCATCATCAGAGCAGGTCTTCCCTTCCCTGCAGAAAAGGTACAGCACAAGCATCATCAGAGCAGGTCTTCCCTTACAGGCAGAACAGGTACAGCACCAGCATCATCAGAGCAGGTCTTCCCTTACAGGCAGAACAGGTACAGCACCAGCATCATCAGAGCAGGTCTTCCCTTCTCTGCAGAACAGGTACAGCACAAGCATCATCAGAGCAGGTCTTCCCTTCCCTGCAGAACAGGTAAAGCACCAGCATCATCAGAGCAGGTCTTCCCTTCCCTGCAGAACAGGTACAGCACAGCATCATCAGAGCAGGTCTTCCCTTCCCTGCAGAACAGGTACAGCACAAGCATTCTCGGAGCAGGTCCTCCCTCACCTGCAGAACAGGTACAGCACAAGCATCACCAGAGCAGGTCTTCCCTTACCTGAAGAACAGGTACAGCACCAGTATCATCAGAGCAGGTCTTCCCGGACCTGCAGAACAGGTACAGCACAGCATCATCAGAGCAGGTCTTCCTTTACCTGCAGAACAGGTACAGCACCAGCATAATCAGAGCAGGTCTTCCCTTACCTGCAGAACAGGTACAGCACAAACATCATCAGAGCAGGTCTTCTCATACCTGCAGAACAGGTACTGCACAAACATCATCAGAGCGGGTCTTCCCTTACCTGCAGAACAGGTACAGCACCAGCATCATCAGAGCAGGTCTTCCCTTCCGTGCAGAACAGGTACAGCACCGGCATCATCAGAGCAGGTCTTCCCTTCCCTGCAGAACAGGTACAGCACCAGAATCATCAGATCAGGTCTTCTCTTACCTGCAGAACAGGTACAGCACCAGCATCATCAGAGCAGGTCGTCCCTTACCTGCAGAACAGGTACAGCACAAGCATCATCAGAGCAGGTCTTCCCTTCCGTGCAGAACAGGTACAGCACCAGCATCATCAGAGCAGGTCTTCCCTTCCTTGCAGAACAGGTACAGCACCAGCATCATCAGAGCAGGTCTTCTCTTACCTGCAGAACAGGTACAGCACAAGCATCATCAGAGCAGGTCTTCCCTTCCCTGCAGAAAAGGTACAGCACAAGCATCATCAGAGCAGGTCTTCCCTTACAGGCAGAACAGGTACAGCACCAGCATCATCAGAGCAGGTCTTCCCTTACAGGCAGAACAGATACAGCACCAGCATCATCAGAGCAGGTCTTCCCTTCTCTGCAGAACAGGTACAGCACAAGCATCCTCGGAGCAGGTCCTCCCTCACCTGCAGAACAGGTACAGCACAGCATCTTCAGAGCAGGTCTTCCCTTACCTGCAGAACAGTTACAGCACCAACATCATTAGAGCAGGTCATCCCTTACCTGCAGAACAGGTACAGCACAAGCATCATCAGAGCAAGTCTTCCCTTCCCTGCAGAACAGGTAAAGCACCAGCATCATCAGAGCAGGTCTTCCCTTCCCTGCAGAACAGGTACAGCACAGCATCATCAGAGCAGGTCTTCCCTTACCTGCAGAACAGGTACTGCACAAGCATCATCAGAGTAGGTCTTCCCTCACCTGCAGAACAGGTACAGCACCAGCATCATCCGAGCAGGCCTTCCCTTCCCTGCAGAACAGGTACAGTACAAGCATCATCAGAGCAGGTCTTCCCTTACAGGCAGAACAGGTACAGCACCAGCATCATCAGAGCAGGTCTTCCCTTCCCTGCAGAACAGGTACAGCACAAGCATCTTTGGAGCAGGTCCTCCCTCACCTGCAGAACAGGTACAGCACAAGCATCACCAGAGCAGGTCTTCCCTTACCTGAAGAACAGGTACAGCACCAGTATCATCAGAGCAGGTCTTCCCGTACCTGCAGAACAGGTACAGCACAAGCATCATCAGGGCAGGCCTTCCCTTACATGCAGACCAGGTACTGCACCAGCATCATCAGAGCAGGTCTTCCCTTACCTGCAGAACAGGTATTGCACCAGCATCATCAGAGCAGGTCTTCCCTGACAGACAAAGAACAGGTACAGCACAAGCATCATCAGAGCAGGTCTTTCCTTCCCTGCTGAACAGGTACAGCACCAGCATCATCAGAGCAGGTCTTCTCTTACCTGCAGAACAGGTACAGCACCAACTCATTAGAGCAGGTCGTCCCTTACCTGCAGAACAGGTACAGCACAAGCATCATCAGAGCAAGTCTTCCCTTCCCTGCAGAACAGGTAAAGCACCAGCATCATCAGAGCAGGTCTTCCCTTCCCTGCAGAACAGGTACAGCACAGCATCATCAGAGCAGGTCTTCCCTTACCTGCAGAACAGGTACTGCACAAGCATCATCAGAGTAGGTCTTCCCTTACCTGCAGAACAGGTACAGCACCAGCAACATCAGAGCAGGCCTTCCCTTCCCCGCAGAACAGGTACAGTACAAGCATCATCAGAGCAGGTCTTCCCTTACAGGCAGAACAGGTATAGCACCAGCATCATCAGAGCAGGTCTTCCCTTCCCTGCAGAACAGGTACATCACAGGCATCCTCGGAGCAGGTCCTCCCTCACCTGCAGAACAGGTACAGCACAAGCATCACCACAGCAGGTCTTCCCTTACCTGAAGAACAGGTACAGCACCAGTATCATCAGAGCAGGTCTTCCCGTACCTGCAGAACAGGTACAGCACAGCATCATCAGAGCAGGTCTTCCTATACCTGCAGAACAGGTACAGCACCAGCATAATCAGAGCAGGTCTTCCCTTACCTGCAGAACAGGTACAGCACAAACATCATCAGAGCAGGTCTTCCCATACCTGCAGAACAGGTACTGCACAAACATCATCAGAGCGGGTCTTCCCTTACCTGCAGAACAGGTACAGCACCAGCATCATTAGAGCAGGTCTTCCCTTCCGTGCAGAACAGGTACAGCACCAGCATCATCAGAGCAGGTCTTCCCTTCCATGCAGAACAGGTACAGCACAGCATCATCAGAGCAGGTCTTCCCTTACCTGCAGAACAGGCACTGCACAAGCATCATCAGAGTAGGTCTTCCCTTACCTGCAGAACAGGTACAGCACCAGCATCATCAGAGCAGGTCTTCCCTTTCCTGCAGAACAGGTACAGCACAAGCATCATCAGAGCAGGTCTTCCCTTACAGGCAGAACAGGTACAGCACCAGCATCATCAGAGCAGGTCTTCCCTTCCCTGCAGAACAGGTACAGCACAAGCATCCTCGGAGCAGGTCCTCCCTCACCTTCAGAACAGGTACAGCACCAGCATAATCAGAGCAGGTCTTCCCTTACCTGCAGAACAGGTACAGCACAAACATCATCAGAGCAGGTCTTCCCATACCTGCAGAACAGGTACTGCACAAACATCATCAGAGCGGGTCTTCCCTTACCTGCAGAACAGGTACAGCACCAGCATCATTAGAGCAGGTCTTCCCTTCCGTGCAGAACAGGTACAGCACCAGCATCATCAGAGCAGGTCTTCCCTTCCATGCAGAACAGGTACAGCACAGCATCATCAGAGCAGGTCTTCCCTTACCTGCAGAACAGGTACAGCACAAACATCATCAGAGCAGGTCTTCCCATTCCTGCAGAACAGGTATTGCACAAACATCATCAGAGCGGGTCTTCCCGTACCTGCAGAAAAGGTACAGCACCAGCATCATCAGAGCAGGTCTTCCCTTCCGTGCAGAACAGGTACAGCACCAGCATCATCAGAGCGGGTCTTCCCTTCCCTGCAGAACAGGTACAGCACCAGCATCATCAGAGCAGGTCTTCTCTTACCTGCAGAACAGGTACAGCACCAGCATCATCAGAGCAGGTCGTCTCTTACCTGCAGAACAGGTACAGCACCAGCATCATCAGAGCAGGTCGTCCCTTCCCTGCAGAACAGGTAAAGCACCAGCATCATCAGAGCAGGTCTTCCCTTCCCTGCAGAACAGGTAAAGCACCAGCATCATCAGAGCAGGTCTTCCCTTACCTGCTGAACAGGTACTGCACAAGCATCATCAGAGTAGGTCTTCCCTTACCTGCAGAACAGGTACAGCACCAGCATCATCAGAGCAGGTCTTCCCTTCTGTGCAGAACAGGTACAGCACCAGCATCATCAGAGCAGGTCTTCCCTTCCCTGCAGAACAGGTACAGCACCAGCATCATCAGAGCAGGCCTTCTCTTACATGCAGCACAGGTACAGCACCAGCATCATCAGAGCAGGTCGTCCCTTACCTGCAGAACAGGTACAGCACAAGCATCATCAGAGCAGGTCTTCCCTTCCCTGCAGAAAAGGTACAGCACAAGCATCATCAGAGCAGGTCTTCCCTTACAGGCAGAACAGGTACAGCACCAGCATCATCCGAGCAGGTCTTCCCTTCTCTGCAGAACAGGTACAGCACAAGCATCCTCGGAGCAGGTCCTCCCTCACCTGCAGAACAGGTACAGTACAGCATCTTCAGAGCAGGTCTTCCCTTACCTGCAGAACAGGTACAGCACCAACATCATTAGAGCAGGTCGTCCCTTACCTGCAGAACAGGTACAGCACAAGCATCATCAGAGCAAGTCTTCCCTTCCCTGCAGAACAGGTAAAGCACCAGCATCATCAGAGCAGGTCTTCCCTGACAGACAAAGAACAGGTACAGCACCAGAATCATCAGAGCAGGTCTTCCCTTCCCTGCAGAACAGGTACAGCACCAGCATCATCAGAGCAGGTCTTCTCTTACCTGCAGAACAGGTACAGCACCAACATCATCAGAGCAGGTCTTCCCTTCCCAGCAGAACAGGTAAAGCACCAGCATCATCAGAGCAGGTCTTCCCTCCCCTGCAGAACAGGTACAGCACAGCATCATCAGAGCAGGTCTTCCCTTCCCTGCAGAACAGGTACAGCACAAGCATCCTCGGAGCAGGTCCTCCCTCACCTGCAGAACAGGTACAGCACAAGCATCACCAGAGCAGGTCTTCCCTTACCTGAAGAACAGGTACAGCACCAGTATCATCAGAGCAGGTCTTCCCGTACCTGCAGAACAGGTACAGCACAGCATCACCAGAGTAGGTCTTCCCTTACCTGCAGAACAGGTACAGCACCAGCATCATCAGAGCAGGTCTTCCCTTTCCTGCAGAACAGGTACAGCACAAGCATCATCAGAGCAGGTCTTCCCTTACAGGCAGAACAGGTACAGCACCAGCATCATCAGAGCAGGTCTTCCCTTCCCTGCAGAACAGGTACAGCACAAGCATCCTCGGAGCAGGTCCTCCCTCACCTTCAGAACAGGTACAGCACCAGCATAATCAGAGCAGGTCTTCCCTTACCTGCAGAACAGGTACAGCACAAACATCATCAGAGCAGGTCTTCCCATACCTGCAGAACAGGTACTGCACAAACATCATCAGAGCGGGTCTTCCCTTACCTGCAGAACAGGTACAGCACCAGCATCATTAGAGCAGGTCTTCCCTTCCGTGCAGAACAGGTACAGCACCAGCATCATCAGAGCAGGTCTTCCCTTCCATGCAGAACAGGTACAGCACAGCATCATCAGAGCAGGTCTTCCCTTACCTGCAGAACAGGTACAGCACAAACATCATCAGAGCAGGTCTTCCCATTCCTGCAGAACAGGTATTGCACAAACATCATCAGAGCGGGTCTTCCCGTACCTGCAGAAAAGGTACAGCACCAGCATCATCAGAGCAGGTCTTCCCTTCCGTGCAGAACAGGTACAGCACCAGCATCATCAGAGCGGGTCTTCCCTTCCCTGCAGAACAGGTACAGCACCAGCATCATCAGAGCAGGTCTTCTCTTACCTGCAGAACAGGTACAGCACCAGCATCATCAGAGCAGGTCGTCTCTTACCTGCAGAACAGGTACAGCACCAGCATCATCAGAGCAGGTCGTCCCTTCCCTGCAGAACAGGTAAAGCACCAGCATCATCAGAGCAGGTCTTCCCTTCCCTGCAGAACAGGTAAAGCACCAGCATCATCAGAGCAGGTCTTCCCTTACCTGCTGAACAGGTACTGCACAAGCATCATCAGAGTAGGTCTTCCCTTACCTGCAGAACAGGTACAGCACCAGCATCATCAGAGCAGGTCTTCCCTTCTGTGCAGAACAGGTACAGCACCAGCATCATCAGAGCAGGTCTTCCCTTCCCTGCAGAACAGGTACAGCACCAGCATCATCAGAGCAGGTCTTCTCTTACATGCAGCACAGGTACAGCACCAGCATCATCAGAGCAGGTCGTCCCTTACCTGCAGAACAGGTACAGCACAAGCATCATCAGAGCAGGTCTTCCCTTCCCTGCAGAAAAGGTACAGCACAAGCATCATCAGAGCAGGTCTTCCCTTACAGGCAGAACAGGTACAGCACCAGCATCATCCGAGCAGGTCTTCCCTTCTCTGCAGAACAGGTACAGCACAAGCATCCTCGGAGCAGGTCCTCCCTCACCTGCAGAACAGGTACAGTACAGCATCTTCAGAGCAGGTCTTCCCTTACCTGCAGAACAGGTACAGCACCAACATCATTAGAGCAGGTCGTCCCTTACCTGCAGAACAGGTACAGCACAAGCATCATCAGAGCAAGTCTTCCCTTCCCTGCAGAACAGGTAAAGCACCAGCATCATCAGAGCAGGTCTTCCCTTCCCTGCAGAACAGGTACAGCACAGCATCATCAGAGCAGGTCTTCCCTTACCTGCAGAACAGGTATTGCACCAGCATCATCAGAGCAGGTCTTCCCTGACAGACAAAGAACAGGTACAGCACCAGAATCATCAGAGCAGGTCTTCCCTTCCCTGCAGAACAGGTACAGCACCAGCATCATCAGAGCAGGTCTTCTCTTACCTGCAGAACAGGTACAGCACCAACATCATCAGAGCAGGTCTTCCCTTCCCAGCAGAACAGGTAAAGCACCAGCATCATCAGAGCAGGTCTTCCCTCCCCTGCAGAACAGGTACAGCACAGCATCATCAGAGCAGGTCTTCCCTTCCCTGCAGAACAGGTACAGCACAAGCATCCTCGGAGCAGGTCCTCCCTCACCTGCAGAACAGGTACAGCACAAGCATCACCAGAGCAGGTCTTCCCTTACCTGAAGAACAGGTACAGCACCAGTATCATCAGAGCAGGTCTTCCCGTACCTGCAGAACAGGTACAGCACAGCATCACCAGAGCAGGTCTTCCTTTACCTGCAGAACAGGTACAGCACCAGCATAATCAGAGCAGGTCTTCCCTTACCTGCAGAACAGGTACAGCACAAACATCATCAGAGCAGGTCTTCCCATACCTGCAGAACAAGTACTGCACAAACATCATCAGAGCGGGTCTTCCCTTACCTGCAGAACAGGTACAGCACCAGCATCATCAGAGCAGGTCTTCCTTTCCGTGCAGAACAGGTACAGCACCAGCATCATCAGAGCAGGTCTTTCCTTCCCTGCAGAACAGGTACAACACCAGCATCATCAGAGCAGGTCTTCTCTTACCTGCAGAACAGGTACAGCACCAGCATCATCAGAGCAGGTCGTCCCTTACCTGCAGAACAGGTACAGCACAAGCATCATCAGAGCAGGTCTTCCCTTCCATGCAGAACAGGTAAAGCACCAGCATCATCAGAGCAGGTCTTCCCTTCCCTGCAGAACAGGTACAGCACAGCATCATCAGAGCAGGTCTTCCCTTACCTGCTGAACAGGTACTGCACAAGCATCATCAGAGTAGGTCTTCCCTTACCTGCAGAACAGGTACAGCACCAGCATCATCAGAGCAGGTCTTCCCATACCTGCAGAACAGGTACTGCACAAACATCATCAGAGCGGGTCTTCCCTTACCTGCAGAACAGGTACAGCACCAGCATCATCAGAGCAGGTCTTCCCTTCCGTGCAGAACAGGTACAGCACCAGCATCATCAGAGCAGGTCTTCCCTTCCCTGCACAACAGGTACAGCACCAGCATCATCAGAGCAGGTCTTCTCTTACCTGCAGAACAGGTACAGCACCAGCATCATCAGAGCAGGTCGTCCCTTACCTGCAGAACAGGTACAGCACAAGCATCATCAGAGCAGGTCTTCCCTTCCCTGCAGAAAAGGTACAGCACAAGCATCATCAGAGCAGGTCTTCCCTTACAGGCAGAACAGGTACAGCACCAGCATCATCAGAGCAGGTCTTCCCTTCTCTGCAGAACAGGTACAGCACAAGCATCCTCGGAGCAGGTCCTCCCTCACCTGCAGAACAGGTACAGCACAGCATCTTCAGAGCAGGTCTTCCCTTACCTGCAGAACAGGTACAGCACCAACATCATTAGAGCAGGTCGTCCCTTACCTGCAGAACAGGTACAGCACAAGCATCATCAGAGCAAGTCTTCCCTTCCCTGCAGAACAGGTAAAGCACCAGCATCATCAGAGCAGGTCTTCCCTTCCCTGCAGAACAGGTACAGCACAGCATCATCAGAGCAGGTCTTCCCTTACCTGCAGAACAGGTATTGCACCAGCATCATTGGAGCAGGTCTTCCCTGACAGACAAAGAACAGGTACAGCACCAGCATCAACAGAGCAGGTCTTCCCTTCCCTGCAGAACAGGTACAGCACCAGCATCATCAGAGCAGGTCTTCTCTTACCTGCAGAACAGGTACAGCAACAACATCATCAGAGCAGGTCTTCCCTCCCCTGCAGAACAGGTACAGCACAGCATCATCAGAGCAGGTCTTCCCTTCACTGCAGAACAGGTACAGCACAAGCATCCTTGGAGCAGGTCCTCCCTCACCTGCAGAACAGGTACAGCACAAGCATCACCAGAGAAGGTCTTCCCTTACCTGAAGAACAGGTACAGCACCAGTATCATCAGAGCAGGTCTTCCCGTACCTGCAGAACAGGTACAGCACAGCATCATCAGAGCAGGTCTTCCTTTACCTGCAGAACAGGTACAGCACCAGCATAATCAGAGCAGGTCTTCCCTTACCTGCAGAACAGGTACAGCACAAACATCATCAGAGCAGGTCTTCCCATACCTGCAGAACAGGTACTGCACAAACATCATCAGAGCGGGTCTTCCCTTACCTGCAGAACAGGTACAGCACCAGCATCATCAGAGCAGGTCTTCCCTTCCGTGCAGAACAGGTACAGCACCAGCATCATCAGAGCAGGTCTTCCCTTCCCTGCAGAACAGGTACAGCACCAGCATCATCAGAGCAGGTCTTCTCTTACCTGCAGAACAGGTACAGCACCAGCATCATCAGAGCAGGTCGTCCCTTACCTGCAGAACAGGTACAGCACAAGCATCATCAGAGCAGGTCTTCCCTTCCCTGCAGAACAGGTAAAGCACCAGCATCATCAGAGCAGGTCTTCCCTTCCCTGCAGAACAGGTACAGCACAGCATCATCAGAGCAGGTCTTCCCTTACCTGCTGAACAGGTACTGCACAAGCATCATCAGAGTAGGTCTTCCCTTACCTGCAGAACAGGTACAGCACCAGCATCATCAGAGCAGGTCTTCCCATACCTGCAGAACAGGTACTGCACAAACATCATCAGAGCGGGTCTTCCCTTACCTGCAGAACAGGTACAGCACCAGCATCATCAGAGCAGGTCTTCCCTTCCGTGCAGAACAGGTACAGCACCAGCATCATCAGAGCAGGTCTTCCCTTCCCTGCAGAACAGGTACAGCACCAGCATCATCAGAGCAGGTCTTCTCTTACCTGCAGAACAGGTACAGCACCAGCATCATCAGAGCAGGTCGTCCCTTACCTGCAGAACAGGTACAGCACAAGCATCATCAGAGCAGGTCTTCCCTTCCCTGCAGAAAAGGTACAGCACAAGCATCATCAGAGCAGGTCTTCCCTTACAGGCAGAACAGGTACAGCACCAGCATCATCAGAGCAGGTCTTCCCTTCTCTGCAGAACAGGTACAGCACAAGCATCCTCGGAGCAGGTCCTCCCTCACCTGCAGAACAGGTACAGCACAAGCATCACAAGAGCAGGTCTTCCCTTACCTGAAGAACAGGTACAGCACCAGTATCACCAGAGCAGGTCTTCCCGTACCTGCAGAACAGGTACAGCACAGCATCATCAGAGCAGGTCTTCCTTTACCTGCAGAACAGGTACAGCACCAGCATAATCAGAGCAGGTCTTCCCTTACCTGCAGAACAGGTACAGCACCAGCATCATCAGAGCAGGTCTTCCCTTACATGCAGAACAGGTACAGCACCAGCATCATCAGAGCAAGTCTTCCCTTACAGGCAGAACAGGTACAGCACAGCATCATCTGGGCAGGTCTTCTCTTACAGGCAGAACAGGTACAGCACAGCATCATCAGAGCAGGTCTTCTTTTACCTGCAGAACAGGTGCAGCACCAGCATCATCAGAGCAGGTCTTCCCTTACCTGCAGAACAGGTACAGCACAGCATCATCAGAGCAGGTCTTCTTTTACCTGCAGAACAGGTACAGCACAAGCATCATCAGAGCATTTCTTCCTTTACATGCAGAACAGGTACAGCACAAGCATCACCAGAGCAGGTCCTCCTTCACATGCAGAACAGGTACTGCACAAGCATCATCAGAGCAGGTCCTCCCTTACATGCAGAACAGGTACTGCACAAGCATCATCAGAGCAGGTCTTCCCTTACATGCAGAACAGGTACTGCACAAGCATCATCAAAGCAGGTCTTCCCTTACCTGCAGGACAGGTACTGCACAAGCATCACCAGAGCATGTCTTCCCTTACAGGCAGAATAGGTAGAGCACAAGCATCACCAGAGCAGGTATTCCCTTACCTGCAGAACAGGTACAGCACAATCATCACCAGAGCAGGGCTTCCCTTTCATGCAGAACAGGCACAGCAAAACAGACCGAGGGTGGGCAGCAGTCGAGAGCAATTCAATTCCCCTCACAGAACAAGCATGGCCCAACACAGGTGAAAGGCAAACATGGGGGCATGGCCTACTTTGAATACCTCCTAACTAAAGCAACATATACAACAGATGCATTAGTTGAGGCTTGTTAAGGAACCTTTCTGTACTTATACTGTGTGCTAGAAAGAGGGCCAGAGAGAAACTTACTCTCATGGATGCATGTGTGTACGTATAGAGCTCACGCCTCTGGTCAAAGCAAGGGAGCCAGTAGAATGAAATGGATTAGAAGATAGGTGCCAGTAACAGGAGAGTGCGGCAACGTTGGAGAAGTGGATTCTAGATTATTTGGGAGTGAAGATAAGTGGGGAGATATTAGGGGCAGCCAGATGTACTGCAGAGAGACACAGCATCATCTGCTGGCAGAGGTGGAGTCAGATTTTAAATGGAATCTTGTTTCAGGCTCTTAGGGTGCTGCACATCTTTAGGGTTATATGGGCTGGCAGGAAGGGTCAGTAGAGTTATTGAAGAGTGGATGGGACCCGTTAAAACTAGCAGATCATACAGGTGCTGCATAGAGGATGCTTTCCGGTGGGGTGAGGTAGAACCTCAACACTCCTGATGCAGTGCAATGCATCAGTGTGTAATTCGGCTAGAGCTTGTGCAACAGTTCTAATGTCTGCTTCTGGAGGGTAAAAAGATACTTTCTGAAGCAGTAACACTTGGTGCCATGTTGTTTTGGTCATTCATGTGTTTTTGATGCTGACAGGACGTGTGAATGTGATATGACTTCTAGCCATGAGAGTCTTTCTTGAAGTTGGTGTTGTTTAGTTTTGGTGCAATGAGGATGAGTTCAGATTTGTTTGGTTTCAGTTTTAAATCACAGGAAGACATCCAGGCTTTAATGGTAGCGAGACATTTCTTTAGCTCGCTACAACTGCAACCTGTAACATCTTGTACAGACTACATTTTCAGGTAAAGTTGTGTGTGATCCACAAATCGATAGATCTTGAAGCCCTTGTTGGTCAGAAGTCCTCCCTTGGGCTCCATGTAGAGGCTGTATTTCACCTGAGACATAATTGAGCCTTGGGGTATGCCACATATCACTGGGTAGATTTTCATCTGGAGCAGACCTGGTGGACAAGCTGGATCTGCTAGTTAAGCATTGCTTGTACCTCTGCAGGGTGTGTCCTTTGAAGACGTTCTGGTGAGAATGTGCAGAACAGGACCTGATGATCGATGGTGTTGAAGGCCCCTCAAAGATTGAAGAAAATGGCTAAAATATTGGTTGACTTTGTCTAAGAAGTGGAGTACATAAGGAAGCAATTGAATAGTGGCTACAGTTTCTATGGTGCACAGTGGCTTGAGCCCAGAATCGTCGTTTTGTACAAGGTTATATATCTTTAATTTCTTTTAATTACGTTTCTCGCTCTGCATCACATTTGGCGATGCAGCGCAAGAAACAAAATTCATTTTATTTATTTATATGTTTATTTACCTGTAATCCTCCATAATCTGTAGTTTACTACCCTCCACCCTGCCCCTTCCCGACCTCACGTCAGCGCCCGGCAGCACTCCCACCACCGACTGCTACTGTTCAAAAGTGAGGAGCAGAAGCACACAAGTAATGTATCGATGCTCTAGGTGGGGAGACAAAGAGCAGAAGAGCAAGTACAGCCTGTACAAGCTGATGAGTAAAAAGCAAGCACATGAGAATGACAGTAAAGCAAATCAGTGGTAAGCAATGTGCTGGCTCTGAGTTCACTGCAAGCAGATAATAGGTCTTTTTGCCAACAGACAGCTAGCACTGTCTGGCAGGTGACATCGAAAAAAACAGCACAGGAAAGAGCTAATGGTGCATTATGCTTAAGTGGGCTGGCCTCTCCTTGATCTCTATACGGTCAGTTATAGAAGCTGGGGGACGATCTAAATGAAAAAAATTGGATTTTGACCCAGCCCACTGCCTGATCAGGACCAGGAGTAGTTGCAAATACAGCAACCCCTTTTCTGCCAACCTAAAGACATGGAAACGCTTCATCGATGACGTGTTCATCGTATGGAGGGGGGACCAAACTTCAGCTGAGTCCTTTGTAGAGTGGGTCAACACGAAAGATAGACATCTTAAATTTACTCACTCTATAAACAAAAATCACGCAGTGTTCCTTGACCTAGATATCAAAATGGATCCAGAGGGCATCAGTACCAAAGTTCACAACAAAACAACGGACAAGAACAGCTTATTACTCTACGAAAGCTATCCTCCAAAAGCCCTGAGGGTCAACCTTCCTAATGGTCAGTTTCTCAGGATTCGTAGAAATTGTTCTGAAGCAAATACCTTTTTGCAACAGGCAGAAGAGCTGGACTCCAAATTAGTTGAAAGACATTACCCCCGGAAACTTATCAAAAAAGCAAAGAAAAGAGCAAGAAATGTGAACCGCGAAGCTCTTCTTGAAACAAACAATAAAGAGAAATCAGATAGGATGGTATGTGTCACAACATTCACTCCAGCATCAAAAAAAGTACAGAAAATCATCAGAAAGAATTGGCACATCCTACAGGGGGCTGAGAAACACTGGGAGCCGCCCCTGTTTGCATTTAAGAGAAGTAAAAATCTGCGGGACGAATTGGTACGAGCTAAAGATCCTGACTCTAGAGAAGACACGCAAATGACACTATGGAACTCCCAAAAGGTCACTGGACATTATCCCTGTGGTGGATGTGTGGCATGTCCGCTTACAACATCTTCTAAAACTATTGATATAGGAACAACACGCCCATGGACATTGAACTCTTTCAGTAATTGTAACACAGAGAATGTGGTTTATCTCCTCACGTGCCCTTGTAACCTCAGGTACGTGGGGATGACGACAAGAAAAATCAAGACACGTATTAATGAGCACCGCAGTACAATACGTTGTAAGAAAAACAACACTAAACTTACCCGACACTTCCTGGAAAAGAACCACAAAGATACAGATTTAAGGTGGACTGTCCTAGAAGTTATGAAAAAATACACCACTGATCTTAGTAGGCCACTGTACATCCGAGAACAGAGGTGGGTATACCGGCTGCGAACCTGGAAAGAAGGTCTCAACGACGATATTCCATGGCTTCAACTTGGTCAAATATAATACATCTTGAAATATTCCATTGACCTCCCACACTAACCCACCAATATAATTTTAAAATCAACACATATTACTGTTACATAGGAGTTTAAACACACTGGGTATATATCCACAATTCGAATTTAAACTGTACCCATATCCTTTATATCAGATGTGAATTCATTATTGGAATATCAATAAGTATTTAGGGCCAGATGTAGGTAATTCATATTTACCGACTCTTAAATACCGAATTCTACCGATTCGGTATTTAAGAGTCGGTAAATATGAAGGGGGGAGATGTAGGTATTACAGATTCTGTAAATACCGAATCGTTAAGATTCGGTATTTACCGAATCTGTAAATACCGAATCGGTATTGCCCATTGATTCCTATGGGCCTTAAAGCCCATAGGAATCAATGGGCAATACCGGTTCTGTAATTACAGAATCGGTAAATACCGAATTTTGCAAGGGTGCAGGGGGTGTCACTTTGACACCCTCTGGCACCCCAAAAATAGGCATGTGCGTCATGTGGCACACAGACATGCCCTAAGGGCATGTCTGTATGTCACATGGTAGGTATGCATGCACACATGTGCATGCACACCTGAATTCGGTATTTTAACACCCAACTGGATTGGGTGGTAAAATACCGAATTTGTAGGGCCTTTGGGACTCAGAAGAGTCCCACCTACATCTGGGAATTACCGAATCGGTAAAAATACCGATTCAGTATTTTACAGATTCTGTAAATTTACCGATACGGTAAATTTACAGAATCTGTAAAATCTGGCCCCCTACATCTCAAGATGCCAAATACCAGTCGGAAACGGACGAATTTGGCCGTTTCCGACCGGTATTTGCCACCTACATCGGGCCCTTAGTGTATATTCTGGGTTGTGAGTGATGGACCCACATTGGATCGAATGTGTGTACTTACCGGCATTCATTATCATCTTTTACCACCATGGGTATGAATGCTAGTATTGACTTTTTACCATGTTGCATTTGGGTCGCAGAACTTACATCAAATCAAATTCTGAATTCCATCCTTTCTATACAGCTATTTGCATGCAAGCATGCGCCCTGATTATGAAAGGAATGAAATGAAAGCGGGATTTCTAGAGCACATGGCTGCCCGGGGGCGTCCCAGCGCTGGGATTGTACTAGCAATTGAGGGGGGGAAACAGAAACGGGAAGGGAAAGCGCAGATTATTGTGGGAAAAGGTGGGTTTTGAGTAGCTTGCGAAATTTGTTGTGATTCGTTTCCGCGCGTAGATGGGTTGGTAGGGCGTTCCACAATATTGCAGCTGCAACTGAGAAACGGCGTCCTCCAGTACGGGCTTTCTTAATTTTGTGTACTGTGGCCAAGTTGCCATGGGAGGAGCGCAGAGACCTATTGGGTTTGTATGGGAAGAGCCTGAATTTATGCAGCGGGGGGCCCTGGTCTTGTAGAGCTTTGTGCGTAATGCATAGGGCCTTAAATTTGACCCTTTCACGGATTGGCAGCCAGTGAAGTGCCTTCAATGCAGGTTTGGCTGATGTTCTACGGGGAGTGCCTGTCAGGAACCTAGCAGCGGCATTTTGAGTTCTCTGCAGGATGTTCAAAGTTGTTTCAGGGGCTGCCAGGAAGAGGGCATTGCCATAATCTAGCCTAGATGATATCAGCCCTTGTATTAAAAGTTTTTGAGAAGGTGCAGGGAGCAGAGGGAGAATTTTCCTGGCTGAACAGAGTAAGCCTACGCAGGTACCTGCTGTTTTTTTGGCCTGGGTTTTAAGTGAAAGGTCCTGTTCTAGCCAGAAACCAAGGCTTTTGAGCTCCATCTTGGGTTGAGGAAGGGTACCTGGGCAGGATGGCCACATTGCGCTGGGGAGGGGTGATGTTTGGGGTCCAAGTAGCATAAGCTCGGTTTTAGAGCCGTTCAGTTTCAGCCTAGAATCACACATCCACTGATAGATCCCTTCGAGGCAGTCATGAAGGTTTTTGATTTGGGCACTTTCTAGCGAAAATGAAACCACCATTTGGGTGTCATCAGCGTATGTGATGGTTTTTATCCCGAATGGGGTAACCACTTCCTCCAGGGGGGCCATATAGGTATTAAATAGTGTGGGGCTCAATGAAGAGCCCTGAGGGACCCCACACTGGAGGGGGAAGAAGTCAGATCGCTCATTACTTCACAGACCTGAAAGGTTCTGTCTTTAAGAAAGGATGTGAGCCAGCGAAGTGCCATGTTTCTTATTCCTAAATTAGACAGTCGCTGTATAAGGATCTCGTGGTCAACCGTGTCAAATGCAGCGCTTAGATCCAGGAGGATCAGTAGCACCGATCCCCCTGAATCCAAGATGCATCTGGCTTCCTCCACCACTTGAAGAAGGGCGGTCTCGGTCCCCTGACCAGGACGGAACCCAGTTTGAGAAGGGCGAAGAAGGTTGTTGGTTTCTAAGAAAGCCGATAGTTGCTGATTAACAACCTTCTCTGTGATTTTACTTAACCCTGGCAATAGGGAGATTGGGCGGAGGTTGGAGAGGTCAAGTGGGTCAAGACCTGTTTTTTTTCTGTAGGGCTTTCACAACTGCGTGCTTCCAGCTATGGGGGACCACTCCTTGGCTAAGGGAGGCGTTAATGAGATTGGTGGCTAGGTGTGAGATAGTGGGTCCCACTTGTTTGAGAATATGAATGGGGGCTGGATCATTAGGAGAGCCACTTTTCATGCCTGAGAGAGTTTTAAGAAATTCTTCATTGGTCAACTGATCGAAACTGTCAAGGATAGGGCCGTTCGTTGGAAGTGCCGAGGTTTCTGCGGGTATTTTGTCAGATTTGGGGGGGAGGGTTTGAAGGATGGTTGTTATTTTACTCTGAAAAAAAGTTGCTATTTGATTGCATCTAGCAACAGAGGGTACCTGGGTGGGGGAAGGGTTAGGAGATTATGACTCTACAACGAAATAACACTCATGAGGTGATCAGGCTCGTCTTATTGTTATGGGCTGTTTCCCCTTCCGCCACGGTCTATATACATGCACATCCCTCGGAATGTTTACTTAAAACATTACCACTACGGTGCTTGCCTTCCGCCTTTGCGCTGTTCCCCATTGATATCTATGCGCATGCGCATTTCAGGTACGCTCTCGCATTTCAGGTACGCTCCCAACTGATATTTATGCCCAGGCGCATTCCAGGTACGCTTTTGATAACATCACTGCCCCGGCGGCTTCCTCCTACGCCGGATATAATTAACAACGTTAATGCCCATATTTAGACAGCCAGGCATTCCGACTAGCCTATACTGAATGGGGAACTCGGACACCGGAATCCCCGCAGCTGTTCCGTATTTTTCAATCTATAACTTAATTCCAGGTTACGCTGTCTATAAAAACGGACTGGCAGTGGGCTCATTCACCATCGAGGAGTGGAGGCTTGCAGACCTAGGTTGAGAGGCGGCAATCACGGCAGTTATCAGTAAGAGGTTGAATGAGAGGATGAATGGGTCGTTTTCTTACAGGCCACATAGCTTGTATATAACACAAGATGCCTTATAGAGTGTTGTGGTAGGTCCCCTAGGGCCCTCCAGGTTTTAATATTTTAATATTCTGCTTTCTCTCCTTGCCTTTCTTTTCTAGTTCCAGGACCTAAAGGGTCCATCTGCTCTCCCTCCTATGAGGCGCAGTTTACCTCATCATAGGGTAAGCTCTACGGGGAAAAGTCCTCTATACGTGGTGCACTAAGAAATTTTTTTTTAGTACACTAATTTCACCAATAATAATTCACACAAAAAATTGGGTGATTTTGGTTCTTATTTGTTATTTTGTATGCTAGTGTAAGTAATAGTGTGATTAGGTTTGAATTGTTTTTGTCTTGCAGAATCATTAAAACCTATCATTACAGACAGTCAAGTGTGAGTATTGATCACCCCACCAAGTGGAACGCTCTCACCCAAGTTTGGTAAGAGTAGAGCCCTTTTTATAATAATCCTGATGAATGCCGCGGACCCAGTTGGGCCTATAGGCAGAAACATGTTGATCCCATATACAGCGGTGGGGGGACACTAATATCCCCACGGCACCGATCACTTCATTTTAAGCTACCATATGGATGTCAACGCTATTAAAATTAAGTAGACACCCATAATGGCCTTTTAATTCACTGCACATTTTTTC
This sequence comes from Lissotriton helveticus, assembly GCF_964261635.1. Classification (NCBI taxonomy): domain Eukaryota; kingdom Metazoa; phylum Chordata; class Amphibia; order Caudata; family Salamandridae; genus Lissotriton; species Lissotriton helveticus. The sequence continues at coordinate 557,494,810 of NC_136059.1, forward strand.
TTTGGGCCCCCACTTAGTTTAGAAGTGCATCCCTGTCGTCAGGTGTATGCCCGCCCTCTATCAAACCAAGTTTTTAGAGGGCGAGGACTGGTCAATGATGAAGCATGACACCCGTTGGTGTGTGAGACCAGTCCTTCACTTTTTGTGAGATGCCAGCACTCACAAAATAACACCCCACTTACACTAGTAATATTCCTACTGGTAGCGGTTCGTTGTGGTAAACAGTTCATGTTGGAGGCTGCCGTCTACCAGTACCCCGTGCCTCTGGTTCCCCTAGTCCAGATTTATCTGGTCATTGTGGTTATGTAGTTGCAAATACCCCAGGCCAGCACGGGACAGGGTTCAACAAAAAAATCCCTGCCCTTGACCCGTACTCATTCCCTAAGCGCAGGCACATTAATTTGTGTACCCACACCTGGGAGAGAATTGGTACATCCCACCAATTCCTAAGGAATGGGCTGCTAAGAAACCTTCAAACCGCTGCCTAAATTGCCCAGGTGCAAATGTAAATGTTGGTTACTCCCCTGCTTTACCAAAAGGCAGGGGGTAATTAGTAGCCTCCTAGACCTACGGGTAGTACAAAACAAAAAAAAAGGCAGTAGTAGTTCCCTCTGTGCCCCCTAATACGCCCACCCAATTGGTGGGAGGCATTTCATTGCATTTCTCCACCTTGCTCAATGGCAAGCAGGTGTTATATTTAAAAAAACGGTGGGTCAGCTGCTAGCTGTGTTGGGGCTAGCCTCACTACGGGCAAGACTGCAGGTGGCCAGATGACAACTGTCCTGTGCTTCATAGCTCACAGTATGCTGGTGGACATGAACATCGAGGACCGCAGAAACTCACAGTACTCCCTAATGCGAACAGGGCGCTGTGGGGCTATCTATCAGCTGACCTGATCCTCCATCATCTACAACTTATTGTGCAACACAGAGGACAGGGCCCTGGAGCTCTGTTCGCAGTGTGCATGCTACATGAGACCGAACTACATTATTAGAAGCGAGTTATAACTACAGGCATCAAAGACATTGCTTTTAAACAAAAGTTAAAGGGCAATCAGGGTTGAGCGGCTTGTAATGGTGCCTACAGCACAAAACATAAAAAAACAAGAAACTCATAAGTTATGGCATTAAGTAAACCTAAGTTCCCACTCCTGTGTTACCTAAAAGTAATGTGGTTGACCGATTAACTAATTATCTGGATAAATGAGTGAGAGTTTTTATGAGGTGTGACTGAGTAGCTGTAGCAACACACAACTGAAAAGATGAATGCACAGTTTTTCTTTGTGTGTGAAGGTATTGGCATTTTGAGAAAGCCTCTATGATTGAAGCCATCGGTGGTCCTGTTTGTTGATCTGGTCAAGTTGTGTAATCCTACATATCAAACTCCTTTTATGGCCGTATATGATAATACTTTGTGTGTTGCGCTGTTAAAGGGGTTTGTCTGGATAAATATGGAAGTCCAAGTGTTTTCGTTACAGGCAAAATTTGCGATATTGTCCATTATGTAATGTGGGACTGTATGTGTGGACTTCATGTTAGAGTGGTACCTTAGTATGTGTGTCTCATGTCTTTTTAGGATTCGTGCTGTAGCCACTATCACCTTCCATCAGCCTTAGCTCCCGTGTCATTTTAGTTTTTCAGTGATACACCTGTGCATATGTTGCCACTGTCTTTCCATTCAGTGACAATGGTAATGTCGATCTTACCTACCTCGATGTATAAATAACCATGCACCGGTTGAGATTTTAGTAATACAGTTCAGTGACTAAGATATTGATGCAGAAATCTTTATGCACCACATCACTTCTACTTTGGTTCATTGAAGGTCTTTTTTTTACTTTTTTAAATTAGGAAAAATTGACAAAAGCTCCAAAAATAGTTTACAGAAGCACAAATTATTCAACCTATTTAATTGTGCTCAGAAAGTTACTTCCAGGGGGCGTGAGTAACGCCCGAAGGAGATGGCGACAGATCCGTAGTTCTCCCGGGACGGCGGGAGCAGAGACAGAGCATATGCAGCAATTTCCACATCGCTACCAAAATAGAGGATGAGTCGTGCGAACCCTGGAGGCATCGAAGGAACTTCGGTCTTAGATTTCCTGTGCTCTGCAAGTAACCTTGTTTGGGGATTGAATCGCGGCGCTGCACCGCTGAGCTTGCGACCACCATTTTGTTGACGGAGTTTACCTCCAACGTGGTATCTTTAATGCAAGGCTCTTTGCACCTCAGAGGATGAATCGTGCGATACCCTAGGACACTGAAGGTATCCCTTTTTGAGACACTCTAAGGCATACAGGCAACATTAGTTCACGAATAAGGTGTGGTGTAGATCCGTTGAGCTCCCAACCACCATTTTGTAATTTATCGCCGACGAAGCTCCTCTTTAATGCGGTACTTACCTGCCAAACTCATGGGATAATGAGAGCTGGATAACATGGCATACATGTCTCAATTTTTCTCTCTCAGCATGTCTTTTTAATTACTGCCTCTTACTGTCCCTTACATTACATTACATTGCAGTGAGTGAATCCAAGAGCCGCCATTTTGTAAGCTATACAGATAGATAAACCTCCCTCAGTGCGCTGACTGAATTTTTAACTATACTTTGCTTCATTCAAGTTGTACAAATACCATCGATTTATGGATACCCTTTCTTTGTTATTTCAACTGTGGCTTATTCCTTATTCAAGTAATGTGTATTTAATTTTTTATGTGTGACACTCTCAAACAACTGGAAGTTCACGGCATGTTCTTGAGGGCGCTTATTCATGGCACAGAGTCAACTTTATGCAGCCCTTTTTAGCCCTCTTTTGCTACCTTTATGATGCCTGTACCTTATGAATCATTTTTTCTTTCTTTCTTTTTATGCTTGAACCATTAATAGAGATGTAACTACAATGTTGAGTGAATTTATCTAGTTGCACATGACCCTGTGGATCTTTTTACATGTTTATCTTTTTATACAATGTTACAGAGCCAATTTTTGAGGTACTGTAAGTTGATATTTTGCCATCACTGATATTTCATATCAAAGTTCATTTTCTTCATATATGGAAAGACTACCTAAAGGTTTTTCTCTACCTAAACCAGCACCTCATAGATTTCTAATCCATACCAGCTCACGCTATAATTTTCTATCCATGGATGACTCAGCAAATACTTCATCTAAGGGTGCGTCGGCATCCAATACCTTTTTGGTTTCTAGTGTCACTAAAGCATCAACCATAAGGTTGAAGAAAGATCCTCCATCTCCACCTAAACAATCTACTTCAGTCACAATGGACTTACTGCCGGAAGAAATTAGGGCCGTACGCCCATTTGTTGGGGAAACTAACTCTAAGCTTCAGTTGCTCTCTGATAAATGGTTAAGTGTAGAGGAACGTGTTACTACATTGGAACAGAACATTGAGTCCTTAAATTCTTCTACCTCCAAAGTGGACTCTCTATATTACCAGGTATCGATGCTACATAGGCAAATTGAAAATTTGGAAAACAGAAATAGGAGAAATAATCTTCGTATCTATGGTGTACCTGAGAGAACAGAAGGTTCAAATCCAATCACTTTTTCAAATCCTTTATCCCAAAACTCCTCAAGCTATCAGAGGGCACTCTTCTGAATATCCAAAGAGCTCATCGATTGGGTCCAGCACTACATCTATGTCCGCTTCCTCAGCAAGAAAACCAAGGGGAGTGATCTTATATCTTCTTGAATACACCGACTTATTGAAAATGTTATCAGTGGCTAGAGCATTGAATCGCAACACTTGGTCAGGAAACTCCTTATTTTTTTCTCAAGACTACGCTAAACCAACTGCTGATCGTCGCAAGGAGTTCTTAGCACTAAGGTCACAATTACGCTCAATAGGTGCACGATATGGTCTCTTTCACCCTTGCCTATTTAAAGTGACCATCAACAACAAAACTAACACCTTAGAAGACCCAGTAAAACTAAAGAACTTCCTATACTCTTACCACACTGACTCAATGGATACTACTTCTTCATTAAACTAGAAATAGACATTTTTTAGATCCTGTTATGTTTCTACTTTTTTCATAAATGTTGACTCTGTTTTTGGTTCAATTGTTATCTTTTAATATGTAAACAAAGTTAGTTTACACTCTTACTGCTTTAATTATATAATTAACCTCTTTTCTCTTTACACAGGTTGTTCCCGCGTGTTATTTTCTCCCCTATGTTATAAAGTTCGTTGGTTTCGTTCTCCCTCCCGCCTTTCCGTATGAGTCTTAGACACGTCATTGTCTCATGTGGTCTTACACCCCTCCACCCCTCGTATGTCCTGGATTATAGTCTTTTTTTTCAATTACTCTTTGTTTTTTCTGTACTTTTTTTCTTCCTTTCTATTGCTCTCCCACTTTGAATGCCTTATCTCAAACTCTATTCACCTCACCATTTCTCTCTACTCCACAACATTCTTTTCCTTTTCAGGTGTTGTCTATGCACTGTACTTTCTTCTCCTTATCCTTCTCTTTTCCATTTCAGTTGCTTCATTTTACTTACAGTTGTCAGACTTGGCTTAACTTGTTCAAGGTTCTGTTTTAATCGATATTTAAAGAATACTTCCAGTTTTAATCTATGCCTTTAAAAATTATATTGTGGATTGTCAGAGGTTTACATTCACCTAATAAACGACCGAGAGACTTGACCCATTTAGCTAAACTGGGAACGGACATTGCATGTATACAGGAATCTCATTTGACAGCTGAAGAATCTGTAAAATTAAAAAGAGGATGGGTGGGTGAGGTCCTCGTCTTCCTGGGTGATGGTAAACGTAATGGAGTTCTTATTTTTTTTCGTAAATCCCTTTTGGTTAAGATATTATCACATTCTGCAGATCAAGTAGGTAGATGGATATTTGTAAAATGTATAGTGGATGATGCTCCAATCTCTTTGTTGAATATTTATGCTCCCACAATTGGTGATTCCTCCTTCTGGACCTCCCTGGCCCAACAAATTACACAGTGTTACGATGACAACTTTATCCTCTCAGGAGATTGTTACGAAATTCTTGACCCCTTTTTAGATCGGAACTCGTCAATTCCCTTCGTCCCTCATAAATCTCACAAATTATTTACACAAACAATTAAACAACACAAACTTATAGATGCAAGGAGACTCTGCAATTCCACATTAAGAGAATACTCCTTTTACTCACTGGCACATCATACTCACTCACGCATAGATTTTTTTTATATCTTATAACATTTCTCAATCACTATTGGCGGCGGATATAGGCTCTATCTTAATATCTGATCATGATCCCGTCACTATTCAACTTGATGTTTTGCACAAACCCAAATTATCTCGAAATGGCGTTTTAACAATACCCTGCTCACAGACCCGGTTTTCACATCATCTTTCATTTCTTTTTTTAATGAGTACTTCTTTTTTAACCAATCGGATACCATACCTTTTCATGTGGTTTGGGATGCCTTTAAAGCATCAGGCAGAGATTTTGTTATTAGTTTTGTCTCTAAAAAGCATAAAAAGGCGCAACAAGCCACCAACGCCTTGGTAGCCAAAATAAAGAGATTGGAACACTCATATTACTCCTCTAAGTCAAAAGCTTGCCTATCTGAACTTATAAAAGCTACATTTCAATTTAACCAGGATACAACTAACAATGCTTGAAACTACCTATTGAAGTCCAGTGCAAGGTTTTATGGTAGTCAGAACAAAGCCGGAACATTATTGGCTAACTATTGAAAGGTTAAACAAAACAAACCCAATATAGAATCTATTCTTGGTCGAGATCACACACTGAAATTCAAAGATGAAGATATCCTAAATGAATTTCTCCAATTTTATAAGTCACTATATGCATCTGAAACCCTTTCTTCTGATCACTCTATCTCTCAATTTCTCTCCAAAATCCATTGTACCCCCAACACACGCCCAGATCTTTCACATTTAGAATCCGACCTCACACCGAAAGAACTTCTTGCTCCCTTAAAAACACTCAAAAAAGATAAAGCCCCTGGACCAGACGGCTTCACTGGGGAATTCTTTACTCACTTTGCACACCTACTTATTCCCAAATTGCATACCCTGGTACATGCCTTCTTACAATCCGGTAAGACTTCTGGCTCTTTCAGAGACACCCTAGCCTGCCTTATACCTAAGGATGGTAAAGATCCACAACACTGTAAAACTTACCGACCTATCTCTCTGGTCAACATAGATAATAAAAAAATTCAAAAGCTCTAGCATTGCGTTTGGAATCTCATATGCCTGTTTTGTTGGGAACAGAACAATCTGGCTTCATTAAGGGGAGGCTCATTACAGATAATACTCGCTTATTTTTGTATATCCTTTCCAAAGCCTCACAGACCTCTTTCTCTGGCAGCCATAGCCCTGGATGCAGAAAAAGCATTTGACAGAGTCGAATGGCCCTACCTTTTTTCGCACACTTCAATGGTTTGGCTTTGGCCCAAAAATTACTGCTTTAATATCTATTTTGTATTCTAATCCAAGCGCAGCTGTATCAGCAAATGGTGGTATTTCTTACTACTTCCACCTTGGTAGGGGTGTCAGACAAGGTTGTCCACTTTCTCCGTTTCTTTTTAATCTCACCTTAGAACACTTTTTGTAAAGGATTCGTCAAAATGATAATATCCACGGTTTTACCTTTCAGGAGACTGATATGAAAATGGCAGCTTATGCTGCTGATGATTTACTTTTATTTGTATCACAACCTCAAGTTTCTCTCCCCCCTTTTTTAGAAGAAGTTGATTCCTTTGCATTTGTTTCTGGATATAAATTAAACAAAGATAAATGTGAGATACTGCCCCCGACCAAATATACTTTTATTGCTGACTTTGTTACTTCAAGTTTCACATGGGGTCCCCAATACATCAAGTACTTAGGACTAAATTTTACTCCATTCATATCAGGAACAATATCACGCTGTATGGAAAACTGCATACAAAGGTTATTCTCTTTAACAACGAAATGGCACCCCTATACTTAGCGATACAACAGGGGATGATGGACGGAGCGCTTGAGCAAATCAAACACTCACCCCCAGTCAACTGATCTGGGTTTAATCCATCACCATTCTTTAGCTCACTCAGCCACCCCAGTTCAGACATGGCCATAAGCAAATCAGTCTGACCCTGTGCCTCATGGGAACAGTCCAGCCCGAACTGCCAAGCCATGTCTTCCCTGGACCGGAAACAAGCATCCTGGGACCGGTTTCGGATTCATAATCCTCTTCAGCCAGGCTATCTTGAATCCAGTGGCCAAGTGAGCAAGGGACTCACGTCTGAGCATACCCTGCCAACTTAGGGCGAACAAAGCGATACAAAAGGGGATGATGAACGGAGCGTTTGAGCAAATCAAACACTCACCCCCAGTCAACTGATCTGGGTTTAATCCATCACCATTCTTTAGCTCACTCAGCCACCCCAGTTCAGACATGGCCATATGCAAATCAGTGTGACCGTGTGCCTCATGGGAACAGTCCAGCCCGAACTGCCAAGCCATGTCTTCCCTGGACCGGAAACAAGCATCCTGGGACCAGTTTCGGATTCATAATCCACTTCAGCCAGGCTATCTTGAATCCAGTGGCCAAGTGAGCAAGGGACTCACGTCTGAGCATACCCTGCCAACTTAGGGCGAACAAAGCGATACAAAAGGGGATGATGGATGGAGCGTTTGAGTAAATCAAACACTAACCCCCAGTCAACTGATCTGGGTTTAATCCATCACCATTCTTTAGCTCACTCAGCCACCCCAGTTCAGACATGGACATATGCAAATCAGTCTGACCCTGTGCCTCATGGGAACAGTCCTGCCCGAACTGCCAAGCCATGTCTTCCCTGGACCGGAAACAAGCATCCTGGGACCGGTATCGGATTCATAATCCTCTTCAGCCAGGCTATCTTGAATCCAGTGGCCAAGTGAGCAAGGGACTCACGTCTGAGCATACCCTGCCAACTTAGGGCGAACAAAGCGATACAAAAGGGGATGATGGACGGAGCGTTTGAGCAAATCAAACACTCACCCCCAGTCAACTGATCTGGGTTTAATCCATCACCATTCTTTAGCTCACTCTGCCACCCCAGTTCAGACATGGACATATGCAAATTAGTCTGACTCTGTGCCTCATGGGAACAGTCCAGCCCGAACTGCCAAGCCATGTCTTCCCTGGCCCAGAAACAAGCATCCTGGGACCGGTTTCGGATTCATAATCCTCTTCAGCCAGGCTATCCTGAATCCAGTGGCCAAGTGATCAAGGGACTCGGTATACAGCCTTTACAACAAAACTTTTACAACAAACTACCATTACAACACAACTTTTACAACGCAAACCATTACAACGCATAGCGCTGGGGGGCGCTCTAGGATAGGGAATAGGTTTAATGTACTATCCAACACCTTCCCTACTATCCACGGGGACTGGAGTTGGAATAGTAAATTAAACTATTCACTATCCAGCGCCCAAAAGCATTATGCGTTGTAATGGTATGCGTTTTAAAACTTGCGATATAAAGGTAGGCGTTGTAAAAGTATGCGTTGTAACGTCATACATCCAAGGGACTCACGTCTGAGCATACCCTGCCAACTTAGGGCGAACAAAGCGATACAAAAGGGGATGATGGACGGAGCGTTTGAGCAAATCAAACACTCACCCCCAGTCAACTGATCTGGGTTTAATCCATCACCATTCTTTAGCTCACTCAGCCACCCCAGTTCAGACATGGCCATATGCAAATCAGTCTGACCCTGTGCCTCATGAGAACAGTCTAGCCCGAACTGCCAAGCCATGTCTTCCCTGGACCGGAAACAAGCATCCTGGGACTGGTTTCGGATTCATAATCCTCTTCAGCCAGGCAATCTTGAATCCAGTGGCCAAGTGAGCAAGGGACTCACGTCTGAGCATACCCTGCCAACTTAGGGCGAACAAAGCGATACAAAAGGAGATGATAGACGGAGCGTTTGAGCAAATCAAACACTCACCCCCAGTCAACTGATCTGGGTTTAATCCATCACCACTCTTTAGCTCACTCAGCCACCCCAGTTCAGACATGGCCATATGCAAATCAGTGTGACCGTGTGCCTCATGGGAACAGTCCAGCCCGAACTGCCAAGCCATGTCTTCCCTGGACCGGAAACAATCATCCTGGGACCGGTTTCGGATTCATAATCCTCTTCAGCCAGGCTATCTTGAATCAAGTGGCCAAGTGAGCAAGGGACTCACGTCTGAGCATACCCTGCCAACTTAGGGCGAACAAAGCAATACAAAAGGGGATGATGGATGGAGCGTTTGAGCAAATCAAACACTCACCCCCAGTCAACTGATCTGGGTTTAATTCATCACCATTCTTTAGCTCACTCAGCCACCCCAGTTCAGACATGGCCATATGCAGATCAGTCTGGCCCTGTGCCTCATGGGAACAGTCAAGCCCGAACTGCCAAGCCATGTCTTCCCTGGACCGGAAACAAGCATTGTCAGACCGGTTTCGGATTCATAATCCTCTTCAGCCAGGCTATCTTGAATCCAGTGGCCAAGTGAGCAAGCGACTCACGTCTGAGCATACTCTGCCAACTTAGGGCGAACAAAGCGATACAAAAGGGGATGATGGACGGAGCTTTTGAGCAAATCAAACACTCACCCGGCGGGGTCGTCAAGACACCATAAAAATTATGCTTTCCCCCATAGTCTTATATACAATTTCTAATATTCCACTGTCGATTCCCTTAAAATATTTTAAAAAACTCAATTCCATCATATCTTCTTTTTTGTGGGGAAACAAGAAATCACGTATGTCCATCTTAAAATTGCTCTGCCCGAAATCGGAGGGTGGGACAAACTTTCCTGATTTTCCTATTTACCACAAATCCTTCCTACTACATCAAGTGTCACAGTGGTTTTCTGAACCTTCCCCAAATTATCCACTCTGGGCGACGCTTGAACAATCCTTTATTTCCCCTTTCTCCTTCCAGCAATACTTGTCCTTCACACGCAAACCGCAGTCTGTCTCCACCCCCATAATCAAACATACTTCCAAGATTATTCCATCTGCCTCCTTAACCTCCTTTCTCAACTTTCCTATATGGCATAACGTTTATATTTTAAGAAACAATAAACCTCTGTTTTGGAAATCCTGGAGACAACAAGGCCTGATTTGGGTGCGTCAATTATATGATCAAGATGAGATTTTATCCTTTGCACAGGCCAGCGCCGTCTTTGGCTTGCCTCCAACTTTTCGCTTCAAATACTCTCTCTTAATGCAAGCTATTCAAACTGCACGCCTACAATATACAACCTCCCAACATAGTATTCTTCTTGAACCTATTCATACAGATAAGTTATGCACCCTCCTACTCCATGAGTCTAGGGCTTCCACTATATATACATTTTTACATAATTCACCTGTTCCGAGAGACAAAACCAAGGTAGAAACATTATGGGAGGAAGACTTTGAAACCTCTTGGCCTGTGGACTGCAAATACCACTCAGACACTCTTCTTCATATACAATAGGCTCCTACTATCTCCACCTATTCTCATTGCAAGACATTCTGGCATCTCGGATATTTGCTGGTCTTGTTCTTCACCACATGCTGACTTATTTCATTTGCTCTTCACATGCAAACTTGTTCGGAATTTTCGGGAAAAGGTTTTGGTCGCAAATTAATTCGATTTCTGACTCCACCCACCTTTTCTCTAACTCACATATCGTTTAGGTAGTTTAGCCCCTATTTGGGAAAATTGTAAATCCAATGTAAAGATAATAGATTTGTTATTAGCAGTGGCCTTTCAACAAATAACCAAAAACTGGAAGTAATTCACCAAATTATCATATCAAGCATGGTGGTATGCTGTCTGTTACAACCACAGATTGGACCCAACATTTGTATATCCGATACACATGGCACCAAAACGTTTAGACTTGTGGGCACCAGTTACGTTGTTTAGTGACACAAGTGCTGGACGCTCTCTGTTTCCTACTCCTCTACAACAAGAAGTGACTAAACCTTCATGACTTCCTCCATGTTGTTCTTGTATAGTTTAATTATACTCTTTACTGTAATATGAATTTTTATATAACATGTAAATTCCTTTTTCTTATCGATGTACCATATAACACTATTATTTTACATGTACATGATATGTTTGACTGATTTTAATTCACATTCTTTGTGTTTATCCATTCCAACTGCTATATTGTATGTAATCCTTTTATTTTTACTGTTAATATATTTTATAGAGTAATATGTTTCTTTATCTCAATAAACTCACTTTTGAACTTAAAAAAAAGAAAGTTATTTCCAGCTTTGGAGCTGTAGAAGTATTTAGACACTGGCTAAGTAAGGACAACTTTTTACCCTCCATGCTCTTCCTGAATCCCTCCTTCAACTCACCCTGCTTAGAATGAAAGAACAGAGTGTAGGAGGTTTTCGCCTGGTGCCACACTCAACTATAGACTTCCTTTTTCTGTCATAGGTGTTACCAATCCTTTACGCCTGGAAATATTTTGATGTACAAAAGCCTAGGATGGCTTTCTGAATTTGATGTATGGTATGTTATGAGTCCCATGGTAAAACCTGATCTGGAGCCCTGTTTGCCTGTATCACTGCCTGCCAGACAGCACAGGTGTCTGGTTTGCTAAATATGTCTTTGGGACATTCAGAAAGTTGACCTAGGAATGCATTCCACCCGTTGCTTACCATTGGCTTTGTGGTTTGTTTCTATTTGCTGGCTTTATTTACTTAAGGTTGACCAGCTTGAGTCCGTCCCTCCCATTGCCCCAACCTGGTAACCTGTATTCCTTCACAAAGTCTCCTTCTGTAACAGGCCGTTAAATCTTGTTATCTTGTCACATTTGCAGTGCATTCTGTGCATTCGAAGATAGAGGTCAAATGTCAGACTGTTTCTTCCAGAGAGCTTGGTGTTTATTTTCCTTTCTCTGACTTCAAAGTGAGAGGATTTATGTAACAATCATGCTGGCTTTTGTTGTCTGCTTGAGGAAATCTATACAGATGTTATTTTTTCTCTTGACAAAATGGTGGTTTCTATTGGGGAAGTGTAGCCCTTGACTTCCATGGCAATAGTAACAAAACAGCGATACAAGAAAACTACTCACAAGAGTAAGTTATATTAATGCATTTAGTGCATTTAAGTATGCATATCCCAATTCTGAATATATACGAACAAATAATTCCTAGCAATATAATGCAACATTTATATTATGTTATATCTAGGAAGATAATGTGCTCCTAAAAGGCTATGGAGCAGTGAAAATGATCACTGGTCAAAAAAATGCATAGTGCTATGTACAGAAATATATACATTCATAAATATTTAGGAATCTATTTTACAAATAATTCCTCTCAACTATTCCAGCCAAACTATGGGGCCTTGCTTATTGAAGTAAAAAAGTTGCTGGAGAGGTGGGCTCGTTTGCTATTGTTGTTAATCGTCAGGGTCGCTTTAATTATAATTTCCATACTTCTTTCATTTTTTTTATTTTTTTAATCTTCTACTTAAAATTGTAATTGCGTATTTCGCTTAATACAACACCCTTATTAGAAGTTTAATATGGTCAAAAAAACAGGTCAGGGTGAAACTGTCGATTTTGCAACTTGATGTCATTTAGGGAGGGTTAGAACTACTGCATTTGTAGACATACTATCAGGCCGCTCTGCTTGCTTTTATGGCACAATCTGTAGCAGCAACCTCAGTGTGTTATAATTATTTATTAGCCCAAATGGTTAAGGAAAGCGAAATTAGACTGCCTGTTTTTTTCGAAGTGGGGTCTTCTGAGTTGCCATTTCTTTATTCCGTTACAAGATTGTGAGACTTGAGGGCTGGCATTAACTATAGGGACTCTACAGCGACGGAAAGCAATGAGGTTCAAGAAGCTGGGAGATTTTTACAATGGTGCTAATCTGATTTTAAGGGACTCTATAAAGCAACAATCTGATAATCAGAATACCCTATTCTGTTTCAGTTTGAATCAAAGTACCAGCGTTCTTAAAAACAGCTATGTGGTAATTGAGAAAGGCAATCGCCTGCTAGTTCATCATATAAATGTAACCAAGTAATCGGGTGTGGGGAACTGGTATCATTTGCTACACCAGTATGGTAATCTGAAACATTTACATGAGCTGTTGCAAAAGATTTTTCAGGAAACTAATTGCATGTTTAATAGCAAAGAATGGCAATTTCTTGGTGAATTAGTACACAGATCACTAAGAGTTGCTTACTATAAACAAATGGTGTTTCTATCTAGATGGATTGTATATTACACACCGCACAGATTACATAGGATGTTTTATAGCTTCCTGATCAGTGTTTTAGGTGCAATGCAATTGAAGGGGGCCGATGGGTAAACATCTTTTTCGATTGCCCCTAGGCTGCAACAATTTTGGATGAAGGTTTTCCATTAAATGGGCTGCTTTTTTTTAGCAGTCTGAGGGGCAGATTTGGGCAATGTCTGTGTTTTGATGCAGCCAGCAGCCCAGTGGGTGTCTGAGTGGCCTTTCTGGAAGGAGATGAGCGCTCATTACCTCACGTTTAGCAACAGGTAGAGGTGACACTTTCTTTCTCTCGCTGGGCCGGCCCATTAAGGTGTGCATACTGAGCGAAGCAGGGGCCCTGAGCAGAAGTGGCCTCACTTGTTTTCAGTCACCAGTGTAAAAGAATCCGTGCATTTTTTTGTATCCCACCCCTTTTTAGGTTTCGCCTGGCGTTTACTGCGCAAGCAGTATCACGCAGGTGAAAACTTTTGTTTACCAGTATGGAGCTTTCTCCCGCCTCTGTCTTCCATTGGCTAGCTCCATAAATGGAGGCTAGCCATTGGAAGACAGATCTGTCCGTCATTGCCGGAGCAGATTCGTGGGCGTTCCTGCAATTTTTACTTATCCCGCCCCTCTAACGTCGTCATTGCGGCGGTGGGCGGTTGTTTTTTTATTTTTCTTCAGAGGTTTGTTTTCGTCATTCTGCGAAGATGGCGCAGGGGCCAGTCGACTTCTCGCATCTCAAGCTGTGGACGACAATGGTGAGGCTTCCGGGGCAGAAAACTCGCAGCTGGGGCGTCCGGGGCAGAAAGCTCGCAGCGGGGGTCACGAGGTTGCTCCAGGTTCCTTTCCGGTCTATGAATGTGGTGTCTGGCATAGCGAGGCTCAGGACGACAAAGGTGAGGCTTCCGGGGCAGAAAACTCGCAGCGGGGGTGTCCGGGGCAGAAAGCTCGCAGCGGGGGTCAGGAGGTTGCTCCTGGTTCCTTTCCGGTCTATGAATGTGGTGTCTGGCGTAGCTGGTACCTAGCTCTTGGGCTGGTGTGGTGTACACAGAGAAGCAGCTTTGGGACTTCTCGGCGCCCCGGACTTAGCGCACTGAGTTGGGTGAAGTTAAAACAAAATGGTTGACTCAGTCTGGCCCTTGTACCGCAACAGAGCTCTCAGACCAGCTGCGTCAGGCCATGACTTCCATCAGCACTAGGGTGCGGCTGGGTTTGTGGCCCTAATGCACACCTGGTTTGGTAGCAAATACAATTACTAACCGGGGTGCTTTAAATCCCTCAAAACCCTTGAGCCCAGAGCTCTCCCCACACCTAGCCCCAAGCCTCGCTTCGCTACTACTTCACACCTATCATATAGGGACCGGAAGTAGCATCCCACACATACTAGAGAGTAGCTATACCACGTCACCGAAGAGGCCCACCCATACACGATCAGATCACCTGTACTGTAATGCGTGTGAGTTCGGTCAGTGAGAAAGCTTCCATCTGCACGGAGGGCACCACGGGGGAGAAGAGGGGCACCACTTGATCACTAAAAGCTCTAGAAGGCCATACAAATGAAAATGATGCGTTATCATATGTACATGGTAATACTGTAGCATCACATCAGCTCTAGTCCATTAGTTCCACCACTTTAGGGTACATCACACCTTGGTAGAGGCGATTGTCATCATGGATGAAGTACATTGCTTCCTCTAGTGTTACCCTGAAGTGATATTCCTTGCCTTCAGCGAGGTCCGGGTGCACCCATCTATGGGTGGGAAATGTTATGGTTTGGTAGGTGAGTCCTGTATGCAGAGTTGGGTGAGAGCTTTGCATAGTTACGCTGTTGGGAAAAGGGACATTGCTGTATCAGAGGGGGGGGGGGGTGGTTTACATGATCAGGGCATGAATCTGCGGGCAGGAAGTGCACTAGGGCTATATTGAGGGGGGTTACAATGTGTGCGTGCATATAGGTAGCACTGAATTGCAGAGACGACCTCCAACTGTAGCCCATCGAGACATTTATACAGTCAAGTGAAACTGGTATCAGTCAAGGTTGATGAAGTCAGGTTTATTTGTGTGCGAAGCATTGTGGGGGAAGGACGCTTTGAGAGCGTGCACGCAAGGGCCTGAGAGGGATGAACGAAATCTCATGAGGCCCCCTGGAAGGGTCTTGGAGGGGGACCCCACATTCTATCACCCCACCACCCACCGCTTTCAAGCACCCCCCCCTCTTGCACACTACTCACAGCATCGGCAGAATTTTCATTAACGCGTCATCCAGTCATCTGGTGTTATTGCTTTACACAATGTGGGTTTAGGTACTCCAAAAGTACACATTGCTTGTATCTGGAGGGATCCCAAGTCTCCGACGTAGGTGTATGACAATATCAAAGATGGCAGTGATCAAAAGTGCCGCCTTTGTGCTCCTGAAAAGTACCAATGAACCTTGTTACTCATCCTTTATCTCTCAAACTTCTCAGTTCCATCTTTCTGAGTCTGCCTCTCTCATTTCTAGCTGTCATTCGTTCACCACCTTTTCAGCTTCACAAATCTTTCCCTCTTCGATCATTTCTACCGCTCAGCAACATATTATGTCCCACTCCTACTTTCACTCAGTGCATATTTGTAAAAGAATAAGTTCTGAAACTCAAAGTTTTCTTCAGAATTCTAGTCTGGTACTATTGAAGGTCAGATTACCAAATACAGAGGCTGCCTATTGATTGAACCTCATGCTTGTTTCAACCACCACCATGCAGTCCCAGCTTCTTTATCTCACTCTCACATTTGCCAGAGATTAAGCTATTGGCAATGTAAATGACAATGCCATTTATTTATCTGTTTTCAAAACCAACACATAAATACAAATGTTGTCATTTACAATGCCAATAGCTCTAACTTTTCCAAAGGCGAAACCGTTGCATTGTAAATGCTTGTTTTAAATAACATTTCGCCGAAGCAGTATTTTGAGGAAAGGCAATATGCAAATGTGGGACACTTTTTTTTAGTATGCTCGGGCTGATTTTGAATCCCAATCCAACCCTGCCGCCTGCATAACATCAGCAGCGTTTTATATCGATGGGTATTGCGGTGGCTCGCTCGTTGAGTCTGCAGCGCTGGAAAACAGCTACGATGCCTTCTTACCATCAATGGTTCAACAAAATGATCACGACCAAAGCCTATGAGGAGGCCTTTGCCAAGAGGGTGGAGGCTCCTCAGATATTTGAGGCAACCGGGCTCCTTTCTTGTCAGGGGACACTGCTATTTTCTAACATGGCACTGATTAATCAGAGTGTTCATAGGGCTTTACCATCTCTCTTGATATTCCAGGAAGAAATGTGATGTGCGGCTCTACCTTCTACACTTGTTGGAGTGGTTTATTGCTCACTTTGTCCTGCTAAAATGTATTGTTAAACTAGTGAATGGATTTTACTCAGTGGTGATGTACACGTTTTTCACGTTTTCACTGTTATATGACTTTTGATGTTAGGTACAACTTAATATGTTTATATACATTCCACCTTGCCGCTTAACTGCATTGTTATAATCTAACTGTGTAATATGTTTCACTGATGTTTTTGAGCAAGTGGTCTAACTCTTTAGTAGAATTATATGCTGAGGGCAATGGGTTTTATGCAGGTCTGTTGTGCACTATTTGCACTCTTGAACTTTTATTTCAGCTATTGCTGCTATTGGGTATGGCATTGCATTGCCTTCATTTTTGCATTCTCATATTCAAAAATACTGTAACTATTGATGATTTTTGGGGTAGGCAGTATTAATCTGATTTTAAAAATACTTCCCAATAGCTGTAATGATAGTTGTTTGATTACTATACAATAGACTTTTATCTATTCAGGTTTGAGTTGGGCTATTTGTACTTCTGCACTTTTATATCAGCTATTATTGCTATTGTATATTCCATCACATTGGCCACAATCTGGCACTTTTATATTGGGTATTGTTGCTATTATCAGTGATTTTTGGGATGGGCGTATTACGTTGTTCCTAACAATGTATTCCGACGATGGAAACAATATTTATATGTTTACTATGTAACAGATTTATTGGCTTTCATACTGCTCAATGAAAAATTGAGATAATAAAAGAGAAGGAAGTGGGAGGGGGAGAAAGGAAATCGGAGGGAGTCAAACTGAAAAAAGATAATTTATATACAACCTGCACTCCTGAGAGAATGAACTGATCCAGCACCCTGGAATCAAAACAGCATTCAAGGCAGCTCAAGGGGTGAACTACTTTTGCACCCTTTTAACTGTAGGCGCCCCTGGCCTGGGCCCAGCTCACCCATGCCAAAAGAAGTATGTATGTATAACTATGCCAATAAATCATGGCTGTCTTAAATCATGAAAAAACAATATGTTCTTTACACCATTGCACTCCAAGTCACCACTCTACGCCTCTCCATTCTACTCAGCACCCTTGTACTCTGTCACTGCTCTCTGCACCAGTCTACTCTGTACCCCTCTATATCACTGTACTCTACGACACTGCACTCTATGAGACTCTAATCTACATGACTGCACTCTACACCACTGCACTCTACGCCACTCTACTGCACTGTATGCCACACTACTGCACTCTACGCCACTGCACTCTATGCCCCTGCACCACTCTACTCTATTCCAATGAACTTTACAGCACTCTTCTCTGCATCACTCCACTCTTATTCCACTGCAATCTACCTTGCAGCCCTCCACTCTAATCTGCACTATTCCACTCTATGCCACTTCACTCTATGTCACTCTACTTTGCAATACTGCTCTCTCTGTCACTCTACTCTGCATCGCGCCACTCTACCCCAACCCACTCTAAGGCACTCTAAACTACTCTGCACCACTGCACTCCACAACACTGCAGTCTACACCACTATATTCCACTCGTGCCAATCCACTCTATGCTACTCCACACTACGCCACTCAATTTTATACCGCTGCATTCTATGCAATGGCATTCTACACCAATGCTTTCTACACCACTTTACTCAAAACCAATGCACTCTACACCAATCTACTCTATGCCAATCTACTCTGCACCACTGCACTATACTTTACTCTACGACACTGCACTGTACACCATTGCACTATGCCACTTTACTCCGTACTACTCTACTCCACTGCACTCTACACCAATGCACTCTACGCCACGCCACTCTTCTCTACACCACTCTACTCTGCAGCACTGCCTTCTCTGCCACTGAACTTTATGCTGCTCTACTCTTCTACTCTATGCCACTCTACTCTGCATCACTTTACTCTATGCCACTGCACTCTGCTGTGTATCACCCTATGCCACTCTACTGCAGTCTGTGCCAATGTACTCCATGCCACTTTAATCTACTGTGTACCACTGCACTTAACACCATTTCAGTCTAGACCACTCCATTCGACACCGCTCCACTCTGCAACACCACCCTCAATACCACTACTCTATACTACTCCACTCTAACGTGCACCACTCTACTCTACCCTGCACCACTCCACTCTACACCCCTTCCCTCTACTCTGAAACAATCTACTCTAAGCCACAACACTCTATGCCAATGTACTCCACACCACTCTACTCCACCCTGCGCTACTCTGCTTTACGCCACTGCAATCAATGATGTGCCACTCTACTCTACATCACTCTATTCTATGCCAATACGCTCTACCCTATACCACTATACTCTAACCTGCATCATTCCACTCTACCCAGAAACAATATACTCTTTGCCACTGCACTTCATGCCACTCAACTCCACTTTGTGCCACTGCTGTCAACACTATATCACTGTACTCTAAACTATTGCACTCTTCTCCAATGCACTCTACACCACTTTACTCAAGACCAATGTACCCTATGCCACTGCACTTACACCAACTACTTTTACCACTGCACTATATGCCACTATACTCTGTAACATTATACTCTATGCCACTGCATTCTACGTCACTGCACTCTATGCCTCTCTATTCTACTCTGCTCCACTGTACTCTATGTCACTGCTCTCTGCGCCATTTTACTCATCAGCACTCTACTCTGCATCACTCTTCTCTGTAACACTCTAGGAGCCTGCACTCTACAACCCTGCCCTCTGACACTCTACTCTGCATGAATGCACTCTATGCCACTACATTCTACTCTGCACCACACAACTCTACGCTACCCTGTTGCACTCTACACCACTACACTCTACACCACTGCACTCTATGTCATTGCACTCAATGCCACTCTACTTTACACCTCTGCACTCTCCCCTGCAACACTCCACTCTAAGCCACTTCACTCTAATGCCACTGCACTGTACAACATTTCACTCTATGACACTGCATTCTACTCTGCACTGCTCTACTCCATGCACTGCACTCTACGCTAATCTATCTCACTGCATTCTACGCCAATGCACTCTACACCACTTTACTCAAAACCAATGCACTCTACACCACTGCACTCTACACCAATCTACTCTGCACCATTGACCTTTATGCTACTTCACTCTAGTCCACTCTACTCTACTCCACTATATGATGCTCTACTCCATTAAACTCTGCTCCACTGACACTCTACTCCTCTCTATGGCACTCCACTCTACAGCACTTTACTTGACTCTATGCCACTCTACGATGCTCTATGCAACTCCCTCTATACCTCTCCATGCCACTTTACTGCACTCTATTCTATGACACACTACTCCACTCTACTCCACTCCACTGTATGCCACTCTACTCTATGACAATCTACTCTGCTCTACACCACTCTACTCTACACCATCCTAAGCAACACCCTCTAAGCCACTCCACTCTGCTCTACACCACTCCACAGCACTCTATACCACTCCACTCTACAACATTCTACTCAACTTTGAGACTGTGTTCCACCCTACGCCACTCAACTCTATGCCCATCCACTGTGCAAAACGTTACTCCCTCCATGACACAACACACTGTACTCTACTCCATGACGCTCCACTTCACTCCTCTCCTCTCCTTGTCACTCAACGCTACTGTACGCCACTCTACCCCTCTCCATACCACTCCAGTTTACTCCACTCAACGACACTCCACACCACGCCATCTCCTTTACCCTACTAACTTTTAGCCATGCTGAATAGCAGTCACTCTGGTTTACAACATTGCAATAACATATTGCCAAACCCAATAGCTCTGGCACAGCTGAGACCTACTGGCTTTGCCAATGCTTGTTTTGTTATTGCTCTACTGTGTGAAACTTGCCATTAGATTCCACGGTGGCTGTGTCCGTGATAAGCACTTATGGCAGACCCTGCCAACAGGCCCCGCTCACAAGGGCATGTGTAAACCAGGCGCGTAACACCCATTGGGCTCACGGGGCTTCAGCCCAGTCCCCCCGTCCCCCCCCCCCCCCCCCCCCCCGCCCGTCGTGTGTGTAAGCCCGGGCGGAGACAGCTTCGCGGGCTGGTGAGCATCTAATTGCGGCCGCACCCGAGTACTTAACAGGTCTTTAAAAGACCATGTACTTGTAAATGAGGCTTTTGTTGTGGGTTCACTCCTTCTTACAGCCACTCTGTCTATGGTTGAAAGAATTACCCCCCCCCCCCCCGAAATATTTTTCAGCCCCCCCCCCCCGAAATTTGGCTCTAGTTGCCCGCCTGGTGTAAACCGAACACTCCTCGCTCACTCAGCCTTTGGGCTCATTCTGAGTTTTGTTGTAACCTGATTTGGGCGAGCTCTCCATCCAAATTGGAATTAAAAATAACATCGAAAACTTGCACATCTGATAATTTACCCGTTCACATTTCACCAGAAAAGCCTCGTGAAATGCGAACAGGGAAGAGAATCACAAAGAAATGGAGAACCCGGACATCGGGGCGCAGAACACCAGTCCGCGTGTCAAGCCTCATTCTAATAGCTTAAACTAGGAATGACACGGTATTACCTCTGCCGGTGTGTACCGCACCGCACCACCCCACTGGAGGACTGAAGATGATCCCCAGAACATACTCGCCGTAGCCAGGAGTATTTTTAACTCAAGCTTCGCTTTGCAAACTCCATTGTTAATATTTGGGTGCTTTTCAGACTCTTAAGCCTCAGAACTACTATTTATGGCCCATTAGGCAGCATCCTCTGAGGAAAGAGCAGCTCAGCAGCTTGACGCCGGCTCGCCTCACCCTCTGCTGGATGACTGCCACTGCAGAAATAACAGTCACTGCAGGGCAACTCCTGGCCCTGTTTTGTTGAGAACAGAGGCAGTCGGCGCTGGTCTCTCTGAGGACTTCAGAGGGAACAAGCAGCTGGCAAGCATCCCTGAGTCTTTATTTGTGGATCCGCCCTTGTTTTGTAAATCAAGCACGAGGCGCACAAAATGGCTCTTGACTGTGCATATATAGGCATACACATAATTTACTGCCAGATGGCCCCCATCATCACTATTTCACATCCACACATGGCTTCTTAAGCAAATTCAATAATTCTGCTTTCCTGTTTCTTCAAGGTATTCACCCCATACATTTAAATAATACTCACATTTGATATGTGCTGCAATAAAACAGTATGCTCTTCTGCTCTGGTGGTCAAACTTTTATGGTAGCAGCTTCTCAGCAGTGTGTGATCCTGGGCACATCCCTTCCTCGCACAGTATATCACCAATCTACAAATACTGTCATAAACTTACAAAGACACCGGCACTGAGAACTATACAAACAGCACACACATGTGCCTGCAACCAGACATAGTTGCTTTTCTATGTCTAGATCTTTCATATATAAACAGGCTTGCAAGGGTTAACCATCCCTGCAGATATGGAACTGCACAAGAGGCCTGTTCCGTAGCCAGAAACTGCCAATATCTTCTACTTCAGGGAGAGTCAGTCACTGAGACCGAAGGAGTAGACACCCAGACTCTATATAACTCATGGTGTTCCTCATTCGTGGTGTTTTTGAATGTACAGGAATCAGGACCTCTACATTTCGGTTGCGTTTATCCACTCTGGAGGGAGAGGTTAAAACATCCCACTTATGGGCTCAGTTGACTAACACAGCCACACCCAGAGTCTGCACTTAACATCATGATAGCAAGTTCCAATATAGCAGTTCCACTCAGCCTTTCATCCTTCTAAGAGCTATAAAGTGAGTGTCATTGACTTGGGTAACAATATACATATGTTATTCAGCACCAAGATGTAAGGGGTGAAGGTGTGCTTCTCAAATATGCTGGCCATGTAATATATACGAAGGCAATTTTATTCCCGCAGGCTTACCTTAAAACTAATGATATCTAACAAAACCTGACAGCAGGATGCATGTATTTAAGTTGCAGACCTGCCAATCTTGAAAAAATTGTTACAGTGTGAGAGGGAGCGGGGCCTGAAGAGGGGCGGGGTTTTGAACCCGCCACTGTTTGAAGAGCCATCTAGAGCTTTGGGGGATGGGGCCTACTCCAGGCTCTCGAGCAGACACTTTCCCCTAACACACAAGCAAAGGCTGCCCCCGAGGAGGGCTTGGGGGGTGGATGACCGCAGGGGGGTCCCCCCGGGCGGTTTTGAGAGGGGCGGGGGGGAGGGTGCCCGCATATAGCAGGCGGGCATTTTGTGTTTTGGGCTTCCTTTTTGTAGCCCAAATGTAGCCCAAAGTATAAATGCGGTGTGGTGCTACTGCTCTCAGCCACCATTTTGTCTTTGGTGACCTGGTGGCTGGGAGCGTTAGTCAGGAATTTTTTCCCAGTAGATTTAGCTTGGTTTTTGCGTGTTTGGGTAGCTTTGTTACATCGTTTTATTATGGCAGCAGAAGACTAGGTTGCTCGAAGCCCTCAGGCTCCTGAGCGAAGCAGGTCACATGGACCTGGTTATTGGTGACGCGGCTGGGCCGCCGTGCACCGCGCGTCAGGCCTCAGCCGGCGTGGCAGCAGCGGTGGCTGCCTGCACGTTGCCCAAGCGACAGAGAAGGACCCCCGTATTGGAGCGGGGCCGCCCGCGTTCCAGGAAGGCGGCCCCGGTGAGGCGTTTGCAGTCCGGTGTGGAGGTCAGCGTGGGAAAGGTAAGCAATGGGCTGCGGGAAGGTGGGAGGTGTGTGGCGGGGGGGAGCGCAGCCGAGTTGCTCACAGGAGAGCCTTTTGCTGTTTTGGTCCCCTGGGCAGCGTGCTTCCTCTGCCCCCGCGCGGAAGGAAAAGCGCGGGGGCTGGCGGGGCGGCAAGAGGCATTCTGCCATTGCTCTCTGCCGCTCCAGAATTGTTTGTGGCAGCGGTGGGTGAGCGGGAGGGGGTGTCTTTCAGGCAAGCGGCGCTCCCCCCAGGCCGAGTTTGGTAATGCAGGTGGGGCACAATCAGCATATCGCCCCTTTTCTTTCTGTGAGGGACCTTCCCATTGTGGTTATAGAAGGGGAGGGGGAGCAGCAAGGACACACTGCTCCCATTACTTTCACGGGCCAGCAATTGGAGGCTGCTAGGGTATGTAGAGGAAAGGGGGAGTGGGCCACAGAGGTGAGGCCTCCTTCAATTGTATGGTCCAACTCATCTCAGCGCGGTGGCAATGAAATGGGTTTTGGGTTGCAGGTGGTGGGTGGGATGGATACAGTCAGCCCCCTCCTTTTCCCCCCTTCTCCTTCTTCTTTTTTTTTTTTTTTGTTTTTATTCATAGTCCTTCTTCTAGAGGTGAGGATGATTCAGTGGGTGGCCGTCCATGGGGGAGGGGGAATGGGCACAAGTTGGGGGGTGGAGGGGTTGCAACCTCTTGGGCACAGAGGCAGGTCACTGAGATAGGAGAGAGCAATGTGAGGTCTTTTGGGTTTTCAAAGGCAGACCTGGATCCGGCTGTAGGGGACCAAGCTTGGGAGGTTTTGGATGTCTTTCTGTCGTGGTCGGAGGGAGTGCGGGGCTTTGGGGTTGGGGGTCACAGTGAACTTCTTAGGCCTCCTCAGAGCGAGCGCGCTATAAGGGGTGCAGGAAAGATAGGGGGAGTTGATGGGTGAGGTTGGGGTCACTGGGGGCCGTTGGGGGGAGGAGTTGCCAAGGGGTACAAGCAATGTTACAGTGGAGTGGGGATGAGGTGGATGGGGACCTCCGGGTAAGTAAAGTGAGTTCTCGGTACGCGGGGCAGGGTGGTGATAGGTTTTCGGAGGGTAGTTTTGGGGTCTGGAAGGACACAAGGCCAGTTAGTGTTTTGTGAGCTCCCAGCACACCAGTCCAAACTTTTTCTTCACAGGGTAGGGAGCGTCGTGGGACGGCAGACTCGGTAGGGCGAGGTGCGGCCCAACTCCGCCGAGGAGTAGGGAGGGTGGAGCCTTGAGTGGCACATTCCGTACCGGCAAGGGATCTCGGCGTGGCCAGCACACGAAGGTCCGGAGCGACCTCGCTGGCCCCAACGTCAAGCAGGACACAAGGGGGATGGGAGCACACTGCCTCACCTCCCAGCACAGTTCGCCCCTTAGCATTGTGGTAAATGCAGTTCACAGTGATTTCTTATTTGAATTTTTGTTGTAGTGGTTCACCAAAGTTGGTGCAGGTTAGTGCTGTAAATCTCTATTAGCATTATGGTAAATGCAGTTTGTAGTGCATGCTTACTTGGTATTTTGCTGGAGTGTTCCACCAAAGTTGGTGAAACCTGCTTGGAAGGATATTGCGCTGAAAGCCTGGAGAAACCGGGAAAAGGCTGAGTAAGTGAACCACAGACCCCCCAGGGCGGCAGAATTACATCTCGCACTTCCCGCTTCGCTGGAAACGCTCGCTGCAGGGGCCACTGGGTGGAGCAGCTAAGAGGCGGACTACACATCCCAGGAGGTATCGGGGCAAGGTAGACACGCCCCCAACGTCCAGCACAGGTGCTTAAAATCGGCATCAACTCCGCGCATCGCGGTGAAACCTGCTTGGAAGGATATTGCGCTGAAAGCCTGGAGAAACCGGGAAAAGGCTGAGAAAGTGAACCACAGACCCCCCAGGGCGGCAGAATTACATCTCGCACTTCCCGCTTCGTGGGAAACGCTCGCTGCAGGGGCCACTGGGTGGAGCAGCTAAGAGGCGGACTACACATCCCAGGAGGTATCGGGGCAAGGTAGACACGCCCCCAACGTCCAGCACAGGTGCTTAAAATCGGCATCAACTCCGCGCATCGCGGTGAAACCTGCTTGGAAGGATATTGCGCTGAAAGCCTGGAGAAACCGGGAAAAGGCTGAGAAAGTGAACCACAGACCCCCCAGGGCGGCAGAATTACATCTCGCGCTTCCCGCTTCGGGGGAAATGCTCGCTGCAGGGGCCACTGGGTGGAGCAGCTAAGAGGCGGACTACACATCCCAGGAGGTATCGGGGCAAGGTAGACACGCCCCCAACGTCCAGCACAGGTGCTTAAAATAGGCATCAACCCCGCGTATCGCGGAACGCGCGCGGGACGAGCCGGGCGAAGCCCGGGCCAAGGGCGGGCCCGTTTAAGCCAGTTCAAGACCAAGCAAGGACGGGACGGGCCAGACTACTAACATCTCCAGTAAAGGCACAAGGTTAGTGTCAAGTTAGATCATCATTTGTGTGGTTCATGTGGTTGGGAGGATTAGTAATTTTACAACAGTGAGCATGGCGACTCCACCAGAAGCAGCCCTTAATGGTAGAAAGTCTACAGGAGGCTCTCTATTGGGAACACTGGATAATTTCTTGATTAGGGTATCGTCAGCCCTTGCCAAGGATATAGAACTTACGGAAAAAAGACTATCCTTGGACACCCTGTTTGATAATCGTTCATCTTTGGGGAATTTGGCAACAGCTAGATCACCGTTAACACGGCAGGAAGATACCCAGGGAACACTCCCTCCCTCGGGGGTGGTGGAGATTATTTCTTCTCCCCACCTAGATCTAACGGACGAGCTAAGTATGTCTTCATCTACGTCTTTACTCCCCCATCCTGGTGCTCGAAGAGTCCCCTCACCTAACATCAAAACCCGCTCAGCCTGTAATTTAAAATCAGGCCTGGCACAGATAGAGGGGGGGATGTTAGAAAAAAGAAAACGTCCCGGTCCACCGATACAAGCTGAGGGAAGGAAAGCAAAGTGTCCAAAGAAGACTGCTCCAAAGGAGGTCGTAGTAGTAACGTCATCTGGTAGCCAAACTCAGACTGTACCACCTATTATTGAAGGGCATGGAGGGTTACAGGTACCGGTAAGGAAGGAGTCACATTTTGATCTGGGCCAACCATTTTGGAAAAAACTGGAGGGAACCATTAAAAAGGTATGCAACCCAATATATGATCGGTTGGAGTCTATTGAAAATAGACTGGTGTGTCTGGAACTCTCATTATCAACAGTCCAGAAGCAGGTTGGAACACGGCGTAGTGTCCCAAACCCGCAACGAAAATCACCAATAGCTCAAAACCCACCGGATTCTTCCATTTCTGGGGTAACCAGTGTGGGGGCCAGAGTCACTGAGGCAGCTAACGTGGTGACTTCTCTGGCACCACCGCCATCTACACTGCCAGACACTGGGAACATAGTGGGGACGGAGCAAGGGCCTCATGTTGCAGAGAATAGACCAGCAGTACCTTTGTCAAATCCATCTTTGGGGCCTGTAACAAGTACCGTGGGGCCTGTAACAAGATCTGTGGCTACCCTACCGACTATTGATCTCCCACCTGAATCAGCACCGTATGTGGTAATACTAGTGGGAGTACCTCCAGTAGCCCAGGGCAACCGAGAAACCTATGGGGAGCTGAAAAATAAGTGTGTCTTTTGGCTCAACAAGTATCGCCCATTACCACCGAACATTCTTACAGAAATTCTGTTTGCAAGGAGAGTGAACTGGTTGGGAAGGAGCCCTAAGCCTTCTGAAGGGGACGGTGTCATTATTAACTTCAAAGACTGGAAAAGTGTAAACTACATTTGTAGCTGGCCACGATCTGATCGGTCCCCCCAGACACAAACTTTCCCCCTATCATATTTCTATGGCCCTAGGGTACCCATTGGAAGGAATGTTTTCAGAGCGGAAGAGCAAACTAATGCATGCCCTTTGGGTAATATAAGGCTGTTTAATAGGTTTGAGGCTTTGTCGGGGTTGGGTGAGTGTGATTGACGCAATGTGCCCCAAAATCCTGCATTAAGTGTTGTGTCTCCAGATATAGGTGAGGATGGGTGTGATAAGTGGGTAGCTGAAGTGACCGCCAATGATTGCAGATGCATGGAGAAAGGTGCCCGCAGCTCAGTCATGACAGGTACTGGAAACATAGATGAGGCATTAGGAGTGGGAGCAATGTCTATGCAGAATGAGGAATTCCAAGCACCCGTGAGTCCTCCAGAATCAGGAAATTTAGCTTGTGGTCATGCTGGGGTGGTATGTCAAACATCGTTCATTTCATGGAATGTGGCGGGTGTGGGGACCAAACTTAACTCACCCGCCTGGATGGAATTTATCGATACATTTGACATATGTCTGCTCCAGGAGACTTAGGCGATTGATCCTGTGTTTAAAGAGGGTTATCTAAATTTTTATGTGCCTGCAGTTAAAAGCCACCCAGGTCGCCCTATGGGTGGCTTAGTTATTTGGGTTAGGCAGAGTCTTAACTGCCACAGCCACTTACTCCCCGGGTCAAACTGCGATATTCTTACTGTAAGGCTTTCCTTCCCTCCGAATTTGAAAATAGACGTTTTTAATGTTTATGCTAGGGGTCTCCCAGGAGGCAAGAAATCCGAGGTGGTAGTAGCCCTGGACACAATGCTTCAGGCAATCCCTGGAAATGTACTGCCAATAATAGCAGGTGATTTTAATACCACTTTCGAGCCATTGGGCCAGATGATATGCACCTAACGGATAAGGAGGATAGTAGATGGGGAGTTCCCAAGCTTGATACTAACCCTATAAGAAAGTGGACCGAGGCTGCAATGCAATTGAAGGGCCTCTGTATGGGACATCAGTTGAGGGCAGCTAATGGCTGTACACCTTCGTATAGAATGCGCAAAGTAACGTATGGTAATAGAGCAAGTCACATAGACTATCTACTTGTTCCTCTCAAGTTGTGGTACACCCTTCTTGATATGGAGGTAGTGGACCACATCGAGAGTGACCATAATCCCATCTCTGCGGTGTTTAATTTGGGTTTAAAGATGGTGGATGAAACGTCTAGGGGTCCCATTAAGTCAAACCTAGTTCGAGCTAACGATGAGCGACGCCTAAAGTGGTGCCAGGTGGTAGAACATCAGGACACCATTACAGAAATTGAGGAGGGTTTGGAAGGTGTCCTGGCAACTATGGAGGTCGAATCTATTGATGGGCTCCAGTATAGAGCTTTTATGGATGCCCACAATATTTACTTTACTAGTCTGAAAAGCTACTTCTGTAAGTCTCGTCAAGGGAAAAGTGTGCAAATTCGTAGATCAGAGAGTTGGTATGACGGCTCCTGTCGTAAAGCTAGGGGGGAGCTATCCAAAGCATTAAAAGCAAAGGACCCAAGTGAAGTAAAGGCGGCTAGAGCTAACTATAGGCACAAACAGTTTATTGCTAAAAAAGCATGGGAAGAGTCTAGTTGGCAGGACCTTAAAGAAGCTTGTAAAGCTAAAAACACAAAAGCTTTTTGGGACTTTTTTAAATGGGGTAGGGATGGACAACATGAGACACCCCAAAATAATGTAGCCCAAAGTGCATGGGTTGAGTACTTTAAACCACAATACGCCGCTAATGAAGCAGGTTGTACAGAGGAAACGCGGGTCCACATTTTCTATAATGAAGTAGTATTCACAGTAGGAGATGAGGACAGAGCGTTAGATCTGGTGACCGTGGGCCGCGCACCTGGAATGGATTGTGTCCCCGCCGATTTGTTTTTATACAATAAGGGAAGATGGCGGCTGTATATCATGCATTTGGCAAATGCCATCGCCCAGGGGATGGAAGTCCCACTTTCATGGAAGAGCGCGGAAATAGTTCCGGTATTTAAAAAAGGGGACAAGTCGTTAGCAGGCAATTGCAGGCCCATCAGCCTGATCGACTCTGTCCAAAAAATCATGGGACGGCTGGTTTTGGGAAAAATCCAGACGTGGATGGATGATAATAACATCTTGAGTCACCTCCAGGCCGGGTTTCGACCCAAGACCAGCACCATAGACTAGGTCTTCCGATTTATTATTTTATTTTGGCGCACTGTGGTTTTGGACAAAGGTACCCTTTATGCCGTCTTTGTAGATTTAAGGGCGGCTTTTGACTTGGTGCCCCGCAACAAATTGTGGCATGTGCTGGAGGAATTAGGGATGCCCCCTGAGCTGTTGTGTTTGGTCGTCCGGTTACATGAGGGTACGGTTGGTCGGGTACGGTGGGGGGGCCAGGGAGATGTTACGGAACCCTTCCCTGTTGGACGAGGGGTCAGGCAGGGCTGCGTCTTGGCGCCTACCCTGTTCTCTCTCTTTGTGAACGGGGTAGTGAGTTTTCTCTCCCTGGTCCCGACTGATGCCCCCGTGATGTGTGGTGAGCGAGTCCCGATCCTCATGTTCGCGGACAACACCTTATTAATTTCAAAAACCCCCAGTGGCCTACAGCGTGCTCTTAAGCGCTTTGAGGACTTTTGCCTAGAACGGGGTTTGGAAATAAATATAGCCAAAACCAAGTATATGGTCCTTACTGACCGTAAATTTACTAGGTGTACCAAACCCTACAGAGGGGGGATATACATGAACAATTCCCCGCTCGAATAGGTTGAAGCTTTTACCTACCTGGGGGTCACCCTTCAGAAAGATCTGGGATGGACTAGCCAACTAGAACTAGCAGTCCTTAAGCATCGCCAGCAGGCAGGTATCCTTCTTAAAAGGTTTAAATCTTCTGAATCAAAACCCATTAGCCCACTGCTAGAAATATATGGGATGAAGGTACTTAGTTCGGCTCTTTACGGAGCTGAACTATGGGGTTTTGAAAAATTGGGGAGTCTGACACTAGCAGAAAATGAATTCCTAAGAAAAGCGACTAGTGTCCCGATAAGTACCCCGCTGTTACCATTAATGTGGGACCTTGGGAAAAAATCTGTCCAAGATCTTGCTTTCCTACGCCCGCTCCTGTATTGGCGCAAGATATGGACCACAGAAGAGCTTCAGCATTATGCAGAGGGCCTAAAAGAAATAATAGCTAAAGATTCCTCCCAAAAAATACATTGGCTAAAGGCCATAAAGTCTCTGCTAATTAGCCTGGGGACGAGGGAACTTTGGGATGACCCGATAAATGCTGTTTTTCCCTCTAAAAAAGTTCTGAAGATAAAATATTGGGAGATGGTTACACTAAATGCAAGAACGAAGGGCCTCTCCCTGCACCTTACAGGTCGCTTCCTGGAATTCAAGGGATACCCTAAGCTGGAATCGTACTGGGATGCCATCGAAAAGCAGTTGGACTGTAAACTCTACTTTCAAACTAGAGTAGGCTCCCTTCCAACAAGGTCATTCACAGCAAACTGGGTAGGCGAAAACCATCATGACAAATGCCCTAGGTGTAGAGAAGAACAAGAGACGATAAGTCACCTCCTTTTTTTCTGTCCCCTCTATGTGGCCCCTAGAGAGGTGTGGATTAAACCAATATGTAAATTAATCGGTATCCGCAGACATGAGGAGGCGCTAAGAATCTTGTGTACAGACCCCAATCCCCCAATTGCTATAGCAGTGGCAAAATTTCTAAAATGGGCATGGATAATCCGGGCAAGAGCTCTATGAAATTAGATTGAGAATGTTATTTAACCTGTTTATTTGCACTGTAAATGCTGGGATGTAGCTGGGGCATGAGCCTCGCAATATAGCATCTGACCCACACAACTGATGAGTTTTATAAATTTTAAGGATGTGTTTTTAGCTATGTGATATTCGGCAATTGTCCCTTGGTGTTTAATTCCTTTTTAAATATATTTATTGTATAATCTTTTTAATGATATTTTTTAATCATTGGAAAATGTGATTTTATGTCTCACTTTTATGACTTAATTGTCGAATAGAGTTTATTTGAATTGAATGGTGCAGGTTAGTGCTGTACACCTCTAGACACATGTGTTTCTGGATATTATCCTTCATCAGTAGAGATAAATAACGAAAATTCCATCTGGGGTTGCAGGAAAGGCTGCTACAGTCTCTCAGGTCTCAGTACCTCTCCCTGGCGTACAGGTGCATCTCCAAAAGCTCGTCAGCTCAGTGGCTCAAGGGAGCCTTTTCCAACAGAAGGGGGATGGGAGCACACTGACTCACCTCCCAGCACAGTTCGCCCCTTAGCATTGTGGTAAATGCAGTTCACAGTGATTTCTTACTTAAATTTTAGCTGTAGTGGTTCACCAAAGTTGGTGAAGGTTAGTGCTCTAAATCTCTATTTGCATTATGATAAATGCAGTTTGTAGTGCATGCTTACTTGGTATTTTGCTGGAGTGTTCCACCAAAGTTGGTGCAGGTTAGTGCTGTACATCTCTAGACACATGTGTTTCTGGATATTATGCTTCATCAGTAGAGATAAATAATGAAAATTCCTTCCGGGGTTGCTGGAAAGGCTACCACAATCTCTCAGGTCTCAGTACCTCTCTCTGGCGCACAGGTGAATGTCCAATAGCTTGTCAGCTCAGTGGCTCAAAGGAGTCTTTTCAAACAGAAGGGGGATGGGAGCACACTGCCTCACCTCCCAGCACAGTTCGCTCCTTAGCATTATGGTAAATGCAGTTCACAGTGATTTCTTACTTGAATTTTAGCTGTAATGGTTCACCAAAGTTGGTGCAGGTTAGTGCTGTAAATCTCTATTAGCATCATGGTAAATGCAGTGTGTAGTGCATGCTTACTTGGTATTTTGCTGGAGTGTTCCACCAAAGTTGGTGCAGGTTAGTGCAGTACATCTCTAGACACACGTGTTTCTGGATATTATCCTTCATCAGTAGAGATAAATAACGAAAATTCCTTCTGGGGTTGATGGAAAGGCTGACACAGTCTCTCAGGTCTCAGTACCTCTCCCTGGCATACAGGTGCATCTCCAAAAGCTCGTCAGCTCAGTGGCTCAAGGGAGCCTTTTCAAACAGAAGGGGGATGGGAGCACACTGACTCACCTCCCAGCACAGTTCGCCCCTTAGCATTATGGTAAATGCAGTTCACAGTGATTTCTTACTTGAATTTTAGCTGTAGTGGTTCACCAAAGTTGGTGCAGGTTAGTGATGTAAATCTCTATTAGTTTTATGGTAAATGCAGTTTGTAGTGCATGCTTAATCGGTATTTTGTAGGAGTGTTCCACCAAAGTTGGTGCAGGTTAGTGCTGTACATCTCTAGACACATGTGTTTCTGGATATTATCCTTCATCGGTAGAGATAAATAACGAAAATTCCTTCTGGGGTTGCTGGAAAGGCTGCCACAGTCTCTCAGGTCTCAGAACTTCTCTCTGGCGCACAGGTGCATCTCCTAAAGCTTGTCAGCTCAGTGGCTCAAGGGAGCCTTTTCAAACAGAAGGGGGATGGGAGCACACTGCCTCACCTCCCAGCACAGTTCGTCCCTTAGCATTTTGGTAAATGCAGTTCACAGTGATTTCTTACTTGAATTTTATTTCTCTAAAACTGCTGCTCTCTACTGATGAAGGGCTCAATCCAGAAACACGTGTCTAGAGATATACAGCAATGTCTGCACCAACTTTGGTGAAAAACTCCAGCTAATTTTGAAGTTAGTTTGAACTGTGTACTGCATTTACCAGGATGCAAAGGGGCGAACTGTGCTGGGACTGTGAGGCAGTGTGCTCCCAACCCCCATTCTGTTTAAAAGTCTCCCTTGAGCCAGTAAGCTGATGAGCTTTGGAGATGCACCTGTGTGCCTGTGAATGGTACTGTGACCTGAGAGGAACTTGGCAGCATTTCCAGCAACCCCAGATGATTTTTGTTGGCTCTCTAAAACAGCTGCTGTCTACTGATGAAGGGCTCAACCCAGAAACACGTGTCTAGAGATATACAGCAATGTCTGCACCAACTTTGGTGAAAAACTCCAGCTAATTTTGAAGTAAGTTTGAACTGTGTACTACATTTACCAGAATGCAAAGGGGCGAACTGTGCTGGAACTGTGAGGCAGTGTGCTCCCAACCACCATTCTGTCAAGCAGGACGACACAATGGTCAGTAGTGCCACTGGACAGGAACGTTCAAGACAGTCAACACAGGGGGGAGTATCGGCGAGTACAGTCGGCGCCCCCGCCAGGAGGATTTTCAGGGGCCTCTAGGGCTGGTGTAAGCATTGTTCTGTTGGTTAAGGAAGCGATTGTACTGAATTAGGATGAGGACAGCCTCGAAGAAAGGGAGTGGAGGGACGATGAGGAGGGGGGTGCCTTCTCATGTGTCACCTAGCGTTGTACAAGCACCAGAGGCTGTGCAGCCCAGGAAGGAAGTGTTGTTGGGACCCAGAATAAAGCATGGGCCCTCAGTGAGGGCTCCTCGGACGGTTGACCCTGTTGAGCAAGTGGCATGGAGATCCGCACCTGGTCGGGCAACCTTGTTAGATCCAGGTGAGAATGTTGTCCCACGGGCCAAACCAAAAATGGTGTTGGTGGGGACAGGGGGTGAGGACGTACGGGGGAGCTGGTAGGTAAGCTCCATAAAGGTAAATATGTTAAAGATCAAGATGTGGGGACGGTTGATGTAGTTGCACCGGGCGCTAAAGTGGAGAGTGGAATGAATACGGAACCAGAAGTGCCAGGTAAAGAGCCTTTACAGAGTAAAGAGTTAAAGTTTAAAAAGCTGCCCTACATGGGTGTGACAAAGTCCCTGGGTGCACATTTGATGTTAGCCACTAAAGAGCGCATCTGGAAAGGGGAATACGTTGAAATTTTGAAGCTACTTCACAGGGAGGTGCAGTCCAAAGAAGGGTCTAAGGAGGAGGAGTATGAGCAGGCCAAGCGGCCTAAGGTGCTGTTGACCAATTAAAATTGGACTGCTGCATTTTTGATATATGCCAGCGTATATTGCGGAAAGTTTCCCGAGCGCTGCGTGGCTATTTTTAAATATATGGATGTCAGTCGGAAAGAGCAGATCACGGGTAGTGGGTATGCATGGGCACAATATGATGAGGAGTTCAGAGCCCGTATAGTTTGGGATCCAGAAGCAAAGTGGGGGGAATTAGATTCTGATTTGTGGCAATAATAATAATAATAATAATATTAATGTGCACAAGGGAGTATTGTAGGTTCAAGCACGAGTGCTCTCAGTGTGGAAAGAAACACCCCTTGGTTAAATGTTGGGTCGTCACACTACTTAGACAACTTATTTTTTGTTGGTTCCCCGGGCTCCACGGAGTGCCAGGTAGCACTGGACACGTTCCATGAGGTTATGGGAGAGCTGGGGGTGCCCTCGGCACCAGAAAAAACAATGGGTCCATGTACGAACATGTCATTCTTAGGCATTGAAATTGATTCAGTAGGAATGCAGGCACGGTTGCTAGCTGATAAGAAAGCAAAGATGTTGGATTTGTTGGAAGAAATGCTTGTAAAACATAAGGTAACGGTGAAGGACTTTCAGGTTTTGTTGGGCCATCTCAATTTCGCCTGCAGGGTAGTCAGGGCAGTGAGGACTTTTTGTAGGAGACTAGAACTTGCTTTGTCAGGACACCATCTGCCTCACCACCATGTCCGCTTGTCGGCTGGGGTGAAGGAGGATCTGCGTATGTGGAGAACATTTTTGCATTCCTTTAATGGAATACCATTGGTCAGAGAGGATGATTTTCAGTGGGATGTTCGAATTTTTTCAGATGCAGCAGGCAGTGATGGTTTTGGTATATACTGGCAGGGCAGGTTGTGTCAGGAGAAGTGGCCTGAGCAGTGGAAAGATGGTGGGAGGAGCATTGCCTTTTTGGAACTTTTTCCGGTGCTAGTGGCTTTGTCGCTGTGGGGTGAGGAGCTGGCACATAAGAAGGTGTTGTTCAGGATTGACAACATGGCAGTGGTGGAAATCATAAACAGGCAATCGGCAAGAGGTGAGCAGATTTTGAAGTTGTTGCGGGTGTTTGTTCTTGGCTGCCTTAGACATGAAATTGCGTTCAAGGCACTTCATATCCCTGGTGTGGACAATGACATTGTGGATGCTTTGTCGTGTTCGCAGTGAGAGAGATTCCATGGGCTGGCCAAGGAGGCAGACAGCACACCGACCCCAATGCCGGAACATCTGTGGTATGTAGGCAACGTAGGGTTATACAGTTGGTGGTAGGTTTATTGTCGGATTCTACTCATGCAGCTTATGCTCTGGCCTGGAGTGAATTCATAGCATCTGGTGCCTGTCGGCGGGAGGAGTCATGGAGGCGATCAGAGGATGTAATACAGTTTCTGCTGGACCTCATTGACTAGGGTCTTTCTAAGGTTTCCATCACAGGGAAATTGGCAGGTATTTATTTTATGGGGAAACTTCTGTGGGGCTACTCCCCTTCTGCTGGGGAAGTAGGGAGGAGGATGTTGGAAGGTTGGGCTAGGGAGCGGGTGGGGAACGTTTAGCATGTAGGCCGTTATCATGGCAGACTTTAGCGCGTTTGTTAGAGGTATTGCCTGTTGTTTGTAGGGATGGTTTTGAAGTATGTTTGTTTTCTACGCTCATAGTCTGGATGTTTTTTGGAGCCTTTAGGATCCACGAGCTTTTAGGTTCCAGGTTAAAACTAGGTATCACTTGGCAGGAGGTTTTCTTCTCTGAGAGGGGGATTCATATTTGGCTGGCAAGTGCAAAAACAGACCAGAGAAGTGGTGCTAAGGGAGTATGGCTGGAAGCAGCTTCTCCGGTGTCGACGTGCCCTTTACATTGGGCCAGGCGGTGGAGGACTCTGTCTGGAGGGGAAGGTAGTGAAAGGGTTTTTCCACATGCTTGTGGGGGCCGGGTGACGGATTATCAACTGCGCATGGTGCTGCGTAAAGCCTTGAGGCATATAGGTCTGGATGGGTCCCAGTTTGGGACACATTCTTTTAGGATCAGGGCAGCAACAGAAGCTTGTAATCGAGGCTGGTCTTGGGGGGATATTATGCGGCTTGGGCACTGGTCATCCAACTTTTTCCTATGCTATGTGAGTAGTACTGCGGAAGAAGCGCTTGCGCCATCCTCATTTACATGAATCTCATATTGTTTTTTCTTGTTGCAGGTTCTGTAGCCGGTCCCCGCTCCCCGGAACTGACCATATGGATAGTGGAGCACTCTTTCGTAAAAAAGGCTCAAGTCCAGGCTGGCAGTTGTTATTTTGGGAAAAGGTTGGGTTTTAATGTTTACAATTGTTTGGAAAGGGAAGGGAGGGATGTTGTGGAAGGAGTTGATTCCTGCTCTGAATAGGTGGTTGGTTGGGGGCCAGTGCCCGCATGTTTTGTTAATTCATTTGGGGGAGAATTACCTCTGCAGGGTAAAAGGAAACAGTGGTCTGGTTGCCATGTTTTGTGGGCAGAGCTAGTGCTGCATAGGACTTGGAGGGGCGCTCGGAATCCCAGGGCGATTGATAGGGCGCATAAGAAGGTAAATCTGGAGATTTCAAGATTTTGCAGGAGTTTAGGCTTTGGGAGGGTGTCTCATAGGGACATTCGGTTTGAGTCAGTGGAATTTTTCAGGATCGATGGGGTGCACTTGTCCCTGGATGGGTATGGACCTTTATTTGTTGGAGGTTAGAGAGGTGCTATCCAGGTGTCTCAACATACAGGAGCGTTCGAGAGTAGCATAGATGCGTTGTTTTGTTTGGGGGCAGAAAGTGGGGGGTAGTCTTCTCCCCCTGGCTTTTTGGGTGGCGGGGATTATGGGAAGTTTGCCAGGGTTTGGCAGAGTTTTTGTTGTTTAGTTTAAAGTTAGGTCATCAACAGGAATTGTTTAGGCAGGTTGATTGTTGGGGTACTTACTGAGGTGGGGTGATCGTAAGTGGTGAAGGGGCAGGCAGGGGAGTTTGGATCAGAGATGTTTTAGATTTATAGTCTTATAAGTGTATGCATTGAATTATAGTTTTTGTTATTTTGTAGAGTTGTAATGTTCGGATGGGGTCGGGTACGAGAAATGTTAGGGGCAGGGGAGGGGGGACGGGGTTAGGTAAGTGTTTGTATTTAGTGAGGTCTAGTTTTGTAAGGCATTGGCCGTGGAGTATAATTGTTATGTGCACCTGTTCCAATAAAGCGGCCTTTTACAAACAAAAGCTGGTTGCGGTCTGCTCCCCCCCACCCCTCCCTCCCAATGCCCTCGGTAGATTGAATCAGTGCCTCTGCTTCTCACAAATTCGCAAACGCTGCCTCCAGGTCAGTTGTGAAAAAACACGACGGGTGGTTCTCACGGTCCTAGCGGCAATGATCAGCGTGCTTGACCTGGGGCGTGTCCAGCAGAAGGCCTAGAAGGTCCTTTGCCGTGCCTGCGTGCGTGCTCTGTGACTTCACAACAGCTGCAGCCACAACCACCATAGCCATGAATGGCTTAAACATGAAAAACAAGAGAAGGCCTAGAAGGTCCTTTGTAGTGCAGGTACACACGCGCTGCGGCTGCACAACACATCTCATGATTTAAAAGTTGAAACAGCACCGGATCTTGATTGTCCGGCTGCTTAGAAAGGGAAAGCGCATACGGCGCGCTAAACGTAAGCTTAGCACGTTGTGACGTATACAAAAATAGTGCTTACAAGAATAAAAAACAAACATTGGCAATGCAATAGGACTCGCATTTACGAGAGACCTATTGCATTGAAAACGGAAGTGCCAGCAGGCAAGAAGACATGTACGGGAGGGGGGGGTGGGTGAGAAGTCAAAGACTGAGTAATGGGGGTGGGAGACAGGGAAGAAAATGGTGTTAGGGGTAAAGTGGCCAATAGTCGTGGAAGGATACAAATGATGAATGAGGAGGGATTAACAAGCCTCAAACCAATCGGAAGGCAACATTTAAGACAATAGCCAATGGGCAGAGAGTGAGCAGAGCTTCCACACTACAGTATATACTGCATGACTTGCAAAGCGATGGCAGAGCCCTCGAGCTGCAATGCTAGGCTCGACCTAAAAAGGCACATAGGTATGTATTACCTCATGCAGCAATATATATATATATATATATATATATATATATATATATATATATATATATATATTTCATTTTCAGTGACTGTAATTCGCTCTTTTACAAGGAGTAAATCTGCACACAAAATAGTTCTCTTCAGTTTCAGTGTTTTTGTGTTTACTTTATTATACTTTAATACATTTGTTAAACAGGCAACATTCTGCAGTTATGACAAATATTTCTAAGCAAGTTGATTTAAGGTCAAGCTTCAAACATCCATTGTGCACATTTTCTAGCATGTCGAGTTCATTTCTATTTCAAAGGAAACTTGCATTTAAACATTTCTGAGGCCTATACTAATAGCTATGACTGTGTAGTGTAGTTTACACATAAAAAATGTGTCATTTCATCTTTAAATTGTACGTTAATCCTTTAATACATGTTGCTTTTATTTTTAGAGCCTGATGTGATAGCAGGAAGCTTTCTACAAGCTCTCCATGCTTATGATGTGAGTACAGGGCACTTTCCAGCTTTGTCACTTCCTGCCTCCTGCTAATGCTTGCCACTTTACGTAGTACGGTCAAAGAAACTAATTAATTTGAAGATGCTATTTTAAGCTGGAGTTTGATTGTTTCAAAGTGCAAACTGTAAAGTGCTTCGACTACAACATACAATTCATATTTTAAAGCTGAAAAGCAATATTTGTAATGGGTTTAACCCCCAAAATCTCAAAGTTATCAAGGTTGAAGCCACAAAAGGAATCATTCCAATTTTACATTGATGCTTCTTAAGTGGAGAACGGGGGAACCTAAAATGTATTTCAAGTGAATGCCATGGTTTATTATGGGTGTATCTTGTAATGTGTAACTGAAAGCGTATATCTTGGAATAAGAAGAGCAGAATCAGTCATCAGACCCAAATCGTGCTAACGCTTGGAGAGGCCTGTTATTTGACTGTTGCTATTTCACAGCACTGTTCCTTATACATGTATCCTCTTTTCAGTATGGGTGTGATAGCGCAGAGTTGGAGCAAATTTTCAATAAATATCATTCAACCTTTTCCTATCATCACTCACAGGGCTAGGCCCTGTTCCCACGCTGGCGTCCAAGTATAACTTGCTTCAGGTGAGGAAACTTTGCCAGCGTTTTTGAGTCAAGAGCTATTTCATCATACTAAGTAAAGTCACCATTACAGTTCTAAGTTCAGTCAATGATACGAGTTTGAATTTGTATTAAAAGTTATATTTCTTAGTACAAGATCAGTAAGATTTTTTTAAATTCTTGCATTCAGATTAGTTGATAAAATCAAGAATGTTTGCAGAAATCTCATCAAAAATTATGGTTAGAACAAATCGTCATGTAAAGCATCAAGCATGTTCCATAAAGGAAGAATAAACTATTCTAAAGAACAGGTCAAGAATGGGTGTTAAGAGAACTCATGAAGAGTCCTACTTCAAAGGAAAGATTGAGATAAAGAGAGCATAAAGCAAAAAATGTATGAAATCAGAGCAGCAGAACTTCCTATTAAGAGTAGTTCATGAAACTTAGTCGAGTGTCAGTAATATGAGCCAATAAGCATATAGCTACAGTAGCAATCTGTATATATCGAGCAGCAATAGTAAGACAAAGGATGATCAGCAGCAGCAGAAGCCACAGACCTCAGTCGAGGACAAGGAATGGGTCTCTGAGAAAAGTGATCGGGAAAGAGCGTTCTAAAACTAACTAAGAACACACCCTATTATAAAAGACAAAAAGTATGTTAAAGACATTGTATAAGGCTTCACCTCTTTGGATCCAATCTGGCAGCAGCCTTCTTCTGAAAGTGAGTTCAGCTCTTCCTTTTCCATGAAATAACATGCAGCTCGTAAAGTTTTATTACAAAGTTTGTTACAGGCAACATAAGTATGTGGCTTCTTATTCATTTGCCTCTGTTTCCATAGGCATTGAACATTGTTTAACCTTCTAATGTGAAATGTGTAATTGTGTAAACAATGAACTATGCTAAGAGAAACATCAACTTGTAAAGTACTGCTTAGTAATACTTTCCATTTACACAAAGAAGAAATACCGTTTTAAAATGAACAACTATTCTATTCAAACATTATGTGGTATATGTGAAAACAATATAAAGCTTAGTCACCACGATAAATGTTTCTTAGCAAATTTAATACATTTGTTAAACAGGCAACATTCTGCAGTTATGACAAATATTTCTAAGCAAGTTGATTTAAGGTCAAGCTTCAAACATCCATTGTGCACATTTTCTAGCATGTCGAGTTCATTTCTATTTCAAAGGAAACTTGCATTTAAACATTTCTGAGGCCTATACTAATAGCTATGACTGTGTAGTGTAGTTTACACATAAAAAATGTGTGTCATTTCATCTTTAAATTGTATGTTAATCCTTTAATACATGGTTGGTGACTAGTAGAATTTGTATCTTAATTAATTAGCATCTTCAAGTGCATGTCTAATTGCACTACTATATGTCACACTAGTATGGATTAAGGACTTCTAATTTAGGGCCAGATTTAGACGTGGCTTATGGAGTTATCTTCGTTGGCTTGGCAGAGGATTTAACATCCGCCATGCCGAGACTACTGCGCACGCCAAATTTAGAAATTACCCCCAAGCTGGCAGTCATTCTTAAAGCATTGCCAGGAACCCCTGTCATGGCTGTTCTGTCAATGCTGTTGAAAGTTTTGGTGCAAGGCTCCATCAACATGACCATGCCTTGCACCAAACTTTTTTGTTTTTTAATTTGTAATTTAAAAAAGAAAATCCCAAAGTAGGATTTTCTTTTTTAAAATAAAAAATAAAAATGCTCCCCTCGCCATGGGAGTCCTCTCCCATGGCAAGTGGAGCATTAAGCAGTGTTCACTGCCCCCTACCACCAGGTGTTTCCTGGCAGTGACGGGAAGTGAAAACTAACCTCTAATCCACCCATCAAATTTGGTGGGTGAAATTAAAGGTCTGCCTCTGACAGCCCTTACTACGCAGGTCTGCTGGATGGGTTGAATCATGGCAGAGACAATGTATTCTCTGCTGTTAAACCTAAGGCCCAACTGCATTTAATTTGGCGGGCTGAGCAGAGTCTTGGTGGTATGGATACTTTGTCGCCATAGTGACGGAGTGTACATACTGCCAAAAAACAAATCAGGCCCTTAGTCTGCATGTCCTACTTGTATAGCTTTCTAGTTTGATTGTGTGCTCATGAATGTTGTGCTTATGTAGCCTTTTAAATATTATATTGGTAACTGAAGATGTGCCATTTATTCTAGTCTATCTATCTATCTATCTATCTATCTATCTATCTATCTATCTATCTATCTATCTATCTATCTATCTATCTATCTATCTATCTATCTATCTATCTATCTATCTATTTATGTATCTATCTATGTATCTATCTATCTATCTATCTATCTATCTATCTATCTATCTATCTATCTATCTATCTATCTATCTATCTATCTATCTATCTATTTTACTTTCCACATGCATAATACAATTCCACCTACTATACATGAGGTTGAGAGTCTTGCATATGTAACTACTGCTAGATGAGTATAATTTGAATAATCTGGGTATTTTTGCATGTTCTTGGTAATAAAGATCCTCACATTCTTCTGAATATAAATATTGTACTGTTTTCTATTTTTTTATTCAGTTACACTATTATGGCTGTGGGCTTGTTACTGATTTAACTTTTTTGCAAGTGCCCAGTTAGATGGTATGATTAAATAAACCGAACAGAGGAGTAAAACAACGATTTAATAGATAATTAAAACAAACAACTGAAACTTGGTATGACGTACTAAATTATGAACCTGAAAGAAAGTCACTGCATTGTTATGGGTGACGTAGGTCCCAAGCATGGCATTCTGTGAAAGATTCTGATAGGGTATTATTGACTAAATGGAACTCTTTAACCGTATATGGGGTACCTTCATTGACAGCCGCCAACCTAAGGTGACATCTCCCATGGCTTGATGCGTGACTAACCCTACAAGTAGCGTTCACCCTGGGAGACTACAGCACTTCGGATGGACATTTTGCACTGCATTACTGGAGACCCACCATCCAAATTCTGGCATACAGCCCAACAATTAGATTACACTACCTGAGTCCCTGTTCATTATTACCGAGACGCGTCTTTGCAACATTCACAACCCCAGAACTGGAGTTATAAACTGTTTGTCACAGGCCATGAATTGAAAAATCTTTTTTTGGTTGAACCTAGTGTCAGTGCTCATGCGCTACTCTGCGAGGAATGGTGTATCCAGTCTATCGGCATTGATCAAGCCTCTCACTTCCTATTGGTTCCTTTGTGTGTTTGTGTTAAATCCCTAGCATTCTGGGGCTAACTTTCACATTTGGCCCTCCTGTCGGTGGGTGGTTCCTGTCCCTGGCGCCTGCCCCCCTTACATGTGTAATTGCTCCTGTGAGTACTTTGCTTCGTTTAAGCACTTCATTTTCTGTTTGCTAATTGGGAAGGCTCTCTTCATCGCCCTTCTTCCTCTGCCGGTACATGCCCGCCCTTGGGGAGCGGAGGTGGGCAGTAGGTGGTCCAGCCTCTTGAACTACTTACTTATTTTGTGCATTGGGTGAGTCACGTGCACACTGGGGAAGGGAGCGGCAGGCAGCCGAGTTCAAAGCGGGTGCAGTGAGGCGTTCAACGCAGGCAGCATAGTCCCCATTCCCTAGCCTCTTAAGGCGTTTTCATGGACAGTAAACTAATAGGTTTACCTTATAAAGTTTTACTTTTAACATACTGTACATTAAATCATATTAGACCATGTACTCTCTCCTTTGCTTCAGCTATCTTCCAGGTCCAAAAGAAAACACTCTTTAGTAGCTCTCTTCGCCAGCTCTGAACTAACCAGAACTTCTATTTTTTATAAAAGCCCCCTCTGTTGTGTGCTCGAAGCTTCCCACCTCACTTACCCTCGTACATCAAATCAGCACTCTTTTATAATTTGGGTCTAGTTTTAAGACATGACAGATGGGTTTAACTCCCAGAACCAACCTACAGTAAAATTGCAAACATCATTTCTGTAATTTAAAAAAATATAGACAAATGGACCTTACATAGGTTTAGGTGAATTGCACTTTTTATGGCTAAAGTATTCATGCCTAGGTTTTTTAAGGTAAAGGGACATGAAATAAAAAGCATACAAACGAGCATCCTGTGTTAATTAGGTCGAGCCTGGGCAGCCCATGCGCTGCTCTGCAGCATGCAGTGGCCCAGCCCACTCCCGACCATATTTGTCATTGGCTTGTGTCATTGTCCTCCGTAAATGCTGGCTTCTGATTTGTTAATAGGCTTGTTAGTCACCTCCTTAATTCCGCCTTGTAAGCACTATTTTTTAAATCAGTTTCTCCTACTGCAGGCACGACGTACTTT
This sequence comes from Lissotriton helveticus, assembly GCF_964261635.1. Classification (NCBI taxonomy): domain Eukaryota; kingdom Metazoa; phylum Chordata; class Amphibia; order Caudata; family Salamandridae; genus Lissotriton; species Lissotriton helveticus. Next base: position 557,538,344 of record NC_136059.1, read on the forward strand.
CCTGCAACATTCAGCGTGCCATGCGCGCTTTCACTTTTGGAAATATGGGACCTATTGGCATTGAACAAAATAAATTCTACTTTGTAACAAACCACATAAATCCACACCATTATATACCACTCCAAACCATCCTACATAATTCCACACAAAACAACACAATTCAATCCCACATAATTCTACACCACACAACATAATAACACTCCACATAATACCACTCAGTGTCACATAATTACACTCTACTCTATGCAACATAAATGCACCCCACATCAACGCACTCTGTGCCACATACCACCAATCAACATAAATGCAATCATAAAACATAATTTCTCCAAGCATAATTTCACTTAACACCACACAGTTCCAGGCCACACAATTCAACTCCACACATTTCCAATACACACCACATAATTACACACCAAATAACATATTTCAACTACACACCACAGTCCAGCCCACAGTTCGGGCTGGACTGTTCCCATGAGGCACAGGGTCAGACTGATTTGCATATGAACTGGGGTGGCAGAGTGGGCTAAAGAACGGTGATGGATTAAACCCAGATCTGTTGACTGGGTGGGAGTGTTTGATTGGTTCAGATGCTCCGTCCATCACCACCCCCTTTTGTACCGCTTTGTTCGCCATAAGTTGGCAGGGTATGCTCAGACGTGAGTCCCTTGCTCACTTTGCCACTGGATTCAAGCAAGCCTGGCTGAAGACGGCTGTAATGCCAGAAACCGGTCCTAGGAAGCTTGAATCCGATCCAGGGAAAGCATGGCTTGGCAGTTCGGGCTGGATTGTTCCCATGAGCCACAGGGTCAGACTGATTTGCATATAGCCATGTCTGAACTGGGGTGGCAGAGTGGGCTAAAGAACGGTGATGAATTAAACCCAGATCTGTTGACTGGGTGTGAGTGTTTGATTGGTTCATATGCTCCGTCCATCACCACCCCCTTTTGTACCGCTTTGTTCGCCATAAGTTGGCTGGGTATGCTCAGACGTGAGTTGCCACTAGATTCAAGCAAGCCTGGCTGAAGACGGCTGTAATGCCAGAAACCGGTCCTAGGAAGCTTGAATCCGGTCCAGGGTAGGCAGGGCGTGGCAGTTCGGGCTGGACTGTTCTCATGAGGGACAGGGTCAGATTGATTTGCATATGGCCATGTCTGAACTGGGGTGGCAGAGTGGGCTAAAGAACGGTGATGAATTAAACCCAGATCTGTTGACTGGGTGTGAGTGTTTGATTGGTTCAGATGCTCCGTCCATCACCACCCCCTTTTGTACCACCACACCATTACTCAGCACCAGTGCAGTATCGCCTCAGCATCACTCAACACCACAGCACCATCTCCTCATCAGTGCACCACCATCCACTGCAGCACTCCCACAGCACCTGTGTTGCACCAACTCAGCAACACTTCAGCATTAGCACAGCATCAACTCAGCACCAGTGCAGCATCACCTCAGCACCAACGCGGTATCACTCAACACCACCTGAGTACCAGCAAAGTACTACCTGAGCACCACCAAACATCACTCATCACCACCTCAGCATCAGCGCAGGACCATTTACCATCAGCGCAGCACCATTTCAGCATCAACACAATACCACCTCAGCATATGCACAGCACCACAGGAGCACCACCTCAGCCTCTGCACAGCACCATCTCAGCATCAGCACAGCACCACCTCCTCATCAGCGCACCATCACCAGCGCAGCCTCAGCAGCAATTCAGCACCAATGCAGCACCACTCCAGCATCAGCCCAGAACCACCTCAGCATCAGCACATCACCTAAGCACAGCACTAACACAGCATCACCTGGGCACCAGCTCAGCACCACCTGAACACCATGCAGCATCACCATCTCGGGAGGACTCAGACCAACAGCATCACTCAGCACCGGCTCAGTATAACTCAGCATCACCTCTGCACCAGCACACCACCAGCTCAGCATCACGTCAGTCAGCCCTCGGAATCTGTCATCTGTTGATTCTCAGATACCATCGGGGTCCGGTTACAGAGGGATTGCGCAGGTACCGAGCGGGTGCCTATCAGTGCAGGCGGTGTGCCTGTAAAAAAGCACCCATCCCGACAGACCACGCACGGAACCTAGGCATCATCCTGGATTCTTCACTCTCAATGAACAGACAAGTCAGCGCCGTATCCTCTTCCTGCTTCAACATTCTTCGCATGCTCAGAAAAACATTTCGCTGGATCCCCACCGAAACAAGGAAAACAGTCACCCATGCCCTGGTCACGAGCCGACTGGACTACAGAAACACCCTATACGCAGGCACTACCGCCAAACTCCAGAAGAAACTCCAACGAATCCAAAACGCCTCAGCCAGGATCATATTAGACATCCCACGCAACGAACACATCTCTGGTCACCTTAAAGACCTCCACTGGCTACCCGTCAATAAGAGAATCACTTTCCGACTGCTAACCCACGCACACAAATCACTCTACGACATCGGACCAGAATGCCTCAACTCACGACTGTCCTTCTACACCCCCTCCCGCCAACTACGCTCTTCCAGCCAAGCCCTCACCACTGTACCCCGCATCAACAAGACCACCATGGGAGGCAGATCCTTTTCATACCTGGCTGCTAAAACATGGAACTCACTCCCCGCTTACCTTCGCCTTACCCAGAACCACCTAGCATTCAGAAAGCAACTTAAAACGTGGATATTTGACAAGTAATCCTCCTCCCCTTTCTAAGCGCCTTGAGACCCTCTGGGTATGTAGTGCGCTATATAAATCACCTGACTTGACTTGACTTGACTTGTGCCATTGTTGCTACCACCCCCTCCCGAGACCCATGGTGTAGTTAGTGATTACACCTCATAATAAATTTGGTTCATCTCAAACACGAGAGAAACCAGATTTATAATGTTTTTAATTTTTCACATTTATAACCTATGGTTAAGGTGGGCCTTAGCGCACCCACACCGCCAAGGTTGACACCACTTTCCTGGTCCTGACGAATGCCTGATTAAATCATTACACATAGGCAGAAACATGCTGACCACATTTTAGTGGACATTGCTGAACAATTTATTCAGTACTAATGTCCTACACCTTGGTTTTATACAAGTCTGAATGGCTCCTAATAAAATTAATTTTTTGACACAATTGAGACATTTTTAAAGCACTTCACTAATCACTGAAACACACACTACCAGCTCTGCAGTAATTCTGCCGTTGAAGCGCACCAGAGTGGCATTCGACCTCTCCAGGTGGGGCCCGATGATGAAGCATGTCACCAACTAGGTTGGTGAGTGAGGGCTTTATTAAGAACCTAGTTGGATTCTACTGTTGTGCTTTACTCCCAAGAAAAAGACACACTCTTTTGTTGTTTTGATTATCTGTTGATTCTACCCTAGTGTCCGTCCTCTGCTTGTGTTGTAATTCAGGTCATGTTTTCCAACCTCCACTCCCCCGTTGTTTATGTCCCCCCCCCCCCATAACAAAAACCATTTTAAAAAACAACCATGAGAACAGGCAGGAATAGGTTGCCAACAGTGCAAGTACAAAAAACTAGAAGACATTTCTATGTTAATTCTTTTCTAATTGGGTCGTTCAGTTGTATATAATGTCTTTTTGGTTTGTATAAAGGTAACACAAATGCTTATTACACTTCTTTGCTATGCCAATGCTTGTTATGTAAATGCAATGATATGTCTGCTGTGGCTTACAATGATTTTGAATAAAGAAACATTACAAGAAAGGGAAGTCTTAGGTCCCAGTTATAAAATGCCCTATATTCACAGTAAAAATACCGCTCCTGGTATTAGAAACACTATGGATGTCGGTAACAACGATTTCAGGGATTATAGGGTGAGCACGTTTCTCAGTTTTTAGCCTGTGGGATGGAACACAGCATGTGAATGTCAGTGACAGGACATTGCTTTCCACATGTGAACATAAGAACCTATAATTCAATACTTTTTATTTGAAGACACAGCCCTCCAGGTTGCCCTCTAGGTTTGTTCCACAGTAAACACCAGTTTTACCCCATCTGGGCATACCACACCCAGTGTTTCTTTTGTCAAAATAAAAATGTATGTGCAAGGGCACTGTTAGGAGTCCACTTCTGCTTGCAGTGCCCATTGCCACTGTCAGCACTGACCCTTACAGTTTCAACAGAACTGCTAACACTCACACTCCTACAAGTGTGACAACTCTGACTATTCCATGCCCCAAAGCCATCAGAATGATTTTGGCAGCAGGTACTAGTAATTTTAAATGTATATTGAATAAAAGTTCGAGTTCAAGTTCAGAGATTTGTATAGCGCACTACTCACCCAGAGGGTCTCAAGGCGCTTGAGGGGGGGGGGGGGTGCTTTACTTATCGAATATCCAAGTTTTTAGTTGCTTTCTGAAGGCAAGGTGGTTCTGTGTAAGGCGGAGGTGGGTGGGGAGAGAATTCCAGGTTTTGGCCGCTAAGTAGGAGAAGGATCTTCCCCCCATGGTGGATTTATGGTTGCGCGGAATAGCGGCGAGGGCTTGATTGGACGATCGTAGTTGCGGGAGGGGGTGTAGAAGGACAGTCGCGTGTTGAGGCATTCGGGTCCTTGGTCGTAGAGGGCTTTGTGTGCGTGGGTGAGGAGGCGGAACGTTATTCTCTTGTTGACGGGGAGCCAATGGAGGTCTTTCAGATGGCTAGAAATGTGAGCTTGCCGAGGGATGTCCAATATGAGTCTGGCTGAGGCGTTTTGGATTCGTTGGAGTTTTTTCTGTAGTTTGGCTGTGGTTCGGGCGTAGAGGGTGTTTCCGTAATCCAGTCGGCTGGTGACCAGTGCGTGAGTGACCGTCTTTCCTGTTTCGGTGGGGATCCAACGGAAGATTTTTTTGAGCATGCGGAGGATGTTGAAGCAAGATGATGAGACGGCGTTGGCTTGTCTGGTCATCGAGAGGGAGGAGTCTAGGATGAAGCCCAGGTTACATGCGTGATCCGTAGGTTTGGGTGCGGTTCCTAGGGCCGGTGGCCACCAAGAGTCGTCCCAGGCAGAGGGGGATGATCCTAAGATGAGGACTTCCGTTTTGTCGGAGTTTAGTTTTAGACGGCTGTTCTTCATCCACTCGGCTACTTCTTTCAATCCTTCGTGTAAGTTGGTTTTGGCGGTGTTTGGGTCTTTGGTGAGGGAGAGGATCAGCTGGGTGTCGTCTGCGTAGGAGATGATGTTGAGGTTGTGTTGGCGAGCGATGGATGCGAGGGGACTCATGTATACGTTGAAGAGGGTGGGACTGAGTGATGATCCTTGTGGTACGCCACAGATGACTTCAGTGGCCTCTGATGTAAAAGGGGGAAGGCGGACTCTTTGGGTTCTTCCGGCGAGGAACGAGATGATCCAGTCCATTGCTTTCCCTTGTATTCCGATGTTGCTGAGGCGTTGAATGAGGGTGCTATGACAGACTGTGTCGAAGACTGCGGAGAGGTCGAGTAGAATGAGGGCGGCTGTTTCTCCGTTGTCCAGTAGAGTTCGAATGTCGTCTGTTACTGCGATGAGGGCAGTTTCGGTGCTGTGTTTGGCTCGGAAGCCGGACTGTGAGGAGTCGAGGGATTTGTTGGATTCAAGGAAGGCGGCGAGCTGATTATTGACGGCTTTCTCAATGACTTTGGCAGGGAATGGGAGGAGCGAGATGGGGCGGTAGTTCTTAAGTTCAGTGGGGTCTGCTGTGGGTTTCTTCAGAAGGGCGCTGAGTTCGGCATGTTTCCAGCTTTCCGGGAAGGTAGCGGAGTTGAAGGAATAGTTGATGACATCGCGGAGATGGGGTGCGATGATGGAGTCTGCTTTGTTGAAAATGTGGTGAGGACATGGGTCGGTTGGCGATCCTGAGTGGATGGAGTTCATCAGGCGGATGGTGTCTTCAGTGGTGATTGGGTTCCAGGCACAAAGGTTGTTAGAGTGCGGTTTTGGTTCGGAGGTGGGTGGAGTGGGCTGGTCTTCGTACTGGTTATCAAAGCTGTTATGTATGTCGGCGATTTTGTTGTGGAAGAATGAGGATAGAGAGTCGCGGAGGTCTTGGGAGGGAGTGATGTCGTTGGTACCGGCTGTGGGGTTAGTAAATTCTTTGACGATGTTGAATAGTTCCTTGCTGTTTTGGGCATTGTTGTCGAGTCGATCCTTGAATGCTGATTTCTTGGTGGATCGGACAAGTTGGTGGTGTTTGCGGGTGGCGTTCTTGAAGGTGGCCAGGTTGTCAGTGGTTGGGGTTTTTCTCCAGGCTTTCTCGAGAGTACGGCAGAGCTTCTTGGATTTCTTAAGGTCATCGTTGAACCAGGAGGCTTTTTTGCTACTTTGCTTGAATAGATGGTTCTTCAAGGGTGCTAGTTCGTCGGCGCTGTGGGTGATCCATTGTGTGAGGTTGGTAGCTGCTTGGTTTGGGTCAGATGATATGGCAGGGGGGTTTTGGTGGAGCGAAGTGAAGAGCTGGTCTGTGGTGATTTTGTTCCAATTTAGGATGTGGGGGGTTGTGGGTCGTGGTCTTTTTGTAGCTGAAGTGGACGCAGCTGTGGTCCGTCCAATGGAGTTCTGTGGTGTTGTGGAAAAGTAAATTTTGCCATGTTCTGTGTCCCTACGCCTCATCCATCATATGTTATGTGTGCATGACCAATATGCATATGTTATTCCCCATGTCCGATTAATGACGCAATTACAGTTGTGTCCACCTTTAGTATGCTAGTTTCCAGTCCTCGTGAATACTACGAATATCAGGCCTATGTAAAGTAATGTTGCCACGTTTCTCAGTGTGCACGTTATTCCATTATAAAGTCCCCGTTTCCAGGCCTCAACAGGGCCCGGACACTAGATTCAGCTCCTGTCTCCTGAAGTCTTCGCTGAGGAGCGATACAGCCCCCACCTGTATCCTCGACCCTTCACTTACTTCCTGCCTTGCAGTGCCCGGTGCAGCTTGGCTCTGCCTCTGGGTCTGCCAAATGTATGTTATAGTTCCAGTTATCAGTTCAGTCCTCCTTCTCTGCATTCCTAAGCTACTGAACTGCATCAATAGTTTCCGTCATTGTCTAGCCTATACGGCTCCACGTTAGAGAAATACTGTATTTAATGGTCATTTAGTATTCTTCATCACACACTACATGTAGAATAATGCATGGTCCAGTCTTAGAATCAAGTTAGCCTTTCCCCTCATGACTTCTAGTTTATATCAACATGTTCCCTAAACATCAGATACTAGATAGGGTTTAGGTACAAGTCGCTCCGACCCTCCAGACTTTAGTCTCTGCTCCTAGCACAGAGTTCATAGCCCCCAGCTTCTCCTAGTAATACGTCATTGCCAGTTTGCGTGCACCACCAGGTTAGAGGTCCCGGCTCCTTAGGTAGCCCCCTCCTATGTTTCCGCCCCATTCATGACATATTCTGTTACGTTTGCACCACATGTCTATGTATACGCCCAGTTACACCTACTTTTACTGTTATCTTTCGCGACTGCTACGCGTCACGCCTTCTGCTCCACCCACTGCTACGCCTACTGCAATGTAATGCTATGTGTTTGCGCTATGTATATAAGTTCATGTATTGTTATTAAAAGTTAGCGCGCTCATCCCAGACCCGGCCCCAGCAGCTGCTGGGTCATCCTATGCAGGTTGTCCTGATCCTGTCCTTATGCTGTAATAAACCTGCAGAAACTCCTACTACCTCGAATCTTGACTCTTATTTATTGAGCTATCTGTTATGCTATATGCCTAGTCAAAAATAGGGTATTATTTATTTATTTACCACATAATGGCGCCCGAATAGGGACTTGCCCTTTCCCCACGCGTCGGTGAAGCCACGCCGACCCCCTGACCCTCTACAGTCGTGACGGAACTCTTCTGCGCAGTGGCAGATATTTCTGCTCAAGTATCCCTCAGGCCCACGGAGGAGACGGAGGAGGCGGTCCAGCATCCAAACGAGACGGTGGAGGAACGCGGCGAGTCCCGACCAGAGCCCAAGCCGAGAGTCCAAGGTCCGAGGTATCCGGAGGCCCACCCGTAACTGAAGTCCGAAGTCCGAAGTTCGTCGTCATCAGTCCAGTCCAGTCCGAGGCTTTCCGTTCCGTGCTGCCCGGTGAGTACCATTGCTGGGGTAGTATCTAGACAGGACCAATCTAAATTGACTCCTGGTCCGTGGGTTGGTGGTACCCAGACTCACAAACGAAGTGTTCACCTAGGTGGATACGGGTCTTGATGCGTTCCTTTATGGGACCGGTATGTTCCGTACTGTTACAGCAGTGCATCCAGTAATTCTAGTCTGTTCCGTTCTCGAGAAAATTCTTGTATTTCTGCTCTCAGTATTCCAGGTAATATTCTGTCCGAACTGTTATTTATAATGTTCTTCATGTATTTTAATGTTGTGGTATGAGTGTGACGTGATTTCGTGTTTATTGTGTATTGTATTTTGTCCAGATTACAGTTCAGTCATGCCTATATTTTCCAAGTTACGTCAGTTAAAAACTAGAAAGGGTCTGCTGGAAGCAGCAGTTCCTGTCCCGCCGAGGGACAGTCCAGGTCATTTTATGTATCAGAAACACGGCATAAGCGCCATATTGTATCTAGATTTATGGGTAGAGTATACCAAACAGTTAGAAGAAAAGTATAGATGGCCCGTATCGGGTACATGGGATGCCGAATGTATCATGCGAGTAGAAGAAGCATTATGGAAAAAGAAAGCCAGACAGTCACAGAAAGATGCCATCGAGTTATGGCGTAAAGAAGCGCATAGAAGAACCGAAAAGGAAGTCAGAAGGTCAGAGTTAAGTAGAGAATCCCAAGAACGAGCCCAAGAAAGAGAATTACTCGAGATAGGTGAACGAGTCAAAGCCGAACAGTCAGACAGACAGAGGCATGCCCTCATTAAGGGTATGTATCCTCTTCTTGCCGAGGGCTTGCCAAAAGCGACCCCAGAGGCGTCCAGTAATTTCCCGCCACCATTACTTCCGACCAAGCTACGTCACAAACCGACCGCAGCTGATATTTTTATTTCGTCCTACTTGGACGACACAGTCCCAGAATATGCAAATCCTGTTCGCACTCCGCCAGTCCCTGTAAATCAGGCACTTCCCGCTCCTCCAGACACCGGAGTACCTGTTACGGTACCCTCGGTCCAGCCCGCCATACAAGTCCAGCCTACATTTCCATTTCCCACTCTGCCAGGACGTAGAGCATCAGTTGATGATTCCAGTTTAGGGGCCGCAGGGGGAGGTCCTCCTCAAACCCCGCCGCCACACAAGCGTTTAACGTTAGCCGAATTACATGCACAAGCATCACAGCGTACGCCTAGGTATCAGTCTGTTGCAGAAATAAGAAAATCCCTTGCCGAATGTTGCTATGATCCAGTCCCAGGCGAGGATAATATGGTTTTATATTCATTTCGCGTAAGAAAGGTGGCCGAGTATCTAGTCACCTTACCGAATATGAAAGAAGATCTAGACAGAATATATCGTTTCATCCGTACAGGGGATGATCCAGAAAGTATTAGCGAGACTATGTCTCAAAGGAAAGCCGAGATCCAGCTCATGATATTAAAGTTCCTGATCAATTGTCTAATAAGAGAACAAGATTACCCGTCTAAAGATTCCGCCGAAATGAGAATCCTGACAAGGTGGAGTGATAATATAGCCGAGGGTAAGCACAAGACCGTCGGTGCTATGGAGAGTATGTACAAGAAAATCCGTAAAGAGATAATAAAGATACACGAACAGCGTAAAGCAGCACAAGTAAGCGAGAAAGAAAGTATCTCTGATCCCGAAGAAGAAGAGGACGAGAATCCCGCCAGAATAGCGTATGTAGGAAAATCTAGATTTCCAGATCGCCATTTACGCCTAGAACCCAAGTCTATTTTTCATCATTCAGCACCAGAACAAGGTTCTCTAGAACAAGTATTTCAAGCTACCGATCACATTCTGAAATCACGAATCGGTTATAGTGAGTTAAGTACCATGCATGAACAAGAACTAGCCCGATCAGCAGTCCGATGGATTACTGATTCTACCACTTTTCCAGACGAAATAGTGGCACAAATGTTTCTGAAAATGCCCCCAGCCGAGCAACGACTGGTGGGTATGTATATGATTCAGCACCTCATTACTCTGTATGAGGGTCAACACTCTGATCCAGGTCCGTTACATGATATCCTGAACGAGTTACTCCAGTACAGATGGAGAGGTCTAGGTACCGATTTAATTAGTGTCATTCTAGAACAACGCCACAAATATAGAACGTTCTTGAACCCACATTTTGTTCATGTCTCACCCCCAGAAAGTAAATCATTCTACATAGACCGACAGAATCCGTTACGAGAAGTCCACCCAGTCAGAGGGACGGGTGGCGAAATGCAACGAGTGTTTGTATACACTCCAATAACAAAGATGGAACTTCTTGAAATGAAGAAATTAATTCCCTGTCATGACAAAGATCCAGCAGGGTTCCATAGAGAATTAAAAGACATGCTCCGTATGGGAGAATACACTTACCCAGATATCATTAAAATGTTAAAGGTCCTGTTACCCGCAGGGGTGTATGAAAAGCTAAAGGAAAAAGAATGGGAGGTGGGAGAGAAAAAGATCGATTGGACAGCTCTAGAAGCTGAAGACAAGGCTCGAGTACCAGGTACCGGTCTTGGAGATAAATGTAAAGAATTACCAGAATTATTGATTCAAGTTTTACCCAGATTATTGACAACTAGAAAAGAAGACTGGGATGCAATCTCAGCCTGTAAACAGAAACAAGATGAAGATATTAGTGATTTTTATTCTAGATTTGAAAAATGTTTTAGTATTAACAGTGGTCTCAAGACAAGTAGTGAGTCATACCCTCACCTTTTCGTTACTAAATTAGTCGAGAATTCAAGTCCTCAAATTAAAAATCGAGTTTTGAAAGTCGAAAGCACCTGGCAAGCTAATACTCCGTCCCAGATGTTACAGATGCTCCAGTACCACCAGAATAGAATCAGAGAAGAGCAAGAACACGAAAGAAAACGTATGAAAGACACAAAAATGAAAGTGCTAGTTGCACAATCTGTTCCTCAAGACAGTCAGAAGAGGGGTCCGAATCAAGCCAGTCATCCTGCAGCTCCTGTTAAAGGGAACTGCAATTATTGTAAACAGCCAGGTCATTTTATAAACGAGTGTGCAGTTCTGAAACACAACATAGCTACTGGTAAGACTAAAGAAAGACCACGTCCGCCTAGACAAGAACAAGTTTCACAGATTCCTCAGTCACAGAATGCACCACGGACAGTTACAGTACCGCAGCCTATCGCTGCAACACAGCATGTCACATCACAGATGTACCAGTATGCGCAGTCTGAGTATCCAGAGTACCAGCCATATTCATGAAACAGCCTAGAGAGGGAGGTAGGCTTGCCTCTCATCGAGATACCTGTAGATCAAGAAGGTCCCTATGTTCACAGTCAAGTATTAGGGAAAGACAGAAAGTTTTTGATCGATACAGGGGCAAGTAGGACCACAATTAGTCATGCCGAAGTTCCAGGGGCTCCGCTCTCAGGCTCAAGAAATGTTTCCCTTGGATTTTCAGGAAAACCCATTATAAATGAGATCTCAAAGCCAGTTACTCTAGAAGTAGGTCCATTGTCCCGCACTACTGATCTGTTACTTACTAAGTCATGTCCAGAAAATCTATTAGGCATTAAGACACTGAAAGAGTTAGGTGCAGTCATTTGCTGTTCCCCAGAGGGAATACGTCTGTTCCTACGTGACTTTAAGGGTCACTATGTATTACGAGATTTTGATTCCAGACTGTCTAATGTTCCGCAGCATCTATGGGCACAAGGTCCAACAGATGTAGGTTATATGCAAATCACACCCTATCGTGTGACTCTCAAACCAGGTGTAGTGTTACCACGAATCAGACAGTACAGATTGCCACCTGAGGCTGTAGCAGCCTTATCCAAAATTATTGACGAGCTCATGGCTCAAGGAGTAGTTGTAGAAACTGACTCCAATGTATGTAATTCTCCGATCATTCCAGTCATGAAACGTACTGATCCAAATGCACCCCCAGTATATCGATTAGTGATTGATTTACGAGAGCTTAATAAATGTATTATTCCTCAGTACCCAGTAGTCCCAGATATCTCTTCCCTATTAACAGCCATTGATTCTGAAGCCACGTTCTTCACTGTCATAGACCTCAAAAATGCATTTTTTAGTGTTCCTATTCATCCAGACAGCCAGTTTCTTTTCGGATTTTGTTTAAATGGAAGGAGCTATATGTTCACACGCGCTCCTCAAGGTTTCACAGAAAGTCCTAGTATTTACAGTCAGGCACTTAAGAGACAACTAGACAACATTCACATGCCAACGGACACTGCCCTGCTCCAGTATGTCGATGATCTACTGATCACAGCCCGTTCTGAATGTGCTTGCGAGCGAGCATCACTTACAGTCTTGTATTTTCTAGCCGAGATGGGGCACAAGGTGTCCCCTTCGAAGCTTCAATTCTGTGTCCAGCAAGTGGTCTACTTAGGACACTTACTGTCCAAGAGGGGTAGGCAGTTGACACCCGACCGTATCCAGTTAATAGCGAGTCTTCCCCAGCCCAGAACCCAGAAGGAGGTACGTGCTTTTATCGGCCTTACTTCTTATTGTAGACAATGGATTCCCCAGTATGCATTTCTAGCCAAGCCACTGATACAGTTAACGACACAGGAGGCAGCCGTATCGACTGTCCTCCCTTGGACATCTGAACATACACTTAGTTTCAACGAGTTAAAGAAAGCCCTATGTCAAGCTCCAGTTCTAGCTACACCGAACTACAGTAAGCCTTTTACACTTTTCGTTACTGAACGTGAAGGTACAGCATTATCTGTTCTCACACAAGATCAAGCAGGACAATCCAAGCCCTGTGCTTACTTTTCTAGCACATTAGATCCAGTCGCCCAGGCGTTGCCTGCGTGCCTTAAGTCAGTTGCAGCCACCGCACTAGCTATCAGACAAAGTGATTCCATAGTTTTAGGACATTCCCTGACAGTACAAGTTCCACATTCCGTGGAAGTTCTTTTAAACCGAACACAAACTCAGCACTTGACAATTGCACGTTTAACAGGTTATGAATTGACACTGTTCCAGCCACACATAGAAATTAGACGCTGCAACGTCCTGAATCCTGCTACACTGTTACCATCAGTCAGTTTGAACCCTGACCCACATGACTGTGTGGAAGTAGTTAACATTACGACAAAGCCAAGACAAGACCTGACAGACATTCCGTTACCAGATCCTGACCTGACACTTTATGTGGATGGTTCATGTATGAGAACTAGTACAGGAGAACTAGTCGCCGCGTATGCAGTGACTACTGACACCGAAGTTATTGAAACACACCGTATTGATACCCTGTCCGCTCAAGCAGCAGAGCTAGTTGCTCTGACACAAGCCTGTATACACGCCAAGAACCTGAAAGTTAATGTTTATACAGATTCACGTTACGCATTCGGAGTTGTACACGACTTCGGAGTGCTCTGGCAGGAGAGAGGTTTCATGACTTCTCATGGAACCAAGATTCAGCATGGTCTCCTTATTCAAGCTCTGTTAGATGCCATACATTTACCGACATCCATTGCTATCATTAAATGCAAAGCACATACGAAAGTTACTGACATTATTTCCCAAGGTAACGATCTAGCAGACCGCACAGCCAAACTTACAGCACAGACTCTAGACATTCCAGTTAATCAGACACATACTCCAGATCCGACTACATGCATGACAGTTAAGGACCCTACACAAGATGTCATAGATATCCAGTTACATGCTACTCCCGAGGAAATCAAGAAATGGTCCGAACAAGGAGGGGTCCAGACAGATCAAGGATGGTTAACAAAGGGTAGAGCCACATGGTTTCTCCCCGACTCCATGGTTCAAGTCATTATCAATACCGCACATAGTCCAGCACATTTAGGAGAAAAAGCTATGTTAGACAGTATCCAGAACATTTGGTTCAACAAGCATTTACGAGCTGCAGCCAAGCAGAAAGTCCGTACCTGTATGATATGTTGTCAGTTTAATCCAGGTAAAAGTGTCCCGGTGGAACAAGGTGGTTTCCAGCCCCCTGACCACCCTTTTGAGGTCCTCCAGATGGATTATATTCAAATGGAGCGATGTCGAGGTTTCAAGTATGTCCTTGTAGTAGTATGCGCTTTGTCCAGGTGGACAGAAGCATATCCAGTCCCAGATTACACAGCCGCGACCACTGCCAAGCAGTTGGTTCGTGAATTCTTCCCTAGATATGGACTCCCTAGAGTCGTATATTCTGATAACGGTCAGCCATTCTCCTCAGAGTTAATGAAGCATGTTTCCCTGTTGTTAGGGTACCAGTGGAAGTTCCATTGTGTACGCCATCCTGAAGCAGCCGGTCTAGTCGAGAGACATAATCAGACCCTGAAAATCCGTATTGCAAAAGTTTGTAAAGAAAAAGGTGTGGACTGGCTAGTAGCTCTGCCAGTTGCTCTATTTTATATGCGCATGGTCGCACATTCCAGATCAGGTCTGTCCCCGTATGAGGTCGTATTCGGCCGCCCCCCTAACATGTGGGGTACTCCTAGACCCCGAAGTATTACCGATGTTTCATGTAATATGTTGACAGATTACCTAGCTTCCTTGATGTCTGCCCTCAACTCATGTCGTTCACAGGTTGCCGCCGCCTTTCCAGACAATACCGAGGTGGCACCGCATGAAATCGTTCCAGGTTCCCTTGTGATGGTCCGGAATTTTGACAGATCAAGTCCGCTGGAACCTCGTTGGAAGGAGCCACGTCAGGTCCTCTTGACCACCCGTACTGCCGTCAAGCTGGAAGGCAGGAAGGGGTGGGTCCACCTTTCTCATGTAAAACTTTTCAATGGATTGAAACCCGTTTCTAAAAACATTTCCAAGGAGTCCCAGGATTTTAAAGACTGCCGAAATATTGTTCCTAAGGACTGTCCCGCAAAAGACATTGTTACAACCCCTTCCCTGTTAGAGAAAACTCCGCAACAGGAGTATTAGCAAAAACTACGGTCTAGTAAGTCAGTCAGTTTGATTGTATAAGTCCTACCCTAGGTGAAACGGTTAGATTGTTTCTGACATGTATAAAATAGACCCCCATAGTGAGAGAGTCAGTAAAAACTCAATTCAATGTATCGTTTTTCTAAGTTTCATATTATTCATCAGCCTAATGATTTCCTGCACCAGTTATGCCTTTTTCCTATATTTTCCAGCTTCTCATGTAAATAAGTCTGCTAATGCTACAGTAGAGCACACGTTTAGTGATCTGCCTCCTCACGAATATTCTTACCGCCTCGCTATGCGTAATAATTCATTTATCCGTATGTTACATTATTCACACCAGACCAGCAATGCCACTAATTGTTGGGTGTGTGGTCGACTCCCCCCTTTCCAGACACCGAAGGGAGTTCTGCCACTCTTTCCTTATCCATTTTCACATAATGGTTCGTGTGGAGCATGGTCCACGTTAACGTCATCCGCAACAGATATGTCTTTTCTTAACAGTACATGTTTCCCAGACAAGCAAGGTCTCCCCCACAGAACAGGGTTAGATCTAGAAAATGAAGTGTATAATTTAGGTAATTATTCGTCGAATTTCATGGTCCTGAATGTTCAGTCTGATACTACTCCAGACTCACCCGCTATTTCAGTACTACCAGTCAAAGGCGAATTATGTGTCCGTAGTCATGGTTCCGTACATGTAGGACATAGTGATTGTACTACTATTATCCAGTATAGTGACAGTGGGAAATCTAATTTTAAAGCTTCACGTCATTCTTATTTTGTTTGTGGTCAAACTGCATATGTTCATCTGCCCCTCGATTGGGAGGGAACCTGTTACATTGCCTTCCTACTGCCACCTGTTTTTCTAGCCCCACCTGACTATCATAGAACCACACATCTAGTACATACTAGACACAAGAGAAACCTCCCGATTGTCGATTATACTGAAACTGCCGCAGAGCAATTCATTGATATAGATAAAGGTGTTTTCCCTTATTTAGGCACAGTTGTAAATAGTAAGCTAATTCGTAGGTTAACAAGAACCCTTGAAGCAGTAGTAGATGAGACTGCCTCCGCTCTAGGTAACTTAACTGAAGAGCAATCCTTTATGAGAATTGTCGTTTTACAGAATCGTCTCGTCCTTGACGTCATACTGGCCGATAGGGGCGGGGCCTGTAGAGTCCTCGGATCTAGTTGTTGCATTTTCATTCCAAATAACGCGCCGTCTGTTTATTCAGCTATAACCAGACTCCATAAAATTGCCCATCTGTTACATCAAGATCCAGGCACCTGGACATGGTCCGGTTGGTTCTGGAATATAATTTCCGCATGGGGATGGAAATTCCTGTCCTTTCTAAGTATTGCAGTAGCGATCATATTTAGCTGCTGCCTCTGTATACAATGTGGCCCTGCGATTTGCAGCATGTGTGCTACCTCTTGTATTCCTAGTCCTAAGCCCCGTTCTAAGTCCCGTTCCAAGATAATTCGAGACGAGCAAATGGTACTGTATGAAATGATAGATGGTATCATGAAAATTGATGTTTCCTGATGGAAACGTAGTGACAAGGAGGGAATGTGGAAAAGTAAATTTTGCCATGTTCTGTGTCCCTACGCCTCATCCATCATATGTTATGTGTGCATGACCAATATGCATATGTTATTCCCCATGTCCGATTAATGACGCAATTACAGTTGTGTCCACCTTTAGTATGCTAGTTTCCAGTCCTCGTGAATACTACGAATATCAGGCCTATGTAAAGTAATGTTGCCACGTTTCTCAGTGTGCACGTTATTCCATTATAAAGTCCCCGTTTCCAGGCCTCAACAGGGCCCGGACACTAGATTCAGCTCCTGTCTCCTGAAGTCTTCGCTGAGGAGCGATACAGCCCCCACCTGTATCCTCGACCCTTCACTTACTTCCTGCCTTGCAGTGCCCGGTGCAGCTTGGCTCTGCCTCTGGGTCTGCCAAATGTATGTTATAGTTCCAGTTATCAGTTCAGTCCTCCTTCTCTGCATTCCTAAGCTACTGAACTGCATCAATAGTTTCCGTCATTGTCTAGCCTATACGGCTCCACGTTAGAGAAATACTGTATTTAATGGTCATTTAGTATTCTTCATCACACACTACATGTAGAATAATGCATGGTCCAGTCTTAGAATCAAGTTAGCCTTTCCCCTCATGACTTCTAGTTTATATCAACATGTTCCCTAAACATCAGATACTAGATAGGGTTTAGGTACAAGTCGCTCCGACCCTCCAGACTTTAGTCTCTGCTCCTAGCACAGAGTTCATAGCCCCCAGCTTCTCCTAGTAATACGTCATTGCCAGTTTGCGTGCACCACCAGGTTAGAGGTCCCGGCTCCTTAGGTAGCCCCCTCCTATGTTTCCGCCCCATTCATGACATATTCTGTTACGTTTGCACCACATGTCTATGTATACGCCCAGTTACACCTACTTTTACTGTTATCTTTCGCGACTGCTACGCGTCACGCCTTCTGCTCCACCCACTGCTACGCCTACTGCAATGTAATGCTATGTGTTTGCGCTATGTATATAAGTTCATGTATTGTTATTAAAAGTTAGCGCGCTCATCCCAGACCCGGCCCCAGCAGCTGCTGGGTCATCCTATGCAGGTTGTCCTGATCCTGTCCTTATGCTGTAATAAACCTGCAGAAACTCCTACTACCTCGAATCTTGACTCTTATTTATTGAGCTATCTGTTATGCTATATGCCTAGTCAAAAATAGGGTATTATTTATTTATTTACCACAGTGTGATCGAAGGAGATGTGTTTGCTGGAGGTGAAGATAGGGTCGAGCGTGTGTCCGGCAAGGTGGGTGGGGGTGTCAACAAGTTGTTTGAGTCCGAGATTGTTCAGGTTGTCCAGAAGGGAGGTGGTGTTGCTGTCGTTTTTCTTTTCCAAATGGAAGTTGAGGTCTCCCAGTAGAATGTAGTTCTCGGAGGTGAGGGCATGTGGGCTGATGAAGTCAGTGATGTCTTCGCTGAATTGTGTGCGGGGTCCTGGTGGTCTGTAGATGAGGGTGCCTCTGAGTGTGGTCTTGGGGTCGGTGTGGATCTGGAAGTGAAGGTGTTCGGCGGTAGCGAGGTTATCGTCGGAGCTGGTTGTGATGCGGATGGTGTTCTTATGGACGATAGCGATGCCTCCTCCTGTTTGGTTGGTGCGGTCCTTTTGGATGATCTTGTAGCCGTCCGGGATGGCTATGGCGATGTCGGGTGCTGATGAGGCGTTCATCCAGGTTTCTGTGAGGAAGGCGACGTCCGGTAAAGTAGTGTCGAGTAGGTTCCAGAGTTCAATGGAGTGTCTGTGGACCGAGCGGGTGTTCAACAGGATGCAGTTCAGGTGGTTAGAGTCAGAATTATGTCTGGAGTTAGTGGATTTGGTGTGGGCCCTGATGCAGTCGTATTTGCAGGAGTGGCAGGTGAAGGGTCCCTGGGTGTGTCCTGGGGCAGCTTGGTAGCATTGTGGTGTGCGGCCGGGGTTGAGGGCTGAGAGGGTAGCGGCGTCATACGCTATGCGGTTGGGGTGGGATTTGCGAGGACCAGGGGGGTCTGGCGCTGGGAGCGGTCCAGGCGCGGACGGGCGTAGACGGGCTTACCTTTGGCGCACCTTCGGCGCGCATGGGGCACGACCACTGCACGTGAACGCTGCGCGCAAAGGCATCTGTCATATGTGGATGGTGGAGAGGGCAGGGGCGAGGGAGGAGCAGCTGGGAGGCGGGAGCGGGTTGGAGGGCCGGGCAGGGAGGTACAACAACAAACACACAACAAAATGGCTGCAAGCCAAACGCGAGACAGGATTGGGGCACACAGTAAATAAACGCGACGATAACGCCAGTAGCACCGGCACAGTCAGGCACAAATGATAGATACAGGCAAATGAAATATCAATGGCAAGGCACTTGGAATATTGGGAGCAATTCGAGCAAGCACACAGCAATTTGGAAGTATAGCGCTACGATACCACGAGCGCCGATCACATATATCAATGGCAAGGCACTTGGAATATTGAGAGCAATTCGAGCAAGCACACAGCAATTTGGAAGTATAGCGCTACGATACCACGAGCGCCGATCAAACCAGGGAGCAGAGAGGAGCGACCGCTTCTGAAGGTATCAGGACGGTCACAGCGCTGCAGTTGGAGAGCGTAGCCACAACTATCAGTGGGAGGGAGGAGCAGCTGGGAGGCGGGAGCGGGTTGGAGGGCCGGGCAGGGAGGTACAACAACAAACAAACAACAAAATGGCTGCAAGCCAAACGCGAGACAGGATTGGGGCACACAGTAAATAAACGCGACGATAACGCCAGTAGCACCGGCACAGTCAGGCACAAATGATAGATACAGGCAAATGAAATATCAATGGCAAGGCACTTGGAATATTGGGAGCAATTCGAGCAAGCACACAGCAATTTGGAAGTATAGCACTACGATACCACGAGCGCCGATCACACCAGGGAGCAGAGAGGAGCGACCGCTTCTGAAGGTATCAGGACGGTCAATAAATAAACAACTCTTGCTGTGTTTGGCTCTAAATTAGCAAAACAGTGCCACCATGTGGCAGCCTGTCATAAGTGCATAAGTGCTGGTGTTGACAATTAAGTACAGGTGGCAGCACTGGAAACCACCAGCTCAAAATAAGCACACCCCTTGTTACCCCATTTCAGCCCAAAACTCCCATTTTCAACCTCAACTGAAATACCGATAATCTCATAATGATGGTTTATGTTACCCTTAACTTTTATCATTTTATTACATGGATTTGATACTAGTACATTACTGTTATGCGCTTTGAGTTCCTGTGCCATTTAAGGGCAGCATATTAACATTTATAGCATGCAGATATGTGTTTGGAGGAGCATTTTTACCTGGAAACCACAAATAATGTTTTTGCACGAGAATTGCAGAGGTCTTTCTTGAGCATGTAAAAATAGATGTACTCTTGGTTCTCAAAGAATAATTCAGATAACTGTCATTCCATTACAATCGGAATTCTCTGCAGAATAATCTGTGCAAACTCTAAAAGAAATTGAAAAGGGCAGTTCTGCCACCAGCTATAATTTCCTTCTAAACAAACAAGGTGAATTAATTTTTGATGGATCTTTGTGTACTAGTACATCCATTACAGAGTGTTTACCATTTTAACGGGAACAGTTCTAGTGATTGTCAAAGTACATATAGGTATATAAAATGTCTTCCTCATTTTTAACTACTTTAGGCTGCTGAAACTAAGGGGCTCATTAGGATGGCGGACAGACCTTCGTCCGTCCGCCACCCCAGAGGAGGAGGGACCGTCCGCAGGGGTAGCGGCGGTCCCTCCGTGCTAATTAGGATGTGACCGCCACCCTGGCGGTCACAACCTGTATTTTTAACATTGCGGCGGGTGCTGCTCAAAGCAGCACACACCGCAATGTTAAAAAACATGTTTTCCTTTGCGTGCACGAAGCTGCAGGCACCGCGTGGTGCCTGCCGCTTCGTGCACGCAAAGGCAAGGGGGTACCTAAGGGGGTACCATAGGTACCCCCCATGTGCACCCCCCACCCCCCTTGACCCCTTGGGGCCCGCAACGGGCCCCAAAAGAAAAGTGTGTATGCCTTTGCACGGCGGAAATGCCGCCGTGTAAAGGCATAGCACCGCTGACATCCTAATATGGCTGGCGGTGTTTGATAGACACCGCCAGCCATGTTAGTGCTTTTCTGCCGCGGACGGAAGGCGACCGCGGCGGAAAAGCGGCAGACGGAAAAAAGATCCCCCAGCCATCCTAATCTGGCGGGGGGTCTTTTTTCAGTCCGCAGCGGTTAATCCGCATCCTCCGGGCCGGCGGTGGCTTCCGCCGGCCAGGAGGATGCGGATTAACCGCAATCCTAATGTGCCCCTTAATGTGTACATATTAGAATTCGGTATTAAGTCTCAGCTTTTTGGGACATGTTTCTACATTGTATGTGCTGAAATTACTGCCTTTCCTCAAACCTGTGTAATTGTTATAAAACATCTCTCATATTTAAATGCCAGAAACGAGAGTTTTAGTATACAGGATTTGAAGGTGCTCTGCAGGTTCACGTTGGTCAGTTGGATATAAGCTTATTGGTTACGGTGCTAACAGGTAAGGGGCAACCCTACTAACCCCTTACTTTGTGGCAGAGAGACCAGCCACACACAACAATAGCAACAGTCCTGTGCACACGTACAAAGTCAATTTAAACAGTGTAAAGGTAATTCAAACAACTATAAGGACAATATTCCACATAGGTTTCTTGGTTTCTTTAATATTTTCCAACACAAAAACAACCACCCGACTCGTGTTTCGTCAGAGAAACAGTGTACTCCGACTCTTCAGGGCTAAAGGTAGAGACGACGAGATGTGGGATCCCTGCACCGGTGATAATTCCAGCCTGGTCGTCTTTTAGAAAAAAGGGCGGGTGTGATGGATAATCCTAATAGAGTAAGAGAGGCTGTCAGTAGATGCTCTGGATTATGTAAGAAGGATGCGGTTATACTTCCACACCGGCACCCACGTTGATGAGGTCGAGTAGGATAATTGGTGTTGTTCACTCAGGTAAGTTTTACGAAGCTCGACCGCCAATATACTTTCAAAAAGGGAAACATCCCCCCAACTGCAGGATTACATTAAGGACAGCACTACAATCAATGCTGTTCCAAGATGGCACGTGTGTGTGCCCTTTACCGATTCCCTCTCTGAACGGTCCTCACGTCTTGGTGGTCTATCCACAATCCGTAACTTACGGAGTGAACAACACCAATTATCCTACTCTACCTCATCAACGTGGGTGCCGGTTTGGCAATATCACCGCCATCCTGCTTACATAATCCAGAGCATCTACTGACAGCCTCTCTTACTCTATTAGGATTATCCATCATACCCGCCCTTTTTTCTAAAACCCGACCGGGTTGGAATTATCACCGGTGCAGGGATTCCACATCTCGTCGTCTCTACCTTTAGCCCTGAAGAGTCGGAGTACACTGTTTCTCTGACGAAACACGTGTCGGCTGGTTGGTTTTGTGTTGGAACATATTAAAGAAACCAAGAAACCTACGTGGAATATTGTCCTTATAGTTGCTTGAATTGCCTTTACACTGTTTAAATTAACTTTGTACGTGTGCACAGGATTGTGCAAGCTGCCTTCATGATAATGGACATTTACACAAAAATTTAAATTAGTCCAAAAATCAAAAAGGGTCCCTATAGAAGTGTTTTACTTTTTTATGTAAACAATCATATTATAAACATATGCATTACTCATTATTGTAATAATTGAAATGTAATTAATTTTGAAATTGCACTAGACAAGGTGATAATGTATTTTAAAAATAACTGTGAAATCAATGTTAGTTCTAAACTTAACTTATTTTATGTATTTATTAATGTCACATTTCTCCATTTCTGGGCCATTTTCTGTATTTTATTACATTTTAACGTTCTCTTTATTTTTTTAAGGTGTAATGCATATGCATTTATTTATATCACTTATCAAGGTCAAATAATAGTGGTAATCGGTAAGGGCAGTCTTTCCCTCGCATTTATCGATCTTAAGACTGCCTTTGACCTGGTACCCAGGAATAAGCTGCGGCATACACTCGGAGACATGGGTATTCCACCTTTTATTTTTAACTTGCTGGTTCGGCTCCATGAGGGCAATTATGCCCAGGTGAGATGGAGACACAAGGCCAGCTGACGGAGCGGAACCCAGTTAACAGGGGAGACCGTCAGGGTTGTGTCATAGCACCTACCCTGTTTCTCTTATATATGAATGGGGTGGTCAGTTTCCTGCAAGAAGATCTAACTGACACACCAACCCTGGTGAGCGATAAGGTACCGACCCTCCTGTTTGCTGACGACACCCTACTGGTGTCTAAGACCCCAGCAGGCTTACAAAGATTACTTGGTTATCAACACCTCAAAAACTAAATTAATGACATTTAACCCCCACAAATCATTTAGAAGAAATCTTTTGCTAGGTGGAGCACCCCTGGAGAGAGTCGATACCTTCGACTACTTGGGCGTCCGACTCTCTGATAAAATGTCATAGAGGCCCTACCCATCGAAGATGCACATGGGACTTAAACGTGTGGCAGGAGCACTAGGCAAAGAACATCGCTCCTCACAGAGTAGGCCAGTTGCACCGGCCCTCGCGGTTTATGACTATGGAGCCGAGCTATGGGGATTTGATAATGTCGAGGACATTTGTAGATCTGAACATATGTTTTTGAGGAACCTGGTGATGCTTCCCCGTAACATTCCATTAACACCTTTAATGCTCGACATGGGCAGGCAGTCAATCAGTGACATAGCAAAGTTGCGCCCATTGCCCTTTTGGGCTCGTATTAGGCAGACCCCCAAACTCTCCATATATGCCAAAGCACTCACTGAGGTCATGCATATTGATGTTGGCCACAGAATTAGATGGATCTCAAATATCAGGAAAACACTGACAGCTCTGGGCTTTCAAGGACATTGGCACAGGTAAGACCCACCATGTAAAGACAAGCTCAAACGGATGTATTGGGTGTGGATGGACAGCCAGGAAATCTGCAAACCCAATGTGGGCAGATTAACGGAGAAAATCTATCTTCACAAGCAGACTAGACGCCTAAAGCCGTATTCAGATATAATTCAGGTCCCGAGGGACAGGACGCTGTATATTCATTGTAGGTTCGGCACGTACCCTGTCTACACATTAACTACAAAATGGCACCCACTGACACAGACATCAGAAGATTGTCCCTGTTGCAGAGCCCCGTTGGAGTATGTTGCACATGTTATGCTTGCTTGTCCGGTGTATAATTCACCAAGGTCCAAATGGGTAAAACCAATCTGCCGACAACTGGGCACGCAGGACCATCGGGTTGCTCTGCGCATTCCTAGGCCTGACTCAAGAGCCCTCTTTGTGTGTGGTGTGGACAAGTTCCTCAGCCATGCTTGGCTAATTAGACGAAAAGCCCTGCCATGTGTGGCTTAATAGTGTATCCCAGAAGTTGCGAAGAAATTATTCTAGCGCCTGATGGTCGTTTATCCCCCCATTGGGACCATATTTTATGCAATGGCACTTTTTAGATTACCTTTCCCGTCATCTGAAAGTGGGTTCAACTTGTGTTTTTCAAGCGGGCATGTATTGTGGATTACACAGTGCACGTATTACGAGGCCCATGCCAGGGAGGATTGTTTTGCTCACACTTTTTTAACTGTTTTTTATTGTAAACCACTTATGTTTTTACTAATTATTTTTTTATAATATTTATTGCATAGCTTCCGACAACTGCAGTATTTATGGGATGCAATAGTGCACTTTTATGGACTGTCGGTGTACATCTTTTTGGACTATCTTATTGTACTGTATATCAATTTGCACTTCTCTACCTCTTCTTAAATGTTTCTTGGAGCTATTATGACACAAGTTGTCAAAATAAAGCATATACAACATAAGTCAATCATGATGAATGAAAATTAATATTGTAGAGCCAGATTTGTTTGAAATCCAGTGTCCAAAATACAGCTGGCATCAAAACGCAAAATGTGTCCAGAAAATAGTCCGCCAAGTGAATGATTGTCACACAATGAAGATATTTAGGATTCGCATCTCTTTCTTGTGGAGGTCTTGCCACCCTCTCCTGGTAGTCCAGATGAACGTCCCCTCCTGAGGAGTACTTTTGGATCCACAGTTGCAGGGACTGAGGTGGATGCCGGTGTTTCCTCTTGTGGCAGGGCGTCACCTTCTGTGGATGAGGCAGATATAATAGGCAGGCCCAAATGTTGTTGGCCCACAGAAAGGAGAAGATATAGCTGGAAAAGCCCTGAACATATGGGTAAACCAATCCTACAGCTCCCTAGTCAGGGAACCCAAATTGGAGTTTAGATATTCCATTTGAACATTATGTTCCCTTTGCAATTGCGTAATCTCCCAAAGCTCTGTAAGGACCTGGTCCTTCCTGTCTTGGGACTGATTAAGGGATCCCAAGACGATGATGGCCTGGGTGAAAATGAACCCAATGCACTCATTTTTCTGGCCCACAGATTCCCTCATACGACACCCTCCCCCACTACCCTGTGCCCTTAACCCAGTGGGGCCCATCCCACATGTCCCAGGCTGAACTTTAGGTGGTTGTGGTGGTGTTGGCTAAACACCAACTAGCACTGGGGCACAGGGTTTGGGTGGTATCTATTTGGACACATGAAATGGAGGTATCCAGAGGCTGAGTTGTGGTAACAGCTGGGTTGGGAGGTGTCAGCGTGGGCCCAGTGAGACTCACCGTAGCTGTCTTTCCAGGCAGACCTGATGGACCAGCCTGCTCCTCATCATTCAGGCTTCCAGGAGTGGGTTCCTCACTGGAGGCTTGTTCCTGATCTTGAGTGGAGGTATCCTCAGTAGCATTGGAAGATGGTTGCCCACATTCTCTGGGTGTTAGACCGATCATGAAAAACAATAACAAAGATGTAAAAAATGTACATTATATATCAAGGGCCAGATGTACGACCAATTTTAGCACGCGCAAACGGGTTAGCTACCCGTTTGCGCATGCTAAAATTAGAATGGACATGTACTAACACAATTTTGCGACTTGCAAATGAATTGCGACTCTCAAAAAAATGTTTAACAACTCGCTATTTGGATTGAGCATTCCCTTCCAAATAAGGACTCTGTAACCCATGTATGAATGTTTTACTACTGCAATTGAAGTTGCAAAACACTCACAAATTACCACTCTCTTCAATTGGGTTGTAATTAAGTCTCAATTGGGAAGGGGTCCCCGGGGGACCCCTTGCCCTTTGTGACAGGCTCTGAAAATATTTTTTAAGGGCAGGCAGTGATCCCAGGGACCACGACCTGCCCTTAAAAAATTAAACAAAAATGTTTCATTTAAAAAAAAAAATGCATCCTGTTTTCCTTTGAGGAATACGGGCTGTATAAAAAAACAGCTTTATTTAAAAGCAGTCCCAGACACGGTGGTCTCCTGAGCCCATCAGGCCACCATACCTGGGATGGCCTGCCATTCCCATTGGGCTTGCAAAAT